>NC_067282.1:4455823-5055823 GCF_020740795.1 Apus apus | reverse complement strand
TCCTTTTGAATCACTCTCTTTCCAATTCATTGAGGACTGTACAAATGTAAAAATTGACACTGCTGAGCTTTTTAGATTCAACCAGCTGCTGGAAAAAGGTTAATAAGTTTGGTTGCCTGGGGATACTATTCCAGTTCAAGTCTGTCAGATGTCTAATCATGTGTCTCAGAAGAACATATTGCCCATAGCAGCTTTTTCCCACCTTCTACATTTCCCTCAACTTTGAGAAAAGAAAGGCCTGCCCCATCACTAAATGTATGATTTAGACCTGTGATTTAAGAATCAGATTAAATCAGATCTATCTATCTATATATTTTGTTGTTGTTTTAAGCACAAGCTTTCTTTATAATGTGATGGCTTGGACAGATGAATTAAGGTAGGTGCACAGGTCATTTCAGCAATATAATCACTTTTTAAAAAAAGAAAAAAAGAAAGAAAAGACTTGGGTTTTAGAGGTGAAACAGCAAAACGTGTTTAAATTTGCCTTCTAAATGTGCCAACCAGGTGTTTGCCCACTTGAAAACTACTCCAGTGACTGCAATAGTGTGGCTAATTTGCTGAAGTACAAGAGTACTGAACAGGCTCTTCAGTTAAGAGCTCCACTTCCTTGAATTTTGTTATTTTGGTTTTTTGTTTACATCACTGAAAAATGAACTTTTACAAATGCTTTTAAGTCAATTATCCCTCTGAGTTTGTATCCAGGCAGATGTGATGTCCTCCCTGGCCAGAGCTGCAGGGCATATGCTGCCTATTTCACTAATGGGTCAAAGTTCCCAGCTGAGGAGGACTCCAGGTAACTGTCTTCTATGGATGAGATACCTCACGGCCACATACCTGCACAGTTCTTGTAGTAACTTTCTGTACTAAAAAACCTACCAAAAACCCCACATTAGCTTCAAAGTCATGGCATTCATCTGTGATGGGTAGTTGCAGTACATGAACTTCTTTGTCAGAAGTGTACTAGAGCACACATAGAAAGTAAGATAATAGTAAAATGTCTGAATAATAGAAATCCATAGAGAAAAAAGCAACAAAACAAAAAAGCCAACAAACCAAAACCAGGAGCTTCACAGCATAATAATATGTAAGGATTTAAAATTAAGAGGATTCAAGGCAACCTAGTCACCTTTATTGCCTTGAGTTTGACCCTTAATGTGTGTATTAGTTGCTGCTTCCTATCAGAGCCAAACTTGACAGTATTCAAATCTGATCAAAGCTGTATTTTATTGTGTTCTAGGCATTATTCATAATTATTATTCCAAGGTTGTTTTTTTTTAAGGTGGCTGCTTGAAGTTTCCATCTTTAAAGTGAAAATCCCAGTCAATTACACTGATGAGTACATCAACTCTAATTAACTTAATCAGTTTGCTGTTTTCCTGATATTTAACTGCTGCAGCTCATTTTTCTAGGTTATTAATCCCTATAAGAGAAGCATGCAGTAGTCACTGGCTAGCAGGCAGTATGGAGGTGCAGGCTACTGAATCTACCATAGCAGGAGATTGGGAGATGGCTAGCACTGAACTACCTGCAGAAGCTATAAATATATATGCAGCAAGTGGGGACTTTATCATCAGTATGTGTTATGAGTTACCTTTTTTTTTTTTTTCTTCTTCTCAAAATCAATCTACACAGCAGAGAATAGTCCAGGCAGGAGTACTTTATCTTAATTTTACAAATGGAAAGATGGAGATAGATGTGGATAACACATTTACCCATCATCTCACAAGAAGTGTTATCTTCTCAGATCTTATCATTGGACTGTCTTTTCCTGACCAATAATATATCTTTAACCTCCCAGCATTAAGACAGGTTGTTTGATTCAAGCTGTTCTGTAAGAAGAGCCAGCTGGACAAGAAACTCATAGCTGCACTTCCTTAATTGTGTACTTTTGTTTGTTTAAGATGTTCATATTTTATTTGGAAAATAAGGGAGACAGAAGGAGGGAAAGCATTAATTCATTCAAATAAGGAATAATGACTGGTATTTTTTTAATGGATTTATTTTCAAACCCTCACAAAAGGCTGAAGGTACATTTTAAATTTCACCATGGTTGTGTGCCACGTTTCTTCTTTCTTGTGCTCTCTTTCTTTTTCTGTGGGGCATGACAAGAAAAGGCAGAAGCTGGCTGGGCTAGAAGAGCAACATCTGTAGAAAAAGAAAACTATAGTCTCAAAAGGAAAAGAGGATTTTTTTTATCCCCTCTCCAGTTATTTATAGGAGGATATAAATGAAAGATGAGGGTAAATTCCTTATGAATTTCACAAGCCCTCCCTCTTCCCATCCAAAAAAAAAGGAGAAACAACAATAGCAGAGAAAAATACCTGGAAACTAACTCTGTTCTTTCTTTGGCTGCTTGGCAGCGTGGGCTAGTTTTTAATCTCTGCTGGAGCCTTTTAGTAGAATTATCTTATCTCTAATGGCAGCTGTCACTTTACCTAAACCTACGCTCACTGCTTTATATCTTCTGCTTTCTCATTTGTGCTGCTGTTCTCATTATACATCCCCAAAGGGTTACAAGCATAGAAAATAACATAGCATAACAACATAACAAAACATAGCATAACACAAGAGAACATAAGGAAGAAGAAAAAAAGATGGGTGGGAACAGAAAGAGTCAGCTAATCTTTGCAGAAGCTGTTCAGTGAAGTGTATTGGTTGGCAACAATTAATTGCAGCAGCACAGCCAATGGAGCAGGGTTGGTCTGTGTTATTTCTGTAAAATTAAAATCTCCCCAACAGTGAGTAGATTTTTGATACTGAGTGAAGTCTGTGGTGCCTGGATAGCAGCATTATAAACAGATAATGTAAATGAGACTAGGAGCTCTCTATTTTCCCTCTGTTTTCTTTCCTTTTCTGTGTGTTGTAGTCAGTCTTTTTAGACTTTTGGGATTTCAATTGATTTTCCTTGCAGCTTTCTCTGTAGGCTTTCATTGTTCAAGTCATGATAAGCTTTGCTCCTAGCACCAGTGGAAAAAGAAAATAAAATATAGGCATTTGTAGGTTCAGAATTCTCATAGGTGTATATACTCTCAACCTCCAACATCAGTAATGTACTGGAGACATTACACTGTGGTAGATACAATATAAGAGAAAATCCTGTGAATCTCTGAGGACAGGCAAACAAATATGTGGCTTTGGTTTTGGGGATTATTTTGTGTGTGTGTGTGTGTGTTTATAGAACACCCAGTTTAAAGTGACATGAACTGATGAGACATCTGGCTGTTGCCACTGGTGTGGACAGATAGACCACCAAATCAGGCCAGTTACCCTCACAGAAGAAGGAACAGTGTTTAACTGCATCATTTCCTTACCAGAGATAGGCTAAAGCTGTACTGAAGTGATTTTCTAATTCAGTTTCATGGATCCTATTCCATTTAAATCACACCCACTGGGTTGAGTCAGGATCATGCCAAAAGTCCTCTCTCATCCTAGATTAGCAAGGACACTTCAGTGAAACCAGCTTTGAGTCCTTTGAGCACTGATGCTCATAGCAATGAATATAATGCATCTTGCAGGTGAGCACCTCTCAGCAGTGGATAAGATGATGTGTCTATTTTTTTACCCTCTGTATTCAGCAAAGTCAAAGTAAGGCTGTGCAAAGAGCAAACTGCAAAAAGGAGGGGGATTCTACACTTCATACCCCCAAGGATAGTCTCTTCAGAACCACTAGCGTGGCTTGATCCACATTATGACTTAAGTTTGTGAAAATCTTCTGTATGGCATCTCATGTTCTTTCTCATAGTTTCTTCTGATTCCCCCCTCCTAGCCTCCCTATATATCATGTAGGAAGATCACATCAAGAGAAGTGACTTTAATTGAAGCTGGAAACCATTTATTAACAACTACTTATGGTCAAAACGTTGTATCATTTAATTAATTGTATTCATGGTACCACGGAATTAATTAATGGTATTATGGTATTAGTGCAAATAACCAGTCTTTTCTCATTTTTCTGCACACATATATTTCCTTTTTTTTTTTTTTTTTTTTTTTTTTTTTTTTTTTTTTATCTGAATAAAAGCTTACACTGAGATACAGATTTTTGGCTCTTCTCTGTTCAAAATCAGAAATTGTGAGAGAAATATATTTTCTACTTTTTTTTTTTTTTGTTAATTATTTCTCCAAAATTGTTACAGTGGATAAATATTCCATGAGATCTATAAAGTATTTTAGCATAAAGAACAATGATAAAGAATACATACTAATCTGTAGCTCTCCAGCAGTACAGCTCACTGCTGAGACCATGGGAATGACACATTGTGTCAAAACATAATGTTTCTCAAACTGAAGGCCACAGATCTGTTTCTGACCACAAGATGAAGCACCTGTCAGGTTCTATGCTGGGATAATTCCCACAGCTCATAGTCCAATTCAGGGATTTTTGATTTCCAGTTGCACTTTTGACTGCTGCAATTACTAAATCAAGAACAAATAAAGGCTGGTGCAGCTGTTCTGTGTCTTTATATTGTGTTTCTTTGTCCTAGATTCGATTCTGAGCAAATGTGTCAGTAGCTTGGAGATAAATTTAAACATTTCTGGGAGAAAAAATCCTACTAGATTTTCTGTAGAGGGGTAAAGATGATAGTTTGGCTTGGAAGTTTCCTGTGAGTCAAAAGAGAAGTGTAGCCCAGCTGTAAGGTTAAGGAGGTTTTTTTACATTGTTCCCATCTTTCTACATTCCATTTACAAGGATATATAATCTATAGGATTATGGAATATAATAATAGAATCATAGAATGCATTGGCTTGGAAGGGATCTGCAAGATCTTCTAGTTCAAACATCCCTGCATGGGCAAGGGCATCTCCCACAAGACCAGGTTACTCAAAGTCCCATCCAGCCTCTTCTAAATAGAATTTAAAGAAGGGAGATTCACTTTGTCAGTGTCTTTAAGAACAATTGAATTAGTAACAACTGCAAGTTGTTCAGAAACTGTGGCAGTGTCTAATATCCAAAAATTTGTGTAGCTTCCTGCCCAGAGCTTGTACCCAAGAAATGGGTGAGAGGAAAGAAAAATAAAATTATTTCCTAAGACCTTTCTTTTGCCTGGATAGCAATTGCAATGGTATCATGTCACTAGCACATTACAGTTCTCAAAGAAAAGAGGCCAATATATTGTACACTGGTTTTTATTTCACTTTGGCATTGTGGTTTCTGCTGATGCTAAAGCTTAATAAATCTTCTTGCAATACCTAAGGTTAGCTAGACCTACACTGGCTTTATGAATATGAACCAAATACCTCTTTGAATAGGACAGACAGACATATCAGAGGGAAGCATGTAAGACAAAGTGCCTCCCAGTCTTTTAGCAGATGCAATCATACCATCAAAACCAATGTGAAGTGGTGCTCAAAGGAGATTGATTCATAAGCAAAGAATATTTGGATGAACCTAAGCAAGTGAGAGATGAACATGACAAGCATTCAGGAAAGTAATAGTTTATTTTGGCTGAAGATACAGGCTTGCAATGAATTAATGTCTTAGAAATGTTTTTGGATAAAGATGCTGCTCTCTCATATAGCAACATACGTGAATAAGACATCTGTCAGGTTAGAAAATAACTTCCTTCCAACTGGATGCTTGCCTGACCAAGGCCATTAATTCTGCTGTTTCCATCCATGTAAACTACAGCAATACTGGATTTGAGCATGAAGTACTTGAAAAACTTCTGGTACAAAAAGGCCAGCTATCCTGCAACGTCTGAAGCTCTAAGATGAAGAACATGATTGACAAGTCTTCTTACTTAACAATTGGAGTATTTTTATTTATATTTTTTTTTTAGACATAGACATATTTTTATCCTAACTATCAGAGCACTGGAGTGGGAGAGCTGAGGAAGAAATATAAATGTAAGTGGTATTTCTTTGGCCTACTTTCAAAGATGTGAACGGACATAAGGGCATAAATAATTTAAATTAAAACAAAAAAAAGAAAAAAGAAAAGAAAAAAAAATAAGTTGTAACACTCCACTATACAAACAGAAAAGAAATGACAGTTGTTTTATTACAGAACCCCTTAGCAGATGGATAGTGTATATTACTGTACAGAATAAGAGACACTAATAAGAAATATAAATCTAGCTACATGTAAGAGAAAAAGTAACCATAAGAAATTTCTTTCAGTCTCAATGTTTCCTTAAAAATGAACTTCCCAAATAATAATTTTGAAAATTTCTGAAGAATACCATTTGTCAGCTGTAAAATAGCTCAAGTAGCCTAAATAATTTACAATTTTTAATCAGATTATTACCCTAACATTTTTGCTTCTACCTTTAATCCTTCTGCTTGAAAGGCTTATCTGTCCTGGAACATTAAACCATACCAATTATTTAAACTGTACTAGTTAAGTCACAGTTCTTCACTAAAGCAAATGGCTCACACATAAATAATACAACACAGACTTGAAAAAAATAACATCCTGAGTGATCAAATCAAATTTCTTATGATGAAGACACCATGTCAGGTCATCCTTTTTATAAACTCATGACCAAAAAATTATTAGAAATAATTACAGAGAAATTGCAATCATTAAACATACTGTTGTAATAAGATTGACATTTGAGCTGTTGATTTTTTTTCCCCTAGAAATATTTTATAAGTATAAATAAGACACATTTCAAGGATCTTTTTCCTTGCAGGAATTTTATTTTCCTTCACAGAATTTTCAGTTTTGGTATGTTTTTTTAGGAAACTTCAAAACTCTTCCTGTAATTAGTTAATATTTCTAAAAAGCTCTAAGAGCTAAGGAGCAATAGAAATGTTAAGAGTTACTATTTATTTTGGCAGAGGTAAATCTGATTTTCTGTTATAATGAGGAAGGCCATAGCTCATCATCTTGGCTGATTATAGAAGTTACAAGAACAGATTGCCCATAACCAATGTATGCCCTTCTTTCCCATTTTGAAAATTATATTGCTCACAGCTTGACTTCTTAGAAGTTGGAATTATCATGTTTTTTAGTGTGTCTGAAAGAGAGTATCAGCTAAGCCTGGTTGCTCTGAAGAATTCTGCTTAGATTTGTTGCTGAGCCAGAGAAAGAAGTTTCAAAAAATAAAACCCAGAAAACTTAATAAACTCCTACACATACATAAACTGTAAATGTCTGGTTCTTTATTATTATTATTATTATTATTATTATTATTATTATTATTATTATTATTATTATTATTATTATTATTATTATTATTTTATTTATTTTTATTATTTTTTATTTTTATTTTTATTTTTGTTGTGTTTTGGTTTTGTTTTTTAATTATTTAATAGTAATCCTTTCTTGGTACAGTAAGAGACTGAAGCAGGATTCCTGTCTCAGGCTGTCTGCATCTGCTGTGTGGATTAATAAAGTGTTAATTTCCATGGAAGTTCTTCTGGCATCATTCTCAAGCAAGCAAGAAAACAGTTTACTTCATCCATGTTCTCACATGTCAAATATTATTTTACACAGTTAATGATGAAAGAAATAACACAAAGAAAGGCTAGGAAGAGAATGATCTCAGCTGTTTTAGAGGTTCCAAAGTGGATCTGGAAAGGTTTTACTGAAAATTACTTCTTTATCTCCAGTTTATCTCATCACAGCTAATTTAAATATCCTGACCAAAACCATTGCCACTTCAGCTACTGTGAAACTGGAATTTCATTATGCATGGCACCTGCTTCCTTTTAGCTATTATTTAGTGGACGTGATTATGTTAGCATGACTTCTGGAAAATAAATTACAAATACAAAGTGAAGGCACTAACTGGGAGCAGGTGAGGAAGGATGATTTTTATCATTAGGAAACCAACTTCAAATTTCAAAACCCATAACAAAATCAGTATTAAAATCAATTTCTCCTCCATAGTATTTCTGTTCTCAGAAGTGACATTGCATAGTATGATTCTTATGTACTCATCTTCAACCCCATATTAAGACCTGATTTTTAGTTTGCACAAGTCTGGATGCCCAAGAAACAAAGTGCCAAAAAACAACACTCACTCACTCACTCAAAAAAAAAAAAAAAAAAAAAAAAAAAAAAAAAAAAAATAGAGTACAGAGTCTTTCTTGTGAAGTTTGTAAAACTCCTAATAATTGGGAGTTTTCTAATAAACTTTTATGTATATGTTCATAATTTTTGTAATTTTTTTGTTATAAACTTTCATTACCAGCTGTGAACTGACTCTTAAATAAGCTTCCTTGAGCTATTAGTCATTGCTGCCTCATTAGTATTGTAAATACTACTTTGTAGCGTCTGCCATCCTCTCTTAGCATTTGAGGTTTCAGCCAAGCAGTTTGTTATTTGTTATTTATATTTCCAAAGATTGCAGGGAACAAATGTTCACCAGCTGCAATTCTGCCTTCAAAACTTACTGAAAATAGGAGCCATCACAATTTAAGAGCCAAAACTTGATATAGTGCTTCAGGAGTCCTGCATATCACTACTTGTGATTCCTTGTGTCTTCCCCTGGAGTGTGAGACACAAGATAACAAAAGTATGTAGAATTTTTGTAGCAAGATGGACATGAACATGGATCTTTAAGATTTTTTTTTTACACCTCATATATTTCATTAAAAAATTATTTTCTCCTCTTATTTTCCCCTGGTAACTCAGGGTGTCTTATGTGCTCACGCCTTTCAGAAAGTCTAAAAAATATTCCCATATTTTGACTGAAGGCTCAATAATTTTTAAAGGAAATGGATTTTTATGGTAGTGTTGGAGGTTTGGTTGGTTGGCTTTTTTCTTTGTTTGTTTGGGTTTTTTTGTTGTTTGTTTGTTTGTTATTTGTGGTTTTTCTGGTTGGTTGTTTTTTTAATGGATGGAGGAAACAAAAACATTGCCCAGTTACCCGTAGCACTGGGTAGTGCTGAACATGGGATATAGAACTGATGCATGAGGTGTCTGAGCCAACGTGGTGAATATAGTGAAACTGGTTGGTGAAGGAACAACAAACAACTCTTCTTTTTACAGGTAGATTTTTTAGTTCCTATTGTAAAAATACAAAAGTGGAGAAGAAAAATTGTGGAGCCAACTTAAAATAAATAGTGTCTTTGCAGTTATCATAATGATACTGCCTTCTGAACCCTGTGCTTTTTGAGCTTTTTAGAAAGCATTTAAGTGGTATTGCATGTTTGCTCCAGCTGAAACTATTTTTTTTAATGGAAAATTAGATTTTTCACATGACTCTGAGACCTGGGCTGTTTAGTGGTGTCAGCTCTGTGAGTTTCCTAGTAAAAACGGCAGGAAATGCCAATGCTGTCCAAGACTTCATAATTCTCTGCATCTGGAAAATCTCCAGCACTGTCACCAGAGCCAAACCACAGAGTGTCTTAGGCAAATTAAGCAAATGCTATCTGTTAGTTAAGAGATCAGTGCTCTGACTTTTGGGAGAATGGCAGTTATTTTTTATTCCCATTATTATGACACTGTGTCATTACTGATATAAAAAGAATGAGGAACATGTGCAAAAGTAAACCACATGCTGTCTCAACTAGCCAAGAAAATACATACCAGATGGGAAGTGATGAGACAAGCCATTGCAACAGATCAGCTGGTCATGGAACAAATGCAGAAGCTTCAGTGCTTACTGGCTATATCCATGGTACAGACAGCACCCAGGAATAAGGTGCCTGACTTTGAAAATCTGCTTCTCGCTTCTACATAAAGTACAGTGCTGGATTCAGGAGTGGCTAGAAAAACAGACATACTGGTTCCTTTCTAAAACTGTAAGAGTTGGAGCACTGTCCAGCCAAGACCTTACCAAGATTTGTGTAAGCAGAAAAATTTGAAAGCATAAGGAATCTACTTCCCAAGGCAGAGAGATCTGAGTTACTGATTTGCCGGTTTTCAAAGTTGTGCAGTATGTAAATTTTTTACCAATGTTGGGATTGTCGGTTTCCCAGAGCTATCTTGAGACGTGACTGTACAGACCAAGGAAGAAGCTGAGAGATATGTCCCACAGATGGGAGCCTGAGACCACAGTGGGTAACTTACCCAGTGTTTGTGACTTAATTTTAGCCACCTGGCAGACCAGGTAGACTTTTCTTTAGTTCTTCTAAACCAAAATGGAACTGATCTCTGTTTCAGCAACCTCAGCAGGGAAGCTAAGGATTTAAGATTATATAAAACTAATCAACACAAAGACACATATTTTTCCCCTTTTCAGATTTTACCTGTAGTAGAACAAAGATTAAATCCATAATTTTATAGGTTTTCCCCGTAACTACAGTTTAAAAAATGCTGTTTTACTAATTTGGCAGAGTACAGAAATGGGGTTTATTTCTGTACTGAAACATTTATAGTAACTAATTATAAATTGCCTGCCCACCCCTGCAAAAAATAAAATTAATGACAGCGAAAATAGGTAGCAGAAGTTTGCACAAATGCCATTTTAAATACTTAAGTGGTAATGCAAGTGTTAACAGTTTCTGATATATAAGAACAAGACTAATAAAATGGTAAATGTAGCATATCCTTGAAAGCTGGTTATATTATTGGGGATACTCAGTTGTATTCCCTTAACTCCCCTGCTGAGCAATTCTCACTCTAGATATGTCAGCATCTTCAAAGGACTTAAAAATATAATTTCCTGCCTTTTATTGCAGCATATTTATGAACAAATAACTTAACCACATTCATTTCCCAGTAGGAATATTTCTAGTAAGAGACTTATTCTGATCAATGAAAGCAGAATGAAAAATAATTTAAATACTATCTTTTATTCCAGTTATTTTTTAGTCTCTTTACGTATTTGAAATAAGATGTAAGTTAAAATGAGTCTACTGAGGGATGAGTGAGGCTATAACTGGTAGAATAACATGAAACTGAATATACATCATTTCCTAGGTAGCTCACAAGGATTATCCATTTCCAAATGTTCTGTGAATTTAGCAACCAAATTCTCCAGAAATGCATGTCAGTTGTGCCAAACAGCACCACCAAGAACACACAAGCTGGAAATCAAAGCATGAAAATGCTGTGTTGACAGTTTTCCAAGAAGCACAGGGTACTGATAAGAAAAAAACTACTAAAAGAAGCCAGACCTCTTAGAAGTTAGTGGGCATCAACATATATTTAAGCCTCTAAAAAAGGGGCTTAGCCACAAATTCTCTTTCCATTGACAACACCTCTCTTGTGCTTCAGTTTGCCTTGTAAAAGCTGCACTTTTTGTTATGCCAGCTTACTGTTACTTTCATAAGTTACATCCATTTAATAATTTAATTTCAAAAAGGTTCTCAAACCTAATGAAACATATAGAAAATTATATATGTCATAAAGCAAAGATCATTTTATTCATCATGTTCAGCTAGCTGAAATTTTGGAGGCATTTTAATAACAGGGAAGAGGTAAAGGAGTCTGGGATGATGATGTAATTGTGTACTTAGGAGTGTATTATGGCAGTGTATTGCTTCACTATGAGCTGGGGCTAAAGTCCTGACTCAGTGTTTATCTGTGGGATTGTCACAATTCGTTTCTGTTTATGAAATTTCACTTCATGTTTTCTTTGCTTTGTAGCTTACCATGTAAAGGTACAATAGACTAGTTGAAAAAAATGCAGAGGGAAAACTGTTACCAATAACTCTTTTCTTTTAGCAGCCCTGACTTCCATAGAAAATTTAGACGTTTCATTTCAAAAGAACCTGAATAGTTAAAGAAAACAAAAGGGTACTTAAAATATTAACATGAATTATAAAACTCTAGAAAAGAAATGAAATACAGGGAACAATTTATAGAAAATGCTCATAGAAATGTATATAGATATAGATATAGATATTTCTGTGCAGTTCTTATAGATTATTCTTTGATGCTGTCACATCAGTCAGTTAAATCAAATTTGTCCAGGAAATTGCAAGTCATGCTTTTCCTAGTATAAGGTCTTGAATATCTCCATTAATCAGGACACTGGTTTGCAGTAACATTAACCTAGATGATGACCTGAAGTAAAAATCATCTGGTCACTCAGGTTGCTTTTAAAGTCCAAGGAGAGGGACAAGAATGTCTAAAGTATCTAATCAAAAGCAGATGACCAAAATTGGTCAGACAAATCACATTCCTAAAAGTGATTCCTTATCTCCACTGACTACGAGGGAGATGAGGGGACGTAGATTATTTTAGTTTCCAATATCTACTTCCTCAACCTGCAAGTTGATGCAACCAAATTCCAGCCCTGATGATTAGAAGCAGTTAAGCATTTATAAGCTAAACTAGTCCCAGTTCATTCAGTGGGCACACACCTCTTGTTTATGCCAGCCACTAACTATGCATCATTTCACAGTATCCTTCTTAATCTCATCAAAACAGGTTCTCAGCCTCAAAAAAGGCAATTAAATATTTGGATTTATAGTTGTTTTAGATGTTTACAAATAATGTATACCAGTGTACACATTTACACATTTTTACTTAATATTTTTGTACTGTTAAAGAGTGACTCTTTCATTCCTGTTTTTCAATGGATGGGGATTATCTGCAAATTATATTGGCCTCAATTTTGCATATAAAGAAGAAAAGAAAGATAAGACCCCACCATAACCACTCTCTTGTCAATGATCTCAATATCTTCACTGGGTTTGGAAGAATTAGCTATATTACAGGATTAAATGTTAATTAGGAAGATAAACAGCAGAATAATAAGAATTATTGATACTACAGGTAAAGCTAGTATACAAGAGTGTGCAAATCCCATGCAAATGAGAGAAAAGTACACTGGCCAAGAGTGGGCAGGGATTTGGCAACAGTGGAGGAGGAGCTGGAAGGGGAAAGGCTTTTTGCCTGTGGCCCAACTGCACTCATGGTAGGAAGACTTAAGAGAGCACGTTCTATCAGGACTTCCCCATCTATTGATCTGTGGGTCAGTTGAAGTATAGGAAAGGTGGAAAAATGAGTTTGAATCAAACTATGCTACTCTGGAATGTCTGAGCAACTCAGGACATGCTGGTGGCAGGACTGTGCATCTGCATCCTCTGGAGCACCCAGAAGTGGAGGCATCACTGTATTACTGATTCGCCTCATTAGCAGTCACCACCCAATGGCAGGGTGGTGGTGCCCACTCAAAAGTAATCAGGCTGCATCTCATCACAGAACTGCTGATTGCTTAGTCAGAAAAGATTCAGTTTTCAGGTAGATCTTTTCCCTGGCCATTTTTCCTTCAAATCTCATAACTTGAATAGGATTCTTAGAGATGGGAACACACTGTGAGTCCAAGTTACGGTAAAACAGAATTCCAAACATTGGGCTCACATTTTCTCGATAGGAAAAAAATCTCAACAGTAATCCTAAACTGAAAATCAAGCTATGTCACTTTCTTGCAGTGTATCTTTTTTTCTTAAAACTGTTAAGATACACCTTTTTGAAAGAAGATGGTGTGCACATATGACTCACATGGAGTTTCTACATATAACTTACCAGGGTGTGCCTCTTATGGTCTTCATCCCAATTGCAATCTGTAGACCTGAATGCTTTTTAAGCTATTTTCCTGAATCTCTCTGCAGTTTGGTTCTTTTTTCCCCCCATTTTCCTTTATCTTCACATTTAAAAGTAATTCACTCTTATCCTCAATCTGCCATTCAGAATATGTCAACTTGAGGAGTACTAGACTATAGCAGTAACTGACAGCATTTTAAAAAATCAGTCTAGACTGTATGCAGCAGGTCTCAAAGAAAACTGCTTACCTATGATATATGGCATTTTAACATATTATTTTAAATTACTTCCATCAAGCATTGAAATGGCATTCAGTTCACAAGCATGTGAACAAGCTGAAGAATTTCCTTTGACAACATGCTCCTTGTGAGATCAAACTTGTAAAACATCACATCACATTTAATGCCTAATGTATCAACTTATTCCCTTGCTTTGATTTTTTTTGTATTTAGTTCTAAAGATTTAATGTTGAGAGGATATTTTTCCTGAGTTGACATAAATATTAGAACTACAGAAGAAAATGTGACTTATTCTTCTACAAGAAATGTCTCTAGAAGACAATGCAGCACTTAGAAATAATCAGACTGCAGAAGGGTAGAAGATAAGGAAATGACAGATTCATTAAACAGCTGTTTGCATCTGTCTTTAAAGCAAAAGCAGATCTTAGACAGCTGCATAACATAGAAATGTGTCCTAATAGAGCAGAAAGAAGGAGTTGCATGCAATACAGCAATAACAGGAATTGTTGCAAATTCTTAAATTATATTACACTCTGCAAAGTGACACCAAAATAACAACATTCAGGATTCTCCATTTTTTTTCTCCCTTTGATTGCTCAGTTTTCTTCCATTTTGCTAAAGTGTAATCTGCCACATCAAACAAGCCACTGATTTGATTTTCTTGCCTGCAAAAAGGGATGTCTGGCAGCCTGGTTTGAGCTGGGCAGTGTTCAGATGAGGACTGCTTTCCTCTGCTGCTGTTGATGGGGTTTTTTGCCACACAATGTGTTTCAACACATAGGGACAGTGGGAGTGATGAATCTATGGATCACGGAAGGAGGGCCTGGACACTTGGGAGGAATATAGGACTCTTGTCAGAGGATGTAGGGAGACAATTAGGAAAGCTAAGGCCTCCTTGGATCTAAAGCTTGCTAGTGAGGTCAAAGACAATAGAAAGGGCTTCTTCAAATACATTGCAGATAGAACTAACATTAGAGGCAATATAGGCCCACTGCTGAGTGAGGTGGGTGCCCTGGTGACAGAAGATATAAAGAAGGCAGAGGTACTGAATGCCTTCTTTGCCTCTGTCCTTACTGCTGCAGGCTCTTCCCAGGAGCCCCAGATCCCTATAGCCCCAGGAGAAGTCAGGATGAAGGAGGAGTTTGCTTTGGTATATGAGGATTGAGTTAGGGATCAGTTAAGCAGTCTGGACATCCATAAATCAATGGGTCTGCATGGAATTACAGCCACGAGTGCTGAGGGAACTGGTGAAGGTCATTGCTAGGCCTCTCTCCATCATCTTTGGTAAGTTGTGGGCCACAGGAGAGGTGCCTGAGGACTGGAGGACAGCAAATGTCACTCCAGTCTACAAGAAGGGCAAGAAGGAAGACCCAGGTAAATATAGACCTCACCTCCATCCCTGGAAAGGAGATGGAACAACATGTTCTTGGCACTATCTTTAGGCATATCAAAGATGAGGGGGTCACTAAGAGCAGTCAACATGGTTTTACCAAGGGAAAATCATATTTGACCAACCTTAAAGCCTTCTATGAGGAAGTAACTAGGTGGATAGATGGTAGGGCAGTAGATGTGGTTTATCTCGATTTCAGTAAAGCATTTGACACTGTCTCCCATAACATCCTTGTAGATAAGCTGAGGAAGTGTGGTCTTGATGATCAGGTAGTGAGGTGGATCATGAACTGGTTGAAAGGAAGAAGTCAGAGAGTTGTGGTCAATGGGGCAGAATCTAGTTGGAGGTCTGTGACTAGTGGAGTCCCTCAGGGGTCAGTACTGGGACCGGTGTTGTTCAACATCTTCATCAACGACCTGGATGAGGGTACAGAATGTACCCTGGTGACACTAAACTGGGAGGAGTGGCTGACACACCAGAAGGCTGTGCTCCCTTTCAGAAGGCTCCCTGCCATTCCAGGAGAGCTGGACAGGCTGGAGAGTTGGGAGGGGAGAAACTTGATAAAATTCAACAAAGGCAGGTGTAGAGTCTTGCATCTGGGGAAAACCAGCTCCATGTACCAGTACAGGTTGGGAGCTGACCTGCTGGAGAACAGTGCAGGAGAAAGGGACAGGTGGACTGGTGGACAGGAGGATGACCATGAGCCATCAATGTGCCCTTGTGGCCAAGAAAGTCAATGGCATCCTGGGGTGTATTAGAAAGGGTGTGGTTAGTAGGTCAAGAGAGGTTCTCCTCCCCCTCTATTCTGCCTTGGTGAGGCCGCGTCTGGAACATTGTGTCCAGTTCTGGGCCCTTCAGTTCCAGAAGGACAGGAAAGTGCTTGAAAGAGTCCAGGGCAGAGCCACAAAGACAATGGAGTGGAACATCTCCCTGATGAGGAAAAGCTGAGGGAGCTGGGTCTCTAGCTTGAAGAGAAGACTGAGGGGTGACCTCATCAATGTTTACCAGCATATTAAGGGTGAGTGTCAGGACGATAGAGCCAGGCTTTTTTCAGTAGTGCCCAGTGATAGGACAAGGGGCAATGGGTGCAAACTGGAGCATAGGAGGTTCCATGTGAATATCAGGAAGAACTTCTTTCCTGTGAGAGTGACAGAGCCCTGGGACAAGCTGCCCAGAGAGGTTGTGGAGTCTCCTTCTCTGGAGACATTCAAAACTCGCCTGGACATGTTCCTGTGTGATGTGCACTGGGTGATCCTGCTCTGGCAGGGGGGTTGGACTGGATGATCTTTCCAGGTCCCTTCCGATCTCTAAGATGCTGTGATTCTGTGATTCTGTGATCTCCTATCTAAAGTAAAAGGGCTTAAAAAAAAATAGCCTTTGAATTTAACTTATTTACACTGTGAGTACTCTATTTAAGGTAGTATTATATATAAGCTATATACTACATTTACCATACTATAATATTTGTGGCTTGTATCAGGAGTGCTGTGGCCAGCAGGAGTAGAGGATTAATCATGCCCCTCTACCTGGCAGTGCTGAAGCCACACCTGGAGTACAGTGTTCAGTTCTGAGCCCCTTTCACTACAAGAAAGACCTAGAGGGGCTGGACCGAATTCATAGAAGGGCAACCAAGCTGCTGAAGGGGCTGGAGAACAAGTCCAGTGAGGGCATCGGAATTGCTTAGTTTGGAGAAGAGGAGGCTGAAGGCAGACCTAATGGCCCTCTACAACTGCCTGAAAGGGAGTTGTAAGGAAGTGGTGGTTGGCCTCTTCTCCCAAGTAAATAATGACAGGAGCAGAGGAAATGGCCTGAAGTTGCAGCAGGGAGAGTTTAGACTAGATATTAGGAAGAACTTATTTGCTGAAAGAGTGGTCAGGCACTGGAACAGTCTGCCCAGGGAGGTGATGGAGTCACCATTGCTGGACATCCCTGGAGGTATTTAAAAAACATGTAGATGAAGCACTTTAGGACATGCTGTAATGGGCTGTTTTTCTTTTTTTGGGGGTGAGGATTGACAGCTGGAATGGTGATCCTAGAGGTCTTTTCCAATTGTGACAATTCTCTGATATATTATATCTATAAAAATAATACAAATATCAATATTTAATGTCACTGCAGAGCACCCCAGCACTGCCACCTTCCCAGAGGACTATGACTTTGGTTCATATCTTTGCTCCCAGTGAAGCAGCTGAGGAACCATGAACCTCATCATCTTCCCCCCAGTTCAGTACCTAATTATGAATTGTGAACTTCTCACCAATTTTATTTTCTATTTGCAAAGCTCGACCTAGGCTTGCAAATAGATACCAACATATATATATATATATATATTTCTTTTTAAATAAAGGTTAATTCCCTGAGAAAGTTTCTTGTATCTGTACTGATTAATCTTTTATGTTGGTGAGTTCTCCCAGCCTGGGAGGACTCATCTTATTTATTCTTACTTTTTGAAGCCTCTTGAACCAAAAGTGACTATGATAACAGACTCTCTTTTTGCTCCACTGTCCCCATGAGGGCATTGTGAAATATATACTCTGAATTCACAATCCAGGTTAATATATTCCTCCTGCCTCTCCCTGTATCCTCTCTTCAATGACACCAAATTACAGTTTTGTGACCTTGTTTTGTTTTAGATTTGGATTCTTGGTAAACTGATTTGGAAAAAAAAGAAAGAAAAAAAAAGTGTTTATCCTTCATAGAATCATAGAATTATTTTGGTTGGAAGAGACCTTTAAGATCATCAAGTCCAGCCATTAACCCAACACTCTTTCAAGTCCTCCACTAAATCATATCCCTAATTACCACATTTACATGTCTTTTAATTACCTCCAGGGATGGTGACTCACTCAACCAGTGTGCTGGGCAGCTTTTTCCAGTGCCAGATAACACTTTTGGTGAAGAAATTTTTCCTAATATCCAATCTAAATTTCCCCTGGCTCTACCTGAGTCCATTTCCTCTCATCCTATCACTTGTTACTTGGAAGAAGAGACTGACACATTCCGTAGTTGTGCAGTTTCTGGCACTTGGCCTTGTTGAACTTCACACAATTGACCTTGGCCCATTGATTCAGCCTGTCCAGGTCCTGCTGTAGAGCCTTTCTACACTTAGGCAGATGAACAATCCTGCCCAATTTGATGTCATACACAAACTTAATGAGGTTGCACTCAAACCTCTCATCCAGATAATTGATGAAAATATTAAACAGGACTGGCCCCAATATTGAGCCCTGGGGAACACATTTGTGACTAGCTGCCAACTGGATTTAACTCCATTCACCACAAGTCTTTGACCCCAGCCATTCAGACAGTTTTTTACCCAGTAAATCATGCAACATTCCAAGCCATGAGAAGCCAGTTTGTCCAGAAGAATGCTGTGGGAACAGTGCTACAGGCTTTATTGAAATCTAAGTCCACAACATCCTCAGCCTTTCCTTCATCCACTGAGTGGGTCACCTTGTCATAGAAGGAGATTAGGTTCATCAGGCAGGACCTGCCTTTCATGAACCTGTGTTGACTGGGCCCTATTGCTTTGTTGTCCTGCATGTGCTTCGTAATGCAACTCAAGATGATCTGCTCCATAACCTGCCCTGACACTCAGGTCAGACTGACAGGCCTGTAGTTTTCTGGATCCTCCTTTCGGCCTTTCTTGTAGACTAGCATCAGATTTGCTAACCTCTGGTCAACTGGGACTTTCCCAGTTCACCAAGACTGCTGATAGATGACACAGAGTGGTTGGTGAGCACTTCCACTAGCTCCCTCAGTACTCCTGGGTGTGTCCCATCAGGCCAAATAAACTTGTCTATGTCTAAGTGATGCAGCAGGTTGCTAACCATTTCCCCCTGGATTATGGGGGCTTCATTCTGCTCCCTATTCCTGTCTTACATCTCAAGGGCTTGGGTAAATGGAGAACAACTGGTCTTATTACTAAAGACTGAGGCAAAGATGACATTAATTACCTTAGCCCTTTCCTCATCCTTTGTTACTCTGTTCTCCCTGTATCCAGTGAAGGATGGATATTCTCCTGAGCCTTCTTTTTGTTGCTAAAAATCCTTTCGTTTTTCTCAGTTGTTATCACCACCATGTTCTGCATTGGACTTTCATTATTGACTGTTGGCCAGTTTAAAAGTAAAGGACCTCCAGGTGACCACTTTTGGTCTGCCATAACCAGAACAAGTGGACTTGTAATTTATCCTTTAGGTCCTGTCATCAGCATGGAGGAGAAGCAGGTAGATGTACCTCCCCTCTCTTTGCCTTAGATATGTTAGTTTTGTCCACAAGCTAAGCAAAATGGAACAGAAGTTGCACTGAAAGTGCTACTGATTTTCTTTGTGACCCCTTTTTCATTCTTTGTTTGATGTTATTTGCATTATTTATCTTAGTTCTTTGGAAAATATTTTTTTATAGGAATGCATACTGTGAAAGTGAAAACTCCAGAGATATTTTAGTGGTTTTCATCAAAATTTTAGAATTCCAGTAAAAATCCTCCATAACCTAACATTTTAAGGACACCTTCTAACTGATAGCCTTTGTTTTTTTTATATTTTATTCCAGGTCTGAGCTAGTTTCTTCTTTGTCACTGAAAGCCTAAATGACCACATGATCTATGCTATAGAGTCCTTTCCTTTGCCCAGCTGTACAACCCTCTTTCTAATTTTCTATTCCAAATTTGTCAAGTTTATTTTTATGTTTTGTACTTCAGTGTCTGACTGTCTTCAGTCACTGGTCACACAAGAGGAAAATGAAAGCTAAAGACCTGTACCTGTCCTGCAAATGCACAATCCTTGACTCATCTGTCACATAATTACACTGAAATTTGCCCTGAAACAAATATTTATGGTTGTGGGAAATGGAGGCTGTGTCCTCCTTTGGACTTGAGGACAAAAATATCTTGCCTGCTTAAACTGAAAATCATAAATGCTAATTTTTTTCTTTCCATGAACATGCCAGAAAGAAAATAGTTGATGAATGGATTGATTAGGATGTAGGCAAAGGAAGGCTTCAAATTCTTTCCAGAAGTACAGATCTCCAGAGAATGTTAAGTGAAACAAAAACATTATGTGAATTAATTCAATAAATTATGTTACAGTCAAAGTGATATTTTATATTCTGTATCCCATTGTAAGAATATCTGTAACACTGCAGATCTATAGATATATATATATTATCTTTAGTAAAAATCGTCTGCTTATTAGAACTAATCTAAGAAAGTTTTTTTTTCCCTTTAAAAGATTCCAAATAATTCATATCTGGGATTCTAGACAAAATATTAGACCAGTGGAAAGCCAGCTTTTTTTTTGGTTTTCTCAGAGAATCAATAGATAACAAACTGTAATGTACCAAATTCCCCAGGGCAAACAATATTGCAATGTTAGTGGGTGAATTGAAGTAACTGGCCTAGTATATATAATTACAATGGCAGTTAGTGTCTAACCAGTATTTCAGGCATGTATATCCACATTGTGGACCATAATCTTTGTTCTTCCCTGGATATGCCAATTGTGCTGATGATCTGCCTTGTACAAGTCTTAATTTATCACTTGCTACTTCTACTAGGTTAAATGCTGACCAGTCCTATTACAGTTACTATAGCAAGTCCTAGGCTTTCTTGGGCAGAAATAGAAAAACATTTAATTACCATCCTTTATTGTTGGTGTTATAAAAACATTCTTGCAGCGGAAAACCTTGCTAATAACTCAACATTCCTTTTATACCCACAACCTCCTTGGCTCAAGAGAACAGGATTATCCCACTGATTAAACACCAGTACATTGATGTCACTTTAATTGCAATATTAAACTGTTGGCCTGGGATTTAGCTCTGAACTGTAGACATCTAGGAGCAGGTGTTGAACTAGACACCTAATTCACTTTTCTAACTAACTGGGAGCTAGTTAATGTAGTTAGTGGACCCTAAGTGAATGTGTCTATATTAGAGCCAGCTGAGTAATTCTCTAGAGTCCACTCATTGTGTTGGTTACCACTGAATGTAATGAAGAATTAAGAATCTAGCTTCCCTGTAGGCATGTTGAGACATCCAGATTTACGTTTCTACAATCTGGAGTTGACACCAGATTAATGACCTGACTTGCCCATCGCTTGATAAACCGAATATATTAGCCAAGCTGCCTGATAACTTGGAATTAAAGTATTTCCTAATCATGCTGTAATCCAGAAAATGCACACCATGCCATATTTCACAAAAAAAAACCAAACCAAAACACCTTCTACCATGTAAAGGCTACCTTATGTGTATTCTGTTATTTCAACTAGCAAGGATTCCAACTGCCTGCGTTTCTCAGAGCACAGTGTCTTCCTTTTCCCACCATTACAGACATCAAAGCAGTATGATCAACAGCACCCAGCTGTTACTCTGACACACACTACTCCACATATGTAAAGTGGTAACAGACTGAGGGCCCTAGCAAAATTACAGTCAGACATTAATATGTTTTTCTTACCAGAACACCTGCCATTTTGACTGAGAATTAGAGAAACATGTGGCTGGAGGACTATGAATACCAAAATTTCCTGAGGATCTGTCACAATTCATCATTTTCATAATGACTCTGGCACGCATCCTAAGCACAACAGTCTGCAAACTGAAATTCAGGTGTGTGAATCCCTTTTTCTATCAGTGACCACCCCGATATCATTAAGGTCACGCTCTTGTAGAGCATAGAGAGGAACATGTAGAAAGGGAGGGACAATGTGTTGGGTTGGGTTGGGTCAAAGATGTGGATTCACAAAGAGCAGAGTTTAATGGTTTTGCTCTTAATTTATGTGACTGTCTCTGTGTCCGACTCCAACCTTGCATTTTAGAGCTCCTAAGTTTCCACAAACCAGTTGCTTAAGAGAACTGTCTTGAGAAAGGAGACTAAGCCTTGCAGGCAGAAATGCACAGAAAGCATTTGAATGTCAAACAAACTGAGTTAGGGCTTAAACGTAAGATTTTTGTACAAGCACAATCCAAATTTTTCTACCTACTCAGGTTCACATGCAACAAAAATTCACAGTGTTCAGCCTTGTGATTTTAGTGGTGGGCAGAAGTGCTATGAAACAGCAGCCTGAAGCCCTTTTTCAGTCACAACACGTGCAGTATGGACATAGATTATTTTTCTTGTGTAATGGCTCTTCTTTTATGTTGTTTTCTTCTGTTTTCCCTCTAACACATCTGTAGCCTTTCTAGGTATACTTCTTATTATCTTCTACAGATTCTGAGTTGCTCTGCAAGGCCTATCACTCTTCCTCCACGGACTCTCATCTACCACGTCTACCCTAATTGCTCACCTTTTTTGCCTTTGTTTGACACTTACCCCACCCTTTTTTTGCCTTTTACTTCTTTTCTTTTCCCCAGCTTTCAGACTGATGGGCTCCCACTTTTGTTAATATTGGGTTAGGCTGCATGTAAATCGTACATTCTCTGTTACTGAGTCAACTCTTCTTTTTAGTTCCTTGTCTGGCAACACTCCAACCAGATAATTTTAGGGTTTACAGCATTGCCAAGTGCAACATGAGTGGTAGAGGTGCTGTTTTCCCTTTTGGTTTGTTGATGCAGTCACCATGATGTGCCCATTGGAAGGCACCATTCAGCTACTACTGAACCCGTGTGCAGAAAACCAGGGAGCAAGACCTGGACCTTCATCTGCTCTCTGCAAGACTGGTAGCTTTTTTCCACTCTTTTTCTGATCCAGTTAACTCTAACCGAAATATGCCTTCTCTGGAGAGGACTGCATCTGAGGAGTGTGGATACAAACTGGTCAGAATGGTTTGGTCCCAGGGCCCTTGTTATTTAGCCATACAAGTTGTGATCTGAAATTCTGATTAAGCCAGTGTTTTGCTTCAGCTGTATCACTGTTGTGATCCCATCGCTGAGCTCAGAAACCCCAGATTTGGGGTCAGATATGTTTCATAGGGTTGTTCAGCCTGGAGAAAAGGAGGCTCCAAGGTGACCTTATAGCAGCCTTCTAGTACCTGCAGGAGCTACAGGAAAGCTAGGGAGGGACTTTTTTAAAAACCGTGTAGTGATAAAACAAGGGGGGATGGTTTCAAGCTGAGAGAAGGTAGGTATAGATTAGATATTAGGAAGAAATGCTTTATTGTGAGGATGGTGAGACACTAGAGCAGGTTGCCCAGAGAAGCTATGGTTTCCTCATTCATGGAAGTTTTGGGGCCAGGTTGAATGGTGCTTGGAGCAATCTGGTCTAGTGGGAGGTATCCCTGCCCATGAGGTTGTAACTAAATGATCTTTAAGGTCCCTTTCAAACCAGACCAATCTATGATTCTCTGATCTTTGATTATTTTGAACCAAATAATACTTAGTATTATTTCAACAAAATATGAAGACAAGTTCCCACTTCTTAGTATTTAGTGGACACTACGCCAGTTTCTTCTTACAAGTGACACATAAGGATCACATAGGTAATTTTTTAAGCATGGCAAAGGTAGCCTGAGTGTCCTAAACAAAATGTATGTTACATCCAGAGAGATTATTTGTGTATTTTACTAAGCAAAAGAGAAATATGCAGAAGGCAAGATGTCAGGACATATAATTAGTCCATAGCTGGTGTGGTTTTTGTGCATCCTTCTGATTCTCTGGTAGCATCCTAAAGGTGAGCAATGACAAAATGTTATTCAGGTATAAAGTAGAAAAACTTAGCATCATTAAATTTGGGCTAGAATTTTTGTCTCCTATGAATTTTTGCATACTATTGGCAAATGAAGTTTATTCCCTGTTCCTATTGTGTCTGGCTTCTTACATACATGAGATGTCCCATGTTGCTGTGTATATGTGTGTGAGAAAACAAAAAGACAGTAAAGAAGAGATAATGGTTTTCTTTGAATGATTTTTACATTCCTAAGTAACATATTAGAAATGTCAATTCATAAGAATATAAGAGTTGGGGAAAACAAAGAAATTGAAATAATAATTAAGGTATGTTTTCCTTCTAGTGAGGGAGAAAAACTACATCCAGACTGTGTGTATATATTCAAAATTTGGAATAATTTATTTATTTTCTACTTGATCCAAAAGAATATGTAATTTCAATAAAATATTGGATTTCTAAGTATCAAGAAAATATTCCAGGATTTGACCACACAGGTTACAAAGTGTCTTGGATTTTTAATTTTTTAAAAAATGCTTTTAAAATTAATCTTTATTCCCCCTTTTCCTTACACCAGTCTAAGCCAAGAACAATTCTACTGGAATCAGCAGAGTTAAAAATCACATACGACCAAGAGCAATGCTGAGAAAACAAAATTCACTTGAAGTTCAGGCATGTTTATGTCTCGACTTTCCACTTTTCCTATCATAATAGAGAAATCTGAGCTCTAAAGCCCTGAGCCAGAGTTGCATTTCCACTGTGTTTCAGATGGGAAAGGATATCAGTATTGGGAATACTGTCCAAACCCATGATTAGTTTTTTAAAAAGCAACGCAGAAAGAAAACAGATGTTAACTGTTGTGAGGGAAAAGTGATTGGCAGAGAACAGAAACTGAAAAAAAATCGATGTTTTAGCATAAAATGCCTTTAATTGGAAATGGCAACACCACAGTGGGAGAGGAAAGCTGTTTTAAAATGTAAGGCATAGCTTGAGAGCAACATCCAGGCAGTACTTCAGTATGGGGATGAGAACTGGTAATTTGCAAACACACAGAAGCAGGGACTGTCTGTACTGGGGGGATGTTCTGCATATCCCACACGTAGCTAATAACTTGCTGAAATGTCAGGCTTCTATTTCATCTACCTTACAGTTACCTTCATTTGCCTTCGGATTGTCAAGGACAACATAGAATTACCATAGAAATACCACATTTATCTCACAAGCTATTTGTCATACAGATTTTCCTTAAGGGAAAAAGCTGTGTTAGTGATTATACATTCCCTTAAAGGAGGCACCATTTCCCCCCTGAATCCAGTAATCATGGTTTAATGAAGTTAGAACAGTCATTCTCATCTAAGATGCCTCACATGTCAGATTTTATCTGCCTGTCTCTGCAGACAGAAATTTAACACCAGCCATTCTTACACAGCAGTTTGTGTGCCAGGTTCCCTCCTCCCCCACCTCCACTCTTGCATCTTCCTCCTTACTGTTCCTTCAGTAATGAGAGATGCAGTGATTGATGTGGTGGGATGAGCCGAGATACTGTAAATCAGTAGACAAGCATGGAGAGTTGGAGTGATGCAGTGAGGTGCAATGCAAACAAGCCAAGCAAGTTTTTATTTTTGCTGCATCATCAGAGAGACAAACGACACTGTAAATAAAATGGGAAGGCATAAAGAAAATTAATGCCTTTTGGGGGCTGAGCTTTTACTTTTTTTTTTTAAAGACTAACCAGGGTCTAACATTATTTGGGAGGAAGGCAAGGCACTTAACTAAAACAACATTAGTTTCTGCTCACTACAGGAATGAAGTTTCTGAACTGGAATCACAGAATCACAGAATAGAAACATAGAATAGAATCATAGAATGGACCTTTAGAGGTCAACTAGTCCAACCCCCTGCAATGAGCAGGCACATCTTCAACTAGATGAAGTTGCTCAGAGACCCCATCCAACCTGATCCTGAATGTTTCCAGGGATTTGGCATCTACCAACTTCCTGTGCAACCTGTGTCAGTGTTTCACCAACTTAATAGAAAAAATGTCTTCCTTATATCTAGTCTGAATCTATCCTCTTTTAGTTTTAAACCACTACCCTTTCTCTTATCTATTAATAAGGCATGCTAAAAGTTAAGTACATCCTTAAGCTGGGTTGGATTTTGCTCCTAAGAAATGAAACACAGACTTTGAACAAAATCCTTTTCCTTATGCTGTCAAGTACTTATTACATGGCACTAATCTTTGCCATGTTTTTCCTTCATTCTCTTTCAATTAGACAGGAAAATACTGTGCTAAGCATCATGTGTTTGAATTGCACGTGTCCTATTTCTAATGGTATTAATAGAAACATAAAATCATAGAATCACAGAATGATTTGGCTTGGAAGCAACCTTAAAGGTCATCTAGTTCCAAACCTCCTGCCATGGGCAGAGACACCTCCCACTAGGCCAGGTTGCTCAAAGCTCTATTTAACATGTCCTTAAATACTTTCAAGGAGAGGGCATCCAGGACTTCCCTCAACAACAAGTCTTGAAGTATAAAGCTGCTTTATTTGGGTGTGCTGTGGCTTAATTAGTATCTGTGTATTACTTTGATATGTGTGGATTAAACTACTGCAAAAATTGTCTCTCCTGCACCAGAGCAAGTAATGAGAGAGCAGACTACATCTAATATACATTATCCTTGTTTCAGATCACCAAGTGAAGGTAGTATTTGAAATATCATAGGAAAAATACCTTTTTAAGGAGTGCCATACCTACAGTCAGCAGCTCCACAAGCAGTCCATGGAGGCTGCATGAAGAGCAGTATTTCTGATCATTTACACTTACATTCATACTTGTGATGCCACAGTGACTGGGCCATTTCTGTTCAGCAGGGTTGTGGCTCTTTTTCTACAAAGTGTGGGAGATAACAACAGAGCTTGGATTATCTGTATGAAAAAAGATGTTGTTGTTTTTTTTTTTTCTGTAGGAAATGGCAAGATTGATCTTATCCTTCTTAAATGATACCAGTAAAAACAAACAAATAAACAAACAAACAAAAAAACCCTGATTTAATCATAACACAGACATTTTTTAAATACTTTTTTTTTTTTTTCCTAAATTCCTTATAAAATACTGTTGTTGGTAGCTTCTATATCCTGCCCTGCTGTGCTGGAAGCTGTTGGTTTGCACTGTGAAACAGCTTTTCAGCCCTCCTTAGTAGATGGCTGCTTTGAAGTGATGGGCAGAGGATCCTGTAAGTGATGTGATACAACAAAGCTTGGAGGTGGGAGGATTCCCCCCCTCATCCTGTTGGTAGTGGGGTTTGGATAAACACCTAATCCAATAGGCTATGAATGACTCAGTGCTTTTCATTATTAACACTGTGTCCTGAAACTTTGAAGTGTAATATCCTTATATAAGGAACAAATAAAGATACCCAAAGAAGCAGTTATCCCAACTGCAGAATTCCTGATTGTCTTTTGCTCCTGATTACTGTTGCTCTAAGAGCTGAGGGTGAACAGAATTAAATTTTCTGCTTGCATTTGTGAAGTAGGTAGAATTTCATGCAGGAGAGAAAAAAAGAATTGCTGAATCATTTTACACAGGAACATATGAAGGTCCCCATTAAAGTGCAAAAAGGGTAACATACTGCCAAAATAATAAACCAAAACCTGTTCCACACTTTAGATTAGTATTGCCTAGCATCCAGCTGATCATCTCTTATTATTAGTTTGAATTAACTTGCAATATTTTTATATTTACATTTTTCTATTCTCTAATTTTTGGACTCTCTGTTGCTAAATGAAAAATGTGTGAGAGAAGAGTTTGGAGTTTCTTTTCCTCCAGAAAACACACATACACACATCAGTGTGTGCTCCCACTTCTGCTGACCAGCTCACATTGATGGTCTGGATTAGTTCATACCTGATATCCTGATTTATTCTCTTGCAATCTGGTCACCTGTACCTTCCTTACCAGGGAGATCTTAATTCAACTGGGGATGTGGAATTATCCTGAGGAGACTTAAACAAATGCTGTAATAATGGAAAGAGCACACAGAAAACAGATAAGTTGCAGCCTTTGCAGTCAGTTTACCTGCAGGTTATTTTCATGTTTCTGTCCAGTATTTCCTTCTGATGACTTTTTTAGGGAAAGCATGGCACCAGTTTCTGATGTCTCCTTCATGCCTGTCCCCAGCCTGTCTCCAGTGCTGTCAGTCCCGCAGTCTGGGACACACAATGAACTGCATCAGGGAGCTGGTGTGTCTGCAAAGTGCTGGTGAGAGCAGCACCCATATCTGCACAGCCACGGCTGGTTTGATTGCAGCTTCCTGGTGATTTAATTTGCATATTTGCCTCCCAAATGCATGCTTATCCATCTCCTTCATCAGCATTTTACAGATAAATCTCTTCTTGGTTCCCTCAGCCGGAACAGGATGGGGACAGTGCTTGTACATATTTCACTGTAATTTGGGTTCTCTAAAATGTAGTATTTTCACTGCAATTGTGCCTGCTCTGCGTTGTCTCCTTTCAGAAATAGTCCTCATTTTGTGGTGTACGTTGAGGCCACTGATTATAGATAAAGCCTGAATTTATCAGGAAACTAGTGTAGAATTATTATTGTAGCAGAACCACTATCTCCTCTGATTTCTATTGTGGTTTTGATACATAATCTGCACACTGTTTGCCTTTCCCACTGCAGTTTTCAGTGAGCTGAGGCTTCAGAATTTTTATGGGTTTTTTCAATTATTCTCAAAGATTTTTTTCCTGGAAAACTGGCTAAATTAAGTTCTATTTTACATACTTTTTCTGTCTGCCTGTCTTATTTCTTTTAAGTTTTGCTAGAAAGCTTATGCTGTTTTTAAAATAGAAAACTTTGTAATTGTTCCATCTTTTTGTTAGGGCAGTCAATAAAATAATCTTGGTTCCTTGTTGTTTACCTGCATTATTCTACATCCCAGTTTAACATAATTTTGTAGTGTGAAAGCCAGATTTGACACCAGACAATCACATCCAAGAGCCAACATTGCTTTGTGTAATTACTTATTACCATGGTCATTTTTCTGCAAAAGGGGTCATTTTAGTGATTTTCTCTCTATCTTGTCATTTAGCCATTAATTCTACTCTGACTTTTTGTCAGAGTACGCAATGAATACAGTGTGTATGTACATCTAGTTCAACATATGCATGTACATGTACATAACATGTTTTACTCCTTTGGAACATCTAATCTGAAAGGACTGCACAAGCATAAAAGTCTTCTCTTTTTATAGACATTTGAGATGTGGATGATGAAATACTCATTTCACAGGAAAGTAAAGAGAAATATGAAGATGTCTGAGGCTCAGGCTCAAAGGGATCCAGACATCTGGGAGCAGAAACAAAAAATTTGAGTGGTTGTGTGGGTTCCTGATGGCATGACCAGACAAAGTTGGATGACTCCAGGTGGATTTGGAGACACTGAGAAGCAAGCAGGGAGCTGCTTCAGGCTGTTCAAGAGGAAATCTTGTTAATTTGATGTTTTGCTCTGAAATAAGCATTGGGAGGTTAGGGCTGAGGGCAAGGGCAGCACACAGAGGGAGAGGTACACTGATGAGTGCAAAGATTTCAGTTTGACTGTATTTGAGTGCTTAGATTTTTTCACTTCAAAATAGGTTTTACGTTTGTCTTTTTTGTTTGTTTTCAATTCCCCCATTTTACTTTGTATTTTAATACATAATGAAAACAGGTTGAAATAAGAGAGGAGCATTGCATCTTCTTTATTTCTCTCACCTGGTATCTGATTTTTGTTATAATTGTTTCTACATCAGAAATTAAGAAGTTTTTAAAAAATATTTAGTCTTCCAAAATGAAAATCCAAACTGCAGAATTCTTGCTTTGCTTTTCCCCTCTACAGTCACAGCAAATGGGAATCTGATTCTTCCTCTCTTTGCATTTTAACAGTGTGACAGCATTTGCAGCCCAACTTCATCCTGATTATAGCATTTTCTGGACCTGTCTGCATGGTCTCTGTCCCTTTGTCAACGTTTGATATTTAATTCAGACCAAGTTTTTGTTGCACTGCTTAGGAAAAAGAAATATTATCAACACATGTTAACTATTCTCATTGTATCGTGAATTTAAAAAAAGAAAAAAAAAAACAAACCCAGCACATAATCCAAATATCTCAACACTCTTTCATTGCTTTGTTTTTATTTAATAGTTTCCTTTCTTCTGGACACAAAGAATTGTTTACTTTTGCTTCTTGCTCTATTTTTGTGTTCCTATTTTCTAGTTCATATGGCTTGTAAATTGTTTTTAGCCTATCTTTAGTCCTATCCCTAATTGTTTACTGAACATGATTGCCTCCTGTTATTGCTTCAAGATTCCAATTTTGACTGGAGAGATTGTATGCTCTCCCTCTTGCCCTTTAACACCTCTCAGTGCTACAGCAGCAGATTTTCTACACAAACACATTTTCTCTCTTTTCAAACCTTCTTTCTGGTGCACTTTAACACCGAAGTCTGGTCACTGAATATCTAAAATCTGATTCTGCTCCCTCCTTTCTTGCTGAACTGCCCTCATCCTCATGCTTCCCATGCCCTAACTCCTCTGCTACACAGCCTCTGCCATGCACTTCACCTGGATTCACAGCAAATACTCTGAAGACTCTCCAGTTCTCTGAATATATATTCCTTGACTCTTTATCCTTTCCTCAAATTCTGTTTCTGTCAAGTGGATCACAGCAAGTATAAGATTGCTCTTTCTAAATTGACTGTTAAGGCCAATTGATTACACAGTTAGAAAATATATTTCATACACTGATACATTTCTTAAAATATTCCCTAAAAAGCAATTACCACATTTGTTGTTCTGTAGAGCTCAGGAGTTGCTCCCAGTTCTCTACTGTATATGCAAGATTAGTTTCACTAACTATACTAGGGTTTTTTATTTTCTGAGACTGGACATTGCATTGTCACATTTCTTTTATAGCTGGGAGGAAAAATTAAATAAAAAATAAAATTCTATAAATCTATTGATTTAGTAGGAAAACAATGTGTTTGTTTGTTTGTTTTTTAATATTAATTAATTTTGAAAAGAGAAATAAATTATCATTATTCACTGCTCCATTACCAAAGAGTACCTTGGAAAGTGTTACTCAACATTTCCAGATCAAAAAATAGGTAATGAAGACATGTTCAAACAATTTTCTCACAAATTCTCCAATTAGAAAATTGGATTAAGACTCCAGACTCAGCAGAAAAAGGAAATGGTGTATAGTTTATAGCTAAATTTATTTGTAAACTTAATTTAGGAAGAGCACTTGGTGAGGTAATAGAAAGAATTGAAGGAGGGGAGCTTGTGTCATTAGAGCTGTAACAACATGGGCCAAAAAGGGTGACCAAGAAATTAGAGATAAGCTTCAGCCCCACTGCCTGTGGTCACCACCAGTGACAGGGTGATCTCGGTGGGTGGGAGGGAAGAAGGGAGGCAGAAGGATGAGTCCCAGGCTGTATCACTGCAGCTGTGCAAGTAGATTGACAGAAAATAATTTCAGTCTGTTGCCATTACTGTTACTAGAGTCTCCCCACACCCCCACTATTGGTGGTGTATCCTCATCCTTCTGTTGTTTTTCCACCTTGCCAGACCCTTGGGAAGAGACACCTTTTCTCTCCTGCTCAGCTGCTGATGTGCCTCTGCAGCTGGGGATGTGCTGATTTCACATGGTAGAGTGTTCAGTTAATTGCGTTTTGCAACATGGCAGGCCACCTACTGAGAATTTATCTTTCGAGAGGTCATGTATCTTCTCAGTTTAACTTAAGTTATGTCTGTTAAACACACATTTAACCAAACTGGCGTTAGAAGCCAGAGAAGATCAAAGCAAAATTAATAAATACACCAATTAACTTTTCTGAGTATTCAAGTTCCCCCCCAGCTGTGAGAGAGCTTGCCAGTACTGCTGCACAGCTCAGCTAAAACAAAAGTGTACATTGAATTCTAAGATTTTACACTCACAAAGAGCACTTCGGAGCTGAAAATTGTCAATGTTCTCACTGTTTTGTTAAGTGACTGTTAAATGAAGAACATGAAAGCCATCGCTCTGTGCCAAACTATGGTACTCACCAAGACAAAATCCTGTCTCTAGAAAAAGGCAGTAGCAGTCACCCAAAGACTAATATGAGAAACAGAGCATAAAGAAAGGGGTTATTACCTTCCCAGATTCTGTTGTTTTGTTTTTTGTTTGTTTGTTTGTTTTTTCTGGGTTGATGGTTGGACTCTGTGATCTTAGAGGTCTTTTCCAATTGTGAAAATCCTGTGATTCTGTGATTTAGAAACTTCCAAAACAAGAAATCATATCCTGTCTCTGATCTCTGACAGCTGCATTGATTTATCCATGTTTTAACACAGTTACACTCTTTGCCCTGCTGTGACAGAACTTTACATTGTAACTATACATGAGTGTTTAGTTTTGCTTGCTTTTAAACCTGAGGTCTCTTCATGTCATTGGCCCCACTCTCATCCCGTTCCTGGAGGAAATAATAAAAAGTCATCATTCAGTTATCCTTTCCCATACAATACCTGTTTTTCTTGATTTTTATCAGTAGTCAGAATCTTCTCATTTCTTGCTGCTCTCATTGCTTTCCATAGACCAGACTAACTTTTTTCCTCATACTATTGAACAGATTACAATCATTATGTTTAATTATTTTTACCATCACTTATTTAGAAGTTGGCTTCCTCTGTATTGGATCTAAAGAGTGTGCACTCCATTTGAAAGCTAGCTTTTTGTTCTAACAGTATCAACTAAAATAACAAAATAGGCTATGAACCTTGCCACGTTCATGTCCTTAAACAAGTGCTGCAGCCCTTTTTAGAGACCAGAGGATTCACACAGAAAAGTCATCATGAACATTCTAATCATGGGAAGACTCTCAGCCTCAACCCAGACTCCAGCAGACATCAGAGAGTATCTTGGCAAATTCACTCAGGGTGAATTTTCTGGTGTCTAATAAGTCATGAACATCAAATGAAGATTTTCCCACTGCCAAGACATTAGACAAATCTCTCTTCCATAAGGGCTCCCTGGGGGCCAGTAAGGCAAGCTCACATGGCAGCAGCACAATGATTTTTTTTTTGAAAACAGACCTACCACAAGAAGAGATCCCCAAGAAACCAAGTTTTGTGAGTTCTGCCATTCACAGAAACAAGTCTTTAAAATACAGTATCCAAAGTGTTAAATTTAAACCCTCTGAAAGTTTAGGATGTCCTGCTGGCTGGAAGGACCACAGAAGTGTAAGTTGCTTTAACTTCCATAGCTGTGGCTCCTAACCATATTGTGTATCACAGCCCTGCCTTTATCTCTGTCTCTCAAGGTCATTTTTTTAAGGAAAGATCTTCCTACAACAGAAGTGTGAAGAAGTCCCACAACCTTGTCACACATGATGACAAGGGACAGGTGGGGAATCAGGCTGTGTCTATCAAGTTCAAGTCCCAGCCTTTCCAAGACAAAATTTAAAAAAATGTTAAGAAAAAGGTAATTTTTTTGAGAACAAATTTGGCAAATGCATTGAGGTTTGGAAATTTTTGTAGTTGTGGGGTTTTCTTTCTTTATTCTTCTTTTCTTTTTGTGTGCTTTTTAGCTATTAAGCAGGATTGCTGCCTTTTTTTTTTTTTTTTTTTTAAACCATTCCCAGGAACATAATTTTAGAAAGTACATGAATGAGGGTGATTTATGATGGTGTGCTTTGAATTTGCACCACTAATCAGCTAAAATAGAAAATTTAGCATCTCTATCATGTGTATAGTTTTGCGAACAGTGTGTCATGGGATGGTCAAAAAAAGTACAGACTTGCCTGCCAGCTTTTGGGATGTCTGTGTTGACTGATTTCCAAAGATATAATAGTGATATAGGGTAGAATATATATTTCTATTGTTGTGAGTCTCATTTATGTCTTTGTCCAACACAGTATACCCAGATGAATAAGTACAAATATGTACTAGAATACCATATACATTCCCAGACTTTCCAGATGGAACCTAGAAGAATGGTGTCTCTATGAATTGCCATCTCTTATCAGTCAGATACTGTGAAATCCTCTTCTGCCCTCCCTCTGAAAGACACAAGTAAAATTTATGTGATGCCACTGAGGGGCCTCTTTTATTTATCAGTACTCACAAAGGAGGGTCAAGTTATCATAACACATCTAAGAGAAAAGCATATTTTTCCGGAGGGAAATGAAGATGCTGAAAAGATCTCCTGTTGCCCAATATCAGATAAGAAGGTAATTAGAACAATTAAACTGTTGAAGTACTGGGTCTCAAAAGTGCTAGCCTGTAATTCTTAGGAAAGTAGCAAAGAAAATAGAAAAGCCCTCTGGCAAATATTTGGATGGCTCACTGGGGATATAGAGAACTAAAGAGAATAGATAATGGAATTCCTCTGTTAAAGTTACAAGATAATGCAGATCTCTACATATGGCTGTGGCCCTGGTCTTACATGATGCAATATTCCTTCCCCTCCAGTCTCCCTCAGATGCTTAAAAAATGGTAGATGACCCAGAATTAAGGCAAGGAAAAAAGAAGTAAAAATGACTGATAGCTATGCAGAGGAGTTTAAGTAGGCAGTAAATCCAAAATTGTTGCTGAGATTTTACAGTAATGAGAACAGTGTGTGCAAAACAGACCAAGATGATAAGAATAAAGAGTTATGGTGTATGTTTTCCTCCTACCATAGCCAGCAGTAATCAAATAACATTCCAGTTTTAAACATACTCTATTTTTAGGTTTGCATTAATTTTCACATTAATTCCTGACACCACCTGGCTAATGTGCCAAGGTAGTCTCCATTCTTTTAATCTTTTTTTTTTTTTTTTTTTTCTAATGATAAACTGAAGCAGTTTCTGCTTCTCACTTAGTGTGGCTTCATATTCAGCCAGTTAGTTTCAGGCTTCTCTTGTGTACCTTTACTATAGACAAGGCTCTAGCTAGATGCTATATACTATGTTGTCATTTCAGTCAATGGAGACAGAGTCAGTACATTCAATAAGACACAGTTCGGGTGTCTTAAGTGCAGGTATCAACATGATTTGATACTGAAATCATCTGTCTGTCACAGGGTGTATGGGAGATCACTTTTCTGAAGTGCTTGTTTGAGATCATTTGGGATAGCCCAGAACATCTCAAATGGCACTAGGTGACTAAAGTACAGCAGCTAAACAGAGTGTCAAGGTGTCCACTTGTTGATACAGTTTGGATCGTGCTTTAAGAGATGAATACCAGTTCCACAGAGCATAATGCCTTGATCTCTGGAAAATATGCATTAGACAATTTGTCTACATATAAATGCTACATGTGAACAGGTAACTTTGGATTGCTGAGATTCCTTGTTATTTTCCAGAATAACATGGATACTTTTGACTAAGAAAAATCCGATAGTAATATGCAGTGTACCTTTTTAACTACCTCAGCTCTGTAAACCTGAAAAAGTGCATATTTCAACATGACAAACATCCATATACTAACAAATGTAAGTCTTGGCTGCTCCTGTACTTTTGGCTTCTAAAGTCAACGTGATCAGTAGGATGCAAAATCCCAACCACCACTTGCAGCACACTATTTTCAAAAGAGTATGTTAGCCAAATATTTTCTGCGGGGAAAACACTACAGATAAAACCATATTGATTCTATCCATAGTTTGTGCTATTCAAGCAAGTGCCTAATACTAGTCTTCAGGATCACAGAATATTTTTAATGTTTAATTGTGCTCAAATTAGGTCTCATTGGCCTGTTGCTTCATGTCGCCTTGAATAGTGGATCTGAAAAATCAGCATACAATGGATGTACTTAAGTGGCACTTCAGTAAATGCTTTGGTATTTTGTTGAATTAGAACCTTTTCTGGGTTCTGGGGAGAGGTGAGAGGGGTGATAAAGTGAACTAAATTGCATAGCTGGGAGTCCCTCCAGTGGCAACACAACTGACAGTACTCATTCTGCCCATCAGCTACTTCCAAAACCATTTCAGTTTATCTCAGTCCTTGGGATGGCTTCTTGAGATAGTAGATGATTTCAGAATATTCATAGGCATATACAAAATCCTTTTAAATAAAATATTGTACACCAACCAACAGATCTGCCATGGGACTAGACTTTACATCAGAAACTGTAGACCAAGGAATGCCCATTTCTGTGAAAGTCATTGGAAACCAGGATGCTGGCTTTAGCCTACAAAGGCTCAGAAAGGTCAAGAATAGCTAATAAATAATCTCTTCTTCTCTCATGAAAAACTTGGAGGATGCATTCAGGCTAGAACTTCTACAAGCGTGAAAAACATGGATCAGATGTCAGGCATTTTCTATGAGGTGTTTCAACTAGAGTGTTTGCTTTTCCAGCCTGCATTTGTTAACCAGCTCGACATCTCTCTCTTTACTTTGATCTTTCAAGGCTGTGGAGGTTTTGCTGATGATACAGTTTTCAATTTAGGGAATAGATACTCACAGCACAAGATGGATGCTGGTAATATTAATCTAAGGTATTTGTATCAGTGTTTTCCTCTGGCTGTGCAAAGGATTCCCCAGTGGTGCTAGGTAACCCCAGAGTTTGTCTCTGTTGGAAGTACTCTGCCTTTGTTTCATCAGTGACTCTGTGCAAATGTAGTGGGAAGCCCAGGAAGAGCCAGTCCCGGGACAGGACTTTACCTAAAGCCACAAAGCAAGAAGCAGGTGTGACACAAAAGACAGTGAAAGGAGGAAGAGAAAGACCATTCCTTGTATTTTATTCTGCAGTGGCACACGAACATCTTCTGCAAATCTTCTTTCTTCAAGTAATCATGCTGACTTTTACATCACCATTTTACACTCACATGTCCCTCTTGAGCCTGTCTGGTCATGTGCTTCATCCTTTCAAAATCCTAAGCTGTGAGCCCTCTGGGGCAGAAACTGCCCTTGTCTCACTTGCTCATGTTGAGACTTACACAGTGGGGCTTTAAAATGTGATCCTAGTTTCTAGGTGCTAAGAGAATAATAATAATCAATATTAAAAGCTGTAGCAGCTGCAATAAAACATGCATTTATATGGGTTAGCTTAAGGCACAGCTAACAAATCATTTAAGATTTTAAATATATACATATATATATAAATAAATAGTAACAATAAATAAGATTAAATTGCAACTGGGAGAGAACTTCTATGGCTGTTAATTTCATTTTTCCCCCCCGACTTATCTTTCTCTTGCATAAGGGATAAGAATAGGTTTGCGTTGCAAATTCCAGGCAGTCGATCTCTCCTGAACGACAGTTTTGTTACAGCTCTTCTAATTTCAAGCTCCTGTTTGAAAAGGGAACAGTAAATGGCATCCTGGCCATTTTTGCAGTCATCGGCAGCTTACTCAGTTGATTCATTTTCACAGGTTTAACTTGTTGCGTGCACAGTCAATCCCCTTGGAAAAAGGTTGCTTCCCCATATCAAAAGGCTTGTGCAGACACCAAATCCTGATTTTAAAATCATCGTAAAAGCTAAAGCTTTAAGGGTCTGTATTATCCCTCCAGCCCAGTTCTCAGGAGGGAGTTACACTCCATTGACAAAATTTTCTCTTCAAGACTTTTTGCGATGGCTGTTACACCAGAAATAGATGAACACAGAAAAGAAAGATCTAGAAAAGTTCCCTTTTTGAAAATCGTATGCATGTTGTCTGACAAAAATTTTTGAGCTAGGGAGTGATAGCACCCAAAAGCCTGATGTGATGAGGAATAAAGTAGTTCTGATTCACTTATTTGATAGTGTAAACCACTGTCTATTGTTACCTATGTCAGTTCACACAATTTATTCCTTGCTATTTTTATCAGTATTAGTCAACAGGAATTTCCTCTGCAAGAATCAACAAATACTAGTGCGTAAAGCATATTTACATTTTGAAGACTGTTGGGTCAACCTAGTATCATTATACATCTGTTGAGTTTGTTAAAATTCCAAAAATGGGAACCAGACATTATGAAATCAGTGTAATCCCTGAAAGAACTGAGACTGTTTAGTCTAAAGACAAGAAGAATGAAAGAAGTCAGGATAATAATCTCCAAATTTGCAGAAGAGAAGTTCAAAGGGAAAAGGAATAAAACATGCTCTTTTTCCTCACTGAATAGAGTAAGAAGCAAAGGCTTCAACTACATCAGAGAGGTCTGGGTGAAACTTCTGGATGAATTATCTAGCAGGAAAGCAAAACACAGGACTAGATTGCTTGGGAGTTCGCAGATTCTTCCCCAGAGAGGTTTGCAGAAACACTCAAAACTTGGGCCAGGAAGGGGTTTTTTGCATCCTATGTGTGGGTTATCAAGGAATAATTTCTTTACATCCCTTTTTTTCAGGTTTTCCTAAGGACAGACTTTCCATACCCTATTTCCCAGTACCAGTAATGCTGAGAAACTAGGGATTCAACTTGTTTTGTAGAAACATATTTTTGCTAGACTTTCTGCAGATACTTTTTATGTCATAAGATATAGTCAGGTCAAAACAAACAAACAAACAAAAAAAAACACCTCAGACTTTTGCTTATAAACTACTAGGTTATTTTAAGAAATCACAGCTATTCTGCCTTTAGGCATCCTGAAAATTGACCTAACAATACTCTCAGTGATGAATGTTGGGTAAGTAGTTGTATTTGTAACAAAGAGCAGAAAAATATAGCTGAAAATTTGCAATGGCTTTTGTTGCTTCTGCTGCTGTTCCTTCACATGAGTCTGCTATAGTTTTTTGCATCTTCCACTTATCCCTTCTTTTTGGGTGAAAATTAGGATGTAAGAGCTTAGAGAGAAAAGTGGTAAGAAATGTTACAGGTGAGTGGACTTTCTGATATCCAGGATTTTCCTTGCTAGATAGCAGGGCCCTGCTGTTCACAACAATGGCAAGCCACTTTCTCATGCTCCTGTTGTGATGCCCCTACTGATGTCTGCTGACTTCATATTGTTGGCAGATAAGCTGCACGAGGGCAAAACAGCCTGGCCCCTGGGAATGAAAACTACAGCAACACTTTTTTGTGGAGATATTTTATGTACACTGAAAGCTCTAAGCACTTAAAAACCTCTTCTGCTATTCTCCCTTAAAAATGTCAGGTTCTCAGGTCTCTGCAAATAAGGGTGGTCTCCGATGACAGCCCTTTTAAAGTAAATTCACTTAAGTAGATTCATTTGCATTTTAAAGAAGGGTGTAGGAGGTTGTAATTAAAGAAAGTATTCTTAGTTAAATTTGTCCCATCTCACGGTGTCTTAATTGCTTCTTCCTAATACCTGGCTTCTGTGTTACCAATCCCTCCTTCTTTTTGACTCCCCCACAAAAATGAACAAAACTAACCATATTTCCTCGACCTGACAAATGTGCAGGTTAAACTACTTGGCTTTATATTGTGGCAAATACACCAAAAATAAGAAAAAAAAGAGTAAGTTACAAGCCCATTTCTTCAATGCCCTGTGCCTCTTGTTTATCCTTTTTCTTTTCGACCTTCCTTAGCTGTATTGTAACAACTTTGTTTTGGGGGTTGCATCTCGCTGCTCCTTCATTAGCCTGGTACTGTAATGTCTGTGGATGTCTAGGTGGATTACACAAACATAACTGGGAAATGATTAATCATGTTCCTGGGAGGAAATTTTAGCTTATAACTTTTAAAATTCTTTTAAAATTAACACACTCAAATGGTACCAGCTATAAATGATAAGAAAAGGAAAAAAAAATCAACTGATTTTATGTAAAATCCAGGTATCTTTTGAGAAAAGTTTTAAGCTTTTCTGTATTATTTTTAATTAGGATATAACCATCCCTAAGATTAAACTTGAAAAGTGTACACTGTAATTTGGAAATCCCTCTGAGACAGCAATAAGCTTAGCCTGTTTACAAGTTTTTGAAGTGCAATTAAGTGGTATCAAGGCTGGATTATGTGGAAAGGAATACCATGAGAAGCAGCCACAGTGTATAACAGGCTATGAAATTGCTAACAGTACTGTGACATTCTTTCCTTTATCCAATCCTATATGGGCTGGATAATTTATACAAACAATTAAATATTTTGTAACTACTTCAATTATTCAGAATTTTAAATTATGAATTGTCATCAAAAGATTAAGTACTTTCCTCTTAATAAGAGAGTACACTGCTCCACGTTGCAGTAAGTCATGCTTGGACTGTTTGAATTCTGTTGTGTTTAACAAGGTTCAGACAATTCATTTTCTCTCAAGATGGTAAAATGTATGAAATGTCATTTTTGGTTGTAATTCTCTTCTGTAATTTTGCTCAGTAATTTTTTTTATTGGAATGCTCATTGAAAATGGAACCATTAAATGTAGTGTAAACATTTCTGAATTGAGATGTTAACATTTAAAAATTGCCTCATTTCTCTTTAATGTGTTTTGCTGTTTTTCTTGCCTAATTATAATTCTTTTCAATATTTATGTTAACATGACCTTTCTCTGACTGAATGGCTGTAACTGCTTCTCAAGTACTTATAGCATCATGATTTTTAAATTAAATTATGCTGTTGTGGAGAAGATTGCAATGCAGTCCACAGGATAGCAGGGAAAGGAACAAGTTTCTTTTAGTCTCAGAATCTGAAAGGAGTAATAATGTTTATTGGTTCACTCTTCTAATCAATGCAACTGTACCAGAGGAAGTCTGACTTTGTCTCTTGCTCATGATTAGAAACATTCCAGTAAATTTAATGCTGGTCAAAATTGTCAGATTGACTAACTGTGAAAGATTGTTTAATGTTTTAAAATGTTTATTACTTTTATTTATTATGCCTTCATCCTGCTGACAGAACTAAAGTTACACCACAGATTCTTTTTGCCCATGGGAACAGATCACAGGAACACAGGCAGGAGGATTTGGCTCCTCATCTTAAATTTTCAGGTCAACATTCTTTCCAGAGCCAAAACTTACTCTTTTGAAATCTGTGCGGTCTAAGGGTGCAGCATATGTAATAATAAGCAAATGCAGAGTTTTCTTGTAAACGCTGGGAGATGTTTACTTTGATTTTCTGCATATCTTTCAAAGTATGTGTTCAGTTTTTCTGGTAAGTGAGAGTAAGGACCAGGCGATCAGCTCAATTTAACCATTAAACCTTTTCTTGTATGCCCAACCTCCCAAAAGTTTTGTCCCTCCACCCAGAAAGGAAGACAACTATTCCCAGTCCTTCCACACTTCTTCATTTGGATAGGACAGTGAGTGAGAACATCATGAGCTGAAGGACAAGAATGACATATATCAAGAGAGAAAGAGGGAAGAAAATAAACCTCTGAAAATAAAACTAAATGAGTTCTAGAGCCTTAAAATTTTAGTTTTACTTTTTAAAATTGAAAGATGTGAACAAAATTTAAGAGAAAGCAAGACTGAAATAAACCAATGGATGTTGAAAGACTGCCTACAAAAGTGACATTGAAATCAACAAAAGGAAATGTCTCCTGCAGAACAGTAAAGGGAATGTCCGGTAAACTTTAACTGAAATAGTCAGTAGTTAGCAAAATTTTGTTAACAGAAATAACAGAACTGGCAATTAACGCAGTCAAAAAGTTCAAACATCTTAGTCCACTAGTATCCCATAGGACAAAGTCTAATCCAAAGATGTGCTCAGTCTTCTTCTAGCTCTTCTGTCCTCAAGGACTGGACAATGGGTATGTTCAGAACTTGTACTTTCTGCAGAGCTTGCTTGGACTGAGTTCCCTGGTGGAACTGAGCTTTTTTTCCCTGTACCCAAAATATGTATACTCTCCTTCTGGTTGGCTTCCTTTTCCTTTCTGAGGAGTTAGTGAATTGAGAACTGGTTGCAAAAGTCCAAGAAGAAGTGAGAGGGGCCAGTATCTTGAGGCAAGTTGCCACAGGTGAACAGTGTGCCTTCCTGAACATTCCAGAATACCAGCATGAAAAAAAAGGATAACATTGAGTGAACTTGTTTCAGCCAGCAGGTCTCTGGCTATCTTGAGACAATACCACTAATGCAGCTTCTCTACATTTCCTTCCTGCTCTTCAGACTTGGTCAAGTAAACAGAAAACACACTTAGTTTCTGTAGACGTTGCCCTGACTGCTGACAAATCTGGGGAGCTCTGCTCGTCCCTACTGCAGTAGGTGAGTGGCTGGAGTTAAACAAGGCAGGGTCACTGCTGAGAGCTTTGGAAAAACAGCACAAAAAGAGGGGAAAGGAAAAAAAAAACAGAAAGAGAGAATGCAATCTTTTTTTTTTTTTTTTTTTTTTATGGGAAAAGATGTCAAACTGTCATGTTAGTCTCTGCTGAAGCTCTGAGTGCTAACGGTTGCCAGGGTAACTGTTGTGCCAAGCCTCAGCACTTATGTATTTTTTCCATTGATAATTGCTAATGTGAACAAGTGCTGGCTTGCACTTTACACCTGCCTGGCTTGTAAGTCTACCTTAATTGGATGTGCCAAGATTGGGGAAAAAGTAATCTGCCCTTTCAAGACAAGTGACAGGTAGATGAAGTGTTGCTTAGGCCTTTACTGTAACAATTTTGCTGACAAAATTACTATGAATTGTCTTCCCTCAATGCATATATACTGTCTTTGTTTACAGAACTGAGAGCTTAAGCTGCAAGGTTCATTATAAGAAATTATGCTATAAAATTTTTTGGGAACTTGGTGCTGCTGAGTGAAATTCTGCTTTTACCCCCAGAGTTCAGAGTGTTTAATTTGATATATGTATATAAAAAGTCTTTCAATGTGATAGAGAAAAATGAGGAAAAAACATAAATATTGCCACATATGTGCATATTTTGATTTGTCTTTGAAAACAGTTAAATAAATTCTCCTGTGGAAAAACCCTGTTGAATTAATAAGGAAGAGTTCGGGGTGTTTTAATTCTTGTGCTGGTAGTTTGTTCCACAGTCTCAGAAGTGGTGTGAGACTTTGAAGTAGTCAGTTTTTTGGGTGTCCCACTTGAGATATTTTGAAGACTGAAAGAGAAAAGCAAATCTCAAAATTATCTAAGAAGTAATTCCCCTTAAAAAATGAGGCTAAAAGTCAAGGAGCCCAGGGGCTTTTCACTCTCTTAATTATCTTCATAAATAAAAGGGTCTAATTCACTACTAAACTGGACAAGATTGCCCCAAAAGCTGCAGAAATGTAGAAAGAGGGTTTTTTGTTCTTTTTCTAGTCATAAGATTATAGAGTTTCTATGCTCAGTTGTTATTTGCTTTTCAGAGCTGTGTCAAGCCTGGCCTGCTCCACTGCTGAGTGTATTCACTCTGCATTTCTTTGATGTTGATTTCCCAATGCTCTTAAATGAAGTTTCCTGAAACCAATATGCCAGAATGAATTAATATATGAATAATATATGGTGCTTATTTTAGTACCTTTCATCAGAAGACCTCAAAGAACATCACAAAGGATAGCAGGGAGATTGCCTTACATCCACTCTACGAAGGAAGAGATCGAGGTGATGTTGTGCTTCTTACCGGACATCACACCTCAGTGTGGGCAGAAATAGGAGAAAACCATCCTGCTTGAACAGTTTACCCTGAAAGCAAGACAGCATCAGGTGGATCAGTGATTCTGATTGGGTAACCCCTCTTCATTTTGAGTAGTAGCAAAAGTTTCATATGTGTCTATATGCTCTCACGGGACTGATCAAGGATTAAAAGCTTGCAAACGGAAGGCAGAACAGTGCCAGTCTGTACCACTTGCAAGGCTGCTTGGCAAGGTAGTAGTATTAAAAATGAAATTAGTGAAATCCAAAACCTATTCTGTTTCCTTTCATAAAGCACTATAACCACTACATAGTGTTTTCATGTCCAGAAACAGTGGCCTCATAAAAGTGTTTTGTTTTTTTTTTGTTAAGATATTCTGACTAAAAGCATAAAAGAGGGAAGCTACACCTTCACTCACAGGGTGGTGGAATAGGCTTCCCAGGGAAGCAGTAATGGCACTGAGCCTGACAATATTCAAGAAACACTTGGACAACTTCGGGGTTGTCCTGTGCTGGGGCAGGAGTTGGACTTGGTGATCCAGGCTGTCCAAGGAGGTGGCTTAGCCACCATCCCTGGATTCATCTAAAAAAACAGATGTGGTGCCAGGGGACAGGGTTTAGTGGTAGATGCAGAAGAGTTAGGGTTGTGATTGGACTCAATGGTCTTGAAGGTCTTTCCCAACCAGAATGATACTGTGATACTGTGATCCTGAAAATACACAGGACAGGAAGAGATTTAAAACACTTTATTTAGGGTTTTTGTAATTGCTGTTTTCAGTTATATTAATTTACTTATATAATTCTCCCATGAGAATGACTCATGGGGATAAATTCTGCCCTCACACTCCTGCCTGGTGACCCTGAGAAAAAAATATGAGAGAATTTGGAAGTACACAGAAATAAATGAGAGTGGCTTGTGGTTCCAAGAATTGATAAGCCCCAACCTGTAATGAAGCATTAGCTGGATGAGCATTTATTAGTAGCTGCTGCACAGAGAAGTGTGTGATTTCATGCTACTGGTTAGTAATGCTGATCAAGGTTTAGGAGCCTATGGAAGTCTACCAAAATATGCAGTTGAGGTTTTTTTTTTTTCCCCTATCACACTTTCCAATACCATCAGAAAGAAATTTGATTCACTTTTCAGTGAAAAAATTGACCTAGATTTTCAGCTTCACCCCCGAGATGCTTATAGAAGCACCTGTAATGGAGTTTATCCACTAATGATTGTGACTAAACTGGAGCAGCAAGACTATAATGTGGTGGAGAACTGCAGTGCAATAGCAAATGTTGATCTGATTCTGAAGAAAAATAAATTGTAAAAAAAATTGAGTAACCAGATCATTTTAGTTTACACAACAGTCTGATAAAAAATTATGATCTTTTTAATTCCACATTATGGGTAAAAGCACATTGGATGTTTTGGAGTGGTCCACTCTAATTTTATTTTATAGTCTATCAACTTGAAATCATCATATCTGAAATAACAGAAAAATAGAAGTGCTCTGACTTCAGTATATGGCTTAGCAAGAGAAAGTTACTTCCTTGAGATGTAAGTTCCATTCAACTTTTCAAAGAGAGTTAGGAAAAAAATGGGAAAGCAGACCAGGAAAATGCACTTTTATGTGGTTGCCTGCAGCTGGAAAAGAATAGGAATGACCAAAGACCAGTTTGCTTAGTCCAGTTCAACCACAATTTCCCTGGTAATTACTCCTTGCTACATGACAAGGAGCCTCACCAAGGAAAAGGCTACCCTAAGACTGGGATCAGAAGAAGAAGCAAGAAGCTAGAATGAGATCAGAGACAGAATATAAGTGTTTGTCATTTTTCTGGGTAATTAAATTCAGCACCACGTACAGCCTTTTTTTCCCGTGAAGATAGGGTTGTTCTGGCATGCTTGTTCTTATATATATAATTAATGCTTCATGTCCCCTTTAATTCTGATCTACTGTGTGAATTCTAGGAAGGACTTTCTTTCATTCCAGGGAGGACTTCACATTTGTAGGTACAATAAGAATTTTAAGCAGTAGTTTTTGAAATTATTATCTTTAGTTGTTTGTGTCTTTTTCTTAGCTGCTCTGATAGAAATTTTTTCTTATTTTATTTTTCATCTTTTCCTGCACCAAACCCAGGTCAAGGATTTGATTTTTCTCTGAGTAAGAAAGCAGCATTTTCACCCAAGTGCTCATCAATTGCAAGTGCCCATTTAATCATTGCTAGACTTCAGAGCTTTTTATTCATTAACATTAAACTAGTGCACAGCCATGTAGTTCCTGCAGTGTTAGAAGCAACTAAGGTCAACTTTTAAGAGCAAGTCAAAAGAGAAAAGCACTGTCAGAGCAGCAGAAATTAGAAGAAAATGTAATGTTAGAAATTAGAGAAGGAAAACTCCTCTGATTTCATGAGTCATCTTGATCCAATTCTTGCATTCATGTTAGTGCAAGCTACAGTAGTTTCACTGAAATTCATGATGAAAAATTAAAAATAAAAAAATGTGTGCACTTCCTTTAGGTACAGACTTCAGTTACACTGTCTTAATAAAAAGCACCTTTCTCTTAGCTAAGTTTCCGAGACCAGCAGCAGGTTCACCTGTAGGCATACTGATATTTAAAGTTGAGATATTTTAAGACATTTTCTCTTACATATGAAGTTTGACATTAACCTGCAAGAAGGGGAGAGATGAAGATCATGCAGAGAGTAATTCATAGCAACTCTGGTCATAAGCTGTAACTCATTAAATCCTTACAATTCTATCACATTCACAAGTGGGTGTTCCTACCCTTGTTCTTGCCCAGAATTTGTGTTAGGGCAAGATAAATAATAGGTTTTATTGACAAGGTTTTCTTGCTACACATTTTTCTAATTATTACATTGCATCATTTTAGGTAATGAATACAAAAATAAGTCACTAGTCATAGAATTGCTGGTAAGAGGAAATTTGGGCCAAATGCCTTCAATAAAGAGGGTTTTCTATGTGGGTTTATTGGAATGTACTATGTGTTAGTGGTATCTTAGCATATGATTGTATCAGGATTTCTCTTTTTTTGAGTTTGTTCAGCCACCCCTGATATCCAGACTACTATGTTGAGGGAGAAGCAATCACTTGACATAGTCATGATTCATATAATTAGTTTTGATATTAAGATCTCAGCATAAAAACTTCAAATAAGTAAAATTTTGATCAGATAAATGCACAAATTCCAAGAAGGAAAAAAAAAAAAAAAAAAGATGAATTTGTTTTGTAAAAGAAACTCCTCTACTAGACACATTTTCTCTCTGGTTCTTTTTATTGTACCTTCAGCACCTTCCTATTGAAGACAAAGGCAAAGGCAACATGTAGGTTTGCCCGTTTAAGTGTGAAGGACAATCCACATAACATCAGTGACAAATATTGTCACTGTAAATTGCAACTTCTGTTTTTGGTTTGGTTTGGTTTGGTTTTTTTCAGGCAGTTTGCCATTTTTTTTCACTTTCACTGCTGGGTTTCTATAGCCTGCTGCTTAAAGCATTACAGCTGGGAAGCAGGGAAAGAACAAGCCGGATCCAGCTACTTGAAGAAGGCTCCCTTACCTTTGAATTTATTTTTTGTCACCAACGTTGCTATGACAGTTGTGACTGAGCTTAAACTACTGAGAGGGCTTGGTTACTTTGAGATAAGCATTAAAGCTTGGCTGCTTGGTTTGAGGCCAAGTCCCAGATCAGATTTGCGTTCAGAATCAGCAGCATCACAATCTCCCATTTCAGCTGTGATCAGATAAATGAGTATCATTCCTAGGACTTAGTAGGAAGCTGAGAGTTCTTGTGATTTTGATTCCAAAAATACCTAAAACTAAAGGACCAGGTTCTGTTCTGAGAACTTCAAGGAAAACAGCAAATAATCTTCTGCTCCATGAAAGAAAAAGTGATCACTGTGTTTAATTTTAATGCAGGTAGCCAGAATATAGGGAGAACAGTTAGAAACAGGTGAGTCTGTAGGCAGGTGAGTTTGATGTTTTCTTCACCTCTGTGGTCCTACAGACAGCAATTGGTTACTCATTGATTTATGTCTGTTTAGTAGCAAAATAAGCTGGAAGATTATCCATGTTCTGCCCTCCTTTACATTCATAAATATTACTGAAAAGGTGTGAGAGAATGATGTATCAGATCTTGTGTTCCAGTATCAAGACCATCTCCTGTGGTGGTTTAACAGTTTGTGAAGTTGCAATGATACCAGAAAGGTCCTGGATTGGAGTTAAATGTTTTGTCTTTACATTCTTACTTCATATCACCACGTTAAATATATGTTTATAACTGTATGTATGTGTGTATACAAGAGTGTGTGTGTTGAATGTTAGGTATTTCATCCCAAAGTGGCTGGAGTATCTTTGCTGGCCTGGTGGGAAATGGGATGAATAGCAAAGGTTAACAGTTATATTTTAAGATGCATGTTTTTATAGCTGGACCAGATTTTTCCTTTGAGTGTATATAACTTTAATTCTAGGTTTTGGCCAAGGAGCACAGTCTCACAGACCTTACTACAGGCAAATATATCCATTTGGTTTATAGTTTAATATACTGAGTTTAAAAAAAAAAAAGTGTACTAAATTTTGTCATCTGAATAGCAGGTCAGAAAATATACTGTATAAATCAATGACATAAAAAGATAGTGACTTTTTAAAAGCTGTTTGAATCAGTGACAAAAGAAGAGCTTTCAGTCTTGTTGCACAGCCTTAGTTTTACACTCATTAAATGTTTCACATTACTATCATCTCCTCAGAGAAAATGTAATTAAACTTTCTTTCTTCTGGCACTGAACAGGACTTCAGTATTACTTTCTAATTCCAATGCAGTGCAAGAGAAACAAACTTGCTGAAATTGCAGGCCTTTTTCCAATGTATTTTACTTTATATTTTCTTTTTTTTGTAGGATGGATATATTTCTTTGCTTTGAAACATGGGATGTTCTCTTCTTCTGGGACATGGGTGAAAAGCTGTAATTAAGGTAAGAAAGAGATAACTTCAGATTTAGTACAATTTCACAGTCCTACAGACTCTCATGGCTCAAGAATTGGAGCCTTAAATTCTCTTTCTGTATTTTTTATTTATATTTAATTTAGAAACTCAAGTTAGCACATTGCATTTTTAATGCCATAAAGACTTTGTTGTTACAGGAGCTTATTTAGCTATAACAGCACCTGTGGGCATTTTGGCTTGTTGTTAGAGTTGCCATCACAGATTTAAATTTTACAAGCCTCAAGGAAGAGATTACCTTTCTACAGAAAACAATTATTTTTGTAAAGGAATTTGCCCTGCAGGAATTCTAAGGCCTGAGGACCTAAATCTGGATTTTGAACACTCTACAGTTGGCATAAAATTTGGAAAACATCTATGTAACCTTGGAGCCTTAACTCCCACTCAAAGAATACAAGACTTAGGGGATTTTAAGCTTTTTGTACCCTGAGCCTCCAACAGCTAATTTCAGGATTGATCTCTAGGTTGCATTGTTTTCCACTGAGATGCATTTTTGTGTACATCTTGGATTTTAATAGGTAATTTATTGAGATAAAATTATACACTCATTTCTGGAGGCATGGAGCCACAAACATAAAGGTTTTTAAATAGATGGAGTACACAAATACTAACAAAACTCAGCAGGAATGGTTCTGTCTCTCTCTTGTAAGTTTTTTTTGCAAATCCTTGCCCTAAGCAACGTTTTGAATCAAACACAGTTCTTAAATCTAAGATAAGCACAGGAGTGATGGGAGTCCAATAGTCAGAAACAAATGCATTTACCAACCTCTTACTGTTTGTGTGGTGAGAGCAGCACTAATGTGTGCAGCACTGAGTTAGTCAAGCAGCCTGTTCAGTCTTGCAGACCTCATCAGTCTCTACAACTACCTGAAAGGTCATTGTAGAGAGGTTGGTGCTGGTCTCTTCTCACAGGTAATTAGTGACAGAACAAGAGGGAATGGCTTCAAGCTGCAACAGGGGAGGTTTAGACTGGACATTAAGAAGGATTTTTTTCACAGAAAGAGTGGTTAGACACTGGAATAGGCTGCCCAGGGAGGTGGTTGAGTCACTATCCCTGGATGTGTTTAAGGGTCTTTTGGATGTGGTGTTGGTGGATGTGGTTTATGGGAGAACTTTGTAGAATAGGGATGATGGTTGGACTGGGTGATCCCAAGGGGCTTTTCCAACCTGAATAGTTCTATGATTCTATGATCTTCAGTAGAACTCATCACATGTGTGGCTTGCAGTGCCCTGACGTGAGAAAAGAGATGTAGGTGTGCTGCTTTTCCTTGTATCAGTCACTTATTTACTGATCAGAAGAACAGCTGATTATAAAGCAGTTATTATACAACTGAAAGACTGTTCAGATGTCCTAAATACACTTTTCCTGCCACACAAAAAGCTTGTCTGTTTTGAAGTAAATCTTATAGATATAATCTTTTTATAGTTGAATTAATGAGAGCTCTGTTTGTCTGGCTGCTCTTGTCTGGGATCACCTCTTCCATGTGGTGCTGGCATGGTTATCATTGCTATATTAATCAATGTCCAATCACAAGTTCATTAAGGTTTTGGCTGCAGAATAAAGCAGCGAAGCCTTTGTGTGAAATTTTGGTCAAGAACTCTGTCATCATTGTTCAATTATAATCTATAATGAAACTATCTAAGATCAAGTATGTGTAAATGTGTTTAAGTATGACCAACACTGTGCCCTCTCTATACAATCTATAGGTTGCAATCTGTATTAGTAGGATGGTAGAAAACATTCTTTATAGAAATTTGCAGATGATCACTTTGGTTTTCCTTATTCATTTGCAAATTAAATCCTCAGTAGTGCAGTAGCAAGAAACGTCCTAGTCACACTCTTTTAGATTTCTATGAGAACAGCCAAAAATCCTCAGCAAAGGCCATGTTGTATCCTAAAACTCAAAACAATTGAGCAGTATTTTCTGAGTTAAATCAAAACGACATATTTTTACACACTATCATCAAGAATGCATTTTTGCTGCTGTATTATGTTATTGTGTTTAATTGTATTGGTCACATTTCATTACATCTTGAAGTGTAAATTAACTTGATTGATGCAATATGACAGATTATATGCAAGATCTAACCCAAGCATCCCAACAGTTGTTAGCAGATGCTGAGAATCTTTTGCTCTTGCTCTGTACTTCAAAGCAAATGCCTACATTTCAGATGGTGTTTCTGTATTTCTGTGTGAGAAAACAAACTATTATTCCCTTGTTCAGCTAAATCCACAGCTTCTGAATTATCATTTCTTAGCAGAATTGTGGTATCTGGCAATTTATATATAATGTGTGAAACTGGAAATGTGGATTTGAGTGTAAATGTATCAAACAGCCATTCTGCCTGAGTTTTATGTTCTTTATATAATCTTTACACCAATTTACTATCAACTTACTTGACTTACACTACTAAACTTTAGTACATATTTAAATCCACTGCCTCTAAAACATACCCCTTTATTTCTTTCAAGTGGAATCCAGGTAAGTTCTGGCTTTTTCTGTAGCCGGAAGGTTGAGTGGCAAACAACTACTGTCACGAAAAAGAGAAAAGGTTAAGCTTATATTTAGCAGGACCTAGACTGAGATCTTCTGGAAGTATGAGTATAGAGAAAAATGTGGGTTTAATTGTAGGACAAGAAATGGAACTATTTCATTTTTGTAAAATGAAATCCTCTCTGTTAGCTGGTGAAACATCAGCAATTTATGAGATGCTGCTTTCAAAGAGTGGTTAGAAAGTGATCTCTGTATAATAGACGTAGCTTCTGGGGCTTCAACATAGTCCCTGCCTGCCCACCTGAAATAGTAGAATCATAGAATCTGTGGCTGATTATTTTCCTAAACCCACAGCTTAAGCTGGACCTTTCTTGAGAAATAAATTGCTGTTAGATATAGAGTAGAATCAGAACTATGGAACTAAAAGAACACATGATTCCCAAAATACAAACCATTTCAGACATTAAACAAAACCTTATTTTATTCTGATAGACAGTATTTAGAGGCTTTTTAGTGGTTAAAAGGCATTCAGATACAAATGGAAGGAATGTTGTTCAAGCCACAATATGTTTTATTGCCAGTTTTCTACAGCCTCTGAATCCCAACTGTAACTGTGAATGAAGGAGCTTTGACTTTTGTTAGGGTTAAGCAAGGCAAGAGAACACAGTCGTTGTCATATGGACTCCACTCAGATGTCACAAGATACTGTATACATGTAAACATATCATCTGAATTAAAATATATATATATATAAGAGTTGAATCATTTAATGAAGCATCCAGATTGTTTAAGTCTGTTTAATGGAAGATGTAAGAGACTGTATTGGTGCTCCTACCAGTGAAAGGAACAAGAGAATCTGTTTATCTTCTTCCTTTTTGAAACCACAACAACAACAAAAATGAAAAGAACACCACCAAACTAAGTGTGTTGTTATTGAACAGAAGCAACAGTTTTGCATGTAACAGTTAGAGAGTCTTTGGGTATTTTAATGAAGCTATAGATAGTGTATGTCATTCAGGTACTGTCAGAGGAACAGAAGTGTCTCTTCTGGGAATACATTGTTTAAATATATCTGTCACTGGATGCCATCTGGTCCATTACAAAACCAACCCTGTTGCATTTCAGAAATACCTATTCGTAGTTCTTCCTAAGAAAATAGCCATTGACAGGATGGGGTAATAGGAAGGAGGTAAGCAACCTATTGGATGCACACATTATTCAAGGATACCTTTCTCCAAAGGTGATCTCCTGTGAGTGAGATCACCCGGAACTACAGCCTGTTTGGTATTTGGAAACCAGGAACAAGAAAAGCCATGTCTTCACAGTGTCTTCTGACTTTGACTATGTTCTACCTAAGCTATAAAGCAAGAAAGTAACTTGCCTTGTTGTATATCCCACCACCTGACACAGTTTTGTTTGCTGTACCATAAGCTATCCTTCTGTAACAGTTATCTGTTTATCAAGAAAAAGTTGTTCTCATTTTCATAATATTTAAGGTCATGTTATGGATTTCACTTGGCAGATGCAAGGAGTCTCGCTTGAATGCACTCCCCATGTTAGGTCCAACAATACTTGTGGTCAATGTGCCCTGTGAAATTAAGCAGCAGCTTTTTGAAAACTTTTCCAAAGGCTCATCATGACCTCAAGGGAATGGCCAGGATACAGAGTCATAGTCCTTCCCACACTGGTCTAGAGAGGCACTGTGCATGCTGATAACATCATGATGACTTGGCAAAGGAAATGTAAATGAAACTGTTTTCCATGAGAAAGTAAATTTTATTTGAAACTTAGAAAAATCATATTTATTTTGGCTTCAAAATAATTTTTGACATGAAGTAGGGGAATACAATTTTCTAGGAATTAAAATATATACAGTACTGAATGAAACAGAAATTAAACAAGTTGATTTGGCAAAAGAAGCCATTTTGACTGAAGTTAATGTGCTCTCAGCATTCTTCCCATAAAAATAAAATAATTTGTTTATTTAAGTATTTCTGGTCAAAATTAAGGAAAATATAACAAATCTCTTTGAGCAGAATTTGTTCCACATTCAACTCTGCTCAACAATGCTTTTACTAATAGAGCTGGAACCTCAGATTTCCTTTTTCTGTGTTGGTTGCAAGTTGGTCTTGCCACTTGAAGAGACATCAGGATGCCCTAGAAGATGAGCAGTTTTAGAGGGATTGCTTTTGCATGACTGGAAATCAAACTTAATCCAATCAATTTATAGGCTTCCACAAAGAAGCTGGCTTCCCTGAGCTCTTTCTGAAGGGACCAGAGAGAAAATTCAGGCCTTCAGTGTGCTAAAACATTTAACTCTATTCAGGACAGTCCTTTCAGAAAAACACTGAGGCAGATCATCAAGCCAATCCCTGGTTCAACAACCCTTCAAGCACATTGTAAGGGAGTCAAAATTATCTTTTGTGTTTCTTGCTGAATAAGGAAGGACTAGTGAACTGCAACTTGGAGGATGGCAGCCAACTTCCAAATAGGATAAGTAAAGACTTTGGGGGGGTTTGATGTTGGGTTTTTAGGGTGGTTTGTTGTTTTGTGAGGTTTCTTTCTTCTTTTTTTGTAATTTAATTGGATGGCTATAATCAGATATGATTATTTCACCTGTGGCATAACAATGAAGTAGCTACAGGACTTTAAAAATACAGCTAAAAGAAGACATTGCCCCAGAAAAACAACTTTGTTTATTGGTGGTGTGATAAAATCAGAAAGCATGTCATAGCAACAAGCAGATCAAAAATCCATCTGACTGGTTTGTTTATCAACCTAACTGTAGCAGGTTTATCATTAGTTCTTCTGTGGATAAACATCTACATCATCATTTTCTGATAGTATCTAGAATTGGACTTTGTTACCCAGTTAGTCCTTTCTAGCTTTCTATGTTCATTATATTGCAGTAGCATGAGAAATATATATAAAAGTTAATTATGATAACTGATATTTTCTGCTCAGTACATCTCAGCTAATACATCAAATCACAGTATTTGCACAATGTCATTGTCTCCCTTGTCTTTCATTTGAAACTTTTTATAGATAAGAGACATATTATTATATTGTACCAAGATGTGCTATATCCCCATTTCTTCCATTGTTGCATGTGCAATTCAAAGGCTTTCTCAGTGTACTTTCCAAAGGAACTTTTCTTTTGCTTTCTTTCCATAATCTTTGTTCATACACTGATTAATTCTAATGATAGCTTTATTCATAATTTTCTATACTTAAGTGAACATGAAGAACGGCAGAAACAGATCAATATCTGGAACAAAATGTATTATATGTGTGCCTCCCTCTGCCCCTCCCCCCCAAAAAAAAAAGCAAAAAAGAAAAGAAAGCAAAAAAAAGAGAGAGAGGTGAACAAAATAGTTCTTCTGCCATGTTTGTACTTTCTCAAGTCTGTGAAGTTTTGAAATGAGGTATTCTGGGACAGATTCTGAGGTTAGGATACAAAGTCAGCTTTTTCTAGTGTTTATGCATCCTATTTTCCTGTCGAGAATTTGGGTATTTTCATGATGTAGTTGGTAAATTAGTGCTGTGATAGAGTTAACCAGGATACCTGAGTGTCTGACTATTAGAATGTTGTTGAACTGTGGGGCAAATAATATTGGTTCTTGCTTCTGAATTCCAGCAGCATACTGATCTAATGGATGTTTAACAGATATTGGTACTTCTTGGCAAAGAAAACCCTGTTTGATAGAATTTCCATTTTGGCAAAAAGTTATAAGAATGTACTGAATCTTCTGCTATGAAAGAGAAAATTCTTAAAGGTAGCTAATGTTATTACTGCCTGATAGAAAATCAGGTTTCTAAAGCCTGTTTATTTTCTTGAGTCTCTGTGATGTGACAGGAGAAGGTGATGACTGCAGTTAAAGGGAGACATCAGTCACAGTTCCCTTCAGAAAAATAGCTTTTTTGCAATAATGTCTTATCTATCTGCTTTTTCCTTTTTTCAAAAGGCAGCTTCTTCATGAGTTTCTGATTTTCAGATTTCTTTATTCTTTTAAATACTTACATGGTGGTAAGAGCACCTATAACTTCAAACTGGCAGATGGAGTGTTTCAGAGGGGCTTGCTTACTCCAAAGATATTTTCAATACAGCTAAAAGTACAAGCTCAGCTTCAGAGTGGGCTCAAAACATTTAAAAGAATGTTGGCTTAGCACTGAATTCCTATGAAAAGTTCAAATAGAAACCCTGTGTACAGTAATTAAAAATGCATGGGAGTCTCCCCTGAGCTTTCTCTCTTGCTTTTTTCCTTTTTAATTTTTGTGGAATATTACTATTAAAACTTCATTATGTCAATACCTTGCCAAAGCAGCTGGCTCAAAATGCAACATGAGTTCCCCTGTTCTGTGCCTAATGTGCTGTTCATCAGCACCCACCAGATTCTGATTGCTGGTGCAGATGCACTTAGTGTTTAAGCAAAAATCCCTCAATTTGCGTATCTGAGCTTTTATTACATGCTGCTGTAAATGCTTTACATGGACAACTTAATTAATTTGAATAACTGGTGCTAAATTTGTGAGAGGCTTTTTTTTATTATTATTAGACTTAAAAAGTGTTTTAAGATGTTACCATTATGTTTTGATTTGTGGATTTTCTGTGCAAATATCTGCATGAACTGTTCCCTCTTATTATTGTTTGTTTGTTTGTTTGTTTGTTTAAATTATAATTAACTAAGATTACACATCTCACACTGTTGTGCTTTGTATCCAAGGCCATGGAATTGTTTTCCTAAGAAAACCACACATTACAGTGTAAATACAATTGTGTTAATATATGATACACATACTAGTGATGCTTTCAAAGGAGGAGTTTGGACAACCTAGTTGGTTTTGGGCTGGCCAAATCACACTCTGTCAAACACCTTTCAGGAAGAAATTAGCACATCTATGGAAGATTCCTTGCATGCAGTTGGGGCACAGGAAGCTAATAGGTTTAATGACAGGGCAGCAGGTTGCTTCATGCTAGCTGGTCTCCACCTGGGGATGGTGTTGGGCACACTCAGGTCACCAGTATAGATGTTCATGGCCCTGGTGCTCATGCTTGCTCTTTGTTTCACTGACAGATGTCTGAGACCTTTGGGGCTAACCAGCATATGCCATCAGATGTCTGTGTTACAATTTCTCTCATTAGCCTGTGCCCTAAAGTTCAAGGCACAACACTGTTACCTGCCGAACACACTGGAGAACTGCACTGTCAGCTGTTTTGGAAGGAGTCCAGTTTTAGGACTCACCACAGCCATGGCAAAAGAATTCCTTCCTGCTATCAAAATCAGCTGTAATGTTCCACAGAGGTGAAAAGAATATTTAGCCCAAAACATTGAATAAGTAACTAGTTGCACAAGTGGGTACAAACTGGAACATAGGAAGTTCCACGTGAACATCAGAAAAAACTTCTTCCCTGTGAGAGTGACAGAGCCCTGGGACAGGCTGCCCAGAGAGGTTGTGGGGTCTCCTTCTCTGGAGACATTCAAACCCGCCTGGACACGTTCCTGTGTGATGTGCTCTGGGTGATCCTGCTCTGGCAGGAGGGTTGGACTGGATGATCTTTCGAGGTCCTTTCCAACCCCTAAGATTCTGTGATTCTGTGAGTATTAACTAACACTAAAAGTTCTCCTTAACTGCTCCAAAATGTTATAAAGCCTCTGAAGCCAACTTTTAGGTTTTGTGATTTACTCAAAGCATAGCATACTCTGAAGAGTTCTCTCCTTTCCCTTTTCTCTGAGATGACTACTACATCTATCAAGAAAAAATGCTTAGGAGTTTGTTTCCTCTGTAGTACAAGTACTTCCACCTAGTGATGCAGTTGTCCATCATTCTCTGTAAAGGATCATCAGGAGATCACAAGAGACAGTGGATGACTGTGTCACTTCCACTATTTCTCTAAAATTACTTTATTATTTCTATTGTTTATTTAATTACATTTCATTAGACTATTTTTGCCTTTAGGCTTCAGTCTTCCTTCTTTTGTTTACAGCTCTATCAGCCCAAGTGATATGTATTTTTTATGAGCTATGTGTTATGAGAAAAAATGCATAATGTATAAAGTAAAGCCTTTAAGGATTCATGTTTTACTTCCTACAACTTTTGCATTCTGTCTACATATCACATGCAAATATAGTTAAATGTTCTTCTGAGGAGGAAACTGAAAAAAATATACACTCCCAGTTGATACTTTGAAGGAACTTTGTCACAGAAATGAATTTAATATTATATCGAAATTAGTATAATTGACCCATTCATAAGTAACTGTATAAATCCAGTTTAGCAATCTACTGCAAAGCAAAACCACTGTGCCATTATGCTACAATTACAACTTCATTACATAGCTATTACTGCATCTTCATTTTACTTACACTGTCTTTTTCCAAATTATAGTAATTAACCTTGCAGATTCTAAGTTTTACCTTGCATAACAATAACACACATGATCTGGTTAAATACAGTTTTTCTGCTTTTACATTTACAAGCTTTTGGGTGTGTAGTATTCCCGACTTTTGCTCCTTTTTGAGTAAAAAATTGTAGTTTGCTTTCATTTTCCTAACTTGAGATGCCAAAGATGGGATGAATTGCATTTCCTTGCTTCATTTTCTGTAAAGGGAACAGTTCCAAAATTGGTTTGTGCCAAGATCCAGTTTTCCCCTGCAAATCAGTCTCTGTGCCCTTCTTTCTCATAGATGCCCCATGATCCAAGCAGTCTAATAGGCCTGCACAAGAATAATGTATCTACAAGGGTTGTGAAATGCACAGGTCTTTTGCATTCTCAGTACATATTCTCTCTATGTGGGATTTTATACTGATGATGTAATAACCGAAGATTAGTATTCATTACTTTTCCAATGATAAGAGACAATAACCTTTATTTAAAAGGGCTATGTTTAAACTTGTTCCAAAGCATTCTTCATTTTCATATCGAAAGGCACATGGAAAAGTGAAGTCCAAGGTCCTGTTTCCAGAAAGATTCATCCTTATGCTTCCTGTTAGTATTCCTCAAATATGCCAAGTCCTGTACCTAAAATAAAGCACAAGACTTTTCCAGAAAGTGTTTATAGCCCAAACGAGAGATTATATGTTCATCAAATTAAATACATGCATAGTCCATTCTAATTGGACTAGATGATCTCTAGAGGTCCCTTCCAACTCCAGCAATTCTGTGATTCTGAGAGGGGGAGAAAGTAATCCTGGTTGACATGTTAAACAGTATTTTCATAATGAGCTTCACCTGTTGTCTGTATTTTTATCAAAATCAGACTTGTAATCAAAAATGTTAAGTCCTGATTTGTGTTTTACTGTAATGGATTTTCTTTTTATAAAAGTAGCCCAAGACATTTATTTAGCATCTGTTACATTGGACTCCAGCAGAACTCCACTGCTGCTTTTAAATGGGAATGGGAAGGGAGGAGATGCAAGACGTGTTAAGCCTGCCTGATATCAGGAGCATCTGAAAGTCTAATCCTGACAAGCTGTATATCCTTTCATTTCAGGAGCCTATTCCTTCACAGCTAACCAATGATGTAATTTTAAATAATCAGGTTAGGACATTTTGCCTCAGGAACGGGCAGTAAGTAAAAAAATTACAGACACAGTAATACCAGCAACAGGAACTGGTGATTTCTTATTCCTCATTATGATGAACTTCAAATTAAAGTTAGCACATCTAAACATAAAAGTGGAAATAATAAAATCCCGATATGTGTGTTTCACCTCCATCTACAACGTTACCAATAAAGCAAAGAAAGAACTGTGGCAGAAATGAGAAAACAATTATTTTATGAAGATGGGAAAGAGAACTATATATGTATTTGTATTGGAGGAGCAGATTCATTACATTTTCTAGACGGCTGTACTTGCTAGTGTTTCCTCAGTGCCTATCATGTTGTTAACTAACTGGGAAATAATGTCATACCAAAAGCAAATGTTTGTTCTTAAACCTTTATTAACCCATATCAATAAACCCGAGAGAGAGTTTTTCCTGTGGAGAGAAGTATACTAAAGAACAAATGGCTTCATGTGTTATTTTTTTTCTTTCTTCTGGAGTTTAGATTTAATAGATATATCTTTTTCTTCTATGGCAAGCGCATGGGATCTGACTGAAAACATGTTTATTTCTCTCCTCGGTGGAAATGCCAATGAATATTCCCTCATGTATTCTAAACATTTGGAATAATTATATTCATTACAGTGCACACATAAGTTTGAATTCAGATAACTGAACTGGTGGTACAGCCTTTTAAATACATCAAAAATGCATTTATGTTAAGTAGGAAGAGGTGCTGTTTAACTGACACAAAAATATCTTGGTAGAAATTGATAATTAAGAAATTTGAGCTAGTAATTAAAAGATTATGTCTAGCCTTTGGAAAGGTGAGGTTCCAGGGCTGCAGTGTGACCACTGAGAGAAATTGAATCAAGTTCAATGTATTTCTAAACAACATCAAAAATAGGTTGCGCTTTTGATAGTGGGAGGGAGAAGTCAGTGAGCCAGGACTTGTCCTCTTCTATATCTCAGCAGGGTCAAAAGGGACAACATTCTGCATTAGAAGCAAGTTGCTGTCATTAAAGAAACTAACTAATGGTATGACTTATTACAAAAAAAATTTAGTAAAAAGGGTTTATGGGAAACATGCTGGGCACATCTAGACCCGCCAACTGAAGAAAATAGATTGGTGAAAGAGTAAAAAATGTAGATGCAGTAACCTTATCCTGAGCAACAATTTTCACACTAGGAAAAGAATAATTCAGGGATGTTTTTGTTTTATCTTTACTATTTTTCCCCCCAGGTAAGTTCCCTGAGGTTTCTTTTCTTGTTATCATTTCATGTCTAAGACACCTAATTAAAAAAAAACAACCAAAAAACCTTTAACACTCCTCTCTAGTTTTCTTTATACACAGACTGTTTTAGAAACTTTGGCAAAAAAAAAACCCAACAACTAAAAACCCTCCCTCTGGTTACTGTTCTTGCAGTGTAAATGAATAGTGGACTGATAGATTTTTTCTTGTTACCAGGGCTAGATTTAATGAGCCTGCTGCAGTCTGAAGTCAACATTTGTATATATTTTTACATATACACTCACATTTCCTACAAACTCAAACATTTGAAAGGTATAATTAATGAATCTCACTAAAACAGTCTCCATTTCTGATGTCCTCATCTTCTGATCCAAACTAGCAAGAAGGAATACATCTACAAAAATATCACCATTTTATCTTATTTGCCATTGTCATAGCCAAATGTATCAGATTCCTGTAATTTTGGCCATCACTGTGTTCTCAGTGAATCACTTCCATTCAAAGATCATTGTGCATTTTCTCTAAGTAAAGTACTCCTGGAAAATATTTCCAAGCTGTAGGTTTAGAAATAATTAATCAACCTTTCTTTTTTTTTTTTTTTTTAAGCACCATTCTGAAAAATCCTCTCATAGCACTTTCAGTAACAGAGATAAAAATTTTCTCCATATTCTCAATTTATTTTCTCCATGTTCTTAATTTAAGACTTAAATATCTTTCTTCTTGACTATGTTCATTGAAGACATTTCAGCTGTGGAAATTCCAGCAGAGACGATTTGTAACTTTAGGAACTCTTTAATTTGAAAACTAACACGTGTGCAGAGGAAGCAACAAAATTATCCTGGTCACAAAGAAGAATATGGTGCCTAGACCTTTGATTTGGCCCCAGGTCTTAATTTGGGAAAATTAGAAAAAGTTTTAAAGTCATTTCTGCAGGCCGCAGTGTGGCTGCTGAAGGACAACTGTGGGATTACTCACAATTGCTTGTAGATGTCAGCAATGCAGATGTCTGCAGCTGAGGTAGGCTCTTTTCAGGGTCATGAACAGAAATAGAGCCTCTTATAGCTCAGGTCAGCTCACCTGTTCTGGATATGATGACTCATGCCCTTCAAGTGCCTGTTTCTCTTTCTTAATCATAAAAGGTGTTGAACATGATTAGCTCCAGCAGAGACATCTTTGGAGACCTCTCCTGCTTACCAAATGACTTTTGGCATGAACTACAGCCTAACATCATAATAAAACTTCAGTTAAATAGTCAAATAGAAGACAAATATAATAAGAAACCCAGGAAATCTCACCTCAGGCCTGAGCAACAAGACATGAGTTCACATATTTTAGTAATGATCTATAATGCCATAGGAGTTTTGGAAGACAATAATGTTATGAAATGATAAAGCTGTAGGTGTATTCACCAATTTTTGTCTTCAGAATAAAAATTTTAATGAAAATGTTATTTCCATTTAAATATGTAAGTAACAAAGCTAGAAATTTGTGCAAAATACAGACAGGTGCCTAAATGCATTCAAAAGCTAGTTCCCCAGTAAAAGGAGGCACTAAATGGATTAAATGTGTACTATCTGCCAGGTTTTACCAGATGGTTCATTGACCCCCATTCCCTAAAGTCATCCAGAGAAAATTATATTAGCACTTTGAGCATGTGTTGAGAGCAGAGCTAGATCACCTGCCAAAGCACACATACAACTGGGCAGCTGAAGAAACATGCAGAAGAACCAGGTGAAGGAATTTCTCATTTGAGCAATGCTCACAGAGAGAGAGCAAAATTTAGTTATCAAATTTGGAGTTCAAAACCAGAAGGCTTGTAAAGGTGTGCCCATGAGACCAAGAAGGCCAATGGCATCCTGGCCTGTATCAGGAATTGTGTGACAGGAGTAGGGAAGTGATTGTGCCCCTATATTCAGCACTGGTGTGGCTGCAGCTTGAGCATTGTGTGCAGTTCTGGGCCTCTTATTATAAGAAGGACATTGAGATCACAGAATCACAGAATCTTAGGGATTGGAAGGGACCTGGAAAGGTCACCTAGAGCACATCACACAGGAACGTGTCCAGGAGGGTTTTGAATGTCTCCAGAGAAGGAGACTCCACAACCTCTGGGCAGCCTGTCCCAGGGCTCTGTCACTCTCACAGGAAAGAAGTTTTTTCTGATGTTTACATGGAACCTCCTATGTTCCAGTTTGCACCCATTGCCCCTTGTCCTATCACTGGACAACACTGGAAAAAAGCCTGGCTCTGTCCTCCTGACACTTGCCCTTAACGTATTTGTAAACATTGATGAGGTTGCCCCTCAGTCTCCTTTTCTCCAAGCTGAAGAGAACCAACTCCAGGTGCTGGATTGTGTCCAGAGGAGAGCTACCAAGCTGGGGAAGGGGCTGGAGACCAAGAGCAGCTAAAGGAACTGGGGATGTTTAGTCTGGAGACGAGGAGGCTGGGGGGAGACCTCGTCAGTCTCTACAACTACCTGAAAGGATGTTGTAGGGAGGTGGGTGTTGGCCTCTTCTCCCAAGCGAATAATGACAGGACCAGAGGAAATGGTCTGAATTTTCAGCAGGGAAAGTTCAGATTGGATACTAGGAAGATTTTCTTTACTGAAAGACTGGTCAGGCATCGGAAAGCCTGCCCAGGGAGGTGATAGAGTCATTGTCCTTTTATGGTATTCAAGAAATGTGTAGATGTGACACTTCAGTGAATGCTTTAGTGGCTGAGGGGAGGGGGTTTGGTGGGTGTTTCTTGGTGAAATGTGTGTGGTTTGTCTGGGTTTTTTTTGTATTGATATTTGAACTGGGTGATCTCAGAGGTCCTTGTCAACCATGATGATTCTGTGATTCTGTGAAAGTGCATTTTCTCCTTCTGTTCATCTCACTGCTTCCCTGAGTGTTTTGCAAAACTTGTTCCTGTCCTGAGCTGTGCCTCATTTCTCATCCAAGCCCCTTGCCCCATGTTGTATTGATTTAATTGTAGTTTGTTTTTTGGTTTTTTTTTTGTGATTACCTTGTGCCGATTAATTTTTGAGGAGGATTTATCCATCTGCTTTTGATCCATGTGCTATCACACCTACAGAGGATGCTTGAACAGCATCATACATGTCCTACATTTGTGTTTGCAGGTAGAGTGCTATCTTGTCCTACAAAATAGGTGCTTCTATTCTGAATATCTTTTAAAACAATTTTCATTAGTGAAAAATCCAAGAGTGACAAGGTCACTTACCTCTGGCTGTCAGGATGCATCTATGCTTTTATTTGCACATTTGCTGACAGGCTCTTTCTTTCTCTGGCAGGCTTAAAATTTAGTTCTTTCATCTGTTCTCAAGGTAAATTAAAGTCTTATATGCAAACAAGGGTCTGTTGAAACAGGCCTTCACTCACACCATGCCCTCCTGACCTGAATTTGCTCATTTGGTAACAGTGGGATTCCAATGATGTCATTTTACCTAAAAGTTAATAATCTGATGCTATCAGGTAAGTCACCCATGCTCTTTTAGCAATCCATGGATTTTCAGAATGAAAGGTGCCTTCCTATCTTCTTTGTGACAAGTGGCACATACCCGAGGTGGACATGTCTCTGCAATATTTTCTTTCCTGGCTTAGCTGGAGGACATCAATGATGTAGCAGTCAGAAAGTGTTAACTCACTCTGCTGCACACTCTCTCCTACAGCCTTATGTCCCAGCCAGTCTTGCCCTAGGAGAAGAGAGTATACTCTTTCCTGTCCTTCTTGAAGGAGTCTGGGCATCACAGAGCTTACCAGTCCCAACTTCCTACTTTTCTTTCTTCCTCCAACCTACCAAAGAATACTGGTTTCCCCCAGCATTTCCCTGTGACCATTGCTTTAACTGGAGCAACAAGCAAGAAACATGAGGGGCTACTGGCAGGGGCAGGAAAGAATCTTTGAAGTAAAGCTCCAGCTCTACCAGACAGCCAGCATATTCTTTCCGTGGTTACATAAGAATTATATTGAGAACTTCTACAAAGCATAAAGTAATGGCTCCACTCATGAAAATTAAAAAAAAAAAAAACAACCCTTAGTGTCCAATAAACTGAAAAGTTTGCTTTCAATCACACATATCCATATTCAGAAACTTGAAGTTACATGGAGAAATACAGACTGCAAAGGTGTCAGTATTTTTAGTAGGTGCACAACAAAATACAAAAAAAAATGCTCACATTTAAGTAGACTGCAGTTATCTCTGCCACAATCAAGAAAGAAGTTACTTATTTTTGACCAACGCTAAAGCTATAACAGCATTAGTAGCAAAGTATCTTGTCATCATAAGTACTTTTTATTGACAAGAGAGAATTTGGGGTTAATTACCTGGTTTCTCAAAGCTCTTAGCTATCCACTTTTCAGCCAGTAAGTATTGAACGTTCGGTGATCTCTGATTTCCTACAGACTTCTCTTGCGTTTCAAGTTGCTAGCCACTTAGTGATGATTGTCCTGGGAATGTCCCAACTTTCAAAACAGCAGTGTATTTTCTACTGCTTAAGGCTGTCAATAAATTTAACAAGTCTAGCAAGAAAAACACATCCCTGTTTATCAGGCACAGGGAAGACAAGGAAGTTGTCAGATTGCCATTGTGGGATTTACTGGGTCAGATTGCCATGAATATTTGCTAGCATTTCATACCTCTAGCCTTCACCTTATAAAAGGCTCATTAGTGAAATGCTGCATGTTCCTCAAGGGACTTTTAGTGTTTGAGGAGAGCATATTCTTATGGGATACCAGAGAGATTTTCACAGGAAGCTAAAAGACTTCACAGGCAGCTGGTGAATCCTTTTGCATCAGTTCTTTGACAACTTTTCCACAGATGTTGTAAATACAGCTCTGGATCTTGAGTGAACCTTAGAGATGCAGGGGGTTGTTCTAGAAAAATAAATACGTGCACACACACACTGTTGCATACATACAACTTCCATTTCTCCTGCATTTTAAGGTGAGAGAAATGACCAGGGGAAAGAATCCTGGTTTCCTTAGGAGTGCCCTGGCCTCCCCAGGAGAGACTGATAAGCCTTGATATTGCCACCTTCTCAGCTTGGGATGGCTTCATCCTACCTGAGAGCCCTTTTCCCAGTCAAACTTGTAGACACTTGGCCATGCTCTTTCCCACAGGGGATTTTGCTGCCAAAGGGGAAATCTGTAGCCTGATTTCCAGTGACTAAAATAATCAAGCCCAGAATTTGAAACTATTTAAACCAATTGTTGATTATCTGTTTGTGGAGTCCTATAAGCAGCAAGTTCCATATTCAGTGTAGCATATAAATGATGAACAAAGACCAATTAATAAATAAAATATATTAAATAACAAAGAGAAAAATACTAAGGAGAACAGAGAGGAAAATAAAGAGCATGAGAAGGAGCTCCACACTCTTCTCAGTCTATTGGGATTCATCAGTGATTCCGGTAGGGTTGATTTAGTTATCTTCAGTCTTTTCCCATTTACCCAGTTATTTGTAATCCCACTAAGCAACAGAGAGGTTCTATTTCCAAATTGTACGTGATGACTTTTGAGGAGAGAGTTTAAAATTCATTACGGGTGTAAAAACAAATCAAGCTGACAGAATGCTCAAATATACTGTGCTGCCTGGATTTATAATTGAAAAACCCTCTGCTGCATGAAATGAGTGAAATAGAGCAGATGAACTAGCAGACAAGCAGGAGATCAGAATTAAACAAATTTGTGTAAATAAATCCCACTTACTTCTCAGACACCAGGAATTCATTTTCTCTGTATTTGGCCTTTCTGTCAGATAATGTGAATAAACATTGATTGTGAGTGGAAAGTAGAGGGCATCTAGATTTTTTTCTGTTATTTATTTATTTTGTTTCACTTAAACAGGTCTGTGTTACTTTCTGGGATGAAAAGGAAGAATGAACAAAAGGTGTCTGTTCACAGTTCATAGTGTTGCAGTCTCATTTCTCCTCCAAAATATTCTAAATCTACTATTTGGTAGCCCTGTTTACTTCTCATATGTGCTCCACATGGTGCAAAGCCATGTCTGGCTTTGCCTGAACATAAGTTCAGACAGCACTGGGGGGTTTGGTTGGAAAGTATTTACCTGGAAATGTAACACTAGTTATATTAGCACACTTTAGCAAAAATTATAAATAGTAGGTTAGTTTTGACCATATCCTTAAAGGCACAAACTATTCTATTGAACAATTGTGGGCAGGGAGGTGGAAATAAATGGCCTTTAAGGTCTCTTCTAACCCAAACTATCCTGTGATTCTATGATTAAATATTTGGTAGTGTTGTCTTTTTAACAGGATCTCTAAAATCATTGAAGTGAATTTTTCCTCATACCCCCAAACCTCCTTGATGGTAACTATAGGATAAACAGTTGAGCTAGCCAAAGTGGGTGATAATCCTTGGTATTTTTATATGTCACAGGGCCAATGACTGGGAAGAGGGCTTCATTGGTAATAGGAAGACATCTTCAGTGTTGAGGCAGTGGTCCATGTAATTGTGAGACACTTCTCATTGAATTTGATGGGACTTCACACAGGCTAAAAGTCAAGCACTGCCAAGTTGCTATGACTAAGGAAACAATAGCTACAGGTTAGTCCCACAGTACTTGGCACCCTTTCCAGCCCTTCTCCTCTGTTGGTAGCATGATTGGAATCATTCTACACTTGGATCAAGCATTAAAATAAACAAAAAAAAGGTTTTATTATTTTTTTTTCATTTGTTTTCCTCCCATAATAACTTTGCCCAGACATTTTGTCTGGGATCCAAGTAATTTGTTGTTTCTTCTTACAACATCCACCAATTTCTAGAGCAATGGGGATCAAATGAGTTTTGTGAGCCTGGCAACAGATTATCAGATGACACAACTGTGGAAGATGGTTAAAAATATGAAATAAATCTAATTAGAGCCTATTTCTAAGCTCTTGGACTCAATGTAGGAAAAGCAGTTGTGAGGAAACCAGCTCAAGAACAATTATATCTGTCTGCTGGAAGATGTTATTTCTGTAGAAATAATAACATTAAAAATGTGGATTAACTCTCAAACCATAGAGGGTTCTAGTTGTCTTTTAGAAATTGCTGATAGGCCAAGTGCTGTGCCCTGGAGACTTCTATTTTGTGGTGTCTATCCATCAGTAGTTGTGGCATTAACAACTAAATACCCAAGGTAATCACATAATTTTTTCAGCTACCCTAGTTATCTGTCCAGGAAGATGACCAATGCAAGTACCAATGCTTATGTTTTAATCATTCAACACTTACCATCTTACAAATATAAATATTAGATACCAGTGACCAGTACATTAAAATGTATGTCCTTTTTTATGCAATAGCATATCTGTGAGGTAAGGATAAACCTCAGGTTCAGCTTGAATAAACACCCCAAATCTCAAAGGCATATCCAAACCTAGGGAGCCTGCAAAACAAACCAGAAGTCTATTGATTTGAGATTTCTAGTGCCTTTCATTAGCAACAGAAAAATTCCATTTGATCTAATGAAATAATTTGGAAAGTCTGTACGTTTGCATCCTGGAATTTCCATAAAGTTTTCAAAGAGAAGGTTTTTAGATGCACAAATTTTTGTAACAGCACAAATTTAAAAGTTTAGCCAGGGTCACAAATATATCTTGTGCTTTGCACTAAATTCCTAAAATGGTACCTTCACAGTGATCAGTACTAACCCCAGAGAAGGCTTGAAGCTTTCTGGTATTAAAGTGACAAATGCTCTGTTGTACTGAGGTTAGAAATGGATTGGGGGGAAGTCTAAATTTTATTCAATATACTTTCTTTCCTCCTTGTAAAAAACTTGTTTAACAACTTATGTAAATGCTGTTTTTATCTGTAGATTCAGTCAATTCAACTAATCTAAGCACAGGATAGGACCTGGGGAAGTTCCACATTAGCTTAATTCCCTGGGTGCCTTTCCCTAATTCATGTCTCTACCCAACTTTTCCAAATTATCTGTTTGGGAAATTACTTAATTGCCCATCTCCCAGGAGTTCTCACAGAACCATTTAATTAGTCTGTGAGGTGCTCTTGAAACTATCAATTTCTTTAGTTTTATTTATATTATGTCTAATTAATAAGTGCTCGAGGTGCACAAACTATGCTGAAAGTCATTTGATTTATCTTTTTTTATCTCCTTTTTTTTTTTTTTTTTTTTTCTTCCATCAGGCCGGATGAAAAGGGAAACAATGATTAAAGAGCTCAGACTTTGGATGTAGCACCTTTCAATACTTGTCAGTGCCTGCTAAAACTCCCTAGTCAACCATTCCCTTGACTAAATGACAGAAAAGGTCTGTTTCCCAGTTCTAGACCTAGATGGTGATGATGATGGTAATTTCATTACATTTTCTCCATTAGTTTCAACTTATCCTTTTAATTAAAATGTAAAGGAATGACAGATTCCCCATGCTCACTCTTTAGTCTTTACTGAAAGTTCAACATCCCAAGTGGGACTTGAACTCACATTATCACAGAGCAAAAGTTCAAAGCACTAAAACAGGAAACATTAATGTGTCAAGGAAGTAAGCTAGCACTTACCAGGATCAATTTTCCACTTAGGCAGCCTTTGCCCAATTGTGCTAACTCCCACTGAATCTATACCCACTAATGGATCAAAGCTGAGAGGCTAGAAATTCTAAAATCATCATTTCCCAAAGGTCATTAATATTACAATTGCACCCACTGGCCTTGCTATGACAGGGAGATCTTCACAGGTTTGTTGTAATAAAGTTGGGTTTGTGTTTCTTTCTTTTTTTTGGGGAGGAGCATATTTGACCAATTAGGATAGTTTACCATCTTAACACTTTAAATTGACTTGCAGATTGGTCTATTATTTATTCAGTAAATTTGCAAGGCTCTTCAATGAATACTAAGCTACTATAGATAAAGACAATGAGAAGAAAGTGTGCTATTTGGTGCTAAGAGACTTTTTTGTCATTGGCAAATGCTCTATTTGATTACCATTGTAACTCCCAGATGTCAGAAACCACCACAACTAAGGCAATCAATAATTTATCTTTCCAATCCCATTCATATGAACACAACACACTGTAGCTTCAGCTTCCTCTTTTAAAGTTTATATTAACATTAGAAATACAGAAAAAAAAAATATATAAAATTACCCTTTCAGTGAATGTCTTGAGGGCAATGAAAAAATAACACAGATTTTGCCAACACACTAAAAAATAATGCCATTTGAAGATCCTTTTCAATTTTTCTTCCTCTTCTTGTTTTTTATTGCTTAGTTTTAAGAGGTGAGACTGACATATAATCTCTCAGTTACATCACTGTAATGTCCTCTGCCTTAAAATTTCTGCATTCTTGCAGTTTAATTGGAACAAAATCAGCATTTCTGTGGAAGTACAAGACTATCAATGGTAGATTTCCATGTAAGGCTTGTGAATCTTGCTGCTGCAACTGTCCTTTTCAGCTGTCTGTCACTGACTGAAGTGATGGACTCCCACAGTGCTGCACTATTGAGGCCAGTATATTGCAAAAACGTCTTTCAGATTTTGGTATTATCTGGTAGCTGAACTGACCCTACAGAGTGACTTAGAAGTGCTTGTGTGTAAACTGTACCAAGTATGGCACATGGGACATAAGATCACAGAATCACAGAATGGCTTGGGTCAGAAGAGACCTTAAACATCATCTAGTTCCAACTCCCCTGCCATGGCCAGGGACACCTCCCACTAGACCAGGTTGCTCCAAGTCCCATCCAACCTGGCCTTGAGCACTTCCAGGGATGGGGCTTTCATAGCTTCCCTGTGCAACCTGGGCCAGTGTCTCACCACTCTTCCATCACTCTTCCTAATGTCTTGTCTACATGTCCCCTCTTCCAGTTTATAAGCCATTATTCCTCACGCTATCACTCCATGCCCTTGTAAAAAGTCCCTCCCCGGCTTTCTCATAGTCCTTTCAGGAACTGGAAGGCTACTGTAAGATCTCCCCAGGTTGCTTAACAGCTCCCCAAAAAGGTAATTTTATTGTTGATAATGTATTTGTTATAGGTTTGGTTAAAAAACCTTTTATTTTCTGAAATTTTTCATAGCCCTGAGATAGAAGTGCCTGTTGGGTGAAAAAGATTAGTGATTACAGACAGAGATCTACATATGAAACCCATGTGGTTTTGCAATAGCTTCACACTTCTAGCCCGTGCAATACACTAAACCTGAAATTCCAATATAGCTACCTTTCAAAAAATGGATTCTGATGTGATTTCTGCAGCAGAGCTTCTGTTTGTATGTTAAAATACCAGCTACACATTGTTAGATGTTAAAAAATTCCCATAGCCTTGCTATGGAAAACAGAAAGAGTTTTAAGGAAGTTTGTTAAGAAACTGTCTGAACAGAAGGACATTGTTTCAGGTATCTTTGGAAACAATATGGATTATATAGAAAACATCAGGAAATTGCACTGCTGTTGCTCAGTCCTGCATGAACATACCGGGGAGACAATATAATTTAATTATTCACACAATAGTTTAAAAACCCCTGATAAGTGTAAAGTTGATGTACTGTAAACAACTGACAAAACAGTAAAAGCAAGGATTTGATCTGCATGTGTTACAACTGAGTATCTTTCTATATAATAATTTATAACACTCAGAAGTTAACTAAAGAGAAACTAACATCTTTCTGTTTTCAAGGTTGAGTTGGTTTCTCATTATAAGCCATATTCTAACAATCCCACAAATATCATTAGTTGTAGGGAAAGCTGGAGCAATCAGTAAATGTAGGTTGCCTAACACATTTTATTGTGAGATATTCCAGTGACTTCTTTTCCTCTGAGAAGCAGTAAAACCACTGTCAATTTCACAAAGACATTTTTTACATAATCACTGGGGGTCCCTGCCTCATTTTGTGAATTGAGACACAAAATTAAGTTTGCAAGGACAATTATTGATAGTTGCTCGTTTTTGTAGTCTTAATACCATTTTTGTAACCTTGTTTATTTTCCTCCTAAGTAACATTTAATGCACACCATTCTAATACCTATCATCTGTTTATGTGACAGAACACTTTTTTTTTTCCCTTCAAACACAAAAAACTGCCTCTTTCACGATACTCTCAAATTTTCTGATTCTCCTTTTCTCTATTTATCTTCTGACATTTTTTAAAGCATGTAACAAAAAATTGTAAAAGGGAATTTAAATCACAAAATCTATAAAGTTCTCTCTGAAAAGTCAAGCTGTGAGTCTATGTTGGTTGTGCCTGCATGTGACATTAGCTCCTCTGCAGTAGATGCTGATCAGAGTTCTACCTAAATCCTCTTTATATGCCCTTAATTTTATGTTCATGAGTGAAGAGGGAATTTTCAGACAAAATACACTCAAGACGGACTCAGGATGAAGTCTACCTCACATTCCCACTGATGGCAAGGAGGGTTGTGCTTTTATATGCCAAGCAGGACCCTATCATTCCATACTCCAGATTATTTACTCAATATAGAGAGAGACTGAGTGAATCATAGAATCATAGAATGGTTAAGGTTGAAAGGGACCTTAAATATCATAAGGATCCAGCCCTTCTGTTATGAGCAGGGACACCCCACACTAGACCAGGCTGCACAAGTCTCAACCAACCTGGCCTTAAAAACCTCCAGGGATGGGACATCAACAACCTCCCCGGGCAACCCATTCCAGTTCCTCACCACCCTTACAGTGAATAATTTCTTCCTAATATCTAACGTAAATCTCCCCTCTCTCAGTTTAAAACCATTATGCCTTTTCCTATCACTATCTTATCTGATGAAAAGCCCCTCCCCAGCTTTCCTGTAGCCCCTTTCAGGTACTGGAAGGTGCTATAAGATCTCCCCGGAGCCTTCTCTTCTCCAGCCCCAACTCTTTCAGCCTGTCTTCATAGCAGAGCTGCTCCAGGCCTTTGATCATCTTGGTTGCCCTTTTCTGGACCCTTTCCAACAGGTCTATACCTTTCTTGTGCTGAGGGCTCCAGAACTGTACACAGTACTCCAGGTGGGGTCTCACCAGAGCAGAGGGGCAGAATCACCTCCCTGGCTATGCTGGCCACACTTCTGTTGATGCAGCCCAGGATGCAGTTGCTCTCTGGGCTCCAGCACTCACTGGTGGCTCATGTCGAGCTTCACATCTACAACCACCCCCAAGTCCTTCTGCTTAGGACTGCTCTCCAGCCACTCTCCCTCCAGCCTGTATTTGTGCCTGGGTTTACGCCGACCCAGGTGCAGGACCTTATACTAGGCCATGTTGAACTTCATGAGGTTGGCACTGGCCCACCTCTCCAGCCTGTCAAGGTCCCTCTGGATGGCAGCCCTTCCCTCTTGGGTGTCAACCACACCACACAGCTTGGTATCATCAGCAAACTTGCTGAGGATACACTCAATCTCAATGTCCATGTCTCCAATAAAGATATTAAACAGCACTGGTCCCAGTACTGACCCCTGAGGGACAACAGTCGTCACCTGCCTCCATTTGGACATTGAGCCATTGACCACAACTCTCCGGGTGTGGCTATCCAGCCAAACTCTTATCCACTGAGTGGTCCATCTGTCAAATGCCTTATCAGTTTGGAGACCGGGATGTCATGTGGGACAGTGTCAAATGCACAATTCCAGGTAGATGACATCTACCACCATTGCTCTGCCACCATCCACCATCTCTGTAGCCTTGTTGTAGAAGGCCACCAGATTGGTCAGGCATGACTGGCCCTTAGTGAAGCCATGCTGGCTGTCAGCAATCACGTCTTTATTTTCCATGTGCCTTAGCAGACTTTCCAGGAGGACCTCCTCCATGACTTTGCCATGCTCCATGAGTCTTCCATCCATTCTGCAAACCACATCTGAAAATGTTTCTTTTTCACTCTTGCCCTTTTGCTCTCTTTTCAACTGCTGTTATTTGAATCTCTAAGGTGTATATTACAACTTCAAAAAGGCTTTCATGACATAGTTTGTCAGAAAATATTCTACAACATGAAACCTAATGACAGTACTGTATAGTATTACTTTTAATAATTAATTTGCATGGAGTTCTGGGCTTTCTGGATTTTTCCAAAACTGGCAGAACAATATCAGGTTCAAGCTGTTAATTGATTATTTTTCTCACAGCAAAAGAAAAAGGATCCACAGGAAACAGACAATCTCAGTTTTCTAGCAATGTTTTATAATTTAAATTTAATACCTTTCAAGAGATGAAAGGGTTCATTTTTACTTCAGCAAAGGTAAGCAGTTTCTCTTCCAGGTATTGGATACAAGGATGGTAAGGTCAGCCAAAATGCTTAGATGGTGAACAGATGAAGTCATGTGTCTTGGTCAGATAGCTGGTGAGATAAACTAACACTCAGAGGAAAGGAGGGCATGTGACAACATAAAAGCTCAACTTACTTTTAGGGATGCAATGGTTCACCACCAAACTCAGAGATTAATACAAATCTGCAGAAAACCCAAACTAGGTACCTCTCCTGACTGTGTCTTTATCTTGTTTATCAGTAGATTTTAAAGCCCATATAGTGGCCTTAGGCTGACATAAGCTGACATTTACACACTAGGTGAATGACTTTTCTGGAAACATTCCAAGAGCTTATGGGCCATGTGTGGTAGATAGAAGCCCCAGACGTAAAGCTGACCCAAGCCACCCAAACCACCCAGCACATTGTAGCAAGAAGTAGATGAAATAGCTGAAGTACAGGATATCTGAGTATAGACTGTTTTGAGAATCTCAGTGTATTTCTGCCAAAACCAAACTGACTCACCCAGCAGTATATCAGCTCTCCAGACACCCATTCCTGTTTCACGTGTCTTTGAAGGACTTCAGAGGAGGTCTGATGAGCCAGTGAAAACCTGAGGCACCTTTGAGGGAGAAACCCCATCTGTGATAGTAGGAAACGTGGCATCTATCAAAAGGATAAAACAAAGGAGGCAACATATGGAATGTATAATGTATTTTCTGTCTATAGATGTCACAGACTAGGAGGGGAGAACAAGTACTACCATCCGACTACAGCTAGAATGACATTATCTTGCACATCACCTCTCAGTTAGATTATTGCTTTCTGTCAATATTGAAAGCATCCATCTGAGCTAAGTTTAAAGTGACTGGCAGTGCTTTGCAAATGCATTACACTGCTTCATGCTGCTCAAAAACTACCAGCATCAGAAAGGACAGGCTGTGTCTTTGTTAGAAAAAACCTCAAAACAATGATAGTAAAAGATGGGAAGGGCAGGGGGAGAATCTATGTTGTTGTTGCTGTTTTTCCCCCTAAAAAGTCCTGGGGAAAACATATTTAACATTTCTGTCCCAATGTTCTTTACATTTGTTCTCAGTCTATTTCTAGCAAATAAATGAAAGACAATAAATTAAGGGAAAGAAGAAGGGTGAAAACTGGTAATGAAAAGAAAGCAAAGTTTGATCATTGACTCTGAAGTACTAGACATGAGCAGAAGTTATGCTGTCTTAGTGAAGGTTTCCATGGTACCTCCCACTTCTAAAATCTTTGCTATTGAATAGGTGAAAGATTATTCAACCTTGAGTGGAAACATTATGAAGGGTATCTCCCTACCATTTCACAGTACCATGAAATTTAAAGAAAGTTTGTATTTTTCAGATTTTTTCCTAATTGCTGAACTCACTTTGAAGTCAACAAGATGGCTCAAAAAATTTTAAGAACTGACAAGTCATGCAAACATGCAGACACACAGACAAACACACAGAGGCAAGTACATGTCCCACTAGGATTGCAGAAGCTTGTGGAACCAGGCTGAAAATCTATGATGTAAAACATGTCAAAATGTAAGATTAAACAGCTGATGTAAACGTGTTCTGATGAAGAACACTTAACAATTTATAATCAAGAGTGAATGAAAAAGCATGGAAATTACCGTACAGTGAGAGCTTTGCTTTTTTGCTTTTTTCTTTTTTTCTTTTTTCCCCAAAACCAAAATTTAATGTTGAATGCATGGTTAAAGGACATTTCAAAGAAAATACTAGAAATGGAAGATTTCTTTTTCTGTCAGTAAAAGACATAAAGGAACTGTAATTCCAGAGAATCCGTTGGTTTGAGCTCACAGATAGAGTTTTAAGGCCTAATAGAAGGGAAGTGCAGGAGACCAGCATGACAGGAAATGCAGAAGACCAAAATACTGTATGATCAGATAAGGGAGACAGTTAAAATTGTGATTATGGGTGATTTTAGCTTCCCTAATAATTACTGAGAACCTGATGAGATATTACCCAATAGCACAGGGAATAAGCGACATAACAAATTCCTGAAAGAACCTGTCAAGGATACTGCTAACAATACATTATTTCTAGATTTGGTCTTATTTGGTGTCCAAGACATTAATAAGCATATATGAAACTGCTCATCCATTAGACCTAGTATAGAAAATATAAAATACCGGATATTTCCTGGAAATTGTTAGAAGACTTTCAACAAATCTTGAATGATAAAATAAGCTTTTAGAACATAATTAAATGGGAGGATGTGTCAGCATGATTTTCTCCTGGAAAGCAAAGACATACCAATACTTAGTGTGCTTTCAGTCCAGTGTAGAGCCTTTACACAGCTTAGACTGCCTTTCACTTTCTATTGCATTCCTCAGTGTTTGGCATCTCTGATTCTCTTTATCTCCTTTTCCTTTCCTGAGACTTCACTTCACTGAAACCAGCTTAGGAGACCAGAATTTGTGTATCTCATTTTCCCTAATGCCTGTTCCCTACACACCATTTTGGCATTCATCATCCAAAGACCTGATAGTGCAATGGGCTCCATCCAGCTGCTCAGCTCCAAGTGAAATGATGGTGATCACAAAGCTAACTGACAGACTTAAAGCAAGGTCTATTTCAGAGGAGCTGCAGGTCAGAAGATCTGATGATCTAGGACTTCCTAATTGCGAAGGTACCTAAATTTGATGCATGGACACTGTTTCAACATTCTGGTTTATTGGGAAATTATCTTTAGTGCTCCAAAATGCCTGATTTCTGCTTGCTGGGCTGTTGCAAGTTTGTATTGGGTGGGCAATAATTTTTCTGTCCCTCAGGGGCCCCGAGGAAGTTGAAAAGGCTTATTATGTGATGCTTATGTATTTTATCATAGGAAAGTTGAGTGAGTCAGGTGCTTAGTCCAGAAATGGCAGAGCTGCATTCTAGACATTACCTCACCTGGATCACTACCTCATACCCCATATGTACCACAGATAACTACTCTGGGCATCGACTTCAAGGGTGTTTACAAGACATTGGTCTGCTGTCCAATGTCAATGGGGCAGTCATTCCAGCCTTTCTTCACCCCCCTTATCCCATGCTATGTGATCCTTTAGAAAATAAACAGCTGTGAAGTTGCTACTGCATTTTGGAACTCTATTACAGTAGAGCCTCTTCTGGTCGTTTGAAGCCAAATTATGGAACTAAGCACGTATGCACTTCAGTTGTGCAGCAGTACAAAATATTGCCCCTCTTTAATGCATTTTCAACTATGAAGAGTCACAGTTTAGCAGTCCTGTCAACCTCTGGGAAGGAAGCAGTCAATACCCACAGCATACGGCACATAACATTTTTAATTTTCAAGAAACTGTAGGTGCAGATTCACTTCACAGACTCTTGCTTAACATAAAGCAGCTGGGATTGAAGATGGGATAAAACAGTGGATGCTTGACATACATAAGGGCTTTTGTAAAAAGGACTGTGTCAAATTGGGGGTATGGTTACTGCACATTTGATTCCCTAAGGGTGTTATTGCATCTCCTGGCTATTTTGATATGTGTGAATCATAAGTCTATGAAAGATTTTAAGTCCACTAGTCCCCAAAGATACCGCTTGAAATACATCTTTTAATTCTGATTTTAGACACATATATATACACACACACACATTGTTTTATGAGAAATCTACAGAATATTGATATTTTATGTTTACTCTCACCCTTTCTTGACTACCATAATTAAAAACTTATGTGAGTCGGGTCTAATCTGCAATCCTGATAATTTAGAAGAGCATGCACAGGGGGAGGTGTCCCTGCCCAAGCAGAGGGGTTGGCAGGAGATAAACTTTAAGGTCCCTTCCAACTCAAACCATTCTATGATTCTATGATCCTATGATGTACCTTATCCTCCTGTCTTGGGCTACATGGCCTTCTGCTCAGTGCTTGAGTTCCCTTAGTGCTTGTGCATGCTGGAAATCATTGTTTCCAGAAGACAGAATAGGAATTGGAAGTGGTCAGTTCTTCCCTTATTGTTGAATAGGAGTTTTCCCATATCACCAATGTAATATTTTAAAATATTTACTTAAGATGTAATTAATTTAAGGAATATTCCTCTTCATATATACATATATGTATGTGTGTGTGTATATATATACACATATATAACAGTATATATATACTGTTAATATTTTTTAAAAATTAAGTTCCAACAACACGTATCTTTATTAATTTATGGTAGAGTCCTTGGTCAAAAGCCTGAATAACAACTTTTCTGACCCATAACTCCAAATTATAAACCTTGTAAGTACTAATGTTAATGAACCTGAATACAGCATTTATGAATAGTTTCTCTTCTTGGTGACCTTCCGTATTCTAATGGGCCTTCAGATTGTTTCCCCAGAGTTCATTAAATGCACTGCACAAATCTGCTGCTTTTCTGCACTCACCACTGAAGTATTCAGTTGTTTCTATAGAGGAAAAAACAATGGAAAGATTATTTTCAATCTGATGTCTTATCACATCTAAGAATAGATCATCTTCTGTACAGCCTCTGGCTGATGAATGGTTTCAAGACTAGAAAACACACAGTCTGACTTTCTGTCTTTTCAGAAAACTAAGAAAATTGCTGTACTGCTACTGTATACAGTGTCCTTACCTTTCTGTCACTGCCTGAAGAGATTCATAGAAGGAGACATTATTGTCTAGTTGTCTCTCAAAAAATACATCAGTGACTGGAATGGTTTAATGTCCTGTGTTTTGATTTTGTTAATTAATATCTTCACAAAAGCTGATCCCTATAAAGTCACAGAGGCATGGCCTAGATTAGTAGAGCTTAAATGTAGAAGGGAACTCCAATAATAATTTTATCTCTCTGAGACCATGATGGAGAGTCATACTGACCAATTATCTTCTAATACCTCTCTATCCCTCTTAAAAAAAGTAAATGTAAGAAATAGGAATTCCACTCCCATTAACCAGTGCTTAATTATTCTTACTATCTTACTTAATTTGTTCTTACTATCAGACCTAGATCTGTACTGCAGTTTAACCCCACTGCAACTTTTTCCTCCCCAATAGATACATGGAATATTTAATTATCTCCTTATGGAGTCTTTAAAGCATTTGAAGATCATTAGGAAGTCTACATGCAGGTTTTTCTTACATAGACTCAACCATACAGATTTTTGTATGGTTGAGGTCAAGGGATTTTTTTTGTTTGTTTAGTTGGCTGGGTTTTGTTGTTTAGTTTGTTTTGGTTTTTTTTGTTTGTTTGTTGTTTGTTTTGCTTTGCTTTCTGGATCTTAGATGAGTATTTCAGGGTTTTCTTGGAACAGATACACCAGACCAGTACAACTTCATGACAGTTGAAACTAAAGGTTTTTTTCATGTTGTTTAACTGTAACACTCCTGCTTATAAATCTGGTCTGAAGTTACTTTTCTCTGTGTGTGTGTGTGACAGCATGTCATTATACTTAGCAATCTTTCTTAATTTCCAGTTCCTTTTTTGATGAAGTGCTGTCTATCCAAACCTTTTCCACTTTATGTTTGAGCATGTGGCATCTAAATGAAAATGCACCCGTGATATGTAGGTAGTTCAAACTCAAAATCTTGGAAGGAGAAGACAAGCCAAAACAAACTGATTTTCCAATCAAAGTGATTTTGCATGCTACCAGGTATTCTGAGGGATAAAAGAAGGCAAATACTGTGACCAAACTGCATATGAATAACACATATACTTGTATCTTTAATAGTCTGAAAATATTTCCTCTTCAAAAACACATGAATTTTTACACCTTGATTTTCCTTACTTATCTAATTGATTTCACTGACATTCCAAATAAGTTCTGTTCTTCCAAAATGTTATTTGATTTTTGTAAATATCCAGCACATATTCCTAGATAGAATGTATACAGTTAATATGCTAACACAGATTATGGCTCCTTTCACTGCTTTATTCTTTCCTCACTTTTATTTTCCCCAAGGTGGGGAGGGAAGAAAAAAAAAAAAAAAAAGGGGCAACTCTTTCAACAAAATCAGAATAAAATAACTAAGCTCTTAACTGCTTCAGTCCTGAGAATTTAAGTGTTCTCTCATTCATTTTTTCATGAATCATAATTTGAATAAATTCTGAGAGTTCAGAGGTCAAAGTCAGCCTTGAAATTTGGGATGGCTTAAATGTCACAACGTGCTAATGATAATACTTGCAGCTTTTTTTTTAGGTCTAATTAATATTATAATGAATATGTAGAGCTGCCAGTATTGTTTGCTGAAAAACAGGTATCACAGTTTGGGACTTTCCTTCATGTGTCTAATCCTCAGGCTTCAATTGTTCAGTAGCTTGTTTCAGAGCGAGTCTGTATTTCACCTGTCTCTTTAGCAAGTCCTTTATTTTTCCTTAGGAAGAACCACTGTTGTCAACTCCAGCTGTATTTTTTATTACTCTCAAAATACTTAACCTTCTTTAGGAGAAGCTGAGGACTAGAGTGCTAAATTTGACAAAATTCTTGGCTATTCTTAAATGACTATAAGCTTGCTGAGAAAAGCTGAAAATCCAATAATCCCATGTCAACAGATGAACACAAAGAATGCCATTTCTTTTTAATTTCTTTTGTTTTCCTATTTAACAGTGGGCATTGACCATGTTAAGAGAGCACCAGTAAAAGATGGACCATTCATGCTTGTGTACTCTTCAGATACTACAAATGGCCACGTAAATATCAATATAAATAAATACAAGTTATTTGAAGGGCCTCTGGCCAGGCTTTCCATGTAGGTGAATTATACATTTTCTTGTGGCATACTGTATGAAATGTCTTATTTGGCTGTTAAACTGTAATGGCTGGAATGGGTACAGCACAGATTTCTTCCTGGCAACTGTTTTTCTTGACCTTGACAACCATAAACGTAACCCTAAAAATAGCACATTATTGACTAAACAAAAATAGAGAGGAATTTCAGAGCTAGCAAATGTCACTTTTGAAATGGCATGGTAAAAACTGCCTTGATTAGTCGTAAAATTTGCCCCCTGCAGATCTGAAGGCATGTGCACCACTCAAGTTCCATTTAAATCCTCCAAATGGAAGTGAAGTGGTGAATTCCACTCCAAGTACAGATTTTAAATGTTCTTCATTACACAAAACCTCTAGTTCTTAAACTTTAATTTAAAAAAAAAAGTATTAACTGTGTTCAGGGTGGTACGGTTTTCATTGTCTAAATATTATTTTCAGGCCTTTATCTCCAATGGATTTTGTTAATAAAAAAATAATAGAGCCCCAGGAAATGGTAATGTGGCTGTAATAGACTTGGTTCTGTAAAGCTTCTGCTGTTAATTAAGAAACTTTCATCTTTGAAGTGCAGTAAAAAAAATTCTTATTAGCAAAGGTATGTTAGGTCAGTAATAAAGTAGATTTCCCTTTGAACATTATATCTAATCAATCTAGAGAGAATTAAGACAATTATATTTATCAGAAACATGTAGAGGCAAGGATCAACAAGGGGGATGGAGTGTGATTTTGGTATTAATTACAAAACTGTTCTAGGAAATAATCAATCCTTTGTTAATCAGGGCAGGAATGTGAAATGACAAAGAAATTATTTATCAAGCCACAAGAGTGAAAATCATAGACAAGGGATTGTGGGGATAAGTCTCTGAATTGTGAAGCAATCATATGGGCCTTTCTTTGCATTTTAGGATGTATTTCTAATTGTATTCTACTTCAAATATCACTAATTAACTTAGAAGGGAAACATTAAATGCTATAAACCATAAGAGACACATGAATTAGACCATTTCATTTTTCATTTTCCCAGTTAGATTCTTGGAACACAGTATTATTATTTTTTCAGTCTTAATTTCTGGGTATATTTAACTTGATTTAACTTGATTTCAGGGACAGAAAACATTTAGCTTCCTCAATAGTTCTTGCAGTAAATCCAAACTGTACTATTGAAACCAGAGTCCCTTGAATATGTACTGTAAATCTTTTTAAAAGAAGACCAAACCTACCAGATCATGCTCTAAAAATAATCTAGATTACGGTATTTGTTCATTTAATTTGAATAATTTAGTTTCATCTCAGTGGATTTTGATTACATCCTCAGTACATTGGCCTTAATAACCAACAGAAAGAAAATATGTTCACAAAACCCATAAGAACCAGGGATAGCACTAAACATACTAGTTATTTTTTATGCAGGACACTGTCATTTCCAAATTTGACAAATCCCTTAGGCCCAACTCTTCTTCCCAGCATACGATTAAAAATAAAATGGGAAATAGGAAATAAACCCCACTTTAACTAGATCTTTGGGAATAATGACATGAAAAACTAGGCCCCGTCCCTATAGCACAGTTACAAGAATGTGTGAGAGATGACGTGTTTGTCCTACTGTCTTCTGTATTACTTCAGAAAATTTAGCTCCTAACTTTTAAGGCTTATTTAAACCTCTTAGAAAAAGATTCCAGAGGTGTTAGAAGCACTGGGTTTTTTCCTCTTAATTTTCAAGTAGTTCTCTGACCAATTTGATTTTTTTCAGCTTGTGCTCGGAGGGTGCATCACAATCTCTGCTTGAAGTGTGATAAGTGAAGTCCGAGTATTGAGCTCACCTCTTTTTTCTGTTTTATGCAAATCCATCAACTTTGCAACTGTCCTCATCTCTTGGAATCTGTATGTCATTGCTAGTCTCTATGGGGGGATGTTTATTTCACTCTCTGACTTGTGGTAGCTCAGACTAATGCTTCCATTACAGTACAGCCCAGAGACACCAGGTGTTGCCCTACCCACCAGACACACATGCAGCAAGAGTTTCTGTTACAAGGAGCTTTCCACGTACACAGGCCTGTCAACTGAAATGCAAGAGGAGAGGCAGAAGCCTGAGGAAAGAAGTTATCTGAAAATCACAGAAGTCTTTAGCTAGCTTCAGTTTCTTTCCATATCTCTCCAAGCTCAATGTCCTGTGGTTGCTTTTTTTTGTAGATGACCATTTTTATCTTTTTTTTTTTTTCTTTTTTCTTTCAGATTGTAAACTCCTGCCTTAGAGGGCATTGCTGTTTTGCTCAGGGTTTGTCCATGTCTGTATGGCAGGAGTCTTTGAGCTGTCCCACAGAACAAATGGCAGCAGCTATGACCCCAATGCTTCAATCCCCAAGTGAAGGATCTTGTGGTGGCAAAAGTGAGCCTGCTCATTTAATCTGTTTTGCAAAAGGGAAACTAATTTAACAGACCAAGCAAGAAGGAGGATGTTGTCACATGGACAGGGTGTGCAATCAAAGACCAGCTGATCAAACGTTTTTTTCCTAGGAATCTTGGAATTAAAGAAATGGTCCTCAAACCACCTGTTCTTCCTGGTTTCCATTGAAAAACACCATCAAGGGTACCAGTTTGTCACATATCTGTGGCTTTTAACTACTGTTTTAACTACTGTTTCATGGAAAGAAAAAACACAACCAAACAAACAAACTAAAAAAACCCAGTACAACATTCCTCTTCTGTGAAAAAAGATATATATATATAAAGATAGATAGATAGATAGATAGATAGATAGATAGATAGATAGATAGATAGATAGATAGATATATAAATGTACCTTTTTTCTCTTTATTGGACAGAGAGCTGTTAATAACTGTCCTAATTTTTTCCTTTTTTTCAAGTTTCTTTTTTCATTTACTAGATACCTGTCCATTACAAAAAGTTTTCTCTCACATTCTTCCTCTGTCAGAGATAGACCTCTGAGATGTTACTGTGTCTCCTGTTGCAAGCATTTGCTGGATTTCTTAGATCAATCTCCAAGTGTCAGCTATACTATGCCAATGCAAACTGGCATCCAGGCAGTTTTCACAGCCAAGTCAAAAGCTTAAGAGCTAAACATGGTTTTTCTTTATGCAGATCCTCCCAGAGTCATCTCTCACCATGTTCTGACATATTGTCTATAGAAAGAAGAGTTGATTTTGAATGGTAGAAATAACCTCTGACAACTATAACTGACATTAACTGAGTACATTTGCATTATTCAAAATATACCTGCTTTTTTCACCCCCAAGACCTTCATTCACCAGAGTGTCTCTAGGCTACTTTTGTCAAGGTTTGAAAAATGGTTTAATGTGATTTTTTGATGCAAGTTAATACAGTGATAAGCACACTAAATTCTCCAGGAATAACAAATCATTAATTTACTTCAGAAAAATAATACTTGAGTGATGAATAAACCCCATAAGGATTCTATAGTTTTAAGCAGCTTCACTGTCAATGAATATCTGAAAGAAGAATAAAACACACTACTAAACCAGGAATTATTTTACACAGTTGATCAGCAAATAAGCTTTAGGATGGAGGGTTCTTGACAAAGCAGTTTTAGATTAAATTTCACTAAAAGTGGATGGTCTTTAATTTAAACACATGATACCCCATAATTATGGGAGCATGTAACTGGAAGATATAGTTAAGAAGAGCAAAGAAGGGTTTAGGCAATATAAATAATTTTGCACTGTCATTGCAATGTAGGCAATATCATGAGTCAGGGCTCGGTTTCCTGTGTTAATAAACTGAGGAAGCCCTATTGATGAGACTGCTCACAGTGAAATAGTTTCAGTTGTTCTGCTCTGGACTTCTTCAGCTCACACCTGTTGTCTCTGTCATACCAGAAGTAAGACAAAGAAAACCTTCCACCTTATCTTTAGTGCTTCTTCATTTGCTTGAAGTCATGTTCCCAGGTCTACCAATCATAGTTTAAATTCTGTCCCAGTTAAGGTTTTCTTAAACATTATTTCAAACAGTAAGAGTTAGATGTCACTGAGGCGAATAACTACTGTGTGTTTCTAAATTCACTGGATACCCTTATAAGACTGTGAGCCAGACAGTGATACTGAGAAATATCCTTAGAAAGCTTTCCATTATTTGAGATGTTCATTACCAGAACCAAGATGCAACGTGCTCTCCACTTAGGAATTGTGAATAATACACTTATTGCAATGTGTAAGGAACAGTAAAGTATGAAGCAAGGCTATTAGTGACTGCTAACCAGCAAAAACCTCCTCAATAGTCAAACAACTTCTTATCACAACTCCAGCTTATCTATCAATACATCCATATGACACCTCTAAGGAAGAAAATTGGAAATTATCCTTCCCAAAGGATGGTGATTCCTCATTTTCATTTCTAAGCTGCAGTTGCACTTCCAGTGGTTAACCTCACTTCTGCAATAAAATTCATCTTGGATTTAGGGACGCAGTTGTAAGTGCCATGACATTGTCTGGGCTCTGGTTGCAATTTGGGTGCCAGTGCTGAAGAAGAAATTTGACAGTTTTGCTTCTGTTCTCTATGTGCAAACTTGCCTGAAGAATGAAATGACAGAATTTAAAATTTAAATTATATCCTCCTTTCGTAGCTAGGGTGGTGTTAGGCTTGTGTATTGAGTAGAATTAGATTTTTTTTTTTAATTCTGTGAGTTCTAATATTTGAATTTGAAAACTGACAGTACATGCAGATCAGGAATGTGACATTTCTGAGGTATTTATAAAATAAAATTAGAAAGTCATCACTGTTTATCCTGGTTGTTCTTCAAATCACGTTATTAGCAGAAGTCGAGATTCTGTGCTTAGTTATCTGAGGCCAAAACTTACATATCCAGTTAAATAATAAATCCTTATGGATTGTTATTTACACAGAACTGGTAATCACCCTGACATCCAAAGGAAGGGATTAAGATTACAGGTTCAGGATGATGTGTAATAATACTGCTCTTCTGCATTAGGACTCAGACTGAATGGTCTCCTCGGGGACACTACCAGCCTGGAAATGCAAGAATAACACCAAATCAAAGAACTTCATGGTTTTGACATTTAAAAAGAGAGTTAAAGTCCACATAAATGTTAGCACAGTGCTCATACATGCACTGAAAGGCAGATTCTTTTAGAACTGCTTAAAAACCAGTTTGATTTAGAAAGGCACAAATCCCCTATGCAGAATAATGCATTTTCCCAACAGCCTATTTTAAAGGATGGAAGGTAACAACAAAAGGAAGGTAAATAGCCATGAAAGTGAAGGAGAACTGCTCTGCCTAATGGGGACATTGCACTTTGGCCACAACAACCCCCGGCAGCACTACAGGCTTGTGGAGGAGTGGCTGGAGAGCTGCCCAGCAGAGAGGGACCTGGGAGTGCTGATTGACAGCCAGATGAACATGAGCCAGCAGTGTACCCAGGTGGCCAAGAAGGCCAACTCCATCCTGACTTGCATCAGGAATAGTGTGACCAGCAAGACCAGGGAGGTGATCCTGCCCCTCTACTCGGCCTTGGTGAGGCTGCATCTTGAGCACTGGGTGCAGTTTTGGGCACTACAGTATAAGAAGGATATTTTGGTGCTGGAGAGGGTGCAAAGAAGGGCAACTAGGCTGATGAGGGATCTTGAGAACCTGCCTTATGAGGAGAGGCTGAGTGAGCTGTTCAGCCAGAAGGCAAGGCTGAGGGGATACCTCATTGCTCTCTATGACTACTTGTGAGGAGGTTGTAGTGAGGTGGGTGTTGGCCTCTTCTCCATAGTGACCAGGGATAGGACAAGAGGAAATAGGATCAAGGTGTACCAGAGGAGGTTCAGACTGGATATTAGGAAAAAAATCTTCAGAGAAAGAGTGGTGAGGCATTGGAACAGGCTTTGCAGGGATGTGGTGGAGGCACAGTCCCTGGAGGTGTTGAAAAAAATGGTGTTTCAGGAGATGGTTTAGTGGTCAGGAGTTATAGGGTGGATGGTTGGACTTGGTGATCTTGAAGATCTTTTCCAACCTTGATGATTCTATGATTCTGTGACATTCTCTTGTGCACTACTGTAAGGATATGAAACCAAGAATTTTACTACTGATCAATAAAAAGATACAGTTTATTTTGTGTGATGGTTGTATGAAATGAGATGGCTACAGAAACCCCCTATCCTGCTTTTTTAATCCTTATTTATTCCTATGGTAAGTCCAGAGGAGAAAAGTGCAAGAACCAAAATTGACCCTGACATCTTTTTTTTTTTTTTCTTTTAATGCATAATTTAAAAATACTTTAGAAAATGAAACTTAGGTGAAAGTCCCCAGAGCAAAAATAAAAATTTTAGCCATGGATTTATTAACAAAGAGTTGGTTGGCAATTAATTAATTACAGTAATAGTTTTCTGTTATGAAAATCACTCTCAGCTTAAGCAGAGGGTCTCAAAGGAACAGGAACACTGAAAAGTCTTGGCCATGATACAAATAAGAAAATCTAGCCAGGCAAACTGTAATACATAACAGATTGTGTGAACCTTGTTTCATGAATGAATCAGAGCCATGACATCCTTTTGGAGATAACCTACTGGCTCTAAGATGGTGAATTTAGTCCTGCTCTTCACAGCTTAATGTCAACCTTACAAACAAGCTTTGATAATTTAAAAAATAACATGGAAACCACTTGTACACATGGAATATGATCCAGAGCTCAGTGACTTTAATGGAAAATCTCACTCTCATTGACGTCAGTGATCTTTGGATGAAAGTTCTTTGAGAGAGCTTCTGAAAATAATAATGTGGAGCATTGTGTTAATAATTTAAAACTAATTCCTCCATAGCCAATCTAATCAAGCTATGAGTTCAAAATATTCACAAAAGAGGAAATCAGCAGGGTTTTTTTTTTTTGTAAAAATGTGCAGTTCCTTTCTTTCTTATAATCCCTAACAAGGGACAATTTAGACATGAGACTTTTCAGGGCATTTCACAAATACAACTGTCTCTTTTGAAGTTGTCAGAGTTTGCACAGTAGCTGAGCAGTTTGGCCAAAATCTGGCCCACTGAATCTTGATTGTTGGTTAAGATGCAAGAAAAATACAGAAATTCACTTGCTTTCCAGGTCTTACATTGTTTTCAGGCTTCTGAACACAACTATTTTTATCTATAAATGCAATTATTTTTTTAGAAAATAATTTAATTTTTAATTTGTGGAGCCATGGAGTGTGACACAACACCTGTTCAAATCAGATCCCAGCCATGACAGGGGCCTTAAGCTTATGTGGTACTTCAGTCTCTCTTCTGTGTACCTACACACACCTAGTCCATGAGAACAGGATCTCCAGCCTGCACACTTGCCACACTGCTGGGATGTCTGAGTCACCTCCAGAAACACGATTGCAGACACTCACCAAATTTTTTGCTGGCTGACTTTTTACTTTGGGTTCACCCTGAGTTCATCACATGTACTCTGGCTTTGGGACCCACTTTAGTATGTCTGCATTGCTGTGCACTGCATGTCACAGCCACACTAGTTCAGTTCAATTTTGCCTGGGGATTTCTGTGCCATCCCTCGTTTCCTGACCTTGATGTGCTTCTCCTTCATGAGAGTCTCTGGGCCTTTGAGTGAGACTCAATGACTTGTAGCATACCCAAGGAGTGACCTTGTGACATAATGACCTTAAATACTCTGGAATGACTGAGCAATTATTCAGCATATTTAATTTCTGCATATTCTGGATACTATAATATTAATGGTGATCATAGCAACAAAGACAGAAAGTTATCATAAATGCATTATATTTAAAGGACTAGTCCAGATTTCATCTCTTGGCATTTGAAGCATTAAGAGCAGATGAAGAGAAATCTTAAGACTGAATAATTTTGGGGGCCCAAGGAAAAAGAAAACAAAAGTCAAGTTGAAGAAAGTGTGTACAGAAGTAGACAAAAAGGGTGGTGAAGGAAAGTAACCTGATTTTTCATTCGGATAACTGAGAGAGGCTGTCAAACATTTTCACCTCCAGGGCTTTTTCTGAATTAGCACTAGTTTGACAGTTGTTGCTGTGAGGTGCCTCAGGATTAAAAGTGTGGAGAATAGAGATGTCATTCTGACTTCAAGAGAAGATGACATCCAGTAGATTTGTATTGGATTGCATCTTTATCACAGTGAAAAGCATGTCTTACTTGTTCCAGTAAGTATCTTGCTTGCTTTTCATTTCCCGGACATCAAAAAACGTAGGCTGACAGTCTGATTAGCTCTTGTAACTTCCCTTAATGATTCTTCCTTCAATCAAATGTTAGGGGACATTTATTCTTTAAGATCAAGGATATAAAGGACAAGGCAATAGTGCTATACCAATTATTGTCTTCTTTCAGGTGTGCCTATGAAATACAGAAATTAATATGTTATTCAACTAAAATGTGAAAATATTTATCAGAGTCATCACTGAATGTAAATGTTGTCTCCCATGAGAGCTCTACCTGCAATTGAACCATTTGGAAATCAGCATGAGTAATTATATTATCCGTGTTTGTTTAATTCACATTTAAAAATAAGTCTGAGGATTGATTAAAATAGAAAAAAAATCTTGATAGTTTTTTGTGTTTTGGTTTTTTTTTTTAGGAGCAACTCCTGATGTTTCACTAAGGGAAAAGAGATAAAGGAATGTCCTTCTGTGGGTTTTGGAAGGAATAGATTAATTTGCAGGGAAATCTCTATACCTCAACTCCTCTTTCTTTTAAATACAGACATAATAAGAACCCAATGAGAATAATGTTTGAAGGCATTTGCAAAAGAGATGCTAATTTCGAATATTAGCCCAAAACACATCTGAAAAGAATAAGTCACAGGATAGTATGCTCAGTGTTTCTTAAATTTAAGATTCATAATACTTCCAATATTTTGCAGCTGAAAATAAGATCATCTTTAGTGGTTAGTCCCTTGTGAAATCGTGGCATCTCAAATTTTTCTGAGCTTTTTAGTTTTCTCACAAACTTGGGATTCAATGTTGATATGCATAAAATATTAGTAAACTAGGAGTCTCTTTAACTAGGTCTTTTAATTAAGTAACATCTAGATGATGAGGGAAAAAAAACCTCTTACAATATGATGAATGTGCACTTCAGAGGCAGAAATAGCAAGAGAATTTATACTGCTGCAGTGTTAGTCTTAAAACTTGTGCTTAGCAGTGTCCTTTCTGTAAGAATTACCAAACCAGCATAAAAACCTAAGTGGATTAAATTTAAAAACAAGCAAACAAACAAACAAAATAACTCACCCAACTTTATGGGAAATGTATACTTTTATTCTTTAGCCTGTCTCAGTCTTCAGCTGAAGTAATTACTTTCATTATGCCTTTCTTACAAAAATAAATCATATTTCCTACACAGACTTTATTTAGCTTGACAAAACAAGACAAACATTTTATTATCCTATGCTAAAATACTCTATTCTTTTTCTTAAACTGTTCTATTTTCCCTGAATTTACTTTCTGATTTCTAGTGAAAATATATTGCTTAATGCACTTAAGTTTCACATTTGCCTTTTTCTCAATGGCATTACATCTTTCAGACATCTTAGGATGCTCTAAAGTCTTGTCCCCCTGTTATTTCTGAGCAAAATTCTTCCCCTTCATCTGAGAAATTCTAGTCACTTCTCCCTGACTAACTGACATCTTACATTTCTTTTCATTTCTATTCTTTTCCTCCACTAATCTAATAATTCTGCTATGATACTTAGATTTTGTTCCAGCAGTGTTGTCAAGTTTTGAATAATTGGTAAATTCTAGGAGCTGATATTTCACTTCTGATGCCAAGATCATTAATGAAACTTTCATAAGGCTCTTCATGAGACTCCTGTTTTCTGTATCATCTTCTATTTATTTATTTTTTTTACCAATTCCATTTTTTCCCCCCAATTTCAACATTAATTATTATTAGCTTTAATGCACTTCCTTTGTTAAGAAAAGCAGATATCTTGCAAATGACAGAGCAGACTAGACATTTTGGGTTTTATCATCCCATATATTAATTCTCTTTGGGTAAGATCAACTAAGCTAACAAAAAATACAAAACTTAACTAAATTTCACATTATTATTATTGTTATTGTTTTTATTATTATTGTTATTGTTATTGTTATTATTATTCTGATGGTACCTTCCTAGCAGTTGTAACCAATGAGTTAAACCATTATGACTGATGGAAATATTTCTGTCCCCAGTCCATGTGTATATTTTGCACATATAAAGTGAACTGTGGTCAAAGAAGAATGAAAAAGCAGGATAGTTGCCCCAAAGGAAGCAAGTTTTTTCTAGATTGTTGTTTTTGCATGACCTCCTGATATTGACTTGAGAAAGTCTTCCAGAAAAGTATTTGTACTGTGTTCTTGTCACCACAGATTTGAGCTGTCATGGTAAAGATGTTGAGTATGGGTTATTTTAAAATGCGTGTGTAATTTCTGCTAGGAATAAGCTCAACACATAAGCAGAGATCCAAACACTTTTTTAAAATTTTGGAATTTCAATTGCGTAGTTGAACTTTTTATTAGGTCTTGTCTCAAATTTTCACGTACAAACACACTATTAAACAATCTACAAAGATACCTTCCAGTACTTGAAGGAGGCCTATAGGAAAGCTGAGCAGGGGCTTTTCGTCAGAGAAGATAGTGATAGGACAAGGGGTAATGGTTTTAAGCTGAGAGAGGGGAGATTTAGGAAGAAATTCTTCACTGTAAGGGTGGTGAGGAACTGGAAAGGGTTGCCCAGGGAGGCTGTTGATGTCCCATCCCTGGAGGTTTTTAAGGCCAGGTTGGATGAGGCTTGTGCAGCCTTGTCTAGTGTGGGGTGTCCCTGCTCATAACAGAAGGGTTGGATCCTTATGATATTTAAACTGCTTAATGTTAACTTTACTAATAAAGACAATAAAGGGGTTAATATCTTCCACCCTTGCCCGGCTGCAGCTGGTCATCCCTGCGTGGGTCTTAATTCTTGAGAATGACTCTCTCTGGCAGATGTCCCTACTGGAGAGGAGAAAGTACAGCAACCTCCTGGGAAAGTGGACGGGAAGTCCCCTCGATCAAAGATGGGACCAGGCTTTTACAGAATCAAGTGGATTGTCATTTAACTGTTAGTCTTACCTCCAACATCTCTCATTGGAGAATAAAAGTAAATCAGCAAAAAAACCCCACAAAGGCCCTTATCACACCAACTAAAGTCTTTTATCTGTTTGTTCTTACTTTATCTCTGTTTCAAGCCTGGTTGTGGCTGGGCTGGTCTCCATGTTCTTTAACACTGGAGAGCAGCTGGTGTCATAAACATCAACTTTACCCTCTGTTTGTACTTTCAGGGTTGCTACCAGATCAGAGCTTGCTAGGCCCTTTCCTTTCCCATGGGAATCTTCCCACTCCAGGCCTGAGCCTGTAAAATTGAGAGACAAAAAACAGTTGAATCATAGAGGGAAGCTGAGGCAGGCATATTGAGAGACAGAACATCCTGCTACACAGGGTATACTACATTTCCCATATGTTCATGAAGTCAAGTTAAAATGGCAAGTTAAATATTAATTACTTGGTAGGAGACAGCTAGACATGGCCAAAGAACAGATTTCTCTTCACTGGAAAAATGTTTGGATGTCAAAATACTTTCAGCTGAAATTAAAGTAAAATTCCCTCTATAGTGTTATTAGATTGGTTTAATACTTTCATATAGATTTTTTTATCATTTTACTATTTCTTCATTTGTTATGTGATATTCATCTTGAAAAAAAAAAAAAAAAAAGAGTTCCAGAATTATTAAAGGTTTTGTTCTAAGAAATCAGACAGTCATATTATAGCAATTTCAAAATGTTTTACTTTCTGCATAATACCATACAACATAGTTTAGTTCAAGCTGACATCGTTTCACATTGAAAAAAAATATTGAACTGGTTTTCTCTGAATAGGAGTGAATGAGAGAAAACTATTTGCATAGAATTCTTCCAGCTAGTTCTTTTATTAACATCCTCAATTTCCTATGCTAGAGTTATAAATTTAATTGATGTTACAAGTGGAACTTTAATGTAAAAATTCAAGCCATGCTGTGAATATGGCAGGAAGGGAGCTGGTCACTTCTGCATCCTGTAAGCTAGGACTTCTACATTCTAGTGACACTAAGGTACATGCTACATCCTCAGTTTTCCTTGAGCACCTTACTGACCAAGGACAACAATCTGATGTATGAAAATAATTTTTGAGTGAGTACAGAGCTAGGCCCCCTTCAAGTACTGGAAGGCCACTATAAGGTCTCCTGAGAGACTTCTCTTCTCTAGGCTGAACAGCCCCAATTTTATTAACTTCTGCTACAAAGCCTACAGGAAATCTGGGGAGGGGCTTTCCATCAGAGAAGACAGTGATAGGACAAGGGGTGATGGTTTTAAACTGAGAGAGGGGAGATTTAAGTTAGATATTAGGAAGAAATTCTTCACTATAAGGGTGGTGAGGAACTGGAATGAGTTGCCCAGGGAGGTTGTTGATGCCCCATCCCTGGAGGTTTTTAAGGCCAGGTTGGACGAGGTTTTGTGCAACCTGATCTAGTGGTGGGGTTCCCTGTTCATGGCAGGGGGGTTGGAACTTGCTGATCTTTAAGGTCCTTTCCAACCTTAATGATTCTATGATTCTATGATTCTAAAAATATATGAACTCTGAAATCGGAGGTGACTGTCAAAGAAATCGAACTGAATCATCAGCTTTAACTCTGCAACTGAAGGGCAAAGTCCACACTTGTGCTTTTGACTGAAGATGTGCTTCATTTGTATGTCCTCCGTTTCTATGGGCATGAAATGACTCATTCCCACACCCCCATCCCAGGAGTGTCAGCTTGGTTTCAGATCAGCAGGTAGAAAAAGAATTTCTCTTTCCTTCTGCAGAAAAAAAGGCAAGTCAAATCTATATTGGTTTTGCTTGATCTTACCCCTTACATTTACTTTTGGTCAGAGGAAGCAAAAATTGGCGGATTTTCACTCAATTTCACTGAGATGGGAGAAATCAGAAAGAGAGGGGAAAGTTCCCTGTGGTATGCATAGCTAACCCATTGCCAGTTTGTTTCTCTGTGTTTCTCAGAGGATGTATATCAGCAAAATTCACTTCACACACATTATTTAGCATTTTCCTTCCTGTGAAGATTTAACTTCAGTGAAAATCTGATTATTTATTACAGCTTCTTCACATATTTACATGCTTTATTTTTGTAAAGGACACTGATTCTTTGCAATGTGAAGTTTTATGCAACATCTTATTAAAGCAACATAGAAGAGATTCTCCCACTGAGACTGTTGCTCTTTTTTGTTTTCTCCTTTTGCTGAGCCTCAGCTACATGACATGCACAGATAATGCTTTATCAAGTGAAGAGTGTAACTCCTAGTAAATCATCATCTTTCTTCTTCCAAATGCAGAAAACACTTCCATGACAAAGAACATATGAGATATTGAATGATATACCTTTATTCTCTCCAACAGTTTTATTCTTTCATCTCATGTAATCACATTTTATTTCTGAGAAACTTTCTCTGGCTCTGTGTACAGTAATCACATAGTAAAAAAAAAAAAAAAAAGACATATCCACCCATGAACTGAATTTGAATGACAGCTGATCTTGACTGCAGACCAGAGTCATTAAATTTAAAAGGTATTTCAGGTAGAAAAGTTTGATTAATATCAAGCAAAGCCCATTTAATGTTACACCCTTTTCAGAATGAAGTGGCACATTTAATAATTGTATGAAATGGCTTTAATTTCAAACACCTATTCCATGCATTTTTCATTTCCATTAGATTGAAAGGATAAGAATACTTAATGCCCCAACAATAAATGCTAATACTCATAACCATCAAAATTTTTATATTTTCTCAATGTAACACCAAGAATGGAGCATTGTTTCCTACATTATTTTCTCCACTATGATCCTTTTAGTGTAGAAAAAATCCCCTCAAAAATCTGTTCTTTAAAGCTGTACATTTACTAGTCCTACAACCAAGTTATTAATGCAAAAGATACCAAAAACATATATTGATGGTGCAAAATACCATCTAGACAGAACTATTTTATGAGGGTATTGGTTTGTATATTTCTTTTATTCATCTTCAACAATTTTTTACAGTGATGAATAACAAATGTGTATATACATATGAAATCTCCATATGTCAAATAGATGTCAACACAGAGAACAAAAAATATTATTCCATTCTCCAATATAAATAACTGCCTGAAACAGAAAATGTTATTTAGTTTTCCTCTTATTTAGCATTCCAAACTGTAGGCAACATGCCTTGAATTGGCTGAGATGGCCCTTTTTGCCTTGTAAAATATATGAGGAGCCGGAAGTTAGACTTGATATCCATATTGATCCCTTACAACTTGAGCTATTTTGTTATTTTTTAAGGTGTACACCATAAAACATGATGAAGTAGTGTCTTTGGGGCAACTCCCTAAATTTCCATACTCATCAACTCACCTGTTCATTCACTCTTATTTGCTAGAAGGACAAGAACTCACTTTAACTCCCCTTCCCCATGATCTTTTCTGATCTTCATGGGATAAATGGATGACATTCTCACTGGCAAGAATTAAGAAACTGAGCTGGCTTAAAGTAATCAGCTATGACATCAATAGGTATCTTCCTTTTCTGGATTTTGAGAATGATTTTCTAATTTGCATCATTTTGGAGAATTGTTTGCTTTATGTCTGTCAGATTTAAGTTACGTGTTGTGTTACGTAATCTTTATTTGTCCCTAACAGCAGGACAGAGCATATACTCAGTTAGTAAGATTATAATCAGTGGGAATAATGGTATTATAAACAATACCTTACTTAGAGTAAGTAATACTACTAAAATGTAGAAACCCAGAATTTTCTGCAGTGAATTAACTTACTTTGGTGTCAGGTGCCTCCTTCACATGATAAATTTGAGGAGTAGCTGCTGAAGACACACTCAGATCTATGATTAGTTCATACTGTTCTTTGCACACCAAAGTTAGATGCCATGGCTGTTGCATAAACAGTGTTACATGTCATAGGGAATGAAAACATAATTATCTTTTCATTGTATGTGACCACATAGAGGGAGGCTCTGGAGATAATAAAAGTGCTGCTCCCACATGATGAAGAGGGAGGGTTGACAATCAGATGTGTCATCTCTCCAGACACCCATCAGGTTAAAATTTGAGAGTAGTGGAAGATTAGAAAAGGACAAAGAATCTCAAGTTGTTGTGTTTTTTTTCTCCATCTATTTGTGTCCTTAAAATTTTTTGTAAAGCAATACAACACCTTGGAATTATTAGTTATGGAATGAGTCCTTATCATTATTTTTATTATTTCATGTTTACCAATAAAATCCAGAATTAGAAATACAAACCAGTACTTGGAAGCATCCTAAGCCTAACCTTTATTATTATTCATTCACTGCACATATCTCAAACCATGCTGATCCAGAATTTATTGAAGCAACTTTGGTTTGCAAATCTCAAGCAAAAAGTATTTTCTTCATTAATTATGAGAAGTAAAGACATGAGACAGAAAGGGTTGGGGTTTTTTTTGTGCTTTTAATGCGTTTCCCATTTGTTCTTATCTGATGTTTCACACTAGCTCATTTTATATCATAATCCCAATGTTTGTCCTCTAACAGTCTTATTTGTGGTATAGCAGTCCTTGAAATGTTTACATGCTTTAAAAATACCTCCCACAGAGACAGATTTTTCATTTTATTTTAGTCATTCCGTTCCCCTACTCTCAGAAAACTCCTTCAAATTTACACTTTAAAAAATCTTTTTAATTATCCGTTGCATTCTCTCAAGATCCTCCATTTTGTAGATAAATATTCAGATCTATGATTTCTACTCTTTTTGTTTGACACCTAACTATAGGAAGCAAAACACAAGAACAGATAAACTTTTACCACAAAACTCTGTTGCATCAACATCTACCCAGGAAATAGACCTATTTTTAGATTCAGGTTTTATTTGTCTTTTTTTTTCCACTTTTCCTGTTCTGAAAATGAGGTGTACATTTCTAAAACATTTAAAATCAGTATTTATTGTGTCATATAGTCTGGTCAGGCATATTTTGTTGACAGTTATCAATAAAACTGGACCTTTCTGCGTTGTTACAGATTTTGAGATTTCTCGACATAAAGCAAGAGTTGTATTAAGTATCTAATTTCTGTCTCTTGTGCTGGAGGAAGGGTGTGCTGTAAAGATTAGTGAATTAGTCCTCTTGGGTCACATTCCTGCCAAATAAAATCTGAATTCTGTTACGCAGGGTTTTCATACACTCTACTTGGATAAAATACTGAGCCAGCTTTTTCTTCCATGAATAAACTTCAGTGAATTGCATTAATCTACTAAAAACACAGAAACCTTGTTTTAACTAACCCTGAAGTAATGGGGAACAGACTTAATAAATCATGCCCCATTCATCAATTTTAGGATCTGGTAAACTGTATTGCAGAACTGGCTTCACTTACATTACTGGGGTCCCTCTCAGAGGTGCTGCCTCAGCCAGGTTATATGTTACTGGGCTCATATGAGCCTTTTGAAATAAAGGCAGGAAAATCAGAAAAGAATGAAAAAACACCTTTCCTGTTTCTTCTTTCACAGCCAAAATCCCTGCTGAGAGTGTAGCTGATTCTGCCTTCTTAAAACATGAGAAAGTACCTAGTTCTGTATTTTATGTTCATGTTCTTCTTTATATGAATAGCTCACTTATAGATTCAGAAATCTTTTGGGCACTAGAAACATCCAGTAGGTTGTAACATGACACTTATCTCCTAATTGAGGCTGAAGGAGGTACCAGACAAAGTGCTGTAGACTAATGGTAACATTTCCAAGGTGAAAGAAAGGAACTTGTTTGTCCTACCAGGCAGCTCCAGGCCAAAGTCATCCTGTGATATCACACAGGAGTAAATTCTGAAGTCAGCTATGAAGCTGACTGTAAAAAAAATATTAATAAGCACACTGAAAAATGACCCATAATGAACATCTTCCTTAAAGACTCATCTGTTAGTTGCCAAAGCAGAACGTAGTTACTAGAAATGGGTCTCTATTACTATATGAGATTAAATAAAAAGGAATTTCTGTTCAGCAGCCAAGGTAGAAACAAGTAAGTATGTTTTCTTATATATATATTTATAACTAATGCAAAAATCTCCATACATTTGTTTTAACTCTAAAATGCAAGCAAGCCAGAAAAGTTCATCTCGATCCAAGTCAACATTGCAAACAACAGACAGTTATTCAAAGTTTACAACTAGTATGTCTGATACTTAGTATTATTTTTATATTTTTCTTTTTTTTTTTCTCTCTTTAATAATGTTTTAAACCTCCTAAAAAATGTCTAGCAAGTGAAACTAAAATTAATTAAGTTGAAAAGAAAAACAAAAGTATAAAGATAATACTTTTCATTACATTAATCCTTTCTCTGGCCTATATTACCTTGTGAGATCCACAGGTATTTTTTTCAGTACAACAGAGAAGGACAGTGAACACTGGATGAGGGTGGACATATATTGCCAGAGCAAGCAAGGAACTTCTTAAATTTGCTTTATTATATGGAAAAAAAAAAAAAAATATATATATATATACTGGTGAGCTACTTGTTGTGCATGAAAGGCTCTCAAAATAGAACGTACATACTAGTTATCAACTGGCTATTGATATCAATCCAGCCTTGTGAAGCAATTACATACATGTCTTTCTTGTCAGCACATACATCTACTCCCTTTGAAAGTCAAGGAAGGAGAGAAAGAGTTCTTAATTACAACAATTAGAGCAGAATTGCAAAATTGAAATTATTTCATTTCTTTGACATCAGGTCAATAATCCTATTAGTTGTTAACGCATTTATACTCCCCAGGCAATCAAGCCGATAGCATTATACCTGCACACTGGCAGCACTGGGTTAGCATTGCTTGTTAAATGTATTGAACCTCCATTGTAATGGTGATTTATTTGTGGAATCTTTTTTTGTGTGTAAATAGTAGATAAAACTCCATCCCATTTTGTATTGATGCATTGCTCTTGCATGGAGCAGCAAATCAGCAAGAAGGGGTCTTGAAGATGCTTCAAAGGGAGAGGGACAGACAGGATATATCTACTAAATATCCAACATATAAAGCAAACTTATCAAAACTTTGCAAAGTTTTCCAGGACTTTTGTCACCACCTCTAGAGTCAAAGCAAAAATCTTTCGATTCTTTTATATTTACTCTGGTAGGTTGCATCTGGCATATCCTAAGGACACACTTTTTTTCACTATGTGGATACAGAGACTTGAATAAGTTTGAGAACCCGAACATTTTTGATTTTTCCAACACTGTTACTTCATTTCTAAACAAACCAAAACAAAAAATTACCTCTAACCATGAGTTTTTAACTTTTCAGACTTATTCTGGACTCTCAGTAGAGAGAGCACAAAAACACATTTAAGATAATTTTGGTTCTGATAGTTGAAATAGACTGGAGTAGATGGTTGCATGTGGTGCTGTATGTACATATGATAGATTATTTCATTAGGTCTCTATATCCTGACTTCCTCAAGGTCTGCAAATGTATTTTCTTCACTCTTTGTTTGGATGCTGTTATTTTCCACTAGCCAGTTGATTTTGGCTATATATAATACATACTGCAATGGAGACATCAGTAGGCAAGGAAGAGGACCATGGAATGATGATGTCTTACTATGTGATGTCATTAGACCTGAGTTAAGTGTTACTTTGGGCAAATACCATGGATTTCACTTTCCTTTCCATGGTATAAAGACAAAGAAATGCTTAGCAGTAGAAGTTTTAAGACAGCAAAAGCTTCTTCCAGACATTCTGGACTCTAATCAGATGTAAAAGAAACACTGATCCACCTCAAATCATTCCAGTTCCACTTCCCTATTTGTTTATTCCTAGTAGAACCCCAGCTAAGTCAGAGAGAAAAAAAGTAAATGCATGTAGTATGCGTGGAAATAAAAATCCTTCCCTTGGCATAAATATGATTTTACACAGGCAAGTAGCAGATTGAGTCAGTAAGTATCTTCTGTCATGGCAATGGTGCACACATACACTGAAAATGGCCTTCTTTGTTCAATACCAAGGAGTGTACACATAGTTGGCCAGAAGTTTGTATTATGCTTGGAAGAGAGGAGGTATGAAGAGAGGGAGACACCATCTCTTTAGTCTGCTTCATAAAGCACAAGAACTGCCTTACCAATATTCCCAACACTTACTCTTTCTCTGAGGGTAGCAATAGAAAAGACTGTTTAGGGAGGGTACGCAAGTCTAACCCTTGCATGCAGATAACTTATTCCAGTTACATTGAGTTAGGAAAGCTAGAGGGTACAGACCTCCATATTCCCGTTCTTATAGGTTTAAACCTTCCGATTGTTCATTTCAGAGAAAAATAGAAATGCTGGATGGAAGAAACCTCTGCAGTTCATCTAGTCAACCTTCTGCTCAGAGGATGAATGTTGATAAAGCTAGTTCAGGTTAGCAGTGCCACTTTAATAACATCTCAAAAACTTCCAAGGATGCAGGTTCCATCTTCTCCCTTCCTCCTGTTCTAGTGTTGTGCAGCCCTCTCAGTGAAAAATATCTTTCTAATATTTAGTCTGAACCTCCCAAGCCGTATCTTGTGTCCATTCCACTTTGCTTTATCATCTGCCACTACTAAGAAGAATTAGGCTCCATCTGCTTTTTAACTCTTTTGAAGTAATTCCAGGGTGTCTTTAGACTCCTCCTTTCACTCATCTTAGTCACACTAAGCACACCCATCTCCCTTGAACTCTCTACATTATGTACTCTAGGAGCTTAACCACATGGGTCACTCTTTGCTGACTGGTTTCTCCACATGCTTGTTGACTTTAGGGGTCCAAGACTGAACATTGTTTCAGGCGTAATTTCATCTGCACTGGTGAGGAGAATAATACCAATTCTCATTTTCCTGGCCATGCTCCTCCTACTGTGCACAAGTATGGAGCATGCCTTATTCACAGTGAGAGTGCTCCTAGCTCCTGTTAAACTCCATGTTTACCCACTTTACCCACTTCCTTTTCAGGAGAACTCCCATTTAGCCTGTTGGTTACCAACTGCAACAATAAATGGCTTTATTCTGCTAATGTGCAGGACTTTGCTCTTCTTCTCAAATTTCATGAAGTTTCTGTTCAGCGAGCCTCACAATTCATCGAAGTCCCTCTAGAGTGAAGCTTTTTTATTTGTTTTGTCAGTCACCCAGTAGATTAGTATTGACTTTGCTTATTTAATATCTAATTTGTCTTGTCTAATTTGTCTAATTTTTCTAAACCTTTTTGAACCTCCTGATATTATGTCTCCACAATCTCCTCTGGCAACAAGCTCCACCATGTTATTTTTTCCCTCTTCTGTGTTTCTGTCCTGAACAAAATCCAGAGATTTTCATGTTCATAGCAAAATCTGAACCCTTCCAGGGAAAAAGATGATTGTCAAAGTTAAAACATACATTGCATATTCCTTAAAATGTATTTATCTTTCCCTTTCCCTTTTCCTTTCCTCTTTTCTTTCCCTTTCCTTCCTTTCCCTTTCCCTTCCCCTAAGACGTCAGTGTATGCTTCTCATTACCATTAAATGTCCATGGGGACATGGATTTCCAATTCTGAGCTGTTCAGCTCGACTGCTCATCTTTTGCAATTAAGTCCCTAATTCAACACAACACCTAAGCACACCCATCAGCACGATCTTTGCATGTTTTCTTGAATAATGATGATGTACACATTTTAGCACACTGCTAAATTAGAACCTTAATGGGGAAACTGCTACTTTACTTTTTTTTTTTTTTTTCTTTTAAAAAGTTCCTCAGTTTGCATAATGAAATGAATTTACAGCAGGTACACAACATATTCCAACGCCACAACTATAGAAACGCCCAACAGGTAACTCAACCTTTTTGGCAAATTGAGGAATAAGAATGGTGTCAATGCAGCCAAATTCATCCCTTCTTTCTTTGCTTGGGAGAAGGCAGAAAAATCATCAGGCTCTTTTAGAAAAGAACAAAACAAAACTACCAACCTTTTACTTCTTTAAAAACTGTTCAGAAGAACCACTACACCATGAGGAACAGAGGATGGTTTGTGTCAAGTTGTCAGCAAAGATGTTATTTGAACATCAAGTGATTCATCAGGGAAGGAAAATGTAACAAGTCAGAAATCTTTCCAGAAGGAGTGGAAATGATAGCTGTAACTTTTCATTCTCCAGATTCTATCACAAGTCTTTCTGTATGATAGAAGGGTGTTTTCAGTAAATAATCTCAAATTTGATCTTTCTTTTTTTCTTTTTCCTATGAGTGTTTGTAAGTTCTAACTTACAAAGGGGCAGTTCAGGTAAAAAAAAGGCTCAAATCATGACAGAAAAATGAGGAGGGAAAGAGAAGGATGGAAGCCAGTAGGACTTTAAGCCCACCATAATTTCCCAATTTTGTTCTTGGAAAGGAACTAGAAAGGGCAAATACTTTCCTTTTTTTATGCCCTTGACATCCTTGGAGGGTTCTGAGACGCCAGCACAGACTAAAGTGTAAAGAATGAATATAAACCTAATACATGTTTAATCATGCTTAGTATCTAAACCTGACAGTCTAGGCCTGTTATTCTGACAGTGATAAACCACTCATGTAAAGTATCTAAAACCAGACAATTTAAGATCCACTTAAAAAAATACTTTTAATATTCCATCAGTTAAGGAGGTCTGGTAGATTGCCTCAACCTTTTTGTATTCAATACATGAATTTATGTTCATTTTATGAAATTCCTCACTACTATTTAAGGCTGAAACTCTTAAAAGCACAGGGATAAATTATATGCAACCGAATGTCAATAGAAATACACATAGTCACCGACTCTTAGAGTAATTCGGGTTACAAGGGACCTTTGGAAGTCATGTAGTCCAACCTTCTGATCAGATCAATGTCAAATACATCATATTGCTAAAGACCTACTTCCCAAGGATAGAGAACCCACATTTACTTTGGGCACCTTTTCCCATGTTTTTCTACTCTCTCAGTGAAAAAGTTTTGCCTTGAATCTGATCAGACTTTCCCTTGTTATATCTTCTCCTTGTCCTTCTGAAGCTTCTGAGATCCTGGCTACATGTCCTCTAAACTCTGATCAGTAGCTAAAGACCACAATAAGATCTCTCTTCACTTCCTCTATTTAAGGTTGCCCAGAAACAATTTTTGCAGCCTCTGCTTGTACACCACCCATGCTCCAGCCCTGGACCATCTTCTTTGCCTACCACTGGACTTGCTTCTGTATATCAATACCTGTGAACAACTGAGCATGGTATTGTAGATGAGCTCAGGGGAATTACAATAAATGTCAGGTAGAACACAGAGAATTAAAATAACAATACCATACACATGTGTTTTTTTTAACTGAAAAGAGGCATCAGTCGTAAAGCCCGTTTCTAGAAACATGCCAGGTTAACTTCATAGTTAAATACTTGCTTCAGCTAGCAGTGTCCTTAGTAGCTTTTTGAATGGAAACCTTAGTAATTTGAATTTTTAACCACAGAAATAGTCAGAAGTTAAACTACAGATCTGAGTTTATTGCATCTAAATGATTGAGTCTGTATTTGTTTATAACCTAGGGAAACAAAAAGCAGGTAATAAAACCAAAACCACCTGAACTATTTCTGGTTTACATTTTCTTACTCCATTTTCTCACTCCATTTTCTCCATGCAAAGTCAAAAGTGCATTAAAAAATAATACTGTGCTGAGCTCACAAATATGCAAACGCTTCTAGATATCTTGTCTCAATAAAGTTTATAGAATGCATTCCCAAAGGTCTGACAACAAAACAGAATAAATCGCAAGGCTCATAAAAAGATAATGCATGCTAGTTTTTTGCTTACATAAACACAAACAAATGCAGCAAGAGGCAGGAGTGACTCTGAGAGGCCTCTTCTAGTCAAACTAATTTCTCTTATTGTCACATATGTTTGCCACAAATTACTTAAAACTAAGGAAAAAAACAACAACAACAACGCAGGTTTTCTGAAGCACATGGACATTAAAAAAAATAAACCCCTCATTCTTGGAAGTTCTGTGGGAAATTTTATTTTCCTTTCCTTTCTCTCTGTTATTCAGATTAGCTGCTCAGGATCATATCCTGTGGGGACACAGTTCTCCAAAAGAAAGGGAAAAAAAGTCTGATGTCATAATATAATGGAAACCCCCCAGCAAAGTCCATAGTTAATTCATAAAGAAATGAAAATACATACTCTAGAGTTACATATTCAGAGTAAAAAATAGGCCAGGGAATCCCTGTTCTACATCATAAACTGGGGAAGTTTTTATCGTTTTCTGTGAGTAGAAGGTTTATTCGAGCCAAAACAGAAGTCAGGGTTTTCTTTACAGGTATGATTTTAGTAGAAATTTAATCCAAGGAAAAAATTATATAACCCTTACTAGAGTAGTTACAAAAGTCTGACAGGAGTTGCTAACGTGATTACAGTTTACCTGGCTAAGGATTTCTGCTTTCTAATTATATACATATATATATTTAAATTAAAACAACACCTAATTAGACAGTAGAAACACATTTATTTATATAAAAGCACTGACATACACACAAACACATTTATTCTATATTTTCAACCTGGATAACATCATCCATGGGTTCCTTTGTCTCTTAGGGTAATGCTTCATAAATGAGAACTTTTGGGCAGATTCAGCCTTTCAGTAAATCTTGTCCATTGCTTAATTGTTTCTAAATCATTCATAGTGGGTCAAGATCCCTTGAATGTGTCTGTATCAGTGGAGTGCAAGGAAAAGACAGAAAAAAGAAGAGGAAACTCATTGCACTCAAGTAGTATCTGGCTGAAACTAGGGATTTAGTCTGAGCTGGTCAGCAAGATTCATTTAACTTCCCTGGGTTTAGATCGGATGACTAACCCCCTTCACTGAACAGAGGTAGAAAGTATTTAGATGGTTTAGACAACAACTTTTAGACACCTGAAAGAAAGCAAAAGGAATTCAGAGCCCAAAGAAACCTCATCACACTTCAACAGCAGAAATCCCTGAAGAAGTGTGTGTTACAGAAAAGCATTAATGCAAATGTTATCTGCATTAGAAATAGAGTTAATCCATTATAAATGGAAGTAACCTAATACTCAAGCCAATCCAAATTTGCTCCCTATTTCTTCATGACTTTACAATTGCCATCTAGGCAAAGTTTTCATGTTTTGGACCACAAATATTGAATTTAAGCAAGGGTATTAGTGGTCTTGTGTTTGTGATATTCTAAGATTGTGTTTGTGATATTCTAAGAATTAATACCTTTTATTAAACTAACTGGTAGCATCTTGGGGGAGAAGATGTACAATACTTTTTACACATATTGCTCCATTTTGGATCTGAAATAGCTGCAGAAAACTGAAGTTTTGTAGTTAACTGTGTTCATTTCACATATAGAAGGGGCTGACCACCTCAAGGTATTGTGACTGTGGAAATGCTCTAAAACTCAAAAAACCCCCACTGCTTCTATTGAGTTTCACACATTTGAAAAATAGAATTTACCTTCATACTTATCAAATTAAAATAAGAAATTCTGAACTATCCTGTCTTTGCTTTTTCTTTCTCTTTAGTGTGCATACTGCTGATACTAAAGTAAAAAGCTTTTCCCTTGCTCTGTGTTAACAACTTCTTAAGTGAAATGTATATCTTTGGGGTTTCTTTTGATCTACTTTTTCACGTTTCTTGATTGGAGATTCTACACCCAAAATTGGTGCAAAATATATTGGAGCAAACTATATTGCCTATTTTTGGTCCATCTGTAACCTTATCTAACAGTCTTACATTCACTGAGGGGAAGGAAAGGGAGAAAAACAGTGTAAAAAAGAGTAAAAAGAGAAAGAGAAAACAAAAACACCTTTTCCATTAATTATTATGTCCAAGATTAATGTAGGCAGCACCATCGGAGCTAGTTACACTTTTATAAGATGTAATTTTTCCTCATCCCTATTTTCCATAATTTTCCTTCTATTAAGTATGAATTTTCACCAGATGAACCATATCACTGGTAATTTAATATTTACTATTGCAGTTATAATCATGACGTCACAAATAAATGAGGTGGGGTTTTGGGGCATTTTGGTTGGTTTGTTTGTTGGTTTGGTTTGGGTTTTTTTCCTGAACAATCAACACCTGAGAAATATCACGATCTCTAAGATACTTTTCAGTATCTTGTAATATGGCTGGGGGGTTAGGATTCTTCCATTCACATTGTAATAATTGCTGGAAAATCAAGGCAATGTCAGCCTATTTTGCAGAGTTTCTGCTCAATAAGAACAAATACTCTTGGACATGCAACTTTCATTATCATCAGTGATGGAACAATTACAATATAAATCAGTGTGAAGGTTCAGAGTACTTATAATTTGCATATTACGCATGAGTTTAAACTTCCTGAAGGTATTTAAAATTAAATTATAAAAGAAAGAATGAACATTCTGTTAAGCCAGTTGGGTTCTTTCAGCATGGGGATTACAAACGAGGAACCGTATCATTCAATTTTTAAGACCTCAAGGTATCATAATGTGAAACATGTCTTATACATCTATATAAATACGGGTATGAGTTGTGAAAATGTGCAGAAGAAGAGGTGTCTGTCTTTGCTCTTTTTAAACTCCTATCCAGCTTTTCAGCAGTGGTAGGGGAGCTCACTGAAATCTTCCCTCTCACTTGGATTTTGTGGTTTCATGTTCATAAATATTTTTGGCTTGGTCTTGGTCCTATGGCACCTGAGATTCTCATGTGGTCCCCACACAGTTATCTGCAAGGTCTAGGAGCCTCTATGTTGAATGCATTCAGCATAGAGTGGCTGTGGGCAGGGACAGATATTAACAACAAAATAACCCTGTCTGTGTATCTCGATTGAGCTGTTAACTGTTTTAACTATCCCATGTTGTTGAGGCCCTTCAGTCACACAAATGGGGATTTACTTACAGAATCACAGATTCATAGAATGCCAGGTTGGAAGGGATCTCAAGGATCATCTTGTCCAACCTTTCTAGGTACTACTATAGTTTATATGAGATGGCTGAGCAGCCTGTCAAGCTGAGACTTCAAACTCTCCAATCTGGGGCAATCTACCACTTCTCTTGGGAAACTATTCCAATGTTTGACTGTCCTCAGGGTAAAAAATGTACCTCTTGTGTCCAATTGGAATCTCACCAGGAGCAACTTGTGTCCATTATCCCTGGTCTTTTCCATGTGACTCCTTGTAAACAGGGGGTCTCCACCTTCTTGGTAACCACCCTTTAAGTACTGGAACATGGTAATAAGGTCTCCCGAAAGCCTTATTTTCTGAAGACTTAACAAACTCAGTTTTCTCAGCCTCTTCTCATATGGCAGGTTCTCCAGTCCTCTTATCATCCTAGTGGACTCTCTCCAGCCTATCCCTATCCATTTTGTAGAGCAGGGACAAAAACCTCCAGGTGTGATCTGACAAGCACCGAGTAGAGCAGGATGATGACTTATTTATCTCTCCTGGTGATGACCTTGTTGATGTAGTCCATCATCCTGTTGGTTTCTTTGCCCTGCAGCACACTGTTCACTCATCTTAAGCCTGTTATCCACCAAGACCCCCAGGTCCCTTTCCACAGGGCTACTCTCCAGCCAGGTGGATCCCAGTCTGAACTGCGCTCCTGGGGTTGTGTATTCCCAGGTGAAAGACCTTACACTTGTCCCCATTGAACTTCCTAAGGTTCCTGCTAGCCTACTCCTCCAGTCTCTCTAAGTCACTTTAAAGGGTGGCTCTCCCTTCTGAAGAGTCAAACTCTTCACTCAACCTGATGTCATCAGCAAAATTCATCAGGGTGCTCTTGATCCCAACATGCAGGTCACTTATGAAGATGTTAAAAAGCATTGGGCCCAATATGAACCCAGTGGGACCCCACTTGTGACCGGTTGCCAGTTTGAAGAGGAATTATTTACTACCACCCTCTGGGTATGGTCCATCAGCCAGTTCCCCACTCACCAAACAGACTACTTGTCAAGTCTGTAATGAGTCCGTTTCTCCAGGAGGACGCTGTGGGGTTGGAAAAGTCCAGGTAGATGATATTGGTCTGCGTGTGCCTGTACCAAAATGATCCTGTTCACAAGGATCCATTTAACAATAGGACCAGGGGTAACGGTTTCAGGCCAGGGAAGGGTAGATTTAGGTTGGATATTAGGAAAAAGTTCTTCAATATGAGGGTGGTGGATCACTGGAACAGGTTGCCTAGAGAGGTGGTGGAGGCCTCATCCCTGGAGACATTCAAGGTCAGGCTTGATGGGACTCTGAGCAATCTGTGCTAGTAGGAGATGTTCCTGCTTTTTGTAGGGAGGTTGAACTAGATGACCTTTAGAGGTCCCTTCCAACCCAAGGCATTCTATGATTCTATGACTCTTTCCCTTACAAAGAATGTAAGATACAACAGTACAAAGTACGTCTCTAGCTGCATACCTTGCAGGGGTTACCTGAATCTATCAGTCAAAAATCACACCCATGAATGACAAAATTATACTCCAAGTAACTATATATAAATGGAGGAAGCTGCCATAATTCTGTTTCTGGGTAAGAAACTGAAATTACTGGTTTGTGTTCAGATTGGAGTTTTGGGCCATTGAAATTATTCAAGCAGTCCAAATACTGAATTTCTGGATCCCCTTAGATTTTGACTCAAAAAGAGGGATGTCCTTCCAAAAAACGTGAATTGCACAGAAATTAATGATGTTGTTTAAGTCATGCTGCAGCTCTCTGCTGACTGCCTCTTCCTGCTTAACACATAGATGTGACTGTGTCTATGAACTACATTAATAGAGGAGCCTTACTGAGGGATATTGAAATTGTCTGAAAGATAACTCAGTTCTTACAATCTGTCTTTAGCCTGCCTATGACATGAATAACTCCTTCAATAGACCGCACACCAACTAGTTAACAAGTATCATATGATTGTGTGGAAAAGAAAGTCCTTGACTCATTTCTTCAAGAACATTTTATACTACAGGCAGTTGGTACTAGAGTCCACAAAACACCTTCACCTTGATTATTCTCATCTCAGGGCTTATGACTCCTGTCCTTTTCCTAAAAGACACTCAGTCCACAGTTGACAAGGAACATGCGCATCTGCTGGGGTATGGGAACAACCTGATCTTTTTCCCTGCTCTCTATTACAATTTCCTTTCACTTTCTGAAGTCATACTAAATGTAGGACCATGCGTCCCATTGACTGATTACTGACAGGTTTGATTACATAAATAGCACTCTGCAATTCAACAGAGTTGTAGGCAACAATGAAGGATTTGCTGGAGATGTATTCTTCCTTTGCAGTCTCATTTATCAATGTACAGTTTCTCACTTGCCATTTATCATCTGCTTTTCTGTGCTTCCCTAGACATCTGGAGGATTTGTAGTCTGCTAAGTGGAGCAAGGCCTTGTCTTGAATACCTTACCATCCCTGGGCAGGCAACATACTCCTGATTTTTCCCCAGTTTAACTTTTCTTTAAATAAACTTGACAGGTTCAATATATCCTTGCTGCAAAGGATATATTTAGAGGAATTGTAAGTAATAGAGAATAAACTGAAAAGCTACAGCTGAAGGAAAAAGAGCAAGACAGAGAGAAATGCACCTCTAATGCGTGTATGAATTTATAATAACAAGTCGTTGTGATAATTGCATGTCTTTTATCTCAAGAGGGCCATGAAAAAGTGTGATGGAATATACAGAAGTGCCAGGTGGGAAGCAGGTCTTCCATTTTTAATGTAATTTCAGGATTTAGAGATGCAGGATGTAAAGAATCTCCTTGCCCTCTTTAGTTACAAAAGCAGTTATGCACCCTGGTACCTTGGAAAGGTCTACAGGATGTCTAAATTTGTTGCTGCCTTACAGATATTCCAGTATGGAATATCTGGGAAATAAGAAAAAGAGAAAAAACCTAGAGAAAAAATACAGATCTGTTGGAAAGGGTCCAGAGAAGGGCCATAAAGATGATCAAAGGCCTGGAGCAGCTCTGCTATGAAGACACACTGAGAGAGCTGGGGCTGTTCAGCCTGGAGAAGGCTCCAGGGAGACCTTAGAGCACCTTCCAGTACTTGAAAGGGGTCTGCAGAAAAGCTGGGGAGGGGCTTTTCATCAGAGAAGATAGTGATAGGACAAGGGGTAATGGTTTTAAGCTGAGAGAGGGGAGATTTAGGTTAGATATTAGGAAGAAATTCTTCACTATAAGGGTGGTGAGGAACTGGAATGGCTTGCCCAGGGAGGCTGTTGATGTCCCATCCCTGGAGGTTTTTAAGGCCAGGTTGGATGAGGTTTTGTGCATCCTTGTCTAGTGGTGGGGTTCCCTGCTCATGTCAGGGGGGTTGGAACTTGATGATCTTTAAGGTCCCTTCCTACCTTAATGATTCTATGATTAACAAGAGGGGAAAAAAAAAACACCAACGAAAAGCAAACAAACAACAAACACAAACAACACATTAAAAAAAAAACCCACAACCCTTTGGAAAAAATCAAGTTAAGGCTTCACTTTAAAATTTGTAAGCATTTTGTTTTGATAGTGACCTTTCAAAGTTTCTTTTATTTTCATTTTCAAATGTCAAAACTGAGCATTTTGACAATTGCAAACCATCATATATTTTCTTTAAAATGGAAATGGGGTATTTTTCAGAACAGATGCCTTTTTGGAAATGGTTTCACTTTTGAAGAAAATCACTATTTTCAGAGGTGGGGAAGGAAGCCTAAAGATAAAGCATTTCTGGAAGATGGTGATACTCTGTATCAGTAAAGTACGTCTGGCCAAATGTAAGCTATGTGTCTAGTTCCAGAAACCAAAAGCTCTTGCTCCCAGGTGAGTAACAACCTTTTGAGCTTTACCTGGTTCCCCACCCTAATTGCAGCTAGCACCTTAATCAAGAAGGACAAGTATGACTGAGCTGGGAACTGACCTGCCCTGTGTCCATTACCTGGGCTAGCTAAATCCCTGACCTGGCCAGCAGGTGGAGGAATTATACAGAATAATGTTTTCCTTTTGTAATAGCTATTGTGTGCATTGACATTTATCAAAACTGATGTTAGCCTTCCTGACTAGTCAGCATGCCAAAAGTTGGCAAAGGTCTGATAGCTTGTTTTGAAATGAGTCAGCATAGAGAGGACATCTGATACTGCTTGTTGAAGGGTTAGGATGAGACTTGGGGGAGTCTAGTACACTTTGTGTTTGCTACAGGCTTGTATGATCCTGGGGGAGCATCTTTGGAGAGTTTCACAAAGGATCTTGCTGTGTTGCTGTTGCTTCATTTGAGCAGCACCTTCAGCTCAGGAGAGCTTTCACAGAGTTCAGTTCATGTTGTTCAACTGCACTGAGGAATGAGCTGACACCCCTCTAGGCTGCATGCCCCTCTTATCATAGCTGCTTCTCTGTTTGTTTTGCATCTCCAGCCTAAGATACTTGTTACAGAGGTTTTCAGACACCCCACCTGTTTGTCCTTGGAACACATGCCCATTTTGTACTTCAGTGCCCAAAAAATCTTATGTACAATCAACATAGCAGTGTAACAACACCAAGCTCATGGATGGGACCTAGATATTACCTGAGTCCTCTCTCAGTTGACAAGTTTTAACTACAGAAACCTTCCCTATTAGCAGCTTTCTTCCCCCAGATTCCCAAAAAAGTCGAAAACAGGCAAAATTTTGAAATCTCTCTGTCTATCACTTAATCTCTCTTTTTAGGGTTTTTTAGGGTTTTGTGATGCTGGCTGTCATAGTAGTGTTTGATCTCATTACACACCAAATCAATTAACAAAAGCCATATCCCAGTGAACTGTAAGGGAAAACAAAATGACAGAACAGTTTCTTAAAAAGTGTCACTTATGACAACTCCACCCAAGCTGATAGAAATGTGAAGGTTTTCCCCAGAAGATGCATCCAAGATTTCCTCCCACCAAAAATAAAATCACAAATCTGTCATCCCACTACTGTCTCTTCAGAGACTTTGTATACCTTTTCAATGTATGTGTTATGCTAAAAAATTTAAGAATTTAATAGCTCATGAAAATTCTTTCAAAATATTATAGTAAGGCAGAAATACTCACTTAAAACACAGGAAAGAAAGTGTTAAAGCAACAAGAAACCCATAAATAGTTAAGTATTTCTTGCCTCCATAATAGTACTTGACACCTTTGTCAGTCTCTCAGAGTAAGTTTTTGTCAGGGAACAGTGGATTAGTCCTAAAGCAACTGACAAGGTTGTCTTTGAAATACCACCATTCACAGCTTCTGATAAAATTAACAAAGGGCAAATAAAATAAACAGAGATAGTTTTAGTGGAAAGCTTTCTGTGAACTGCTTCTGTCTTTCTTAATCAACTAAGAATAGGCTGTGATTACAGTAATCATTATGCAATTAATCACTATAATTACTTTTTATTGGAATAATAGTTTAAAAAGCAACTAACATATTTTCTGTTCTTGCTTGACTGGAAGACATTAAGTGCTTGTCAAGAAGTTACTAAAATTATGTCTTTGCAATTATTTTTCTTTTTGTCATCTTGTTATGTTGGGGGGTTTTTTATTGTAAAAGTAACAGTGCAAGTTTATGCATGTCGTGTACACAGACAATATTCACACAAAGCAGGGGATGTACAGTTCTCCAGTGATAATAGGATGCTATTTTTGTGTACTTGGTGTGCCACAAGCTTTTCTATGGCATGTACTTACATGCAGGTATCTATGGTATGGTCAGGATTATAGGTGGGTTTGTATCATGAAAACAGCCAACAAATTAATAACTAAAAAACACTTCTCATGGTGAAATTGAAGTCTTATTCTTTCTGGACTTCTTTCTTTGTGACTTCAGTCAGAGACTAGCTTCTAACATCTGAAATCTGTGCTATGTGTTTCTAGATTCTACTGAGCTCAACTAGGGAACACAGTCCCAGCAATTACTTCTTATGCCAAGCTTCAGTGTAATTAAGACAAGTAATATGATTTTGCTTTAGATAGGACTACAGTTGAGAATACTTTATACATATATCCCCATTTCCATACCAAGGCTGTGGTGGGAGGTGTACAGGCTGGGTTGGACTGTGTTTTGTTGTTCTTCCTTCCCTCAATCTCTTCTCATTCTGGAACTGCTCACAGTCCTGAAGACACAATCTCCCACTTTTTCTGCCACGCTGGCTTCTAATCCCAAAATATCTCTCAGAAGAGGCATCCACCGAGACCCATCTGCCCTCTTGCCTTACACTGTCCCAACTCACAGCCCATGATGCTTTTACTATTTAAAAAGGTGTTTAAAACATCAGGTTGAGAAGGGGTAACCATGCTTTTCTGTCCAGTTACATAGCTGTTTTATACCATCTTTACTGTTAACATGAAAAAATATTATATGTAGTCATAACAACTATGTGCACACTGAGGGGACTGTTTTTCTTTGTATAACTCTATGACATTCAGTCAAGACAATACGGTATATACACGAAGATGTATAATTAAGAAAGAACTTCTCAAGCAGGCAACCACCAAGGAGTGCATGGCTGAATCCACAGATAAACAGTTTAAAACTAGATCTGCTTTAAAAATATCAAGACTTCAAAAATGCTGAGGCATTCCCATGAATAAGTCATTTTGTGTTTCTCTGAACAATGATCCCTAAAGCCCCAACTCCTGGACTATGTCTGACCTACTAGGACAGCAAGGAACCCACCGGTGCTAGGAGATAAACACATACATACCTCCATATGATCACAATCAGTGCCCAGTGAAAGGCCCCAAATCTATCCCTAATCTTGGATTTTTAGCATGCATAACCTGTGCAGGCAACAGTTTACATGCTAGATTTAACCATCCTCTCCACATCTACAACTATGTAACCCAATATACGTCTGTACAGTTATATATAACTATATATCTCAGTGAATTTCAAACACGGATTCTATCCGATTATTTTGAAATACAGAAGAGGTAAAAAAAGTAGGAAGTATTTTACACCAACACTTTCAGCTAAAAGTTAGTCTGAAATATTGGGGCAGAACATGGATTTAGTTGCTGCAAAATTATGCTATTTAAAAGCACTTTCACTCCACCCGCCTTGTATAGATGGATCAGCAATGGCTGCTTCTATATTTTCCCAGGCAGGGAGTAAAAAGGCGCTTAAATGGCACCCTCTTACTCCCCTCTGTTGGTGGACTTTGCTGTTCTGCCACTAACAGTGAACAGAGTGAAATGGCTGTTAAATAGCAGTTCCTCCCCATGCTCCCATCTTTCTGAGTGCTTCTCCGATCGGCAACCCAGGAAAAACGCTCTTAAATTGCATTTCCTGCGAGTGTGGGACCCTGCTGGTACATTTAAAGCAAGGAGTGAACCAACATAACTTGAGTTTACCCTGCAAAAGATTTTTACAAGTGATTGCTGGAGCATTTAGGCACTTAAGGGAATTAAACAGAGAGCAAAACTACTCTTGCAGACATAGTCACATTCTTACAGAACATTTTTATTTGGACAGATTAACATTTTCTGACCTCTGGAAAAATTCTGACTCTCCGAAGGGGAGTATAAATGCTCTGTCTACATTAGGGTTTTAATAGATACAAGTTAACATGTCTTAATAGCAGAACTTCTCTCCATGGATGTCCATGACAAAGCTGGTCATATAAGAGCTTTGGGTAAAGACATGTCATTAACTTTAATTTTCTTTTTTTTTTTTTCCCCATTTTTAAGAATTTGTTTCAGGGAAGCCTGTTACAATTTTCATCGTTGTCGTCATCCTCAGAGTTGCTGGGTTTTTTTTAATGAATGAAAAAAAGCTCAACACTTTCATATCTGAATCACTATATATGCCATGGGCTTTGAGGCTGTTTTGGAACCTTTTTAAAAATCTGTTTGCTTTCTTGTAAAATAAATATAACTTTAAAATAAAAAAAAAAAATATAAAATTCCAAAAGAAATGTTTCTGAAATTGTTAGCTTTTAATAATCCGCAGCTATTAATAAAGTATTTAATGAATTCAAAACTAACTTAAATAGCCCCAAAACTAATCTTTTCAGGAAAGTTTTTTGCCAAACATGTGGACCAGTTTTAGCCAAGTATGATGAGTAATTTCCTCCCTTGGGCTTGAAGCTGTTTCCTAAGCAGTTGCAAGGACACACAGTTCCAGAGATGTTCGATATGTGAAAAGAAAATGTGTCTCCATTTTGTTTTCTGCCTGTTTTGCATAGTGTTTGATATCAGTTTCATTAATTTGTCATATGTAACTTTGGTAATTTTTCTTAAAACCAAACTAACCAAACCAACAAAAAAACAAACCAAACCAAAAATGGAGTTTAGGTACTTTAGGTCAGCTCAAATTGTTTCATAGGACTTTATTTGTCTGAGTCTTATAAGTTGTGCCAGGCAGCATTACATCTCCACATTATCTTTACTATAACATATCTTGGATGAACTGAGCAAGATAACACGTGTTGATTGCCCAGAAACCAACTGAAGAACTTCCTCTTGGCTATGCTAACAACAAGGTTTTTGGCACAAATCTTTTGGGATCTGTCAGCACTGTAGCACCCCTCTTACTCAAGTTGTATGACCTAAATCTGCCCACTTGGGTGGATTATCACTTCCTGTCCCTAAGACATTGCCCTCCCAACTGCTGGCCACTTGCAGCTCTGCAAAAGGTTCCCATGGAGAATATATTAGCTTCTTCTGCAGTGGTGGGAATGGACCCCTATTTTCAAAGTGAAAGGTGTGACAGTTGTCCCCATTGCACCTCATTAAAGAGGTCCTTTGTCATCCAGCACCTCTCACTGAGGTTGAAAGTTGTTGCTGAAGCGAATTAGGAGTCAAAGACCACATTTTCCACTGGAAAACACAGTGGTTATGCCTAGCCAGTAGGAAAGTGCCCGTTCTGTCTCTGTTTTGTGTTTAGCAAGAGTAAAGAGCTGAGATTTACCGCTCCAGCTCTGTAAAATTTGGGAATTTATCTTCATTGTGACAAAGCAAAAATGTATTTTGCCTTTGAGTCATGTAGGGGAACACTTGTTAGCTTTGGGCTTTGGCTTTGAACCAATGATGAACCTTGTTATACTCTCAGACAAAAAACATCCAGCTCCACCTGGTTTGATCATAAAATCCAGAAGCTTGTCTCAGCCAAAGCTAAAACAGAGGCTCAGATTTACTTAAAATATTTGCAGAGCTTTTGTTTTCCTTTTTTCTGAATTTGGGTTTGAGTTAATATGTAACAGAATCTAGTCCCACAAAGTCTGCATGGCTTCTGGCTGCCTTCATTGAATTTTTCAAAGTTTAATAATACTTTTCTGATCTCCAATATGTGTTGGGTTTTTGTTTTGTTTTGGTTTGCTTTTTAAATTTAATACCTCTCTGTCTCTCTGTTGTGTTGTGGGTTTTTTTTTTTCCTTTTTACTTTTTTTTTCCTTAAAGGTATGTCAACTTAATTAGACCTTGCTAAGTACCAAAGTAAACCTTTGAAAATTCTTTGGGTTATGGTTTATTCATTATGAGCTGGTATTTAGGAGTAGAATTAGCATGTCTGGGAATTACAGACACAAGACCCTGCACGTAAACAAGATAAGAGCAAATATGTCACATTGTCTTTGGCTGAGGCTTCTTACACCCTGGATTTTTGGAGGCTTTCTGTAGCATTTTCTTTCTGCTCAGTTGGCACCTGTGGATGAAAGGGGTCTCTGAGTGAAGTTCTCAGATTTCTTTAGATGAGAACAAAACTGACACTCAGTCTTTCAGACTAGGGCAGAGAAAAAAGTTTTTCTGCAAAGCTGAGCCATGAAGAAGGATGACTTCAACAGAAAGAACTAGGGAAAACAGAGGAAAGTGAGGGAGGGCTGAGCATGACCTGTTTTCAGTGCTATAAAGTCACTAGAACCTTGGAGGTACCTGAAAAATTTTATATTCATGCCACTCTATCAAAAGGTTCAGACTGCCATTAAGTATTAAAATTTGTCATTTTAAATTGCTTTTTTGCCAGCATTAGCAATATAGATATTGAAATTTCCTCAGAAAGTGCTTATTTCATCAAGAGTAAAATTATAGTATATGAAACTAATTACAGTATTATGAAGAAAGGTGAACTTTCCAGTGACATTTCATCTATTAGTAGAATACTAATGTTCTTCTTTCTTAACTCAGAAGAAGACACACACACGGTGTTTTCTGTTATTTTCTCATCAGAATCTTTTCTATATAAAAAAAATATTTTTTAAACCTTCTTAAAAATCCATGATCCCACAGAAGCAGTTGAGTTTTGATCACACCTGTTCATCAGTATGCACTGAGAAATTCTTCTGAATATCTAGCCAGTAAGATAATACAGGTCCCTTCCAACCCCTAAGACTCTGTGATTGTGTGATTCTGTAATTTACTCATATATTTTTTTCAAATACAGGTGTTGTTTTTTTTTTCCTTTTTATATACAAAGGCAAACCTCAAATATCCTGTATTCACTGTGTTCAACTCCAGTGACATGCCTAGCAGAGATTTCTTAAATCAGTCACAGGGTTTTGCTTTCATGTTTGACAGCAAAAAAGGCACAATCTATTCAACCACAGGCATATTTGCATAAGTGTTTATCACTGTGGTTCCATGTACAATTTTAGCATTTATTTTTGGTAAATATTTCACTGCTTAATTTACATGCAGTAAAAATATAAATTTACAGACTGGAAAAAAATCCAGACCTAGTGCATTGGAAAATCACTTTTTTTTCACACTCAGAATATTTGCACCTCTCATTCAAGTTAGTCTGATATTTTCCAATAGTTTTTAGTCTCTGTTTTTCTTATATACGCTCCAAAATTTTAGTCTCTATTCAGACATTGCTGGAGTTAAGAAGACAAATATTTTGAAAACAGATCCCTTACTTGTGGAATTTATTTGCTTGCCTATCTCCTGAATGCTGGAGTTCAACTGCTTCTGATCATGATAAAGCTGTTCAGTGTGGCTCACCTGGATCTATGGAACAACTGCCAAGGGGTTTAGTGACACACAGAATTGGAATAAGGATTAATTAATTTATTAGAGTTTTTGTCAGTGAGTAAGGAGAGTTAAACAGCGTGTTTTCATATCTATAATGGAGGATGCTTCCTTCTATATATTTATTTTAAAATGGTGTCCAATTGTGTATGAGGAGAACCCAATAAAGTAAGAAACATCCATAAAAGCTAATTTATAGGTCTTGTTCTTGCAAATGTTACATTCATACAGATTTCAGTGGGTGGGTTGTACCTGCCACAGATGCAAGCCTCAACCTGCAGATAAATCAGACATTGAAAATTCCTTTTCTAAGGAGGAAGAATAAGAACACTGTGCTGTGTGAATGAGCTGCAAGCTGCTAATCATCATTCCACTGTAGTTCATCTTCTCTTTTAGCACCTATTATGTAAAAAGGGAATATATTTCACTAAAAGATGAGTTTGATGTGACAGGAGTGGGAGAATGAAGGAGTGGAAATCATGAACCCATTGTCTTCCCAGGAATTGACCACACCACCATCCTCCAAGTCACTTCACCAACATTACAATCATTATTAACTGCCTTTAATAGATGTCAGGCAGGTGAAGCAAGTTCTTGTGCTGCGAAAGAGCCTTCTGCTAAATACAGAACCACTTCTAATAGCTCTGTAAATCAACTGCACTAAGATAATAGTTTTTATCTACAAATCTGAAGGTTCTTTATGGCAGATGAAGTACTCAAAAGGATACATCATCTTATTTCTCAGAGTAAACTGTAGCCAGCAGTTAAATCCTAAGGAGATATTTTCCCAGAATCCATTTGCTGTAAAGAAATGGCTATCTTGAACATCAAATGCAGATCCTGAATTCTTCAGCAAGCAGTGTTTCCAGGGAAGATGCATGGCAATGGAATAACACACATTCTCTCTTGTTGTAATAAATGACCACTTTGTATATATAAGTAAATAAAAAACCAATATTATTGACACATTTATGCCTTTCTGCTGAAATTTGAACCTGCAGACAACATACTAGGTGATGTTTTCATACATCAGATAGGCATTTATCCAGATATTGAACATATTGCTGTTACACAATTTGTCTTACTGTGATTTTGAATTGCATCCATCTGCACCTATTTAAAATGAAACATGGTCAATTGATTAAGCGGAGGAGAGATTGATTTTTAGACTGAAGTGTGTCGACAGTAAATTACTTGACTTTCAAAAGCTCCAACCTCAAATATGCTCGGCACTCCCAACTTCCACAAGGCTTCAAGAAACCAGTATATGTTTTAATATTAAACCTTAAATTATTATCAGTTGTAAAAACTAGGTTTTCTTTAATTATGTTTTGTTTCCTCCATTTATCCTATTTCTCTGCCTGCCTGGATGTCTTTGAGTGGTGGCACCTCAGTGTAGAGTTTGGCAAGACCATTCCAAACACAGTAATTCCAAATACAGTTTTCCTTCTGAAAATCTGCCATAGCAAGAGTTTCCCATGGAGCAAGAAGCTGACCTTTTTCTGTTTGGTTTCCATTCCTACTCAATACACTGTGTAGTCTGAAAAAATGCTGGGTTTTTTACTTTGTTAATAGTCTTTGGAAAACAATTCAAAAGAAATGCAAAATTACTAGAAAGATTATTTGCAGAAGTAAAACAAGAATTTATACTTTCAGACATTAATACATCACTTGATAATCCTTTCTTCTTATCTGCTAACATCACCTCCAAACTGTCTTCTATTTCCAATGAAAAAAATTTTAATAGATCAGTACATTGTGAATTTCTTCTTTTATTTTTCCTTAGAGATACTCAATCTTTTGCTTGTATTAAAGACTTCTAATAGACTAGTACATTAAGAAACATAATTTTGTAAATATTACAGTAAGAATTATTTCTAATATCACTAGAAACATGTGAAAAGCTGTAAAAAAACCCAAAACAAACCAAAAACCAAAACAAAAACCATGTGCAGCTGTAATTGTTTGAGTTTGTGTTAAGAAGACCCAGTTATGATAGCATAAAAAAGAGAGAGCTCCTATTTAAAGGAGAGCTTCTATTATCTGTCACAATAAAAGAGAATTCCCTACTCCATAAAGTATGAAGTGAATAGAACTGAAAAGTAAAAAGGAAAAAACAGAGGGGTTAGACAAGTAGTCTTTCAAGTGTTCAGATTATATTTTGGATTTTAAGCCAGGTTTTTTTATAAATCTTTCCGTATAATGAGGGTTGTACATTGTAGTCTAGAAGTACTTTGATCCTCAAAGAACCAACAGTAAGGGTAATATTAGAGCTCTTTCTCTCTGGGTCTCTGAACAAGGTCAGGTTTCCCAACAGTTAAGTCTCTGGGGAATTAGAAAGCAATTAGAGGTCAAGTTTCCCAAAAAAAGGATTGTGTTGTCTGACTGCATATTTCAAGGCCTCAGGTGTGTTTGCGTGCAAAAAGAAACAGAGACTGCATGACTGACCTCACTTTTCTTAAAACCATAATCCAAAGCATCTACTAGTTGGGAAAAGTGTGAAAAGCAGAGAAAACCACTGTTCTGATAGATTGCACTTCCCTGTGTAAAAGCTACTCTTCAATTTATATTGCACTTTGGTGATAACACCTGCAACAGCAGCTAGTGCTGTGCTCCTGCAGCTGGAGCCAGTCTGTGCTTTCCAGAAATGTTTCTTTACTTGGAGCTGCATTATAAAAACCACTTTCAAGCAGGCAAACAAAGTGTTGGACAACTCAACAAAAAAGAGAGAAGACAGAAATGCTGTCAGGATGCATGTTCAACAAAGGATTTACAAAAAAACCCCACACCACTAAGTCACAAAACACACCACTAACTCACAATACACAACAAAATCCTGGGGTAACACTGGACTGTGCAGGAAGCAGGAAGCTGAGTATGTGATTTTTTTTAGCTCTAAATGAGCAATTGAAGTGGGAACCTAACTATGTTTGCGGTCCCATTTACCTCAGCGGGAGGATTCATATGCTTAAATTAAATCATACGCTAAATATCTTGTACAATTGGGACCCATTTACATCTTTGAGTAGGAGAAGGAGAATGGGTGATAGAGTAAGTAATTTCTGGAGCTCATGCAGGGATATACACAAAATTAAAAATATGAAGAACAAATGAATAAGTGGCGTATTGGAGTGGTGTGTGTCTGCCTGTAAATTGTTAGCGAACTCAAGCCATTAACGTGAAGTCACACATTTCGAAAAAGGCAGTGAGCAGAGTTATCATTAATGCACATCATAAACATCTGTAATTATCAACAGACATAAATCACAGAATCACAGAATCCTAGGGGCTGGAAGGGACCTCGAAAGATCATCCAGTCCAACTCCCCTGCCAGAGCAGGGTCACCTAGAGCACATCACACAGGAACATGTCCAGGTAGGTTTTGAATATCTCCAGAGAAGGAGACTTCACAGCCTCTCTGGGCAGCCTGTTCCAGTGCTCTGTCACTCTCACAGGAAAGAAGTTCTTCCTGATATTCACATGGAACCTCCTATGCTCCCGTTTGCATCCATTGCCCCTTGTCCTATCACTGGGCACCACTGAAAAAAGCCTGGCTCCATCGTCCTGATGCTCACCCTTTATGTATTTGTAAACATTGATGAGGTTGCCCCTCAGTCTCCTCCAAGCTAAAGAGACCCAGCTCCCTCAGCATTTCCTCATCAGGGAGATGTTCCACTCCATCATCTTTGTGGCTTTGCGCTGGATTCTCTCAAGCAGTGCCTTGTTCTTCTCGAACTGAAGGGCCCAGAACTGGACACAATATTGCAGATGTGGTCTCACCAAGGAAGAATAGAGGGGGAGGAGAACCTCTCTTGACCTACTAACCACACCTTTTCTAATAAACCCCAGGATGCCATTGGCCTTCTTGGCCACAAGGGCACATTGCTGGCTCATGGTCATTCTCCTGTCCACCAGGACCCCCAGGACCCTTTCACCTACACTGCTCTCCAGCAGGTCAGCCCCCAACCTGTACTGGCACGTGGGGTTGTTCTTCCCCAGATGCAAGACTCTACACTTGCCCTTCTTGAATTTCAGCAAGTTTCTCCCCACCCAGCTTTCCAGCCTGTCCAGGTCTCACTGAATGGCAGCACAGCCTTCTGGTGTGTCAGCCACTCCTCCCAGTTTAGTGCCACCAGCAAACTTGCTGAGGGCACACTCTATTCCCTCATCCAGGTTGTTGATGAAAATATTGAATAGTACTGGTCCCAGTACTGACCCCTGAGGGACTCCTCTAGTCACAGACCTCCAACTAGATTCTGTCCCACACCAGTTCAGGTCAAGTAGAAGGGAGGAAAAGCCATGGATGAGGAATTTTGTTACAGCATGGTGCTGCCCATGGTCCCCTTTCACAGCTCCATTTATGGCCCCTTCTAGAATTACTGGTGTAGCACCTTCTTTTACTGTACACTTTGTAGGACAACAGGTAGAGACAAAACAGTCTGTGAGGCTAAGATAGCAAAGGAACAGTGAAGTTCATACAATTGGCCCAAGTCATAGTGAAACACCTACTCAAATGTTTTATAGCATCTTCCATGTGCCTCTGATCTTACTGATGCCACATTCTAAGCAAGCCCACTGCAAGACCTCTGAGATCTTTCTGAGATGGGTCAGTATTTTCAGACAGCTTGTGGATTTTTTATGCTCTTGAAGCACCAAAAGCCTTGCTTCATCCAGATGTGTTTTAAAAAATTAGTTGTCGCTCAGGCATGTTTGAGCAGCTAAAAAGGTGGCATCGGTGGCTATTTTTAGTTGCCATACTCTTCCCAGTCCCCTACCCTCGAATGAATCTGAGTTACAGTGGTTTGAACTCACCTCCCCAGAGTGAAGTATTGAATATACATTCTGTGCTAGGCTCAGACAGAAGCACAAGGCAGCAGCTCTCAGCAAGAACCAAATCTATCTGCATGGTCACATTCCTCCTGCAGTAAATTTGATGCAGATTCAATTATTTATAAGCAAATAGGCTTATGATTACTGTTAATAGGAGGACCTGCATGTGAGTATTTGTGAACATGTGGTTCATTGTGTGTATATTTTCAGCCATAATTTAATAGACTTTTGTGAATATTTGGTTTATCAGCTGTGAAAACTAACTTTTGATTTAGGTTTCCATTTCTCAAATATAATGCTGTTATTACTTCATGGAAAATCCACTGATAAAATTTATATTCATAACTTCTGTGTCTTAAAGAATTGGAAAGAAAATTAAGTACATGCTGGGACACTTACTTATGCATAATCAGTGAAACTGCATTTCTTGCAATTCTTCCCCTTTTCTTGAACTCTCACAACACAATCCTTTCTCGAGGCACAAGCACACAGCTGGACACAACAAGGAGGAATGATAATACTGAACATATAGCTTTCATATGCACATTTTTAATCTCTGCATGCCATGAGTATTCTGTGATGAAACAACTCATGAATGCACATATGCATTTCTGTTTTTGTGAAATCTATGACATTTTGTAACTGGAGAACAAATTCTACTCCATGTGTAGCTACAAGCAAAAAAAAGAGTAAGGGGGGGAAAAAAGGAGGAAGATATCAGATAAATAACATATCCCTTTCTTCTAGATGTTGAAGCATTGGGAATTTTTTTTTAATTTAAAGACTGTTTCATTGACCAAACACAGAGCATAGACAGACATATAAAAAATAAAAAAGTTGCAACAAAAAACTCTTTTAATCTATCACTTTTATGTTGTGCTCATCGCTGTGGTATGAGAGTGCCAAGTCTGCACACAGTCTCAGTGAAGGCACAAATAGGTAGTGTAAGCAATATCTCGTAGGAAAATCATTCTCCTCAAACTACTGCCTGAGCCACTGTAAAAATTATGCCCTTGTGTTTCTGGGTAGTAATAGAAGTGCCAGAATCAATTATGTCAGAGAGCTCTCAGGCAGTGGGAACAGGCACCTCTGACAAAGCAAGGTGCACTTGCCTTGCAGTTAATTGGGTCTAAGGTATGTAGCACAGACAAAAGCTCCCTCTTTTATCGCAGGATCCACTTCTTCTCTTCTCCGTTTCTTCAAGGGGCAACCCCCTTACTAGAGCTGAAGACACAGGAGTCGCATGCTCAGATTGGATATTCCATATTAACAAGGCAACTTAGGAGCCTGGCTCTTGGATAATTTTTATTTGCAAACATCACATGTAGACGTGCACTTGGGATACATGATGACAGAGAACTGGCCGGACATGGAGTGGAGTTTTTGCTGCCGCTGCTGAGAAATAGCAGAGCTCAGTGTGGTGAGGTCATTTTGAGGGCTGGCTGTATACATGCACACCAAGTGTGCTAAGCAACACATCTGTTTATTGAAGCATTCATAAGCTACTTGTTGACATCATCTCTAGTGTGTTCTAGGGTGCCTTCAACTCCCACTGACTGTCCTGAATAGAGATTTCCATCAGTAGCCTCTCTACAAGGTAGCCAGATATGGTACCCAAGACCCCTTAATATTTCCAGCCTAACTCCTACACTCCACAGAAATAGCTTATGAAGAAAGAAAGAAAAATTTCCACGATAAGAGTTGTTGTGTTTGGTGGTTTAATATAAACTCCATTATTAAAGGAGACTTGTAATATAACAAAGAAATGTAAACAATAGAAGGAGAAAACGATTTACAGTTATATAAATAGACTAATTAGGTATTTTATCAAGCTTAAATCTCTTTTCCATCCTCCTTGTTTTATTAATTGATGTTCAAATAAAATGAATTTGCCTTATGACTCAGAAGACTACGCAGATCTGACAAATTAACAGCTAAATTGTTTTGGTGCAGTATTTCAGTGATTAGCTAGAAGACCATTAGTCACAGATAAACTGTCTCAAGAAACATGATAAAATCTCTTGTCAATCATTTTGCCAACAGTTGAAGCAACAGGAAAACAAACCTGCTTTGGGCACCTCAGCACAGCTTTGTGGTGGAGTGGGTGGTTTTGTTTTGCTGTAGTATCTGATCCACCTCAGACCTGACGCAGGAACGTGGGCAAGCACTCACGTCAGTGGAACTGATCTTCTGCTGAAATTTTAGCATCTGGGTGTTTTGAAAAACTAGAGCTTCCAACAGGGCAGGAAAACCTTTACACTTCTGTTGGAATAACAGAATCATAGAACAGTTTGAGTTGGAAGGGACCTTATCAATCATCTAGCTCCCACCCCCCTGCATGGGCAAGGACACTTCCCACTAGATCAGGTTGCTCGGAGTCCCATCCAACCTGGCCTTGAACGCTTCCAAGGATGGGGCTTATGGAAATCAAAACTCACCACCAAAATGGGGCCTAAGGACACATTTTAAAAAAAAAAAAAAAAAGTTTTCGCTACATCAAGTACCAAACTCTATGAGTAATCATGATATGGCACAAAGACACAGCACAGCTCATTTCTACACTGATCATCTTCTCTCTCTTATGCTGCAGACTTGCAGTATAAAGCTGATGCAGAGAGGCACCAAAACCCACTGAGTAAGTGGCTAAACCAAATTGAAATAACATGCAGTCTCGATCAAGGAACAGTTGCAGGATATTAATTTATTTATTTATTTATTTATTTATTTACACAATAATCCAGAAGGCAAAAGAGTCATCCAGGAGGTTGGTGACTTCTGTTCCGTAATTTTCTGAGATGGAAGGAATTCATGACAAAGGCTCCAATTTCAGGTGCCTGTGGTGGCCAGCTGAAGTTGGGTGGGAAATCTGCTTCATTCCTGAAATCAATCCTGAAGGGCAAAGGAGCTCAGGAACACCAGTCATACTTCGAGAAGGAACTCTTAAAGGCCCTGGATAAGGCCATCCCCAGGTCTCAAAAGACAAGCTGACAGGGAAGACCAGCCTGGCTAAACAGAGAGCTTTGGTTGGATATCAGGAGCAAAAATAAAATTTCTAGCCTTTGGAAAAGGGGATTGGCAACTTATGAGGAGTACCAAGATGTAGTGAAGCTCTGCAGTAAATTATATATGTAAATTATACATTATATATATATACTAAATTATCCATGAGTCAACAATGTGCTCTTGCTGCCAAGAGGGCCAATGGAATCCTGGGGTGCATAAGGAAGTGTGTGGCCAGTAGGTCGAGGTCATTCTCCCCCTCTGCCCTGGTGAGGCCACATCTGGAATAATGCATCCAGTTCTGGGTTCCCCACTTCAAGAGAGACAGGGAACTAATGAGGAGAGTCCAGGGGAGAGCAACAAAGATGACAGGGAGATTGGAGCACCTCCCTTGTGAGGAAAGACAGAGAGAGCTGGGACTCTTTAGGCTGGAGAAGAGAAGGCTGAGGGGAGACCTTATTAACGCCTGTAAGTATCTAAAGGGTGGGTGCAAGGAGGATGGAGCCAGGCTCTTTTCAGTAGTTCCCAGTAACAGGACAAGGGGCAATGGGCACAAGCTGGAACTTAGGAAGTTCCACTTAAATATGAGAAAAACCTTCACGGTGATGTTGACAGAGCCCTGGGACAGGCTGCCTAGGGAGGGTGTGGAGTCTCCTTCGCTGGGATATTGACCTGCCTGGATGCAGCCCTGGGTAATGTGCTCTGGGTGATCCTGCTTTAGTGGGGGATTTGGATGATCTCTAGACGTCCCTTCCAATTCTGACAATTCCATGACTCCTGCTCAAACTGTGCCTTAGTCAATCATGAAGCCCTAGAGCCAGAATCCAAGTCTGTCAGGGAGGGAGTTAAAGAAGGCACAATTTTATCATGTTGAGGCACTTTGTAAGTGCTGCTCTATGTGAGACTAAAAAAGTTGCTCCAGACTAGCAGGTAGGACTTCAGCTCTGCTGAAGGACTAATGCTAATAACACCAGGTTACAGAGGTGGTAGCCAGGATAAATTAAGCTCATGATATGCTTACAATTCCACAATGGATCAAGTTTCAGTCATAACATCAAGTAATACAGCAGCTAAACAAAGTTTCAGACAGAAGCTGGTTTTCAGACAATTTCTGTTGCTATATAACAAAAATAAAGTTGGTTTATCTATGTTACAGCAGGTCAGATTTGAAAAAAAACATATAAATATTGGCAAGATTAACTACTGAATTTGATCACCAAAGATCTTATGTATATGAAGTAACCTTCCAAGATACTTAAACTAGCTTTAAAATTACATTACAAATTACGGAAACACAGTGTTTTGATAACTATTGTATTATTCTCCTATTTCTGTTACTGTTTATTTAATAGTAACATCTGAACCTAACCAAGATTCTGGCTCTACAGTGCCAGATGCTTTATATGCAGAAAATTATATGCATTGCTATAACATCAATATAAAATTCAAAACTGACTAAACATCAAACATTTTTAGTTTGGTAAGAAGATCTACAAGATCAGTGCTTTAAAGAAACCTTAATTTAACTGTGCAACCCCATCCCAGCATGTCAGCTATAGCTCAAAACTTTATATAAATAAGCCCATATCTCACATGTTGTCCATTTGTTATCCCCTTTCATATAACCATTGAATCATGAAGGTTGGAAAAGACCTCTAAGGTCATGAAGTCCAACCATCAACCCAAAAGCACTATGCCAATTAAACCCTGTCCTGAAGTGCCATATATGCACACTTTTTTAACACCTCCAGTTATGATGGCTTCCCCACTTCCTGGGCAGCCTGTTTGTTAGAAAAACTGATTGACAATTTTTCCTTGCTGTTGGATATTGTTTTTGCTTCAGAAATATTTTGAAGGAAATGATGACATTATGACACATGTGCAGTGGCCTACCTGGCTCTAAAAGCATTGTATTTACTGTATAGAAGTTGCAGAGTCAGTCTACAAAATGTACAAGACAATATGGCTCAAAGTGCATGGTAAGGGTTACACATTCCAGGCTCACTAAATTCCTGTCCTTTTGGAAAAGAGAAATGTAAGTAGACATGCAGGCCCCTTTAAGGCTTACCCTTCTGAGACTGTTTCCTAAGATGAAATCCTTTAGAGTTATTGAACATGAAAAACTATCTTAGGGCCACTATTATTTAAAAAAAGATCTCTCATGGCATAAGATTCAGCATTTTATGTTTAAGTGTGTGTATATAATATATTTATACATAGTTGTCATAAACTAGTATCTTCTACACTAAATATCTCTTTGCTCATGAACTTCTCACTACTCCTGCTTGGAATACATGTCCTTAGACAAAATATTTCTACTTTTCTCAAAACTACTGTGATCATGTTGAGATACCAACCAGCTAATGAAGTCAATGAGGATATGCAAATTAATTCCGATTGGGCTCCTGCTATCTGTATCTGGTGTGTCCCATCACATTACTATTTACTTGACCTACAGCATAATATGATGTGACAACTCTTAATATCAAATGAAATGACACAATGTAACATGACAGCAATGTAAAAAATACACTGCTTTCAGACTGGGTTTTTATCCTTCATTTCCGATGGGCTGTACACAAGCTAAAATAGCCCAAAGTGCTGAGATGACAACATACAACAACTGTTCTAAATACCTAGGAAATAATACAGGTTACCATCTTACTTGTGTGTTTTTAGGCAGCTCAGGTTAAATTGTGGTTTTGTAAGAGTCATGTGATCTAATTATTGCATTAAGTTGCATATAGCTCCTATCTAACTTGAGTGCATTGAGTTCATTACTGCCTTTACCTTGGAGGGATTTTCTGGAGTTTAAATGTATAGGCAGAAATTGCAGGTCTTGGGACATTTTCTTCATTCAAAGTCTGTCAGTTGACAGCCACCTTCACTACTAAATCAAATGGTTGTACTTCTTACCTCAATCATAAACCACCCTTTTCTTATTTTGCCATTAAAAGGGTTATGTAGGAGTATTAGTGTTTGTCACAGAGCCAATATAAATATACTCTCACATCACCTTTTTTTTCACTCCCCCTCTGAGAAAGTTCAAACTAGATAGCACAAGGAGGAAAGCTATTCTGTACATGAATGAGGGCTGCATGTGAATAAAAGCACCTTATCAAATTTCAAACAGAGATCTTCAAAACATCCAAGATGCATCCAGACATACCTACAAGTCTAAATAACAGCATTAGAATGTGACTGCATGGTTTGTTTTGTTTTCGTATATATATATACACTTCTGTGTTCATTCTACCTGTTCTCTAAGGTGGTTTGAAAGATGAGGATGTCTTTCTCTAGGGAGCAAAGTAGACTTCACTGTGAACAGAAACACCTTTAGATCTGAACTTACGCTATTGGATTGTCTTGGAGCAATGGCAGAGAGACATGCTTAGCCTTGCAATAAAGCATAGGTTTGAATAACAAATGGTTTTGAAACAAAACCTACATGATTTTAATGCATATAGTGATGTATCATGTTATCTACCACACATTGCAGCTCTTTGCCATGAGCTTGGAAGAATATCTGGCTCTCCTCAGGATTAATGCGTGCACTGGAACAAACCTCTGTTTTTTTCACATAAAATATTTGTTTCCTCTTGGAAGCACAAGAGTTTGACCTCTCCAGTAAATAGGATTAAAGTTCTTAGAACCTTGCAGGCATTTGTTAGTTATTACTCACAGCATTCTCCTAGGAAGATAAGAAATTGCTGTTGCTCCGTTTTATATAACAGGAAAAAACAGAAGCACAGAAAAGCTAAGGTATTTACCAATTCTTTTGTCTGTGTCTCACAAAACATCAGGGGCTCTGAACAGCAGGTGATGAAGTTATGTGATTACATCGTACTTGAAGTAAATACAGGAAAACATTATCTTTAAAAGACCAAAATGCTGAAGCACTTCTTTTTTTTGTTTGTTTTAAATAAGAACAATTACACTAATATTTTTAGTGTTCATTCTATTGTGTTATTTCTGAGAGTAAATAGGTGCATATTTTATGAACTCTCAAGAGAATCTGAAGTTTAAACTTTGAGAATAAACCTCACAAATGTGCTCAGTCTTCCAATGCCTTGAGCAGTGCTTAAGCTGCTAAATATTAGCAGCAGCGTTAATGGTTTTCTGCCATTGCACACCAGCTGAAAGTCTCTCTTGTAAATTTCTATTAGGAATTGCTCAGATGATTCTTTCTCCCTGGCAGGTTACTCGGCTTTCTGCAGTTGTTCATAAAACTCACTCTTCTGCTTTGATATTGAGCAAATATACCCCTCATTGCTACCTGCTAACACTAGTTCTGTATTCAGATCAGATCCTTTTCATCAATGAGATTCTTCCTTCTTGTCATTTGCTAGTACCTGAATTTGGCATCAAACATCCAATGAGAAACATGAGATTCTGAAGATGGGAAATGAACGTATAAAAAGAGCAGTAATTGAGCAACTTCCCTTCTCTTGTGATATGGAACATCTTTTTCTTCCTGTCAGATGTTTCACATCTGTCATAGGCTATTTGATACCCATGCATTCATCACACACTGTGTCTTAGATCAAATGCCAGGCAGTTCACATCATCTCAACTCATCACAAAGCCAAATATATGTCTTTTTCAATAAGGGCCACAAAATACAGGCTCACAAACCCAGCAAGTATAGTGGAGTCTTCGATACTGCTGTTTGTTTGTGATCCAGGAGCAGGCAGGGGCTTCACAAGTTTCTTGGTGTGGAAATCATTCAAAGGAAACTTAACACAGCTACTGAAAGGACAGAAGAGTCCTGGTACCTGTGGTCACTTGAGGATGCTTTCACCTTTTCATTCACTTATTCTTTCCTTTCTGTGAAGTTTGCTTATAGCTCAACTAGCTCTGGGACAGACACTTTTCTCATAAGTTGTGTTGGAATTCCACATTGGTGGGATTCCCTGGAGTCTCCAAATCTGCATTTCAGGCAGGTGAGATGAGTTTTCCATGTATGCACACTACGATAATTTTTTAACCATTATGCATGTATTTTATACTGCCATTATTTTTCTTTGAAATGCATAGTCATTGGCAGCAGAAGACACCAGCATTTGTGTTCTTCAAAAATCCAGCAAATACTCAACAATTCTGAATGATATCAATTACTAGATGAGATTAGGGCAATAGTATTCCAAAGGCAAATAATGTTAATGTAAAGGGTTTTACTGGATGTCTTTTTTCCCCTAGTGCTATCTGTGCCCTCTACAAGAGATTAAATCCTGAGAGTGCTGGGAAGGGTCAGGCTTTGGGAACCAGCTGAGAAGCAGAAGGGCTCCATAAACCTAACCTGAGATGAGGTTCATATCTTCTCTCCCACAAAATGTAAGGAGGATTTATGGACCTCTAGCCTTGAGGGGTTTGCAAGGAGCAGCAGGAAGGAGGCACGTATTCAAACCCCTTCTTTTTTATTAACTGCCTGACTTCCTCTTTCTAAACCTCACTGTTCTACCAGCTTTTCAAATGGAAAAAAAATATAAAAATAAATCTCTTCAGAATATGAAAGTCTTTATGGTGTTTTTTGAATGCTCATTTTAAGGAAAACCTGTAGCAGATCCTTCTCAGAACTCTGCCTGTCTCAAGGTCTTAACACTCCTTTGTCTCAAATAGAGTACATGAAAATACGCAAGTGGGTAATGTGGACATAGAGATGTAGACATTGGATCATTTATTTATTCAAAACCAGCAAAAAATCCGAACCAAAACAAAAAACTCAACAACTGTTAGGTGTTTTCAAGTGGTCTGAAAAATGTGGAGTAGGTATATGTGACGGTTGTTACTAACATCTCATGTTTATATCACAGCATTTGTACAGCAAAATGTTCATAGGCTTTGAAAATTGCCTGTACTGGGAGCTATTCATGTGCAAGGTCATTCTATCATCACATCATCTAATTTTATCCATATGAAAGTTAGTCATCAAAGGTAATTATCTACAGCCATTGCAGAGAAGGTAGCACCTCCACTGGCAATCCGTCCTACATAACACAGTCATCTACCCTTGAAAAGAATTAATAGCTCAGTACTGATGCCTTTAACTCTTCATTGCATTCACAGGGAACTTAAGCAATTAAATAACATTAGCTGCCCAATTTTTTTTATGGCCAAAGTTAAGCAGAATAAATGGCAGTTGAGGCAGATTTACTTTCAAGGAGAGATTGAGATTGTGCCTCGTCTACTTGGAGTCTAGTGATTATCAGAAGACTTTAGCATCTGCTGAGGGATTTGCCTCATAGAAAGCCCTGCTCAGTTGGGCTGCTGAAGGGCTAAAAGCTTTGGAAGGGGCCTAGGTGAAAAAATCCTTCAAAATCTACAAAGAGAGAGGAATGGATTCATGCATGAATGCATGGATGCTAAAGGCTGTTATAAAATGAAACAGCTAATTGAGCCTGGAGGCTTTGACTGTTTAATGGTAATAAACAACACCCAGAAATAGTGCAGCAATTTGAACAGGCCAAATTTTGGAGGTTTCTTTGATGTGTGATAGAAAGTAATTTGAATCAGCATGACAGTCTGAATCAAGCAGTGTAAGCCCAACCATAACCCACCGGGGCTGGTGTTCTACTGGCTTGATAAAAGATTTCTCAAGGCAATAAGTAAAAACCATTGGGGGGTGGGAACAGAAATACAAACAGAAGCCACTGAAATGTAAATTCCAGTTTTCCCTTTTCTCTCAGCTTTCTTCCATCTCCCTAGCATCATTTTTCCATGATGTTCTTAGTATTATAATGCACATTCAAAAAAAGAAGAAATATATCCTGGCCATCTTAAAGAGAAAGTTTCTGTGATGTAGCACTGGTTCAAGTAATACTGCATCTAATTGTAGAAAGCTTGGACACAGACATTTTCAAATGAGAACAAACCCCATTTGAACACTGTGTTTATGGCCACATGGGTGTAACTCAGGTTCAGCAGCCTCCGACAAAACCAAACCTGTAGCTCATCAATGGCAGGTTGGAGCTGAGGTAGTTGGAAATCCATCTGTCCCCCTGCACAGATCTCATGTCTTCAGCCTGATCCCTGCATGCCATTGCCAAGAGGCATCTTTTGGGGTGACTCTTCTTTCCAGAAGTGTAGCTTCTGTCATGTGAAAGGGAGAGTTGTATCAGATGCAGCTGACGCTGCACACACAGATGACAGCACAAGTGGAAAGCTTTAGCTGCTGAAAGCAGCATCAGAACAGCTTGGCTTTAAAGCCTTGAGATTATATAGAGCCACCGTGTTTATGGCCTTTAGGGGAAGAATACCAGACAAGTTAGATCACTATGAAAAATGATCACTAGGGACTACGATGCATAGTCAGGTATATAAATAAGTGTCACACAAAGCTGCCGTAGAAAAATAAGAAACAAAGCTTGCAACATTCTTCCACATAATGGCTTTATAGAAATGTTACAACATTACACAAAGCTTGGAGTACAATACGAACCCCTGCAGACTCTGTAATGTGGTAAGCTGTAGGGTATGGGAATCCACAGAGCAGCAAAAGCAAAGGTTTAATGGTATTTTAAATGTTATGACTATACAGAAGGAGAAATCTGCAATATAATCCTTTTCAGAATTCTTTGTGCGTGGCAGAATAGGCAGGAGTTCTGAAGCTGTTCTCTGAATCTGGCTGTGACCAACCAAAGAAAAAATTCTGATAAGGGCAGCAGTTAAGGGAAATAGTGTGCAATGGGAAAGCTTAGGATATCTGTGCCACTTTTTTTCTCAGCATCCCTCTCATTATGGTGCACCATTGGCACATGTCTATGTTTCCACTTTCCACTCTACCCTCCTGCAATGAATATATTTTCCTAGCAAAGAGGGAAAGTTGCATGGTCAAACTCCATCACATTTGCCTTGAATTGAAAATCCTGTTGGAGTTTCCTGGAAACCCAAAGGAAAGGGGATGCTGCTAGGTTAAAAAAACAACAACACAAAACCAAACCAAACCAAAACCAAACCAACAAACAAAAGTCACTGCAAGATTTAGAAATATTGTAAAATTGCCCAAGTTCCTGTGAAGTTTCATCAGCTGGAATTCAGAAGACACTAATGCAAGAAAAATACCTTAGCAATGTATATTGTCTTCTTATCTGCCAGACAGATCTGCCCTTGTGGCCCTGTAACCCTGCAGCTTTCCTTAGTATGAGTCTGGAAACAGGAGAGGCCTCATCACATGAAATGAAAATGCATTTAATTTGCACTAACATTGCCTTTCAACATGTCCCTGTCCCATTTACAACTGACCAAAACCAAAAATGTTTTTGCTTTAATTTACATGATGTTCTAATTAGTTTTTTCCACATCTAAGATTCGCTGCAAATTTCTTTTTGAACACATGCATCATCTCAGGCTTGGAGAGGGAAAATTCAGATTAATGCAAACTGTTCAGCAAGGAAGAAAAGAAATACAAGACAAAACAGAAATTAAAACACGTCATTGAGAAGGCATTTATTTTATTGTCTTGAAACAAATCTTTGTCTGTCACAAGTCCTGTTATTAGCCAGCTGTTTAGTTACCTGAAATATTGATCAAACCTGTCACATTTTGTCTGTCAGGAACAAGAGAAGGTGCTGACCCTTTGCAGGAAACTGTAGTGATAGATCTGTACATTGATAGTCAGTTGTTTGAAAAAGATTTCATTTATTCCCTCATGTAAACTTCAGCTACTTGTTTTCCTTTGATTTTTTTTTTTTTAAATAATGTCAAGTTATCCTTCTAGAAGCTTCAGAGTTAGATAAAGAAACACAATATGATTTTCACTTTCGCAACGTACACTTCCTAGATATTGTCTCTGCTTAGGTGAGGTGACAATGCTTGTTGGTGAGAGGCTATTTATTTTTTTCTCCATTTTCTCATCTTGTGAGAAAATTGTCTATAGAAAAATTCTCTTGAATTGCTGTAGGAAAAGTTATTTCCTACAGCCTTTTTACTGTTGAATTTCTAAGGGTCATTCCCATCGCAACAGGCTGGTTTTTTGAATTGGCCATTTCCCATCTTTTAGTAGTTTGGAAGCTCAAAAAGTACCTGCCATGCTGTTTTAGCTAGCCATGAGGCCATGATTCAGGACAACTTACCTCTGTCTCAGGTTAGGAGACCCAAATCTCCGTTTTGTTCAGGTTTGTTAGCAGAGAATGGAAATCCATGGGAGCAGGATGGGGCACCATGCAGAGCAGAAAAGCTTCTCTCTTAAAATTGTGAATAATCAAATAACTAAATTCAGCAATCCTGCTGTAATTATTTTGTCCATTAAGTGTTCCATCCAACAGAAATTAATTGTTGTAATTAACAATAGAAGTATTCTTTCTCTTCTTTCTATTTCACTGAAATGATCTTCTGCATGCCGTTGAAAGGAAGAAGTCAGAGAGTTGTAGTCAATGGGGCAGAATCTAGTTGGAGGCCTGTGACTAGTGGAGTCCCTCAGGGGTTGGTACTGGGACCGGTGTTGTTCAATATCTTCATCAACGACCTGGATGAGGGCACAGAATGTACCCTCAGCAAGTTTGCTGATGACACCAAGCTGGGAGGAGTGGCTGACACACCAGAAGGCTGTGCTGCCATTCAGAGAGACTTAGACAGGCTGGAGACTTGGGCGGGGAAAAACCTGATGAAGTTTAACAAGAGCAAGTGTAGAGTTTTGCATTTGGGGAAGAAAAACACCATGCACCAGTACAGGTTGGGGGCTGACCTGCTGGAGAGCAGTGTAGGTGAAAGGGACCTGGGGGTCATGGTAGACAGGAGGATGACCATGCGTCAGCAGTGTGCCCTTGTGGCTAAGAAGGCCAATGGCATCCTGGGGTGTATTAGAAAGGGTGTGGTTAGTAGGTCAAGAGAGGTTCTCCTCCCCCTCTATTCTGCATTGGTGAGGCCACATCTGGAATATTGTGTCCAGTTCTGGGCCCCTCAGTTCAAGAAGGACAGGGAAGTGCTTGAAAGAGTCCAGCGCAGAGCCACAAGGATGATTAAGGGAGTGGAACATCTCCCTTATGAGGAAAGGCTGAGGGAGCTGGGTCTCTTTAGTTTGGAGAAAAGGAGACTGAGGGGGGACCTCATCAATGTTTACAAATATGTAAAGGGTGAGTGTCAAGACGATGGAGTTAAGCTTTTTTCAGTGAAGACCAGTGATAGGACAAGGGGTAATGGATACAAGTTGGAGCATAGGAGGTTTAAGATGAATATCAGGAAAAATTTTTTTACTGTAAGAGTGACAGAGCACTGGAACAGGCTGCCCAGAGAGGTTGTGGAGTCTCCTTCGCTGGAGACATTCAAAACCCGCCTGGACGCCTTCCTGTGTGATGTACTCTAGGTGACCCTGCTCTGGCAGGGGGGTTGGACTAGATGATCTTTTGAGGTCCCTTCCAACCCCTAGGATTCTATGATTCTATGATTTGGCACCGTTAACTGAAATTAAGACTATGTGTCGGTGTTTGATGAACAAGGTTGTCACCTTCCCTGGATTTTTCTGTATTTTAAGTCTGATCAAAAGCAGTTAAGTACTTTTCCCCACAGCTGCATTACAACAGTCATGATCACAGGTGATACACTGCTGAAACTGAACCAATACTTCTGTGGCAAGGTTTAGTAGCCTCTGAGATGAGCTACATTTAAATCAATGCATTGAAAACAAATTTGATGGTGAGCATCTCAGTACAGCTCCAAATTTAAAAAAAATATATCAGTTTGCTATTTTATTCTTTGGTACCGGATTATTTGGAGGATTTTGTGAATTATCTTTAGGGAAAAATCTTAAAAATAACTCAAGGGAACATTTTACCCAAAGCTGGTCACATCTTGGGAGAGGGGTGGGGGGAAGCTTCAGATTTTTCTAATACTGCATTAATCTTGAGATGCTGTTGTTTTTCACTTAAATGACATGTTTTAGTCTGGAGTTCCCACCCTGTCCCTGATGAGTGGTTTCTGTTCTCATACGGATTACCTGAGACCCAAGGAAGCCCATATTGCTGTATTCTAGCCTTCAGAGGTGAAGCACCAATGAATTCCTTTCTAAAATAAAGTGTAACGTGAAATCCATTTCATTGAAATTTAGACTGTGAAAAATTAGGTATGTAGGCTGAACCAGGATTCCTTCCCAGTGGTTGGTGGAAAGAGATGCTACTTAGAAAACCACCATAACCTGAGTATTCACAATAACAAGGGTGACTATACCTTCTGAATGTGCCTCTCTTTACCTACTGACTGTTAACAGGACCTGAATAATGCCTAACTTTAGAGAGCTGAACCTCGATGAGGTAAACCCCAGCCTTATTGACAAATATTTCCCTATCCAATTCAATAGACATCAAAATAGCATTTTTCAAATCTAGGAAATATCTGTGATTCCATGGCAACCTGCTCTGCCAGAATCTGAGGACTGACATCTCGGCTGTCTACCTGACATAGAACCCATTGCAACAGTTTTTATGGCCTTTGTAGTACCTGAGAAACTGTTTAAAACTTCCTTCATTCAGCCTGAAGGAAAACAGGTGTAATTTGAGGAACTAAGAAATAACTGTGCAAGAGTAGAAATAGGTCTTTTTTAAAGTGAACAACTACAATGACAAGTATATCAGGCATGTCTTGTATACTTCCTCCTGAAGACATGAATGAAAATGTTAAAGAGAAAAGAAAAAAAGGACAAAAAAATGGAACTGGATAAGAATATTATCTGCATGTTTCATTAACTACTGCTTTTTATTTTTTATCTATCAGTTGCACTACCTATTTTTTTTATCTTACTGTTTTTTAACTTATATTAATATCTTTTCCTCTGAAGAAGTGAATGGCCTTACTGAAAGCTCTAACAATACAGCAGATCTCGGCTTATAGCTGGAGGTTGGAAAGCTTGCTGAAGGTGATCTTTTTTAAGTGAAACAATGTCTTGACTCCTGGTCATCTGTTGTAGCTTCCAGACTGCTCACACTAGTATTTCATTGACTATTTACCTCATCAGTGAAATATTTTCTTTGTTTTCTTTAAATAAACTACACTTGTTTCTGTTTTTTGTGAAGTTCTATCTTGCCTTCCTGGAATGTGGCCCAAAAGCACTCGAGAATAATTTTGCAACCCAAGTTTTACACTTGAGACCCCACCTCTCATTACTACTACTCGAGCTCTTCTTTGATATTTGTTTTAAATAAAAACCCAGTTTCTGCTTACCCTCTAATGCTGTGGTTCTGAGGAGTTTCAGCAACCATAGGTGGTGCTGTGCTGTAATTATTTGATTTATTATTTTTTTTTAAAGTAACTGAAAGAGGCATGGAGACCACCAGGAAAGAATCAGTGCTTTTTATTTTCAGACCAAAAGAACAAAATAAAATAAAAATAAAAATTGATTGGATTAGTTCAAAACAAACTCAGTGGGTGTTCTGGTGCACTTCTGAGTTCTCAGTTTCTTTTACTTTCTCTCTCTCTCCAATGTCTGTATATGTATTTATGCTTCTGTTTGTATCTTTCCCACAGCTTTCCTCTGACAGTACCACCACCTCTGGCTGTCCTTTTCATTCTAGTAATTACTGGCTAGTAGATTTTGTGGGTACCTCCCAGCTTGCCACCTTCATTTACTTTGTAAGATGCAGGAAAACATCATCATGTAAACTGTAGTTCATATTGAAGTTTATCAGTCTTTCTTTTTGTTGATCTCTTACTAATGATCCTTCATACAATATGTGCTTTTGAAGTTCAACTGGAGATAAAAGTACAATAATGAAATGGAGTATTGATTCAGAATCTGTTCTGAATTTCTCCAGTTAGGAGGACAGAATTTCCCAAACAAAAAGTGCAGAAGCTTATCTGAGTTCTTTGAAATCCATAGTTGCTTCTATGGTGCTGAGCTAGAGATGCCCTGGAAAAACCACTTCTGAGAGGCTTTCTGCTTCAATTCAGCTGAAAAATTCTGGAAGCATTCTGGTTTTGGGTTTTGTTTTTTTTTAATCTAATATTTTTACAAATGAATGTTCCCTTTATGTATGATTTTTAGCCCAAGACTAAGTTTATTACTGTGCCTTAAAACCAATGCCTGCATTCCTAGGTGTTGCAGGGGAAAAAAACCTGCTCAATTCATGTGATTTAAATCAAATCAGTATCAAGGAAGTATGTCAATTCTTTAGCAGCTCATCATTATCTGGCAATCGGTGAACTATACAGTCAGGATCAATTCAGCAATAAAACTAATAAACCACAACACTAGACACTTGCAAACTGCTAATGAATGCCTACAAGACCTCCTCCTGTAACTAATCTCCAAAAGTTTTAATCACAACCACAAGCACCCACACAGACACAGAGTTGAGGGCACACAACTCCCCACGGGGTTGTGGAGGCTATGAGCACATGTTCCTCTTCTCAGAGCTTTTTTCACACCCCTCCTGTTGGAGATGTGATGGTCATACCTCTGGGGCACCCACATCAATACCTACAGTCCCCAAATCCCCACCTCTGTGCACTGACACCTGCACACACTGGGCATGGGTCACTCCCTGTTGCCCCTGAGCTGTGAGCTATGAAGGGAACTGTATTGCATTTTTTTAATACATTTTTGTATCTTTTGATTATTTTGTTGGGTTGTAGACAGCAAGATCTACTTTTACCACCCATTCTTGCAAACATACATGCACACTGGTTGATTCTTCCACTGCACTATGTTGCAGCATAATGCATATCCTTGGGAATCCTACGAAGTGCTCAGCTGGGCTGTTTTGTGGCAGTGAGGTCAGAGTGATCATGGCTGATTAGTTATTTAATTTCTCATCTTTTGTTAAGTAGAATCAACGAAAGACTCACAGGACTTTCTTTAAGATTCCCTGAAATTCACTCTATCACCCTGTGACTGAACATTTCTTGGTTTAATAAAAAGGGAAAAAATCCTTCCGAAAATGTATTTTTTTTTAATACAAGAATTTATGAATTGCATTTCTCTGTACTTTCTGCTTGGCTAAGCATGGTTGTTCTTTTTCATCTTACAAATACAAGAAAACATCCAAGTAATTTTATTATTATTTTTTTTTAAGGACGAGCTTAGTAAACACCAACTGGACTCCAGAGGGGCTTTATTTTGATTTTAACAAATATCCATGTTGGACACTCCTGCAAATGTCATAGACTGCAATAATATTAATGTTCTCTCTGCTTGAAAAAGAAAATGTGCTGATCTGAAAAGTAGCAATACTGTGACTTGCTTGCAGTGAGTAGTCTATATTATACTTCTGTGGGCTCTGTTTTGGTTACCATCATTAAAAAATCTGGGAGTTTATCAGATAATAGGTGGGTAAAGTTCTGTTCAGGGTAAGATCATTTTTATATGAAGACAGTTGTCACCAATTTAATTCTGTTTACTGTGGAAAGAGTAAATTTCTTGATGTGGTCAACAAGTGGTTCCATTCAGTGCTGATGTTTACCAGAAACTTAGTCAACTCATTAACCTTCAATTAAATTACTTTTTTGCTGTCTTAGGTATCACTTCTGCTTAAATAGTTAAAAAAAAAATATTCCAGCAGTTGGCAAGGCACCTAGAAGGAGAATCTCTAAGGTATTTATAGCCTTATTTATGAATTGCTTTGATGAGCAGGGTTCACTGACAGCCAAGGGAGCAACAGATATGTTTATGGCTCATCTTGATACACTGGGGAGGTCAGTAACCAACTGAGACTGTACATTATTTTCCTCCATTCAGCAATATATGCAATGAAAAACAGCAGTGCACTGTAAAGGTGAAAAATGCACATCACCATAACTACATTATCTTGTGGGAAAGTGAGGAAAAGATTCTAAGGTGCTGGAAGTACAAGAAGAGAGGATGAATAATATGACACTTAGGGAAAGGTGTGTGTTGCAACAGTAAAAGAGTGATTGTGCTACAGAAAACATCCTTAAAAGACCTTACCTGCAAATATGAACTTGAGCAGGAGCACGTGCATTGTCTGGTGCACAAGAGGCCTACTTGAAAGCCTAGAAAATGAAAAGCTTTTATTAAGGCAAGAGAAATGTTTATAATAGCTCTTTGTAAATACACTGGATGGGAAAGTATCAGAGAAGAAAAAGAACTAAAGCCACAAGATCCAATGGGTCATAAACTCATCACACATGTGTTTTAATTAGGAACTATGAAGAAAACCTAAACACTAGAGCAAATCTGGAGCCAGGACAGTAGGGAACAAATAACCTCTGAGCTAATTTTAAGATGTAACTTATATTCATCAAAGGGAACCTGTGAGACTGTGTACAAAGGACTGGATGCACTGACCAAAGAGATTCCTCTCGATTATATATTCTTAAACTTTTCTTCCAAATTTACACTGAACGAAAGCCTAACATTCCAGCTGACCTCTTGCTTGCAGCTTTCTCAGCAGGACAAAGGTGTAAATGACAGGTTGGTTTGAGTCCCTCATGTACAGGACAGATTTCAGAGAAAAGCATTTACCTTTGTTATCTGCTGGGGTCAAAAATACATAAAATACCCAAGCTTCACAGCTTGGAGACAGTCTTACTGGTAATCTTTTGCTTTTCCAGGTGCTTGATATGATGCAAGAAATATCAAGGAAAAGACCTAAAGATCTTCAGTCCCATCTTTTACCCCAGTCTTTTCACAACTTTTTGGCCTATTGAGATGTGCAGACTATTAGAAACTCATATTTCTGTGTTTTCCTCTTTTTTTCCAAATGCATTTTTGGATCTCACTCTTTTCTATTGAGCTGGGGATTGCTCTCCCCACTTGCAAACATCATCTCCAGAGCTGTAATTTTTAGCACTCAAGCTACTTTTTCTCTCTGCCCTGATTCTAAGTTTGAATGCTGAAAACTATACGCATTTACCACCTAATTACCTTGTTATAAACTTTCTTCTTTCCACCCACTTTTCTTCATCTCTTATGATTCTTGTTTCTCTACTTCGAGCCAGAGATCATGTATTTTCCATCATTTCTGAAGAGAACCTCAAAAATATAGGATATTCTATAAATAGTTATTAGTGAGGAAGAGGAGGTCAAGTAAAATTCTTCAAAATAATTCTACATTTTAGACCATGCTGTGATCAGCTTGATTTTCTCAATCATCTAGGGAAAAACTATCCTCTATGGACTTTTCTGGATAAATAGAAGAAAGACAGGCATTACATCTGCTCCTTTCAAATATCAGCTTCCAAATTCTACTTATTGCTTTGTTTGCTGCCTTACTTAGCCATGGCATAAAATATTTATCCGAGTGGTTATTTGTTTGATAGAAAATCACAGCAGCTCTAGGAACTTATTTTTTTTTCCACATTTACATGATAAGTATTTTCATATGTATTAAAAATTGTATGTCTAAATAATGTAAAACATGCAGATGTAATTTTTATATGTTTATGCATCCAGCCAGGATACTGCAAATAGCCTAATCAGCTTGAATAGCATCTCCAAGTCTCCCTGAAATTCAGCTTATGGAAGGGAAAGGTCACTCATGGATTGTTATTCTCCCCAGACTCATTCAATTCAGGGTAAAGAAATGCACAATGACTAGAATTTCTTTCTGAGTGGCAGGAGGATTCTTGTACATGTCTAGGAAATTTACCATAGGGAACCAACTTAGAGAAAACTTTTGTAGGGATGATGATGATTATTATTATTTACATCTTAAGTTCTCAGTGGTTCTCTGAACTTATATCATTGGGGAAGAATTTTATTGAACTTATTTTGATGTGTGAATTACATCTACTTACACCAAAATATATCAATTTTTCAGCTAATAACAGTTTTTGTTCATGAACCATTATAATTATATGAGTAAGTGGTTTGCATATTAGTTGATAAGCATTACCTGATAACACTGTAGTCTCTGGATACTCTTTCAATTTAGGAATATTTAATGCTTGTTTCCCCCAATATATACAGACTATTAATAAGTTCTGAATAAAACCCCAAATTTTCTCAACATTTCAAATTTTGGGAACCCTTATTAGGAAAAAATGTTTTAAATTTACCTCAGAGTCTTCCTTCAAGCACCTCTAGCACTGCTACATCACTTCACAGGGCTGGTGGGAACAAGACTTTATCTGTTACAGGATGAGCTACTCTATAATGCTCTATCAGCCGAAGTAAAGAAATATTATTCTTGGTTTCCCCATTTCACCTGTTAATTATTCCTAATAATACATTGAGAAGGACACAATTCTTGTATTTATCAATAACAGCAGCTAGTTTGGGACACAGTTATTAAAATGTAAATTTCTTCTCAAAAACATCATCTGCCATTCTTTAAAACCATGCCAGCCTCTTTGCTGACACCTCAAAAGAGATGCACAAATAAATTCAATGGATGCATCACAAATTTCTTATTCCTGATTTTAGAGCAAAGTTAAGAAAAAAATATGCTATTAGTTTTACTTCAAAGAGGGCTCCTTGCCCAAGGAGACTGAAAAAAAACCTGAGTTTTTTTAAGAGATCAGAAAGAATAAAATGGAGGAGAAAGGGCACAGAACAAAACTATAGGGCTCTTAAATTTACTTATAATTCCCTGCTAGAAATCCTCTGCTGTTTTACAGCCATCCTTAAAGCACAGCACACATCAAGTCACTCACATACACCCCAGGACCCCCATTACTCCACTGTTGCAGAATTGCTGAGCTGCCACAGGTTCACAGCAAACAAAGTCAGCACTTCAAACCCTTGAAGCTCACGTGTGACTCCTTAGACCAATATTTGTGAAGTGTTCAATTAGCAACTGTGACCAGTCAGACCATTATGGCATTTTATGCCCTGGGAAAATGGAAACACAGAAGTCCCACACAGGGAGGAAGGGAGTTTAAAAGGTAGGTCTACTGAGAAATGTAACATAATTGGATACCCTTTAAAAGACAAAACTCCTTATAACATTACTTAGGCAGTCATTTTGATTTAAATAATGTCAGTAACATTATTTAAAATCCTTTTAGATAAGAACACCCACCCTCGCACTCATCTCTTAATCAATCAACTGACACCTGTCAAGAAGAAACTGTGGGGGGAAGGACTGCTCTTTAAAAGGAATTTAAATAATGTTAATACATTGCTCAACAGTATTTGGCAGACACTTTCCTTCCTAGCAGCTCTCTTCTTTGAAGCCTGTGTGCTTATGCAATACCCTTGCAGAAAAAAACCAAACAACACAGGAAAATACAATACTGCTTCAGTTGGAGTTCATAATTTCATTTTGTTTGTTTTGAGGGACAGAGCCCAAGTGCTAAAATAATGTTAAATTATTAACTTGTCCTATAAAAAACTACAACTGTATGAGTAATGCAGAATATTAGCTATTGCAAAAATATTGCATTTGTCAGTCAAAGTCAGTACCAACGCATACTGGATACAGTGGAGGTGTCAAGCTTCTCAAGAAGTGTCAGTATTTTAATTAATATGTTCATTAATGATGATGAGCAGGAATTAAATTCACAAATACTGGAAAAAAGTTTTGAAAATAAACAAACAAAAACAGAAGTAGAAAGAAAAAAATTACCAATGGGGGTTAGAAACATTAGGCAGAAATGAGCAAACAATGAGATTCAAATTTTGGGAGGAAATGTAAAGTAATTTATGCACATGAACTAGTCAAACAAACAAAAGGAGTAAGAAGAAATATTAAAGTACAGAAAAATTATATGAGTTTTCATTCTTGTGATGTTCTATACTACAGCATTTGCAAATGAAAACCATATTTTTATTGTAAATATTGGTAAATATGTGGCCTTTCATATTATTATTATTTTTATATATATATATAGAGTAAGAGCAAATCAAGAACAGCAAAGAAAAACAAATGAGGAAAAGTGAAGACCAGGAAAATTATTTATGGGAAAGATTAATGGGGTTACATTCTCATTTAAGCTGAGGAACAGAGACACTCTTGGACACAGACACTTGTCAGGAGTGACCTCAGTTTATTTATTTTCAGTAATCCAAGTGAGTCCTTAACTAGTCCTCTTCTTCAACAATCTGAGCAAGAAGTCAGGGCTATTCATGCTGGCCCAGAACAGACAGGCAGAACTGTCGTGCTGATCATTTAATTATTAGGGTGGGATTTGTTCCAGAACTAATGGCAGTAACTATACAAAAGGAGGTGTTACCTTCAGCAAAGGACTCAGTTGACAAGGTGAGAATAGAGGCCTGACTTTTGATTGAACGAAACCAAGTGCAATGAATCACAGAATCACAGAATTGTCGTGGTTGGAAAAGATTTCTGAGATCATCTCAGCTAACCAACAACCTCTACCTCTCCCCCCCAGAAAAATAGGTCCACTAGAGCATGTCCTGAAGTGCCTCATCTATACGGTTTTTAAATGCCTTCAGGGATCTTGATTCCACCACCTCCCTGGGCAGCCTGTTCCAGTGCCTGGTTACTCTTTCAGTAAACAAATTCTTCCTAGTATCTAGTCTATTCCTAACCCCTATTTCCTAATTCCTAATTCCCACCACAAAAGTCACCATCACTTTTTCAGCTCTGCAGTCTGTGGTGCACACCACACTCATAAAATATGTAAGATGATTGCAGCAAAATTAATATTTTAAGACCAATTTTGCAGTGAAGGAGAGATGGCATGGAGAATTGAGCACTCACAAAGCCTTCTTCCACTGCTAGCTTCTAGTTACCAACTGATTTACTTACAGTATTTTAGGACTGGGTCTCTTCTACCTGCCTGAGCCTCTTGGCTTCTGTGGGACCACGAGTAGATGAGGTAATGCTGGACCAGTAGCGTTGACAGTAATTCTTAGAATCATAGAGTCATAGAACGGTTTGGGTTGGAAGAGACCTTAAAGATCATCTAGTTCCAACCCCCCTGAATGGGCAGGGACACCTCCTGTTACATCAGGTTGCTCAAGGCCCCATCCAACCTGGCCTTGAAGACCTCCAGGGAGGGGGCATCTACAGTATCCCTGGGTAACCTGTTCCAGCACCTTACCACCCTCACAGGAAAGAACATTTTCCTAATTGTTGGCCAAGAGTTGAGCTCCACACCTGAGAGATTTCAGGCAACAGGCAATAGCCAAGCAGGTGATGGAAGGAAAGGCCAAAAGTAATAGTCAGCATGTGTCTCTCTCCCACCTCTCAGCTGTGAATCTCTCACTGACATTTAATGTAGGCAGCAATACTAAGCCCATAACCAGAGTAGAGATGCTTCACTTAATAAAAAGATGTAATCAAAGAAGACCAGCTACAAGATCTTGGATGCCTCCCATCCCTGGAAACATTCAAGGTCAGGTTGGACAGGGCTCTGAGCAACCTGATCTAATTAAAGATGTCCCTGCTCACTGCAGGGGGTTTGGACTAGATGACCTTTAGAGGTCCATTCCAACCCAAACCATTTAATGATCCTATGATCTTGTGATCTAACTATATCTAATACTAGGTTCTTTATAACTTACTTATTTCATATCCCTTTTTTGACAACTCATTATACTAGGAAACTGAGGAGAAGCCTACTTAAATGAGTTTTCTTCTCATTGAACAGAAGCATCTTTCTCTGATTTGAGTTGAGCAAGTCAGGTCAACAGATCGCCTAGGTCAGACCTAGAAATGCAGTGCAACTCAGGTGCAGCAGTTTTTTCTATATTTTGGTTTTTGTGTGTGTGTGTAACTTACGGAGAAAAAAAAAATCCACCTACTTACAAAGAGAATTAATCTGCATTTGAATATACCTTAAGATTTTTAGATTAGTGGTGCAGCAAGTCTTGCATGCTGTCTTATTTTGCCATCAAAAGTAATCACTGAGATTCAAGCTGTTTGCATTTTTCCATTCTTTGTTAAGTCTTAAATATAGAAACAAATAAAAAAAATATATTCTGAACATATTTGGGGGTTTCAGATTAACTGAAACATACATCCAAATGTTATGTGAGCTTCCGGTCAGTGTCCTGGCACACTGCCTGTGCTGTGTGAGTTACAACACACCTCTGTCCTGTTTGGTGTGTTTGGCAACAGCTATGCCACATTCAGCTCCAGGCTCTCTCCACAGCAAAAGCTGCCAATGGAGCAGAAGTGTGCCAGGTATGGGTATGTGATGTAGAAAACAATGGTTTACATTTGTACTGCTTTCTTTTCTCATTACTCTCTTTTATGACAATGAATTTATGAGTAGCCATTTCCTATTCCATAAATCTTCGCCAGGACACTGAAGTATCAAAATTGCAATGACTCATGCAGTCTGGGAAAGATAATGTGAACATATACTACTTTGACTTTATCACTGCACTGTAATTCAATTGCCTGGTTTTTTTGTTTTTTTTTTTCTTTCTCTTTGTTTTTGACCTTCCTGAGCTCACAGAAATATAAGCTTACATTGTCCAAATGCAGGTGTCTGATATTTTTCCCGTCACAAAAGATAAGGAAGCTGTTTTTCAGTACCCCTGAGTGACCAGTATTCTTTAGTTTTATATTTCAATGATTACAGTCCCCTGTGGTGAACAAAGACCCCTGTGCTTGCATCTGTTTAAAACTTAGAGTAGTTGTCCCTGTCTCTTGGCAAAGAAGATACACAAAACAGAAGGGCAGTGTGTGCTAAATATTTAGAGTTTGGGACCTAACACAGGAAAACTTCGGCATACAAAGTAACTGCCACCACACAAGACCTAACGGGGATCATGGTTTATCTCCTCCACTGTTTTAGTCTAGGATTCCCATACAGCCAGGGGAGAACAAGGTGCCTGTTTAGAGGGAGACTGATCTTATGGTGGAATAAGTTCCTGAGGTTTTTCAAGTGAGCAGTCTTGTTTCTCTACATTGACGGGAAGTGGGTTGCAAAGACATCAGTGCACGTATAAGTATCTGAAGTTAGATGAGATAAACTTCTCCTATGGACAATAGCAACTTGCTGGTAGCTGTCCAAGGATAAGTGCTTACACCACAGCAAATGTGTACAATTCAAGATTAATTATAGTGCCAATGAATCCATGACATTGTACTCTGAAGTGGAGGTAGGTATGTGCATGAAAAACTAGCTCAGAGCACTGCAAATCTTTCCATGGTTTTTAATTATGAAAGAGGGAAAAATGTTTAAACCAAGCACAGATATACAGCACAGGAAGAAAATCTGAAGTGCTTTGTATCACTACTCTTAAAGAGATAAAATTGATATTGTCATCATTAATAGAAGCAAAACTCTAGAAATAAAGCTTGGAAACCACTGAAGTATGGGAACCTTTTTACAGTGGAATCAATTAAATACATGCTGCTCTCTTAAAATGCACCACTTCATTTTAAGTAGCTTAAGGTATGAATAACAAGGCCATAAAATGTTAATAACTATAATAACTGTAGCTTCTATGATATTTTTTAACTGTGCGGAACTGAAATGTGACAAGTAACAATAAAAAGAACTTGCAGAAATTACTTGGGTTAAGGAAGGTTGAGAGATTTTACTGAGAAATCTTTGCTCTTTCACTCTTTTAACCTTGAATGAACAAAGGTCGAGACAAGTGAAGCAACCAGGTAGTTTTTTTTTCAAACCACACCTTTGGAACAGCCATCTTATTTATTTTGTTACTGCTGTTTATATTACTGTAATTCCTAGAGGCCTTGTCATGAACTATTGTGCTAAGCATTCAAAAATCCAGATTAAAATGACAGTCTCTGTCTCTGAGAGCTTGTATATAAAGTGTAAGGCAAAAGAAAACAGCCTCATGTGAAGAGACAGGACAACACAAGGAAATATTTTCTTTCTTGGTCAGTCTGATAAGCAATGGCCAATTTATTGAGGTTTTGTCACCACACTCAATGGTGAACGGGTTTGTAATGGATTGACAATAAAGGAGATCTTTGTGGAAGATTTTGGAGGGCTCTCATCAGGTAAAGAGGCCATGTAATATGGTTCCATAAATGTCTTTTACATATCTGGAAAGGGACTAATGAAGACTGAACTATAAGCAGTAGATCTGAGCTGATCCAGAATGAGGAAAGTCCTTTGGAGGGTATATGGAAAGAACAGAACAAAGGGAATTGGGAATACTCAAAACAATGAAGGGCAAAAAAAACCCAACACAACAGTTTTCAAATGTGCTGCAAATGGATAGTAGGCCAAGGAGAACCAAATGCAGTGCCCAAGACAGTTTCTGAAAGCTTGGATAGTATTTAGCATTCCCTCTCTGCTGCCTGCAAGGGCACAGCTTTAAGGAGGGAGATGCATCTTAGGAACCATCACCACTGCTTCAGTCACAGTCGTAGCAAATGCAGTAGACTCATTCTGCCTGTGAGAACTGCCTGTCCACCACAAGGGAAAAGCAGATGAAAAGTGCCCTGAGGGTGGCCTGTTTCATCCTACTTCAAACGCATGCTCCCCGGGGTTGCTGAGATCCGTAGTTCCACAGAGGAGAGGCAGCTGCAGCTCTGTTTTCCCTGCTCCAGCCAGGAACAAGTCTGGGAATGTGCTCCAAATAGACACATGCCTGGCTACATGAAACAGCACAGTCAGGCAGCCTTAACACTCACATGAACACAAACAGCACCAGTGGCCTCATCCTGTTCTCTAGCTAGGGGAAAGCCCACTAGTCAGAACCTGTCAAAGAGAAGGCTCTGGGAAGCTCTTACAGCATCTTCCAGTACTTGAAAGGCCTACGAGAAAGCTGGGGAGGGACTTTTTACAAGGTCATGGAGTGATAGAGCAAAGGGTAATGGCTTTAAACTGCAAGAACGCAGATTTAAGTTAAACACTATAAAAAAAATTCTTCAATGTGAGGGTGGTGAGACACTGGTGCATGATGTCCAGAGAAGCTGTGGCCTCCACCCGCTGCTTACAGGAAAGTGAAGTGTTTCGAGGTTGCAAGCTGTTTTGATGTTACTAAGAAGAGTAAAAAATCAGAGCAAACTTAGTGTAGGACAGACCATGAGCCAGTTCCTCTAAATGACTTTTACAGGTTTTGCAGCTTAGAGCGTGGTCAGAGGTGACCAGTGACCATTCTCTTCCTCAGTAGGACTTAGCAGTACTTATTGTAATGTGGCAAGGACTGGGATATTACTTTTATGCAAAGCACAGGCAGATAAAACTCATATCTTCACTGCTTTTATTCATGTATCTTTTAAAAGTTTTTTAATCTGTCACGAATGAGTGCATGCTAAATATTTAGGCAGATAAGATACATGCCAACCCAAAGAGGAGCAGTCACCTCCTTCAGTAAGAATTTGCTTGCACAGATCACAGGAAATTAATTCCAAATTAATTTTAATGGTTTAACGAAGCAATGTAAATACATATTATTAAGAAACCAATATGGATATAATTTCGCTTACTTTAAATCATTTTACATCCATATATTTATGTAATTTGGATAAGGTTTCCTGATTTTTGCTGTAGAGATAAACCCTGAGCCTTGGAGAAGTCACAGTTCTCTTTGGAGCCATGAAAAGCAATACCCCAAAATATTAAGAATAGATGTTATAGAGGTGTTTGCACTGAAAATTCTAGTCTATATGTAAAGAACAAAATCCCAAATAACTATTTTTGGATGACAAATCTACACACATAACATTTCCAGTTTTCAAGAAAAAGATTCCAATTTGAGGAACTTTAGGAACTTATTATTTTCTGTGTAAACCCTTAAAAGAAAGTACCTTTTGTTTTCTTATTTTGCTTGCCACAAATTTATATACCACTAGAACTTTCCATGAGAATTTTTAAGCTGCATTATTTATAAATCAGAACAGAATTAATTAAAATACAAAGCTATCTTTTTACTGTCCTTTTATCATCACTAGCATTCTTACGCTTATCTCAGTGGCTTTGACCCTTTAGAGGGGATTTGAGCATTGATTTTAAGATGTGTACCTAGACAAATTGCAATATTCAAGCAGCATTTCCTCCAGGCTTCTGCTTTTGTTTGTCTTTTTGCTTGTTTGTTTGTTTACTTTCTCATGAGCTTATTGCAGAACTGGGTACATCTCTTTCCACTGGGCTGAAATACCCACTGGACAAAAGGAAGCCTGAGGAATACAAATCCACATTTCCTGACACTGAGTCTAGAGCTTTACCCTTAGGAAAGTGTAATTTCGGAGAATCAGGGGATTCATTTACTAAATTAAATTTTAAAAACTTCAGCTCAAATTTTTCAGTCAGATGTAAATAGGAGGGAAAGCCCCTGCCTCTGAAGACACTAGGGGAAAACAAAGTGGAGAAACTGAGTGAGCAAATCCACTGCTAATTTATCAGAAAGAGGAAATAAGAGAAGATCTGGTTCTCTTTATCACCAGTCAAGCCTAGCTGTTGTGGTAGTTTCAGGTCAGCTCCAATTCTGGAGCCCCCAACAGAAGAAGGACATGGAACTCATGGAGAAAGTCCCGAGAAAGGCCACAAAGATGATCCAAGGGCTGGAGTAGCTCTCCTACGAGGACAGGCTGAGAGAGCTATGGCTGTTCAGCCTGGAAATGAGGAGGTTCTTAGGGGACCGTATAGTGGCCCCACAGTATCTGAAGGGGGCCTACAGGAAAGCTGAGGAGGGACTTTTTACAAGGGCATGGAGTGACAGCACAAGAGGTAATGGATCAAAACTGAAAGAGTGGAGATTTAGGTTAGATATTAGGTGGAAATTCTTGAGTGTGAGGGTGGTGCACACTGGCACAGGTTGTCCAGGGAGGAAGTGGAAGCCCCCTCCCTGGAAGTTTTCAAGACAAAGTTGCATGGGGCCCTGAGCAACCTCATCTAGTGGGAGGTGTCCCTGACCATGCAGGGAGTTTGTAACTAGGTGATCTTTAAGGTCCCTTCCAACTCAAACCATTCTATGATTCTGTGATGATACGACCCCATAGGAGATTAAGGAACAGGGCCACCACCAAATTAAGTTCTAGCAACGAGAGGCATCCACACGACTAATGCAGACACCGGCTACATTAGGCTCATTTCACAGCTTATGGGCACTCCAGGGGTTCAGTTCAGCTCATCACAGACATCTAAGAAAGGTCAGATGAATCAAAGCATAGAAGTAATCCCTCCAGTGACAAGAAACAGAGATTCAGTGACCAGCTAATGTGCAGACACACCCCAGACAGATACAGAGGACAGCAATCTCAGCCTTTCATCTTCAGTCACCAAAACAGAACTGTTCAGTATGTCTGAAGTGGAATTTTAGAAATTTTATAGTGCTTTCTGTCCTCCCTTACAGAAATGAACATGCTGCATTTTTTGTCTGGTCTCATTAAGGTCCAAGGATAGTGATTTCTTATTGAGAGTTAATTGTGGAAAAGTTACAGATGGTCATCTAATATTTCTGCAATAGGAATAAAAATATGAACATGGAATTGTTTCCACTTTCTGATCAGGATGGATTTTAGGATAGACCAAAATAAACCAGTCTCATGGTGCAGGGTCATTTATTCAAAATTTGCTTAGCACAGGTGAGCTGTTACTAAGTGCTGTATGAAATGAAATAGTTTACCATTATTATTCAGTTCTTAATGGCCCTGTATGAAAACAACCACCATTATGTTGAAGACATCGTTACCCTTCACAAGCCACTGTTCTCTTCTGCCCATAAAAGATTATGCAATACTTTTTAGTTGCAACTTGTACTATACCATGTGGGCTATGGAAGAAAGTCTTTTAGAAAAAAAAAAAGCATATTCTATCTGTGCACTATCTCTGCAGATCACACAAAGGGTCATATTTTGCATCTAGGAAAACTGGGAAAATCCCATGTCTGACACATCAAGGTTTGCTGTGCACATACAGGTCAACTGCACAATATCAATGCAGTAATTCTGCTGTAACATTGACACTTTGGCCATTCTGTGTGTTTCAAAGCAAAACTGATGAAATGATGTATAATGACCTTTTCATGGAGTGGCCAGACTGAGTGGAGTTTTCATTCAAAAAAAGGACTGTTTGGGAAATCTGAACGCATTGCCTCCTAGTCTTATAAACAGGCTCCATCCCTGCTATAAAATTGATCTAAAACTATGTGAGAAGTCCTTTGGTGTCCCTCAGGTGCTAAGTAACATTAAAAACAAACAAGCAAACAAACAAAACCAAACAAAAAAATAAAGCAATAACAGTGACAGATAAAAGTGACAAAGTCGCTGCCATTTCTGAGAAGTTTTTGTAGGTGCTACATGATACTTAAGTGTTACCAGACATTTAGTAGTTTCTTTTATGTTAATCTTTTTTTCATTGATTTGTTTTTTAGATTTACCACTGGGGAAAAAAATTAGAAGGGGAAAGAAAAATTAAACTGAACTTCCTGCCCTGTCAGCACCTTGCGTTCACAGTCAAAGACAAGTAGTGAGAAGAGTAAAATGATGCTCTTCTAATTTTGTTGCTCTTTTACCAAAATATAATTACTCTAGTTGCAAACTGAAGATGAGATTTCTGTCTGAAACATTTAATTTTACTTGGATTTGTATGTTCACAGAGGAGAATTTTATAAAGACTCTTTACAGAAACAACATCTTTATTAAAACTACCAGCAACCAATCAATCAATGGCTTGTTGTTGTGCCCAAGTGGGAACATTGTGCTCAGGTGGAGTGTGTGTCTTACCATTTACCAGGCAACCTGTGTAGTTACTACCAGTTTCAGAAAAGTTCTAACAGCCTTTTGATCAGTTTTCATAGATTTGCATTTTAATATCACTGCTGCCCCCCTACTTTATTGTCTATTGTTTTTCTGAAAAATTATCTGCTTAGGAGACTTGGGAATTACTGATGTATTCATGGGGCACATCTAAAGAATGTGGAGGAGAAATTGGCCAAAATTAGTTCCTCCAATTGAAAGAAAAGATGTCAACCTTGTCTGAAATGCACAAAAGCATCAAAAGGCCTGCCCAGTACTGTCCTTTTTCTCTCACTCTAAGAAGAGTGCATGCTTCAGCCTGTTAAATCCAATCCTATTTTTAATTGAACTTTGGTGAAACATTAAATCTTCAATTCACACAACTTCTCTGTTGGCATTGCCTGCAGCACTTCATTTGGTAATATTGTCACCTCTGACTCCCTTTGAAGGACAAATTAAATCTTAAAGGTACTGACTGACCTTCTAGAGGAGACTGTCTCCTTCCACAAATAATGTATTTCATCTAACATTTTCCAGACATGATTATTTCAAATAAAAGAAAAAAAAAAACTTATATCTTTTTCAGCATCAAATTTCTTCAAAAAACGTGTTAAGGTACTGCTTGTGCTAAAGAGAGTTTTGCAGCCAGCCAAAGCTGTTGCAGCATTTGAGGAACGTCTGCTAAAGCATTTTACACCTTTCTTACCTGTTTCCCACAGGATGGGATTCAGTTGCTTGAACTTAGTTGTCTAGTATTACTGAAAATTCCTTGGGATATCCTATTTGATCTCGAGTTGCTGTTCCAGAAGATGCCTAGTCATATCTAGGAGCTTCATGGGGGTGTTTGAGATACCCTGGTATGTCTAAAGCACCACTTCAGTACTGAGGCAAATGAATCTTTCCCCCTCTTTCCAATTCTGTAACAGCATCCTTATCAAGGAGACAATTTATGAACTGAATAATGAGAAGCACATACTTACAGAGAGTGGGAAGAAGAAACTCTAAGACATGATAATCTCAATATTTACATACAAGCCCTGAACCCTTGGCAGCTATTGCCCCTCTCTCCATCTCCAAGCTGTTTCAGAGCCTGGAGCACACCCCAAGAATATGAAATGAATTGATGACTTTCTAATTGTTTTTACACAGTTCAACCGTGTGACATGAAACTGGATGCTGTTGCTGGTATCTTTTCTTTTAAGAAGAGGTCTAGAAAAAAATAATAATTAAAAATCTGATAAGCATTTTGTACCACAATACAAGCAACCTGTAGTCATACTTTACCACTCAAAGTTAATTCCCACTCCTCTACTTGTCTTATGGCCAAATCTTATTGTTCAAAGTTTCTGAGGTTTTCCTTATACACATTTGTCTGCTACTGTGTTCAGAGAAGTCTGTTTCCTTTACAAGTGAGGGTTAAACCAGGAAGTTCTGTCCTTATAAGTTTTATAGTAATCGAAGTTTTGCAAAAGTATGGACCTCAGCTAGGGATCAGGAAGATAAAATTGTCCTTCCCATATGCAAAGGGTTATATTTGGTTTTCTCTAAAGAACTTATTCAACACTTGATGATTGACCATAAGATCAATTTAGAAGTACATTAGGTGACATTTTGTGGCCTATGATAGATTGGAAGTCCAGTCTGGTAATAATGAATTTAGGAATTTCTTCTATCTGGAGCAAAACAGAAATCTCTGTCCCCATGGATTTTTTATTTTTTCCATGAATAGGAAGGGATGAAAATATTTTATAGTGATTTTAGCTTGTTACTGAATTTGGACAAATAACAAAACTGTCTCTCGTGATTCAGTGCTGACAGGCTTTGCTCCTATGGTAAGAGACTTGCTGTTGGAGGGTCATCCTTGCAAAATATCTTAGGATAGAAAGTGAAAATTTCAAACTTTTCCTTTTGTTCCACTGCATGAGATGATGCAGAACATGATAAGAAAGTTTTCAAAACCTTATTTGGTTTTATGTTCATGTGTTCTTGTAAATTATTTGCACTTAGTATGTCCATACAACTCTCAGATTTAATAGATGTCTTCTAAAATAAAGCATTGGGGTTTTATATATACAGTTTCTTCTCTTCAAATTTTTAGCCTACCCTAGCAAAGAGGGAGAGTATACAACTGGAGAAGTCCTTCCTGCCTTGCAAACTCTTAATTTAAAATACACAGATGTCACACTTCTTGGCAACTTCTGCAACAGCAGTTTCTCATAATGCATTAACACTGCAGAAAAACACTTGCAAAGGACCAAGAAAATAAAACCCATAGGCTGAAACTCTTTTCACCCAACTGTAATCAACTGGGCAGAGTAAATGCAGGGAAAGAAAATTCTCATATTACTTAATCATAGACAGAATGGTGGGATTTAGTTACCTGGGTGCAGGTGCTGGTACGTCAGCTGTGCAACATATTCCAATTGAGCTCCATCCCCTGCTCTGTAGTCAGAGTTTCTTGTGTCACCTCTTCCATGTGACTGTATAAGGAGTCATCCTGTGATCAGTACCCTGCCAGGAATCCCTGCAGCCGAGGCAGCAGATGCAGAGGATATTGGTGTCAGTGTTTGTTAGCTCCTGTCACTGAATGTGGAGGATGCTGCACCAAAGGCTGGTGAGAAGTTATTTCTCCCAAGGGAATGACAGAGCAGGATAAGGCAAACAGGGACAGAGACAGGTTGCTGCAAGCACTGGGTGCCAGTGGAGCAAACACACAACTAGGGGCTCGAGTCATGGAAAGAAAGAGAAGGCTCGTGACCCAGAACTTGTAGAGGGAAGGTGGGAAGAAAGGGGCCTCTTTTATGACAGAGACTGGACAGGGAGGGTTTTTTTTCAAACTTTTTAACTTTTTTACTAAACAAGTGCTGTGGCTTCTCTTTTTTACAAAGTTTGAGGATCTCCTTCATATCCTTATAAAACTTAACTGTAGGTTTATCAAGTGCTTTTGTTGTTTTCTGAGGGCCTCTGTTTAAGTAGGAGGTGAAGACAGACCCAGGTCCAAGCCCTGGCTTACTCTGGGACTCATCAGAGACACTTTACAGAGCCACAGAGAAAATTGTCCCCTGAAGCAGAATGCCATAAAGTCACTATAAATATCTGCATTTGCCACTCCACTGGTTCTGCTCCCTGCCTCCCCTTCCTTTGCCTGTCAGCTCTTGTTCTCCTTCACCTTCCCATTGCTGCTTCTCCTGTATTCCAAGAAGTCAGGTCTGCCTGGGAATGAAGATATCGGCAATAAAATTTCCATTATTTTTATTTCTATACTCCACTTCATAACCTTACTTCTTACACCACTCTGAGATGCAGTGAATTATTACACAGAGAGAGGGGTTGTTTCAAGTGAGCCTCTCAGGAGTTACGAATACTCCTGAACCAACCTGGTGTTGTTGCCATAGAGAATCACTAACCTGTCGTTATAGAATAAATAACGTAAGAGTCAGGAGAAGGTCATACTAAAACTCTTTCTTTTTGTAAACTATCTTTAAAGTGTCTGGTCAATGTCATGTCTCACCTGCTCACCTAAAAATCCATTTGCATTTCTCCTCTATCTGTTCATGATGTTGTGTAGTAAATCTGCACAGTTGTGCCATCTGATGCAGCTGTAATGATGCCCTGTACCCTCACTGCTTCCTCAGACAACTTTCTGTGTAGAAAAGTTCTCATTATTTTGACTGTAGTTTACATCTATATCAGAATTATGCTATCTTTTCTTTGTAAATTCTTTATTACCTCCTTCTAATAAAAGAAAAAGGGCACTGGCTGTTGACCTAAAACAACTTCTTTAAGATATTTAGCCAAAGAACATACACATCTGCAATTAAAAAAAACAACATTTTTTTTTCTTCCACTCTTGATCAGTGCGATTTCCTTTCAGGTTTTCCAATCCATTGTCATGTTTGTGTCCCAGTGTTTTATAACTAATACCACTGTCAAAGTTGCAAAATGCTTGCATTTAAAATTACCTCTGCTGGCGGATGCACATGAAACAAAGAAAACTGTTCCTCAAAAGAACTAAATAATCTGTTCTTTATCTTTTATTTACAAAGGGGAATTGACTTTCTTCAGCCTTTTCTGGCAAAAAGGTTATTTTATCCTTTACTTCCACAGGCTGTATTTGTATGAAACTAAAGCAGTCCCATAGGACAAGAAGCAGCAGTTCTTTCTTGTCTAAACCTGGTCATTGAACAGAAATAACAGACTGTGAAGCTGATGTAGTTTAGAAAAATGACTGATTTAAACTACAAAAGGTTGGATTTGATTGCAAGGGGACCAAGTTTAGCAGTTGGACTGGGGAATAAAGTTTCATTGCTATTTATAAAAAAAACCTCAAAGCATAATGCTCAGTATATCGTGCATCGGCCTGATGTCAAATAATCTGCGCTCTCCAACAGTCGTGGAAGTTTTCTTCTTTGTTCTCCTGCAGATAAACTGCTGGAGCAGAGGGTGGGTTTTTGAGGTTAGGGGGAGATTTGGGAGTGAGCAGAGGTAATTTTTGAGCCACTGAGACTATATTCACAAGATTCACTATTTGAGAGAACAAGTATAGTCAAAAACAGGAAGAGGAAAACCTTTGAAAATTCCAAAGACTGCTGTTGATTACAAGTCTTTCCATTCTTTGTTTTGTGATAGGAATTCTGTTTCAGAAATTAACATTTTCAAAACAGGGATGGTGTTTGAAATGGAAGAACAACATTTAAACACGGTATAATTTCCAGTCAAATTAAGTACTTTCTATTGGCCTGAATGCTCTTTTCAAGGGAAATATAGATTACTTGATTAAAAAAAGTGTGAGTTTTGGTTTGACACAAAAAAAATACACAGTGGGTTTATATAGATAAAAATAAGTGTTATGTATATCTAAAATATAATAAATATCTATGTATTTATTTATTCAGAGTATCAAGACAATTATTCTCTTGTTTCTAGGCTGTGAGTTAATGCAAATGCCATGAACACAAGAGATGGGGAAAGGGACATGAGAATCTGGTTTGATTGGGAAGGCGTGAGCTACGTTCAGAACAATACTCATTTCTAACCTCTGGATGCAAAAAAATCAACAGAGCCAACTTGTTGAATCTATGACAACAATACTTCCATTTATCCCTTTGATGGGGAATTGTCACTGAAATAGATGCTTTCACTAAATAGTTATGTACAGCTGGTAACTATTGCACAGTTGTCTGTAGAAGCCTGAACAAGGTTTAATGGAGCTTTATTGCTTTTCATAGAGCTCTATTGTTTTCATCTCTATTGTCTATATTATCTACTAAGAGTATTTTAAATAATTTTGGCACTTTTGATACAGGAAAGATACATCTGCTGGTCTTCAAGGGCTGAGGATTTCTTCTCCTCTTCAATTCTGAGGTCAATCCATAAGTAAGGTTTAATGTATAAACTGGTCATTCAGATCAGCACTGACAGGGAACCACGCCTTTACCAGCACCTGAAGAAGCAGAAGCAGCAAAATGTCACATGGAATTCAATAACATCAATACCCCCATCCTGTGCTTTCATCTCCAGCTGATCAGGCTTTAAATTTATTCCCATTTCGTATCCCACTGCTTCTCCATTTCTATGTGCTTGTTCTTCCTCCATTCACCCTTTTTCTGCCCTTGTCTTCTCACAAATAAACAACTTGCATCTAATTTTTTCTCCCTAGTGGCCCCAGTTTTGACAAATCTGAACTTAAATATGACATTTCTGATGCGGCTGCTCATGCAATCTCAGTCCTACCTGTTCTTACTGCTGCTGCTGTGTGGGCACTTTATGTAGCCCTCACAAGACTATTCCCCAAAAAGCCCTCAACAGCCCAGTCCACGTATTTGTGGGGTTTTGTTGTCTCTCACTTAACTCCTCTTTAACCACCCAAGAAATCCATACTTGCAAGCTCTGGCCAACTTCTCACACTCTGTTTTCTTACCGCCAGTGGTTTCTTGTGTCATGGCCAGTGTTTTTTTCTTGCTCAGCCTCAGGATACAGCCCAGTCACCTAGCTTTCATGCTGTAACAACTTCTTAACCTTAAGTCTTTATCATCCACATTTAAGCCTTGATCCAAAACCTGCCAATCTTAGTAGCTACCTTCCATGAGCCTTGAATCAAATCTGCAATGATTTTGCCTCACTTTGAAATATCAGTGGGAACCTTTAATAGCAACTAAACAGAGTGAGCATTTTTTGCCACCATCTGGGGACAAAGAATTTTCTGTCATCAGTACAAGTAGCCTTCCACCTGAAGCAACTCTAGTAATTGGGAATCAGATACCAATTCCATCTGCTTAAAGTGGTGATTCCTTGGTTTGACCATCTGGAGCTCAGGTAGAAGTGGATTAAAAGCATGATCATTACAATACAATTGATTCCCCTTGGGTTGAATTCCCTAGGTAACTGAAGTACCATTATTTTCACAATGCCTGTATTTGACTTTCAGACTAGAAAGGTATGATTTAAAGCTGTGTATGCTATAGTTGTATTACACTTGTTTTGAATTTCTAACCAGAAAACAGTGGCAAATGCTTATTTCTGACATTTCTTGCCTCTTAAAATCATTGTAAGAATTTCACTGATTTCTGAGAGAACAAGGATGGGGGAAAAAATATCAGGAGCTCTTCAGAAATCAAAACTAATTGAATTAATTTTTTTGTATTGACATTGTATGATTCCACTTCAGTATATATAACTGTATTTGTAATGGTTGTATTATAATTAACTCATTAATACAGATATAAGGATACTACCTAGTTAAGTAGTGCCATAAAAATCTTTAGAAAAATGTTTGCATTCAGAAGTTCCATTTTATAAACTTCTGTTAATTCAAAATCAGTTTTTGGGGCTTATTGGTTTGGGTTTTTGCTGTTGTTGGGTTTTTGTGTGTGTGTTTTTATTGATGTTGGTTTTGTTTTGGGTTGTTTTGGTTTGGTTTTGAGGGTTTTTGTTTGTTTGTTTGTTTTTCCTTGTCGGTAAGGATTGTGTTTCCAGGATCAGAATTTGGCTGAGATCAGAATCTATTTCTGGTGTCCATAAGAAAAATTGGAAAAGACAATGCATTGGGTGAACGCTGACATATTGATTTTGCTTCTTAATTTCTTGGTGTTGATGACATTACACAGTTCTGCACTTTCTCCATGCAGTTCCCTTTCCCCTCTTGCCCTACAAAATTGGTAATGTAGTCTTTAATATATTTACAAGGAAAAGAAGCACTACATCATTAAAAGCAAAGTTATTCTTTCTCTTGTGAAATGTTATGCTCTGACATTTCTGACAATTCTCTCTTTAAACAAAGTTTGTAAATGCATTTCTTTGCTTGTGTGTGTATCAAGTTTCACGGCTTTGTAATAGTTGGATTCTTGCCATAAAAAACAAAAGCCTATAAAATAATTAGGAAGAACACAAGCTAATAATAAACATTAGGGTTTTTAATGGGCTTTAATTAAATTATTGTAATCTAATTATATATGTTCAAACTAACATTTTTAGAGTCAGCTTTTTTCCTACATTTACTTGTCCATGGTGGAAAAAAAAAAAAAAAGCAAAAAAAAAAAAGCACTATATTTTGTTTTTTATCAAGGACTAAATACTGCAGAGGAAGAGTTTTCTCTTCCTGAAAAAAAAATATTAATAAAATACACAAAAAGAAAAAGCCTTTGGAGGGAAGTTTTTCCCCAACTTTGGTAAAACACAAGTTTAATTAAATGTGTGGTAGGTTCTGGAGTTCTGCCATTCAATAATGAACATGGGTATCTTGATGACGTTTTTTGGGTTTTTGATGAGTTTAAAAAAATAGAAAGAAATCAAATTTGAGATTGAGAGCTGTAAGCTTGTCCAGACTGGGATAAATCAATCTCAGTTAGTTTGTGTCTCTAAGTCTAGACAAAGCTTCTGTGGAAGGCAACAGAGGGTGAAAGAAATGCTCAGCTAGATGACCTCAAGCAAGGATGCTAGCTTTTATGCAAACTGTAATTTGCAAAAAAAACCCAAATTGCTCACATGTGACACAGTCAGATGAGGAAAAGTAAAGAAAAAAGTGCTGATAAATTAACAGCAAGTGGCATGTGAGAAGTCTGAATATTAATTAATTCTTCAGTGTAAATATTGGACATTTACAATGGTCTAAATTTTCTATTTCCATCAGGAGAAGGAGAGTTCATTTTCTGCCACCATCTATCATATACAGGAGTACCAGCCTACCAATGAATTATAGTAGATGGTGTAAATCAAGACAAGTTCAGCTGAACTCTGCAAACAATCTGGAATTTAAATTTATAATGAAAAGTCTTTAAGAAATCAATTTAACCTAGTTTTTACCAAGTCAAACACTGTCCATGCAATAGAGATTTTGCTGGCTGGACACTGAATAGCTGTCCAGATGTGCTGGAATGGAGATCACTAGACATGGGTGCTCACAAACCTAGCCTGCTCCAGCAGTTAGGATGCTGTCTCTTCATTGTGTGTTTGGTACCCTTACATGTAGTATTTCAAAGAGCATTACCCCAGTTGTGTGTGGCTCTTAAACTTCTACAAAGCTCAGTGAAGTCCCATTAGTTTTAGCATGATGGCTCAATTTCTGCAGTGTCCTGAGTGTTCTTGGGTGGTAGGTCTAGGAATGGCCAGTATGGCCATGTAGACTGGCGTGCCCCTGAAATTGCATCCATCTTCTCCTCTAAGCTGTGTGTTCCTGCTCACATCTCTCTATCCCTTCTTCATAGCCATTCTTCCTGGGTTTCTCCTTAGATATACCAAACTGTCCAGACTAATGATTCCTGGCGCTTTCTCCCCTCTCACCTTACAGTCGTGCATCTTCTGTTTGTCCTTGCTCCCCAAACACACACAGAATTCCACAGCCTTTTTGTTTCCTAAGAGCTGTGTCAATAGCAATAGCATAGTTTTTGTTACTGCTGAAATTTCTGGGTTCAAATTCAGCCTCCTTCTCCCCAGGCTCTCACCCATCTCACTCTTTAGTCTCACACAAATGAAATTAATCCAAGCTCCTCAACATTTTTCCTGGCTCTGGAACACACAACACAGCCCTGACAGCCTCCAACAGCTAAGTTTTCATCTCCAAATACACAATCAGATTGCACACTTAAACACAAATGCAGCACAACATGATGAAACAATGAACTGTCAATTTCTAGCAGCATGTCTTTCCAGAGAACTGGTTAACTCCAGGCTTTACTATTCCCATATATGTCATTGTCACAAATCCATACCACTGAAAACCCTTAGCCATCCAGCACCAGGCTTTCATGTAACTCCTCTTATCCATAAGTACAATGGCTTATTTCTTCAGGTCCTGTAAAACTGCATTGCCTCATTTGATTCAGTGGAGCATCTGAACTGCCTGAAATGGACACTTAAAACATAAGTATACATTTTAAAATGCAAAGAAAAAACCCTGCAAATAATTCAGTTCCCTGAGGGGACCCTTCTAGACCAATGTTCCTAAGAAGAATTCATTATTTGAAAAATATTTCACAGATCCACACAGACTAACTGTTCTGGTTCACAGTTTAAGTTTAATGATTGTTACTGTTCTTTAACTTTTAAATGAGTCTGTTTGTGCTACAAAACTTACACACCTTCTCATTCCAAAAAAGAAAAATAAGGAAAGCTCTAGGTAAGCAAAAGAAGATTTTTTTTTTTTTTTTAAAGTGACTCCTCTTTTCCTCTGAATAAAATAACATTGGACTTTTTAAAGAAAAAAAAATACCATTTTAATATAACTTATAAAGAAAACTATTTTATTTATTTTTTTTTAAATCAACCCACTCTTCTTAATATTCCTAATAATCCTATTCACGTTCTCAGATGAAATAATAAAGGCTGCTAATTTTTTTCCACAATGTTCATTTGGTAATCAAAATCCTGCCCTGAAGAATTATCCCAGAGATGCTGCCATGTTTGTGAAATGTAGGCCTCATTGTATGAAGATAAAGAAGGTTCCTATTCATGTCACAGATTGCTTGTCTTTTGCGATATATTTTGTAGTCCATTTAGTCCATTTCCATAGCATGAAAAGAACAGAAAATTGTAATTAAGTGCAGTAGCGTATACAACACTATAATCATAATTGCTAGAATTATATTCACAATTTTCCTCACATGTTTTGCAGATGCTTTCTCTTTTATCCACATGCCATGTAGTTCATGTTCCCATTTTGTAGAAGTTGCCATCAATTTGTTGCCACATGTTTTATGTGTCACCGTGGGTTTTTTTTTTTCCTCCTCCTTTGTGGAGGAGAACAAGGGTCTGATTCACTAGAAATATCCTGTGGATTCCATTGTTTCTCCAGTTTTCCAAGCCCTGAGGGGTACCTTTCATTCTGCATCTGGTTTGTCATTTGCTCAGCCATGTACTGGATTATCCACTTGAAAAGAAACTGCACCAATTTTGTGCTCAGCCCATCAGCTGGAAAGTTCAAAAAGTGAAAAGTACTTCTCCCCAGGAACACACTGTGAAATGTATTTGAGATTGGAGTTTTTATTAATTACAAGTGGCATTTGTAAGCCTCCTGCTGAAGCCTGCCATAGTGCTATAAGTGACATCATTTGTGCCAATTTATAATGTAAAATGCAAGGTCTTCATCTGTCTTTAGTGTTGGTTACAGAGTCCTAAATGGAACTTTGTTATTCAAAATTCATAATATCTCAGGAGTAGGATTTTTTACTTCCCTTGCTAAAACACGTCCACAGAAGTTGGAAATTATGCTGTACTCTGGAATATGGGCTTGGTTGTCACTACTGGCTGCTCACCTTCTTGAGGAGGACAAATAGCAGACTTCAACTTCTGTGAAATGATGGAGGGAAGACAACAAGCAGAGTGAAGTATCAGATGGCATTAGTATCTCCCACTGGCACTAGACCTGGACTGAAAATCTGGCTTTATCTTGCCTCCAAAGAACTGAAAGTTTTTCACCAGATGGCAAAGAGTTTTTGTTAGGTCACAGGGAACACAAGCTATGGAGACCTTTCTGCACTGTTTCTTTGTTTCTTCCCTCCCACCCAGTATGTAAAGTGTTCTGAATATTTTCCACAGCTGTTATTGTTTTTTTGTTGGTATTATTATTATTATTATTATTATTATTATTATTATTATTATTATTATTATTATTATTATTATTTTGTATTTATTTATTTATGTATTTAAATATATATTTTAATATATGCTTATATTTAAAATATATATTTATCTATTTGCAGAATCTCTCTGCCAAGAAATGAGACACTGCCAAGATATCCTCTTGCATCTAGAATAAAATCTTCAAATAGATAAGTGGTTACTATTCTGAGACTTTTAAAATGCATCAGGTTGTCTAGATTCACTTGAAACATCTTGCCCAAAAAATGAGACTAGTATTTCCAGTGACTGGCTTCTCCTCCAGTCCTGGTATGGCTGAGGTAATCCCATTTTCTTAACATCTTCTTTCTGTCATTTCAATGTCCTCTGTAAAAAAGAAATCAAAGGTTACATGTGCATCTTTTAATGGACACATACCAGTCTTACTTTCACTTCCCCAAAGTATTTTTTTTATACAAAGGTAGTTAGAACTTTAAAGCTCTATGTGTTCCCTTCCTCTGTTTTTCATTTAAACTTTTGAGTGGTAGGCATTTCCTTAGGTACACCTTTTATTCTCTTAAGAAATAATTTGTCAAAATCAAAGCAAAACTGGGATTTCATAGTGCTATTTTATCCTTCAGGAATGCATTCATGTTCCATGTTTATATTCTTTATTTATCATAGCTTAATGCATAAAATATTAACACTGAAACAGGATCCTTAAGGGACAGTGAGTTGAAAGAGACGTTTGGGATAGAAAGAGGGAAAGCATCCAAGAACAGAGACTTGATTTACTTTGTTACTATAACAGCTGGAGCACAGCAAATATTTTACAAGGAGCCACAGTGTTTTTAGGTTGAAGTCAGCAAAGTCCTTAACAGAAGAACAGCAGAACTGGTATTCACCAGAGTTGTGTACTTCAAACACATGCCAGCAGCAGATCCTGTGCTTGGGTTCACTGGAAAAGACACCGGTGGGATCATGAGGTCTGAGAGTTGCACCTCCTGGTCACTGGGAGTGCAGCCATGAACTGTACCTTCACATCTCAGCATCTCTAAAGATGGCATCGTGTGAAATGCAGCCTGTGTTGAGATGTGCACTTTGAAATGATCAAACAGAATTTGCAAATATACAGAGTGGAATAGGATGCTTGAGGCAGCATAATCATATGTCTTGTTTCTGCATCTTCATCCTCAGCTTCTCAGTCTTTAGTCTTCATGCTTAACCATCATATCTGTGCTTTAAAGCAGAAAAATATTTTCATGCACATTTTACAAATAAGTATAATTAAGGCAGAAATCCTGCCTTAAGCCTCAAGGAAATCAGCACAAAACCTGGCTTGTAATTTCTTACTCCCAGTCTTATACACAGGTCACCTATCACCACTCCTTAACAGGGTATAAACAACACAGTGCTTCTGCACTGCCAGTCCCATCTCGTGAGCCATTCTCAGCATTTTCTACAATGGAAACCCCCAAAAAATATCTATTACAACAGCTCGGAAATAATCCTATTTAAAACACATTTGCTTCTATGCCTGTTTTAGCTAGAGAAATGAACTAGGAATTTGTGCGTTGCTGTTTTCTGCCTCACAATGCTGCTTGTTTAGAGGTTGAAGTTAAATTTTTCTGAAACTACCCAGGTATTTTGTGCTGCCATTGGAAACTTACATCTAATTTTCCCTTTACAATCACCAGGAAGGAAGGAAGGATTGATCAGTCAAAGAATTTGGAAAACTGAGTATAGTAAATGAGTACTCTAAGAATTTGGAGACAAATGGAAGTGTTTTCTAGGGAAAATCTGTCTGGTAGGAAGCATATTTCCAAGGAAAATACTTGTTTCTTTGCTGGTTTTGGGGTGTTTTGTTTTTTTAATCCCAAAATTTGAGGTTAGCCAGTCATTAAAGTACATTAAATAAAAATGTGCTTCATTGCAATTTGCAGTCAGCCAAAACAAAAAGAAAGAGGCTGCATTTTCTCTGTGAAAATTCACTAAGCTATTTTTTATCCCACAGTACAGGATTGTAACCAAAATAGTTTCATTGTATCTATTTCATTTATGAATGCTGAGAAATTTCAAAGCTAAACTCATGAAGTTTTGGGTTTACTTCATTGAAATGACCTGTATTTTGACACTACATCAAGCAAAAAAATCCACTTTTACTGGCAGTGTGTGGAGAGGCTGCCTAACGGAAAGAGGGCTGACATGGCCTTCAGAAGATCTGTATTAATTTTCCCCTTCAGCTACAGATTTGGTGTGATTTCATTTAACAAATACACCAAAGGATCGCTCAAAGGTAGAAATATACAGAGAGTTCATAGAATCAGACCAGAATTTGCAAGTGATATGTACACGGTTCCCAAAAGACTGGCATAACACATATTTAAATAAAAATAGAGTCTCCAAGGGTATTTAAGACTTACAGCCACCCCTAGTCTCTAATAGAAAGTTTTTAATTTCCTTTTCACTCTCAGATTCCATCTGGGATTAGAAAAAAAAATCTAGTATTATTTGAGGCTGGGATTCACACGACTGTCAGGAATTTTACTTTCTCCTGAGATTCTTGCAGACTTGGGAGGTTTGGATGTGCTCCACTGAAGAGGCTCAGCTCTTGGAAGTCTATCTGATATCACTAATTATTTGGCTACATGGTGAGCAAGAGAGACTTTAATGACATGTCTAGTAATTTTTACTGACTCCAAGCCTTTGGGCACCCTCTCTTTCTTGTGGTTTCAAGATATAAGTACATACCAAGATGGGATCAAAACATACACTTGAAAGTTACATGTAACTTAAACCGAGTAATTTAAGGGTTATATGATACTTTGAAGAGCCAAACACCTCCCTAGAGTGTCTTACCATTCTCTGGGTATTGATGTGGTTCATCCTCTGCTGAATGATGTGAGCAAATCTGAACAGGGAGGTGCTGGGGAAACCTAAACCAGTTCTGAGTTAGGTGAAGAGAAAACAAGTGTAGGAAAGTATAGTTATGTAGAGACAATGCAGGGGCTCAAGGTGGTAACCCTGCTTATCAGCACCTTGCTGATACTGTCACAGTGCTTTCAGTTCCAGAGTCAGCATGAAGAGCTCTTCATTGTGCCCATAACATACAGGAAATGTACTCTGAATTTCCCGTGCTTCTGGGGGGTAAAATGAACTAGAGGTAATGTAGATAGCCCTCTAAGTCCTTCCTTTCTTAGCTTGTTATGATCCAGGGTCTGCAATCAAGTGAAAAACTTCTTTTCTGTCTCTACTGATAGCCAAGCTGGAAGATTGAAATACTCAAAACCAGGTTGGACAGAAGACAGTTTAGGAAATCTGCACAAAGACCAGCAGTCCTCGAGATGGCAGAATGAGAGTAGAGATTGAGATTTGGTAGAGGGAGGTAAGGAAGCCTGGTACTATGTGTGCATTGCAGAGGTGTGGGACCCAGGAGAAGGGTGTGACAACACTGTGGGACCAGGAATTGCTGAGGAAACTGAGGTCAGATAACAAGAGGCAATAAGATGGACTGAGATAATAACATTGGTTGGATGCAATTAGGACTAATAAGAAGTGTTGGAAAGAAAATCTTGAGTTATCATGTTGAAAAAACAATTCAAGAGGAGATATTGCAATTGAGTAAGAAAGGAGGGAAGTGGAAGGCTGAGAAAAGGTGTGAGGAAAGAGACCTTCTAGGCAAGAAGTCTGGGAGCAGCACTAGGAAAGATCAGAACAAGATCCTTGCATTGGCACAGTCATAATAAATAGGAAAATATGAACAGCAGTTCATAAGGTCTGATGGTTTTGGTCATCCAGCCAATAGCTCACACTGATAGTTCACACACCCATGAGTAGCTGGTTTACTAACATATTGCTACTTTCTTTTCACGTTGGCAGAGACTCCAACAGTGGGAAGCCTGCAAGCCGCATTTGCAGCATAGAACCTTATGGAGCTTGCAAAATGTGTGCCAGCCACCTCTTAAGAGGAGCTTCTCTGCTATTGCAATTATCCCTTATTTTAGTACCAGGAGCCTGTGAAATGTAACTAAAGTTTCCAATGCTACCAATGAACACCATAGATTTTAATAATACACCAAGGAAAAAGATTTTGGTTTTATTAATGTCATTCTTGAAAATAAACTACATGTAAAAATTCTCCCTAAAAACGTATTTATAAGAAGACTGGAAACATCAGGCATGCAACAGTTAAATGTACAAGAAGCCTTAAATAATTTTATTTTTGTTCTCACCCTCCACCCTGCACTGGAATACAGCTGGAGTTCATTAATATTTTTGAAGCACTTAGAATGACAGAAAATCCCATATGGAAATTAAAAGCAAAGTTTGGCTTGATAGTATTCTGGGGAAAAAAAGCAACAAAAACAAACAAACAAACAAACAAAAAACCCTACAACATATATATATATATACTTAAGGGGACACAAGCAAGTAAAATTATCTGGAGAACCATACCTTCTGTTTGTTAAAACTTTTTCAGTGGAACTTGGGATGCAGAGGATGGACGGCTAACTCTGCTTGTGACTGTGTGTATTACAAGCAGTTACTAAGTTCAGTATTGATAGACAGATAGTGCTTAAAACTTTGAGGCATGTTCTCCTTGTTGTACAGTAATCTATCTCAACAATTGCAAACAGATCCTATGGCAGTCCTTTACATAAGCTTTGGTATGGGGAGACAGATGCAACAGCCTGGTCTTGTGTTAAAAAGGCTCCACCACAACCACTTAAATTTTAGAAACCACACAAGGCAAACCGAGAATTGTCTTCCTCTGGGTTCTCAGTGAAATGACATCATGGTCTGTCAAAAATTTAAAAAAGAATAAAAGTATATTTCCTGTTTCCAGGTCCACTTAATTTTCATAACCTGATTTGCAAGTGTAGACTCACCAAGGAATGAAGAACTTTGTTATCTTTCTGCAATGCAGTCACCTAAGGATACAGCTGAAGGGTGTTCATCTACAAAGCAAAAATTATCAAAAAACATGCTATAAAAATTTTTTTTCAAGGTTTTCTTTCCTATAGATTTAAATGAATGCATATATTATAAAAATGCAAATAATACCTTCATATGCAATGCAAAAAACTCTGCCAAGGAAATGTTCCACTTTCCAACATTTCTTCCCATGAGGTCAAAATAAGAAAATAGAGCATCCATGACTGGTGTTTCTTGTAACACTTAATTTTAGAGTACAAAAACACTCAGCCTCTAGAGTGTAAGGCCCTCTACAGAATAGTTGTGCCACCTGAACAAATTAAATACAGGGTTGGTCTTCTTTCAGAAGGTATTTCTGATTAATGTTGACAGATCATTGTGGCACTGATGATCAATTAGTTAGTGTTTGTACAGTACTTTGGAGATGTAAAATTCTTTAAGTACAGAGCATTACTATTATTACGAGTACACTTCAAGATCCTTAGGTAACTGTTGGGAGTACAGTAGACACAATCTTAATCTATTAATAGCCCTTTGTAAGTGCAGTTGTTCCCAGACTGCCAAAACATCACTATTGTAGTATAATTATTTTTTCTTTTTCCTTTCTTTTTTCTTTTTTTTCTTCAAATAGCATGGGTGTCATGAATGTTAATAGCAAGGAAGAAAAATTACTCCTGTCACCTCCTTCCCATTTTTGTACATACACTATATGAAAGAGTCTGTCTCTTTAAAATAGCAGGAGAGAATCTCATCCCCCTAAGACTCCAATCATCTGCATAAGGTCTTTAATTTGGGATTTGAGTGCCAGATAATTAGTAGTTGAGGTAGAATCACACTGCTTTCTGAGTCCCATGGCCCAATTAGTAAATCAGATTGTAAAAGGTTACTAGAATGGTCCTTTAATCTTATCAGCATTTTAATGGTATTGCATGCAGTAGACAGAGCATCCTGTATAGGGGAAAGGAGGAAGGAGAAATTTAGTGTCATAGCAGATAATCTGCTGATGTAAATTGGTACAGCTGCTTATTTAAGACTGCTGGGAACTTGTCTCCTGGCCTTCCAGACCACTGTACAGAGGATCTGCAAATTGGTCTCAAGTAGCCAGTGAGGGTAACTGAAAATTGACCCAGTGAGGATATATGCAACGAAAGACAAACAAACAAATAAATAAATAAATAGAGCAACTAGCTTTCCAAGCAAAAATAAGTCAGTATAAGCTCCATTGAGGTCAGGGAAGAAAGAGCAAGAAAACAACAAGGCAATGAAAATGTATTTTCATATCATTCTCCTGTCTCTTCTCACACAGACATGCACAATCACACCCTCACACTGCCAGGTGTGTACCAGTGATGGTAATTTCTGAGAGGGGGTTTGTCAAAAGGGTGCATTCAGAAACAAGATGGAGCTGCAGGTAAAGGTCATCAGATGCCTGATTTGGAGGTCCCTCTGTCCATTATACCCTGAGAAGACTCCCCACTTAAAGGAGACCAGCACAAGCTGGAGGTACTGGCTGCCAGTCTGCACTGATGTTGGAGAAGCCAGAGGGGAGAAGACAGGCTGGCAGAGGTGATCCAGCAGCCTTTACCCAGGACATTGCCGCATGGTCTTGGGCAACCACTTCAACTCCTTTTCCTGCTTGCTCCATCTCCAAAATGGAGGTGCCACCTCAATGAAATGCTGCATGAATGTGAAGTATTAGCAACAGTCATTCCGTTTTATTAATTCTGTTTACAGGAATATTTTCTCCTCTTAGTGCTACAGAAGCCTGCTATTAAACTCCAGCTCTCATTTGTTTTTGTTCAACACTGTCCACACAATCATCAGTTCTCGCTGTGAAAATAACTGCTGCCTATATCAGTGTGTTTTTGTTTGATAATGTATTTCATGTTCAGGAGGGCCTATTAAAATTATCTAGTCTGACCTCCCACACAGGGCAAGCATTATATTCTCACTGAGCCTTTCTTACAACAAATCTCATAGTGGAGCTACTAAAAATACCTGCATATGTTCAAGGGCCAGGGTGCCACTACCAGACATATAACAAGGGACCATTCTTTCCCTGAAGAATTTATTATTTAATTGGGTCCTGCAGTAGGCTGAGAGGGAGGAAATATGTCTGTCCTAAGGTTATTAAGACAATCTGTAGAAAGATGAGAGAAGAAATCTGCTAGCTCCCAGCTTATTGTTTTAACCCCACAGCCATCCTTTTTGCTGTCGATAAAAGAAAAACCTGTTTTGTTATTGTAATTCTGTCACCTCTTTTCATTAACCTGTTTAATTTTTAAAGATATTGTTCCATTTCTTTCCTGAGAAAGCAGTCAGACTTCAAGTCCTCTTCCCAACAGCGGAGGTCCTCTGGAACCTCTGCATCAGTGTCTCAGGATTTCTGCCTGTGCCATGTTCTGATCTTTCCTGATATTACATGCCACCCATCACTATCACTGCCAGCAAAGCAGCCTTATGAAGATGGAAAGCCTCCCATGTTAATTTTCAGAGCTGTGCTCTCAACCTGCTACACAGGGCATTATCTTCAGAACTCCCATTAGCCCCCACTGTGTTGAGTGCTAGAATCAAGTGCATAAAGGATGTCAGGCATTGTATGCTCATGGTAATCAGATTTGCTGGTCACTTAGCCCTAGTCGTGCATAAAAATATGTGTTTAGAATAAAAATGTTGGACAGTAGCAAAGCTGAAATACTTGAGAGCAGGATATACTTTTTTTTGGCCATGTAAATTACACTTTAGATGCCAATGTACAAGAAGAATCATTGCAGATTGCTAATGTGGTGTTGGAATTTAAGTAGGCTTTTACCAGAGCAGCACTGTCACAGCAATTAAACTTTCCAGCTTGGCTTTCCTGTGTACATGGACTTATTTGTATGATTGTTTGCACTGTCCCGAGGCCACAGCCTCTATCAAACCTTCGTTGTGCTGAGTGCCAGATGAGTACAAATAAAGAGACAGTCCCTGCCCTGTTGAGCTTCCAGTCTGCAAAATAATGTCATTACTTCTCATCTCAGTGTCACAGTTCAAGGAGAAGCACCCGGGCTGGAGGGGAAATAGCTGAAACTGCAGGAGTTGGTCCGTCTTCCCCCTTTCACAGAGGAACATAACACAGAACAACAGGCAGCTCTTTTCTCTTCACCCCATGCTCCCTGCTGTCAAACTCTTCTCACTGCCGTGGCATCTGACAAGCAAATCTTTCCTTCAGCTTCACCTTGTGTTTTTTTACAGCATTGCATTATTAACAACATAAATTATGGTCTGAGGTCAGTGTTATCGAGCACATGGGATTAAAATTGCATGCTTTAAAATAAAAATGTCAGGTTGGCAGGTGCATGTGGCAAGTCCTGGGCAATATTTTTTACAAATAAGAGGTTTCTTTGAAAAGAGAAGTTTGGAAGGGAAAAGTATTTGTAATTTTGGTTCAAATTTGATTAAGAAAGAAGTTAGCAGGAATATTATTTTTCTACATTTCCTCACATTTCTTTAAAAAGACTTATGCTGAAAAAAGAAAGATACATTAAAATTTTAAATTACAAGTATTACGGCAATAAAAAAAGATCATTCCACCTGAATTAAAAATTAAATATATTAAGTTTACCCAAAAGAAAAAATATTTTTGGGAAAAATATACATGGAAAAATAGTAGTCTTTAAATTCTACTCTCATTTTAGCCTTTTGGGTTTTTTAAAGGACCAAGTTTCAAAAAAGCAGCAGTCACACAGCTCTGTTTGCTACTTGAATTTTAGTAAACCATAAGCCATTCTTATTTAAATGACTGGGGAAAGACTTTCAAGGAGAAGTAATTTGTATTTGGAATTGCCCTGACACAAATTTGAGATGCCAGAATAAAATTAGGAAAGGGTTGAGGTCTGAGGTCAGGTTTGGTTTTCCCTCCCAGTACAATTCAAAACCCATGACCTTATGCAGTATATTTAGATTTGCAAACACAACAGAGAGCAGCTAGTTAGATTATTTCAGGCTGTCAGTGGGGCTGAAATTAATATTTCTTATCTAGATTTGAAGATACTGCACATGTTATAATTAGAGCTGTAAAAAAAAATGGGAGTTTTCAGCTCTTCCCACTGAGGTGACAGATCTGCTTCTTAGCTGTTTGTTACCTGTGAAGTTATCATTTAAAATTTGCATTGCCCAAGGCCATATGGAAACTTCAAAGTTTAAATGACAGTAGAGATCTCATGCTTAGCCCTAGTGCACTGCTTAGCAAAAGGAGAATTTTTTGCCCCCCAGTGTTTCAACTAACCTATAGTACAGTTATATTGACACCTGATGGAGCTGAGACTTAAGCATATCCGCAGATCACCATGAAGTGTTCAGGGGGTAGCCAGAACATTCTTGAATTCCTTTTTTTAGGGAGTGACACCATTGATGATTGTAGGTCACTCTGCTCTCTAAGTTCCTCACCCTACTTATCCTGGGCCTTAGGTCAAAATTAAAAATGACAAACTAGAGCAAACCCCTCAAAATTCTTGTAAGAAGGTTTAATTCTACTGTTCCACTTCATTTCTTAATTTCCCTTCAAGAACAGCAAGGGCTGATCCCAGGCAGCAGGGGCAGAAATTTCTCTTTTTATTAGTTATGTTTCTACTTTAATTTGTACATGCATAGAAAGGAGCAGATCACAGAGGCAGTAAACTGCTTTCTGGACTTACCAGAGGGCTCTGGCAGCTCTGCAGGGTTTTTTGAGTGTTCAGCAGACAGCTATCTGCAGCTCTGTTAGTCTTCTGCTTTTGCTTCAACAAATTTAGGGGATACAAATTTTTGCTGAATGTCATGTTTATTTTCTGTATCAGAAATACATTGCACATAGATAGTAAAGTGGAATACCAGACTACTTGTTTGCAGCTAGAGTCCTTTAGCAAACCATCATGAAAAAGGCATTCTTGGTAGGACAGAGGGCCCCCAAGGCTGTGCAAAAGCAGTCATAAACATTAACCATAGATGAGAACAGCAGAGAAATTCCAGACAAACATTCTGGCTGTGATCAGACCACACATGCATTTTCTGATAGGGAAAGAGACTATTTCTGAGAAGTTGTGATAGCAAGATTACAGCTGGATTTTGCTGACAGCATCTTTCACTTTTTTCTTCCTTCTACAATCATTGCTAAATATGAACAAAAATGTGCTCCATTGTCCATAATTTGAGGCATACGAAATGAGAGTGTAACAGAATAAGCAAAAGCAATGCTGTAGGGGTTGGAGACCCTGTTCCAGTAGCATGTTGATCATTTTCTCCATATATAACAGCCTTCCTTCTCTGTCTCCTAAGTATTAATCTATTTTCCCCATGTTTCTCACCATTTATATAAAAAAATTCCAGCTGACCTGTCAACACCTCAGAGCCCTAAGTTATTGGTAGTTCATGAAAGTAGAACTTCTACAGCATGTCAGCAAGAGCTGAGGACTGACAACTGCATAACAGTTCTTCCTGTGGTCCAAGCCAGTCCAGGAACTGTTCAAACACATTGACTTAGGTCTGTCACTCATTAATGAGTCCCACTGTGGTCTCACTGCTATTTTTAATGCTTTTGGAGGACTTACCTATCAAAGCACATTCTGTAATTACACACCTAAGCCAAACCCAGACTTCTGCTGGCTCATGTTCCACCATCAGAGATTGTCACATTAACGTGATTGACTCCACTGGGGCAGGCAGAGGTTTCCTTCACAGATGTACAGCTGGGAACAGCTTTCACTCCTCAGTCATTAGAGTTTTGTTACTGGAAGAAATGTAAAAATATATGGTCATTGCTTCATCTTACAGAGCTGTAAGACCACTTGCATGCACTTGGGAGACCTCTGAGAAGCCTTCCAGTATCTGAAGGGATTTTAAGGTAAAGCTGGGGAGAGACATTTTACAAGGGCATGTAGTGATAGGACAAGGGGGAACAGTTTTAAGCTGAAAGAACATAGATGTACATTAGGTTTTAGGAAGAAATTATTCTCTGTGAGGGTGGTGAGACCCTGGCACAGAGAAGTTGTGGCTGCCCCCTCTCTGGAAGTGTTCAAGACCAGGTTGGTTGGGGCTTGGAGAAACCCGGTCTAGTAGGAGGTGTTCCTGCCTGTGGCAGGTAGGTTGGAATTAGGTGACCTTTAAGGTCCCTTCCAACCCAAACCCTTCTATGGTTCTATGATCTTGCCTGTTTTAAGTCCCTGGTGAAGCACACAACAATGTGTTATATGAGTTAAGGTGAAATGCAGCCTTTATTTGCTTTGCCTTCCAAATTAGCCCTGTGACTGTAACTTCAGAGAGGTTTGTGCTTTGTTCCAGCACAGGAAGGGATTTAGTACGTTGCATATGGTGTCAGTATTATAACCAGTCCTTACTGTGCTGTGACTTCAGTTTTCATTTCAGGTAGCGAGAGCTGCACACATTCAGTGATTGTCTTTTCTGTTCCTCTGGCAGCCTGATGATAATTTCTCTTCCCACATAGCTGAGGTGCCCCACAGCAGTCACTGTAAAGTATCATAGAATCACAGAATCACAGAATGGTTTGGGTTTGGACTGAACCTTAAAGATCTTCTAGTTCCAACCCCCCTGCATGGGCAGGGACACCTCCCACTCTTACTAGTAGCAGTGACGTTTTCAACCCTTAGTTTTCCATCCCCAGATAGTGGAGTGACCGGAAATGTTCAAGTGCAGACAGAAGTCAAAATCCACATCAGCCAGTGCAGACCAGCCTGTCCCAGTGTTTTGTTTGTTTGTTTTGTTACTTATTTTTGACACAGACTCACGTGGATGTCTCATCACTTTTAATACAGGTTTCTGGGCAAAGCCAAGCAAAGGAAAATTCTGCTAATACACAATTATCTTCACAGAAAAAAAAAAATATAAAAAAAATAAAGCAAGAGTTTAAATGCTCTCTTTTATACGATCATCTTTAGAAAATTTACCTTTGTGGATATGTAATAAAATGGGTAGGCAATATCTGTGAGAAAGCTGAGTTTGCCTTTAGGGAAGGATTAGACAATCTAAAAATTCCTCTCTGAAATGTCTCCTTTGTGGAGCAATTGAAGCTGCCATAATTAAGTAGTGTTTTGTTCCCTCACAGGTTTGTTTACATTTGAGAAAATGCAATGGAACAATTAAAATTTAATAATATGGTAAAGAAGAGCTGAATAATTTATTCAGAGTAAACAAAATGAATGTTGATTATCACATTTTTTGAGACTAGAATAAAAAAAACTGATTCTAATACTGTATAGAAATTTTGTTCTTTTGTTTGGAACAAGCATGTTTATATTGGATCCATCCTCAAAGAAGAAAATGCAAGTATTTCTGTTTAGAGGCAGAAGCACATATAAAGCATTAACTTATTTGAAATTAGATAGGCTTGAATAATACAGAAATTATGGAATGGGAAATACTGATTTTGAAATACCATGTGCCAACTTTTTCCTACAAGTAATTTTATAAATGTGTACTCTGTACTGTAGTTATGCATTTCTTTACACTTTTGCAATGGAAATAATAGAAAGCCTGATTTTTTGCTGTTAACAGTAATGGGATATATAACATTAGCTTCAATAGTGCACGACCAAGACTATTATTATTATTATTATTATTATTATTTGTTACAAAGGCATCTAGAAGGTCTAAATAAATAAATAAATAAATAAATAAGAATTACATTGTTCCTATGCATAAAGGCTTACAAGTTAACACCACATTTTGTTATACAGACTCTCCCACTTCTGATAAAAACCTTCTTTCCAATATTATGTATTTAGCTTTTTCCCTGAGATACAGTTAAATAAGTCAAATGATGCATCTTCCATTCATTTTGTAAAATATTTTCTGTCTCATAATTACTTTCTTATGCAGTTAGGAAATAAAACCTCATTTATTTTCCTCCAACCTTCTTGTTTTTAAATACCAATGAATATTTTAAGTACAGAGGAATAATTGTGTGTGATTTGCAGCTCATATTAGTACGATCAGAAAACAAGTTCATGGATAGCTATTTAATTCTATAAGTGCTGCATTCAGTGATTCATGTGATTCTAGTGGTTCATGGCCCAAAAAAGGGGTAACAAAAAAAACCCCAAAACTAATAATTTAAAATATCAAAGAATAACAGCAGTGTCCCAATGGAAAGCAATAGGAACAATCATTCAGAACTTTACCTTTTCCTGCCTTCAACATCCAACAGCCCTGTGCTCTAAATTTAAAGCATAGCCATGGTTTGAGAGGATGTCTATTCCAACAGAGTAGAATTATTGCTGCAACTCCAGGGAATGCACCAGTAACAACTACTAAGCCCATCAAATGCAGAGTTGAAGACTTATGTAGACCATCTAAGGTTTAGTGTTTCCTGTAGCCTGTGGAGAACACAATGCAGTGTGTAACCAGGTCCTGTGCTGTGCCTGGACTAAACTGAAAAGCAGCTTTCAAACAACATAGCAGAACCCCAAGAAACTGAAAAAAAAAAATGTCTGAGTGCATGCAGAGGCTTTTAATTGAAGACTATCTCTCTTGCAACCTGAATGTGGTATTGCTTTTTTCTGTAGATTCATATGTAACAAGAAAGAAGAAGAATTGGGTCTACTAATGTTATTTCAAGCTACCAATAAAACAGTGAATCTCTCAGATACCTCCTCAAATTTCTGGGTTATTTTCTGTCCTTGCAAGAGGCTGTGACACATACTATGCAACATTCACAGCAACTGGCAGAGTATTCATGGAAATGATGAAAGAGAAAATAAACGAGCCAGTCTGATTATATAAAATTCTAAAAATAAATAGCCAAGACAAATATTCAGGATCAAGATACAAAGGGATGATAGAAAAAAGGGGCAGGGAAAAGGAGATTCTGATCAGATTTTACAACACCAGCAAATACTGTTTCGAGACAACTTCATCGGCTGAAGAGTGTCCATTTTGCAGCTACTGCCTCTTGCATGATTGACATATTTTCCTGGGTGGCCTACACGTGTGATTTGATCCTGTACTTACTCAACTAGGTCATTCCAGTGGTGTGTTATAGATTCCTAATCATGAGGAAAATTGAGAAATTGAGAACTAAAATTGAGAAACGAGAACTTTTATTGAAATAAGTAATCTTGTTCTTTACATGCCCTGTGTCTTCTCCCTTTCTGTCCTGAAACAGTCCTCTAACCTGACATTAATCTGGAGATCACAGAATCACAGAATCACAGAATCCTAGGGGTTGGAAGGGACCTCGAAAGATCACCCAGTCCAACCCCCCTGCCAGAGCAGGATCACCCAGAGCACATCACAGGAATGTGCCAGGCGGGGTTTGAATGTCTCCAGTGAAGAAGACTCCACAACCTCTCTGGGCAGCCTGTCCCAGGGCTCTGTCACTCTCACAGTGAAGAAGTTCTTCCTGATATTCACATGGAACCTCCTATGTTCCAATTTACATCCATTGCCCCTTGTCCTATCACTGGTCACCACTGAAAAAAGCTTGGCTCCATCCTCCTGACACTCACCCTTTACGTATTTGTAAACATTGATGAGGTCACCCCTCAGTCTCCTTTTCTCCAAGCTAAAGAGACCCAACTCCCTCAGCCTTTCCTCATAAGGGAGATGTTCTACTCCCTTCATCATCTTTGTGGCTCTGCCCTGGACTCTTTCAAGCAGATAAATAATAATTTTTAAAAAATAAACAAAAATAGCCCGCTCCTTGGTTCATCTGGTTGCCCAGCTGCAGTAAATGTTGAATATTTCAGAACAAGTTTTATCTTTTTATTTTGATAAATGAAAGCCTAGAGCTTGACTCTGCAAGTCCCTCTTCAGTGTATTACTGGGACAATGTCTGAAGGACAAAGATTCAGGACATATCTCAGAGAACTTGAAGCAAACGCCAACATGCTTAAAAACCTGAAGCCTGCAAGTGTCTCTGATCAGTGCTGAAATAGATCTCATCACTGCTGTAGTAAGTGAAAAGAGCCTTTGACAGTGCATTATCTATTTATGGTCAATTATATTTATTAAGCATGATGTGTCTGGATATGAGTGAAAATAGTCTTTTCTGATTGTGGTTGGAGACGATGGGTTAAAGACTCATTCCGCTCCAGTGAGACTTATGTCATTTGGAGAACAGACATGAAACAGAGCAAGCAAGGGGGGGTCTCCACTCCACAGTTGCTCTGGGCATGGTGTGCACTAGCTGCTGCTGAGCAGGAGATCAAGTGCTGTAAACCTGTACACACTCATAACAGGGGTGTGAGGGTTGACATGTCAGGCAGAATGAAGTGCTTAAAGTGGTTACCCAAAACCATAACTCTGAAAATTGAAAGCTAAAAATTGCTCTTCAGGCTTAATAAACTGTACAGTAAATAAGCCTTTCTGAACTCCCCAAAATCTTAGAGCCACTGTGTTTTGTTAGGTGGAGTGAGCTCATTGTTGCCACTTTTGTTTTACTGCCAAACTCAAGACTTAACCCACAGTACCAAGTTTAATAATGTTGGACATGCAGTAATAACTGAGGCTACTAAAGCTCATTAGCTAGCTAACAGTTGTTTTATCAATTGATGTAAGGTCCATAAATAAAAAGGTCCAATCATCCATTAAATATACCTGTACATTGTGTTTTTTTGTAAAGCAAGAACTCATATGCACAAATATTAAACAGCAAAACCCCCCAAAATCTCACTAAGAACTTAGTCCTCTTGGTAGGTTTTATTCTTCCACGTCCCTCACCACTAACTGTTGTGCTTTATTCTACAAAGGATTCCCTTTTTTAGCTCTTTGCTATCAATGAGCAAAACTGCTTCCTACAGATAAGGAGATCTGTTTTTCTTCTGTCTGTTTCGGCATTTTCTTTGCTGTTCTCTGGAAATTTGCCAAAAGGGAAGCAGATAACACTTCTGAGCACGGGGTGGATGGCAGACATAAATCTGACAGAGAGATGGACTAGGGCAGCTGACTGAGGATGCAGAGATTTCACAAAAGCTTTTTTGTTTATTCCCACTGCATTTGAGATTTTCTTCTTCCATTTGTGTCAGAAAGAACAAGGATAGTTCAAATCACTCACTGAAGGGTTTTTTTGAATTATATGAATTTTGTTCTTTTTAAATTTTGCACTCCAATATAATGAAGCCAGACCCTTCCATTAAAGGTGGGAAGTCACCAGGGAGGTAAAAAAGTGCTGCAGAATATGTCTGCTTATACTGCTAGCAACAATCAATTGCATCTTCACTTTCCAGTGTTTTTAGATTACACCATTAAATAATAGGATATTGAGAGATATGACCTCTGAACACTGCACAGTTTTAACTGATTTTAGTGGGTCTTGCAAAAAACGGGTTCCTTTGTTTGGGATTACTTGCAAGGTTGGAGTTTTGCTTCATCAATTACCTTATAAGATATGGGAATAGTGGAAGACAGACTAATGATTTCAACCTACACAGTATGTTTTCTTGGAAGGCTTAGGTTATGTCTTCTGAATCAAGCAGATTGCAGGTCACCAAACCCAGATTGGTGGTTGTCTCTGTCACATAAAATATCTATTTCAGCAGCAATCTTATGGGGAGATTCTTATGCATATTTCCCTGTTTAGTGGGGAATTTCTTGTTAATTAGGATGCATTTGCTTTGAGAGCAATGACAAGTACTAGTCTGATGCAACGGGATTCATTGTGAGGTGGCTGCTGTGGCTGGATGATATTCTTGGATTCATTGACTTGAGCACCAGATCCACCTCCTGCTTGCTGAGAGTCAATGGAAAGGCTCCCACTCTAGATGAAATCCCTCCTGCAAAATTAGAAGTAGCTCTTTCTCAGAGAAGAGAAGAAAGAAGAAAACAAAAGAGTTAAGGATGGTCTTCATTGTTGGTTTTTTGTTTGTTTTGTTGTTGTTGTTGTTGTTTTGTTTTTCTGAGGGCTGCTTCAGGCATTGTGTTGAACAAGTATACAACAACAGCCTCTTGTGAATTGCACTTGTTATATATTTCTTTGAAGTAAAGACCTGGCTCTTTTCCCTAAAAAGCATAAAGGATTTTTTTTTTTTTCATTTATTTATTTTTAAGATTTTCCATTACATTACTAGCAGAATGTTAAGTCTAAACACTGGCTTTCTTCCCTAGGGATAAGACTGATATATTAATGTCTGGACTGGTGTGTTTCAGTCAGGGTTGTTGTTTTTTTTTTCATAGTTATGCTTTGTTTAATCAAGCTTCATTTTTTTTAAGTGCTCAGCTTGGCCAAGCAGCTCTTACTTAGCAATTCATGAGAAGAGCCCCTTCTTTTACTGTCCACAAGCAAGCATTCAGTGAGGTTACTTTTCATTTTGTTGCTTACCCTCTACAGTCCTGTTACATATGCCATTGAAGTCTTCCTAGCTTACATGTTTTATTACAACAGAGATCATATAATTAAATAGCAGAATGACTTTAACTAGATGAGCAACAATGACAGTTTACCTGCACAAGCTGTAAACCCAAGTCCTCTGCTAGAAGGTGCATCATGGAGTTGTATTAATGGCCTATTCTGTTCTAACCCCAGCTGGCAACAACCCCACACACAGCCGCTCACTCACTCCCCTCACGGTGAGACAGGTGAAAGAATTGGAAGGGTAAAAGTGAGAAAATTAGTAGGCTGAGGTAAAGACAGTTTAACAGATAAAGCAAAAATTGCACATATAAATTAAGCAAAACCAAGGAATTCAATCACTTCTTCCCACGGGCAGGCACATGTTCAGCCATCTCCAGGAAAGCTGAGCTCCATCATGCCATCACTTCAACATCCTCCCCTTCCTTCTTATTCTCTCAGGTTAACATTGCTGAGCATGACATCATGTGGTCTGGAATATCCACTTGGTTTTCAGTTGGGCTCAACTGTCCCAGCTATGTCCCTTCCCAACCCCTTGTGCACCCCTAGCCTCCTTACTGGTGGGGTGGGTTGAGAAGCAGAAAAGTCTTTGGCTTTGTGTAAGCTTTGCTCAGCAGTGACAAAAGCACTCCTGTATTTATCAACCTTATTTTTAACACGAGTCCAAAACATCTCTCTGTAACACTGACTGTGAAGAAAACTAACTCTATCCCAGCCAAAACAGGCACATAACCCTTTGAAAATTTTGTTATGACAACTGTACAAATATAGCCTTGCAACCTGAACAAGTCAACTCCTTGTTTCTAGCAGTTCCCACACTACTACAGTAGCTGTGGTGACTGCAGCCATTTGACAAACACTGAACTGGCCACTACGAAAGAGCAAACACAAGTATCAGAATAATGGATGCCACATCCTTCTCCCAGATGTGCCATGAAGCTCCTGTCCTGTGCAGCCCTTTTATCTCCCAGCACCATTTTTATCACATCAGATATTGTCTTGTTGAAGACTGGATCCAGTTGAGCCTACAAGAGTATCTTTGCCAGTCCAAGTCCTTGCTTGGTTTGTGTGCTGGTTGCTCTTATCTGTTATATTGCATGACCTTCAGTGTGCTTCACATCCTCACTATGGGGCTTGCAATACTTTCAAATATTTCTTCCATATACCTTAACAAATCTATAAAAACAGCTCTGGATGATCTGCCAAAGCAGGGGAGCGATGAAAAAAAGCAGTCATAGGAATTATGGAATTGAAACCCAACCCTTAGAAATCTACTGCTTGATGGAAAAGTAAGCAATAAGAAAAAAGCAGGCAGGAATATTTTGTAGAGCATGTGCTAGAACTGTGCACGGTGGGAATTAGTTAAAAAATGTCACAGTGTAGGATAGTCTCAGTAGGACAAAGAGCAGGTAGATTAGTGGCAAAAAAAAATAACACATTGTTTATACACCTTTTACTCAATAGGTACATGAAATTTGTGGTAGGTTTTGAAGGTACATGTGCCCTGGGGCATGTCAGTTCTCTGCCATGCTTGTAACTCAGGAATTTGTGTTTGGTCTTCTGCTTTACCTAACCCCAGATAGAAGATGTAGATAAATATTTACTCTGAAAATGTAAAAAATACATCTTAAGGCAATTGCATTTATAGTTTCTACTCTTTTTTTGTTTTTACTTCTTCTTAAATAAGTTAATTTCTTAGTACAATATTACTGGGAAAAAACAGCAGCGACAACAACAAAACTCACCATAAAACAACACAAAAAAACCCACCTCTGCAAAAATATATAATACTAAAGGAAACCACAGGAGTTGTTGAACATTAATACCCTGAATTGAGATTTTGCTATCCTGCCTATAACAGAGAAAAAATATGATTTAAGGAATTTGGGTACATGAAGTAATGAAGTAATGAAATGCAGCAACAGGAAATATGTCCTGTAAGCCCACTCTGCTTTTACTGTGGAGTGAATCTTACTTCCCCATCATGCCACAAATTGGCCTCCTCACAAATCTAGGTCCATATTTTACTAATTGCACCCTGTTTTTCACTCTAGCAATATCAGGAACCCCTCTGAACTTGGGACCTCACTTCTCTGGGAAGCCTAGAAGGGGGAGACAGCTCTTCTGTGCCATGGAGCTTACAGTGGAAATAAATAAGAGAAAATAGAAATGGATGAGAAGGAAGGTTAACTTAATCCTATTCTAGGTTAGATTTTTTTTTTTTTTTTAACTTGTGTGTCATTTTGAGTTAATTATTTCCTACAAATGGTAAACTGAGAATCTTACTTTGCTTACAGCAGTATCCGTAGAGAATCATCTATTAATAAAGTATTTTATGAAACTCTGTATTAGATGAGGTCCACAGCTGGATTGAGAAACCTGTCCTGAAGTGGTTGATCAAAAATCCAGCTGAAATCATAGAGAAATCAGGTCTTAGAAGCAGGTTTTGGCAGTTTTATGACACAACAGAAAGGCTAAGTGTTATCACTTGTGGTATACAACCAACCCAGCTCCTTCATGAAATTCTATTATAATCCATCAAACTGTGTTCAAGATTAGTTTGAGCCTTAAATATTAATGAAAGCCTATGCAAGTGTTAAGTTAAGCTCTTTATTTGCAGATTTTCCTTCCCCAGATGTGCTTTCACAAAAAATGATATGGATCTACCCTTTTATAGTGTGGGTCTTTCACTGGGAAACGAAAATGCATCTGATAAAAAAAATCCATGAAAGCTCTTCATAATTACTTTTTCACCTTGTTCAGCTGCTGATAGGATTCATTCCATTCCTCATAGTTTCTAAAGGAAACCACTAAGCTAATTTCAGATATCCTGATGCAGTAGTGAATTCAATAGTGTTTTGATTCTGATTTTAAACAGTACTACTTGTTCTAATCAGTGTATGATCCACTCCTGATTTTGCTAGATATGACAATAGAATTAATCCAGAAACTGAGAAGGAATACATTTGTTGAGGCAATTGTCTCTAGATTGTTGGGTGGGGTTTATTTCTGATTTTGTTTCCCCCTCAACATATGTAAGTCTCAGTCTGGCCACGGAAGGTGAGGAAAGACCTGGTAGCAACAAAACATAACAGTATCAATTAGTATTTCCATTTTGCTTGAAGAACAAGAGAGATATAAGGACAAGGATAAAATGGTGTTTATATTTCCCCAGGTGACTAAGCCAGCTCCCTCTGGGGAGCATTAGGTTTCATGTTGTGAAGCTAATACCCTTTGTCATGAAGGAGAGCATGCATGATGTCCCAGCTCCCCAGGGTTTCCCCCACTTCACAAAAACAATCAAGATGCTTTGTTCCAAACTTCACTTGAGAGAAGCCTATTTATTTTGCCACTAGGGAAACAGAGATATGCATCTCATTTAGGAGAACATCCTAGGGGCACTAGCTTGGTCAAACTGATATTTGGCAGAGCAAGGAATAATAATAAGCCTTCTCTGGTGGTGTGTCTGAATGGGTAGTTGCAGGGAGACCAGTGGATGTAGTCTGCCTTGACCTTAGCAAGGCTTTTGACACCATCTCCTATAACACCCTCATGAGCAAGCTCAGGAATTGTAAGATAGAAGAGTAGATGGTGAGATGGATTGAGAACTGGCTAAGCAACAGAGCTCAGAGTTAGTGATCAATGCTGCAGAGTCCAGCTTGAGACTTATAACTAGTAGAGTTCCCCAGGGATCAGTGCTGGGTCCAATCTTGTTCAACATCGTCAACGACGTGGATGAGGGGACAGAGTGCATCCTCCATTTGCTGATAATATGAAATGGGGAGGATTGGTGGATTCACTGCTATCCAGCAGGTCAAGGGAAGATCCCCTCCCCCTCTGCTCTGCCCTAGTGAGACCACATCTGGAGTATTATGTCCAGTCTGGGCTCTCCAGTTCAAGAAGGACAGGGGTTTACTTCAGAGCATCCAAGGGAGAGGCTATGAGGATGATTAAGGGACTGGAACACCTGTCTTAATAGAAAAGGCTGAGAGACCTGGAGCTGTTTAGTCTGGAGAAGACTGAAAGGGGATCTTATTAGTGTTTACAAATATATGAAGGTTGGGTGTCAAGAAGAGTTGGCCAGTCTCTTTTCATCCCTGTGACAGGATGAGGGGCAATGAACACAAACTGGAACACAGGACTTTCCACCTCAACATGAGGAAAAGCTTCTTTACTGTAAGGGGGATAGAGCATTGGAACTGGCTGCCCAGAGAGGTTGTGGAGTCTCCTTCTCTGGAGACTTTCAAGACCTGTCTGGATGTGTTTCTGTGTATCCTGCCCTAGGTGATCCTACTCTAGCAAGGGGAATGTACTCAATGATTTCCAAAGGTCTCTTCTAATCCCTACCATTCTATGATTCTATGAGTCCTCGAAAACACTGCAGTTATAGCATCATTCTGAATTGGGATGCTGTGGCTGAGGGTAGGTTAGATAACTGAGGCAGGAGAATTGATTATGATATGTCACCATCCAGACTAATTACTGATTTATTAAGGGTGTTTTGTAAAGAGGATTTAAAAATGTGCTTATTTTCAAGTAACTCTGTGCCCCAGGACTCCTGTGGTCACTCATTTTTCAGGGTTCAGCATTTTCCTCCCTTAAGTCTGTTCCCCAAAAGCCAGACTTATTTTACCTTCTCTACAAGCTGTAATCAGCACCAGGTCAAAGCAATTAATTCACTTCAAAGAGCTGTAGCTGCACAGACCCATATGGCTGCTTCCCATGTGACTCTGTCAGCTAATTAGACTTGACTTTATTTTGCCCTCTTCCATTTTCCTTTACCTGAGAATCCTGTTCTCCAGTGCCTCAAACTCTGCACCTATGTGCAACCTCTCTGAAGTCAACTTCTTGCCACTAGGAAGTTTTCCCATGTATTCAACCTAATTCTTTCCTATAAATAATTCAATTACATTGTTTTAATTGTGCCTTTTTACATCTCCATTAACAGCAGGGTTTGGCACAGGTACAAGAAGTTTATAGCTGAGTAGATTTAAAGGGACTATTGTGACCACCTTTGTAGAGGAACAGTCTGTATTTACTAACACCATGTTGTGGAGCTGGGTTTAGGGCAGAGAAACCAGGGCATTTCTCCAGGATCCTAAGCACTTGGGGTCAGCAAGCCAAGTTAGACAGCAATGGGAATTATCCAACACAGAAACAACTTCTGCTTGGGGCAACCACGGGTCTAATGCAGTTATTTCTACATTGCAAGTCAGTTGTGAGCTGCAGACTTCTATCTGCATAGTTGTGTCAGACAAGGACATTCAGGTGTTCAGTCCCTGGCTGACACAACTGCAATACCACAAGCACCACCAGTAGCCACAGGTTTTGCTGCCAAATGTATCCTTCTCCTCCTATACTTTGTTTTATCCAGACGAAGTCAATTTTATTTGATCATCACTGATTACAACACTGTTGATTAAACATTAAGCTAGAATGCTGGAATGATCAATATGGCTATTTTACTGCCTTGGCAAAGCATTCCTGTGACTGATATCTTATTAAAAAGATAAAGTGATACTTCCCATTGACTTCACCTGAGTAAATTACAGCAACATAGTTAGCAGAATAAAAGGTGCATTTCATAACATTTTTATATTTGATTGAAAGAATTGTCTCATGCTGATTCCTTTTGCAAAGGCTGACTTTAGGGTCACTAGCCTAGTGACAGATACTTTACAGAGATATCATGACTCCCAGAATTTCTATTTAATTTTATGACAAAATGAAAATGTCAATCTTATTGTTGTTGCATTCCTGGATGGTGCTCAATTTTATGGTAATAGGAACAACTATAAAAATAGAATGGAAATGAATGTTTTATTTATGTTGTGTGTGATATACAGTCGTTTAGAAAATAAAGCTAGAAAAGTCTTCCATTTCATCCTCATGACCTCCAGCTGCTGGATTGATCCCTACATTATATTTTTTCCGGTCCTTTGTACGTTTTAGTTTTAATGCCATGGTGAAAGGTCATGGTAGGAGAGATTTCTCAGAATATGAAGTTTTCCCTCAGGTCAGTTTAAGAAAAAATAAAATAATCCCTCTCAATGTGTGACCTCCTCTCCTAACACTTTTTCTCACTCTTTCTGTCCTCCAGTGAGACACTGAATGCTGCCAAATCCCACTGAAGTCAATGGGCTATCACATGCCCTCTTTAACTTGCCAGAATCAGTTCTTTGATATTTACAGACTATGTATTTTGCAGAGTAGATATGGATATAAATAACCCCAAATTTAATTCAGTGGCAGTTCCATCAACTTGAGGAAAAAAAAAAAAAAAATCAGGCAGGAAAATTCTATTTGTCTGACCTGTCACATCACCTGTCATTTCAAGCTCTCTTAACCCTTTTTTAAACTCTCCCTAAAAATTTGAACTGAACTTTGGCAATAAAAAAGGTTTTGGAACTGGAAATTGAGAACATACTATTTTAATGTTGAAAAAGAGCACTTAAGTTTGGTTTTGGGGGGTTTTTATGATTTTATGATTTTATAATTGCATGAGGTTAGGTTTTATCATAAATGGGTAAGCAAATTTGGAAATGTTCTGATCAACCTGAATCTGCTCAGTACAGAAAATAATATTGCCTGTCACATTTGTAGGTAGCTTTTAGACTCTAATCTGTTAATAGCATTATAATCTTGGAGGAGTTAGTATTAAATTTTAAATATGAGCCAGTCCCTGTAGCACTATATTCAGAAATACAAGCTGCAAGAGACAGATCCAACAGGATCCATGTTTTTGGTTGTAATTCTTTGCACTATCTATTCATTCAAAGCTTTTCACCCCAGAAAAACAACCCTGTGTGTACACATATTGTTTTCTGTAATAGAGACAGTGGGAAGTGATGTAGTCTTTGTGTAAGTTATGAAATAGTTAACACTCTGAAGCCAAGATCATAATTTGAATCCCAATATACCTCCCATTTAATCCATCTGCTGAAGAGGGATGTAATATCATCAGTCATCAGGCAGGAAGATTTTAGCTATGCCCATAAAAATACTTGCACGAGTTCCCTTAGCTAAATGTTAATTAAAACACAGGTTTTGCAAGAAGTGGTTTGGGAACTCCAGTGCTTTCTCTAGCTTTGCTATATCAGGAAAATGACTTTCCCTAAATGAAATAGACAAGATTGTTGTTTCATGGGGTAGATGGTCACTAAACCTGATTGAAATCTTGCCACTGTTATGGAGAAATCATCTGGTCTATCTTCCTTCTTACTCAGATCACTCATTACTGCATAGCTTAATTAAGAGACATGTACAATCTTCTTGAAATCCTTGGGTGAACAACTGATACAAATATAACAATTGAGTTTATATACATCAAAGCCACAATTTTAAACAACTCCTTCTCAAGGATGTTCCTGAGTAAAAATGGTTCTTAGTTGTTTTCCCTCAGATGATATAAATTGAACCCAACAAAACTATTACATACACCCTTTATAAACCAGCAAAACAAGAAAATAAGTTTGAGTGTTTGGTCCCAGAAGGCATCCAATGATCAAAATAGGGTTTTTTATCTCTCAAACACCTTTTAAATCTGAAAGATCTGCAGACTTTCAAAAAATATGGTTGTGGGTTTTTTTCATTTATTTTCATGAATTTGTATTTCTTCTCTTTGTTATTGCCAGAATCCAAAAAGAAACAAATTTCCTTAGAAGTTTTCATAAGAGCTTTAATTTGTTTTCATTTAGTGATTTAACAAGGTGATTTTGAACAGAATGGTTTCAGGCTATGTTTGTAATAGCTGGCAGGTTTCCTCCTCTTCCTCTCACATATAGACAGTGCTATAGACACCATGATGTAGACAGTACAATAACCACAGTATGCAAACAGCCTGTAGGCCCCAGAACGTAGGGTATTTTCTTGGCCCACCATTATTTAAAAGCAAATTACTTTCCCAATCTTCTAGTGACTCCAAACCTGACTGAGAAAAGCGTATCTTATCTTATTTAAAATGTACAGAGTTAATTATCCCATGAAGGATTTACATAACAGAATAGTGTCACCACAGCAGATCAAGCCAAATTAGTGAAAAGGAACAGTACCAAACCTTCTGGCTTAATGAGTTTTACTCACAACAAGAACAAGTGCTAAGACTTCCCCTCCCCTTGCCCCCATTTATATAATTGACCATAACACCGCATCGTTAATTATTTGAATATTTAATCTCAGCATGAAAAAATACAGAATACATTACCACTTCCTTTTGTGAACAGCTTTTATAATTAATATTGAAGGATTAAAATAGCTATTGTAGCTTATACTACCATAGGGTGGTTGATACAAACTGTGGACTTATTAGTTTGAGTCACTCAAGTCCCTTCATATCTGACTCCTTCTTATGATTCTTCTTACTATGTTCTGGTAACTCATATGTCTTTTTACATAAAGAAAAAAAAATCCTGTTTTTAGTTAATTTAACACTTGCAGTTCTTGGTTCCAGATCCTCATAGAGTGTAAGCAGAATGTGTATCCTGGGAGATAATTTTCTGCCTCAGGTTTAGGAAGCTGTGAGTTGAAACCTTGAAGTGTTTTCTTTATTAATGGTTTTGTGTGACAGTTTTCCTCTCACTGTAATATGATGGCTACATTCACACCACATAATTATCTTTATTGCCTCTAAAGAGACTGTATCTGACTTGAATATTTCAGATTTATTTATTCATTTGTTTGTTTGTTTGTTTTGGTCTGGCAAAGAAGTAAAACCTATAGTAAATTAAGTCCAATTTCCATGAAGTTCTGTGATCATTTGCAGCTTGGCATGTCTTTTATTTGAACTTTATATTCCTCAAATAAAATGCTTAGTTAACCTCTTTTAGAACATCTGTAATATGTTTCCCTTAATTTCATGTGGTTGTGTGGGCACCAAATGCTGGCTGATACACAAGGAAGTGTTTGCTTCCACCTCTCAAAATGCTCTTTGTAAACTAGTGGATTATCCCAGATACAGATGATGCCATTGTTAGTCTTGTTACTGGTGTTTATTTTTATTTTTATTTGCATTTATTCAGCACAGGGAAATAAAATGTCTCCTTTACTGTTCAGTTTGAGTTTTGTTGTTTTTTCTTTTTTTCTTGCAATAAAATGGCTAACAATGTAAAGCACTTTTCCTGTTACTAGACTCAAGGTTTTGTCTGCATCAAACCTCTTAATGGATAACCTTGCTGTTCCTTGATGGCTACTACACAGCCAGAAGCACTTGGAAGAGCTTCCTTAGGTGTTTCCTGCCCTGAGATATGCTCAAACCACCTTCTTCACTGGGGTCCCCCAGATCTTGGCTCTTGCAGTTTTCCAGAGCTAAAAGTCGTTGTGGGCATTTGAAGCCAAAAGAAAAATGCTCTCACCTTTTTCACCCTTCTGCTTTTTAGGTGCTAAAAAAGGAAGGAATTTCTGGGGAGGTGTTTATAGAGGAAAACATGTACTTGTTTCAAAATTATGGGTGATCAAGAAAGGCAAAGATGAAATATACACAGAGGGGAACAGATGCTGTGAAGGAGCTGTATGTGCAAGTTGAGCTGTGTTAACTGGGTACAGGGAAAGTAAGAAAATAAGTGATTAATGTAGGATGACTAAGGAGAGGTTTCATAAAGTGGTGACCAGTTTCCAACTGAAAACCCAGACTAGTCATGCTTTGGCCTTTTTGTGGAATTTATTCGTGCAAGGTTCCCCTCCTCCAGGAAGTCATAAACTCACAAACTGCTAAATCTTTGTGATTAACTCTGCCTGGTGAATGGAGGGGGAGATGGGTAGAATAGAAAAAAACCCAAACAAACAAACTTGTAATAAGTAGTTACAAGAGGGAGAGGAATGATAAGAAATAGAAAAATCAAGTGATACTCAAAATCTAAATTAATGTCTCAACTTTTTTCAGTTTCCCCTCACCACTGATTCTCCAATCTGTACTACCCTACTTCAGAAAGATCTTCCCTTATCTTTTGGACAGGATTTAAAACTGAGAACCCAAGCTCTTGACGCTCTTCTGCAAGAGAATATTTCTGTATTAATGGCTAACTTCCAAAATACCTAACATTTCCACTGTTATTTTTATTGGCTCCGGGTTTGCTCTCTGACCAGCATTTGTAGAAGATGCAGACACAACAGTTGTGTGCATCTTTGACCTTTCCATGAGAGAGGTGGTGTTGCTATGGAGTAAGGGTGCCTGTAATAGGGTGCAAGGACGTCATCTGTTTTTTGGCAAATTAGCAGTTATTCTCAGTATGGGTTTCTCATGTCCTTTCAGGGCAAAGTTTAAAAAGGCTGCATCTGAAGAAAAATCTTGGAAGCACATACAGCAGGGAGGGTCTGAGCAGTGGAGAACCTTTTGTGAATTACACCAACTGTAATGTTTCCTTTTAGAGATATGTGTATGGGCAATCTGTTACTGCAGAGATACTTTTAACATGTATCAACCCTGTGGCACAGGAGTAATTTATTTTACTGAGAATAAACTACTAAAATACCATAAAAACAGGCACAAATACTCCTATGACACCAAACTGCAGTGTGACAGCCACAGATGAAGCCTCCAACCACTGCTCAGTGTTCATCAGTATAACAACATATTGGTAATTCTTATAAGTTGCTTTGGCAGGCTAAAATAAACAGAGAAAAGACAAGAAACTGTTATGCCAGTGTCTTTTGAAGAAATGTTTGGTGCACTATAGGCATCTTCTTCCAATCCCAGAAGGCTCTGGCTTCACTTTATATAAACTCACTCTCCCCAGTGTTCTGAGTTTCTTAGGCTTTCTCCCATTATCAGGAAGGTATTTAACTCTAAATTTCCCCAGTTTTCTACAGATCTGTCAACATAACAATTTTAAAATATATATATTTATTTATTTTTAATGTATTCTTTGCAACCATGTGAACTTCCCAGACTTCTCCTGGAGCAGTAAGCAGCAGCAGGGAGCATTGCTGCAGCAGCAGTGCTGGGTTTGTACCTGAGATGCTGTGTTACACAGTGTTTGCAAAGCTGAGTTGCCTCTCTTCCCCATGTTTGCAAGCTGCCAGAAGAAATGTCCTGATACTTCAGAAAGGCTTAATCTGGGACCAGCTGCAGATTGTCAGTTGCTGGCAAAAAAGGAGAGGATTATGCAGCTGAATGAGCAGCAGTGATAAGGAAAATTCGGATGAAAAATACCTTGATCCTGGAAAACTGTGCAGCATCTGAGGCTGCAGACAGACCATTGGTATGAGAGTCTCGCTGAACAGAGACAAACAAGTGACAATTACTATCTGGAAGCTGTCTGCTGCCCCTAACTACTAGTGCACTCTTCCATGTCGATTTGGTGCAGAAAAACTTTAGCTACAGTGCTTGAATATGTACTGGTATGAAAAAGATGCTACCATGGGTGTCATTGCTTTCAGTCTGAGTGGAAGCAACAGACACAGATCTCATTCATGCATTCTGGTGAAGTCTTGTCCAACAAGCAGTATGATAGCAGCATTCTTTGCAACTTGCTTTTGTTTTTCTTTTTGAAGAAAAATGAATACATCCTCACAGGAGATGGATGAGGTGAGCCTTTCACTGAGGATACCCATCAGCCTCCCTACTGCTTGATCGTAATGCCTCAGCTGAGTGCTCTGACCACAGGAATGAGTTTTCAACCATTCGCTGAGCATCTGCAGGATGGTGCTTGAATGTGCATTTCAGCACCTCGGGGCCAGTAGCATATACTTAATATTTGGCTTGAGAGAGAGCATGCTGGTACCTTGCCTGTATTGGGTTTGACAGCTGCATCTATAAAACTGCTCAGGCAACTGAAGCAGTGAAGTGATTTAATCATCTGGGGACAAAATCAGCAATAGGCAGGGACAAGTCATGCAAAGGCCTTGACCAGCCCTTTACAAAAGCATATAAACTCCAGAGCTCAAGGAAACTGCCTGAATCCTGTTCACCTTGGAAAACCCTTGAGAGATTTCTTAGCTCTGTTTCATTTTCTTGTGAGCTTTGGCCAGCAATTCTGTTTGGACAGGATGGTCCAGAGGCTTCTGAATAAATAAGGGAATTTTTACTTCTTTCAGTCTCTCTTTGTACTTGGAGACATCTTGTTGTTGTTCAAGGTTCTGTTATAGTGCAAAGCATCAAGGTGGTTTTTGATGTTCCTGCCTTGCAGATGGTGACTAAAACACAGGAAAACTCATCCAACGGATATCATGTAAAATGCAAAAGAAAGTTGACAGAAAATCTATAGAAGTGAAGTATCATACTATACAGATTCAGGCAGAAATGTAGGACTTAGTCATAAGAAAAAGTGCAATGCAGGAGGGACACTGATGGCAGTGAATGTCACATGAAACATAAGCTACTACTATTTTGCTTCAAAAGAATATCTGATTTGGAGAGTGCATTGGTGCTATTCTTACGTCTTAAATATGGTACAGCTGACCTAAAACACATGCAGCTGATATTATAACTGTCCAGTCTGCATGAGTGATAGGCTGGCTGGGAGCAGCCAGAGCTGACCTTTCTGGTCTAGAAGGCACTTGAATTCACTTTGTTATGTCCAATCCCATGGTAGTTAACAAACAAACCCTGGCTCTGAGGCGCTTGATGGTACTTTCATTGCTATGATACTTAAACTACATTGCAGCTGTTCAGAAAACAATCACTATGTTCTGGTAAGCTTTATTTCTCTAGGACATAATTTACCTTTGTCTCTCCTTGAAATGCAATAATCAAGACCCTTGTTGAAGCCTGGCTCTGTATCACTGGAGAGCACCAAATGTTTTGATCATGGAGATGATAATGCAAAAGACTCAGGGAGAGTCCTAGAGATGATCTCTGAAGCTTAGAGAGCATGGGGGTTGACTACCCATGTTCCCAGCAGGGAGCTCAGAAAGGAGACTCAGAGATCCTGCTCTGCAGTCTATAAATCAGTGCCAAGAGGTTTTGGAGGGTTCCGGTTGCCCAGAGCAGTGGCCTTACAAGCCATAAGCAAAACTCAAGATGCAGAACTTGAAAACAAGTCAGCATTAGCCTGCATTTTCCTAAGGACAATTTCCTCCTAGCATGAATTTCCATTTGAAATGGAAGTGCTTTGCTTCTTACAATACAAATCATATCTTTGTCCAGGCTTTCAGTAACTGACTTACATGCAGGTTGTGTCTAATAAAACACTGAGTTGAAAGAGACAGTCTGCTTTATCTTGTCCAGATTCCTTTTAATAAATTTCATTTTTATATTTGTTTATTTATTTTTAAAGACTCTGCTGAATAAGAGGCATTTGAGCTTTCTGCTGAATCATTCTTTCTGTCTCCCTGAGAAGACTTACTTTGAAGCCTGCATTATTTTTTCCCAGTATAATTCCACAGTGCTGCTTGTCCTGCACATCTGCCTGCTTGGCACTCAAGGTACTGCTGCTTGTGGGGTCCACGGTTGACCATGTAAGATATTCCCATGCACAATGGCAGCTTTGTAAGGTGATCTCTATCTTTCCATGTTTTTTCCATGTTTTTTGTTCCTTGTCCATTGACTTCAGCTCACAAGTCTGCTGGCTTCACGGCTGCCAAAATAGAACAGTTTTGGTTGCTATTTCTTCCCATTCTCTAAATGCAAGTTGTTTTGGAAGGATTTCTTAAACACAACTTATTGTTTTTACTCAAGTAAGAGTAATAGTTAATCCATCAAATGCCAGACATAGATTCTGTGTCTATGACTCCCACAAACTCATTTTTCTCTATGGCCTTTTTTTTTGAAAAGAAGCACAGCCACCTTGCAAGTCTATGTATAATTATTTGCAAAAGATTATTTATCATTATTTTCTATGCTGTGTGGAAGCTTTCACCCACCTTCCCTGGACTGTGATTTTAAAACACAGTACAAAGAAGTTACAGCTTTTTTATTTGGATGTAGAAACTGTAAGAGTCACAAAATGGCAAGGTTTGGTAGGGTATGTTTTCAGAGATGTACAATATAGGCTACAAGCATAAAACAATGAATGGCACAGGGAAGGTAAAATAAATTTCAAAGTATCTTATCACATAAAAAAGAATTAAGGAAGCAGAAGGAGTCAGAGAGCCTGTGGTATAAGGAGTGGATGTAGCTTGTGAAACACACTGCCAGAAAAATGCCTTTGGGGGCTGGCTATGAAGGCTGGCTGGGTGCCCGCCTTTGCCACCTCCTGAATGTGTACTGGGACAAGATAGAGTTGCACAGCCTCTCTACTTTTTGGATACAAAACTGCTCTATTAGGGCATAAGCTTATGCATTAGCTGTTAGAATAAAGAGAATTGTACCATCAGAGACTTCTTATGTTTTCCTCAAAAGCACTGTGTGTCTGCTATTGCCAGAGACTGCATTCTGGATATAATGAGTCACTGGTCTGACCCAGAGCAGAAACTCCTTTGTACTGCAAGCCATGTATTTATGTATGATTTCATAATTATTCCTCCTGCTAACTCCGCATATCCTGCCCTTGTTTTGACTGTGTCTGTTAAGGTATGTGTACAGCCAGGCTGATCCTGACTCAGGGCTCCTCTCACCAGATAACAACATGAGGAATTTCAGGGCAGCATAGATAACAAAACAAGAGTAATATATATGCATATGTACAGCCAGTTCAAGACTCCTCTCACACTAATCTCCAATTCTTATTTGTGTCTTTTGCAACCTAATTTAGGCTTCTGTCTTCTCACAGCAAGTAGATGGCACCTGACAAGTCTTCTACTGCCTGCTATAAACTTTTCAGGACCAGAGGCTCAAATTGCTGGGAAGACTTGTCAAGTCTCAGCAGACCAGTTATGTTCTGGCCTTTATTCTGTGCTTCTCACTCATTGCAAACAAATGTAAGAGTCTTCTCCCAACATTTCTTTCCATTATCTTGTTTGGTAGTTGGCCCTAAAGTGTTGCACTCACCCCCAAATATTGACACTCTTGCATTCCATGTGACTGTTGTTGCAAACAATTTTGAACCTTTTAGTGCAGAGTGTGGTATGTAAATAAACTTTGCTGTGCCAACACTGAATTAAGGCTTAGGTCAGTAAGGAGCAAATGCCTGTGCCAAATTAACTCTCTTCAGATTTTTGTTCACTACCTTATTGGTCCTTCTGGAAAGTGCTATTATGTCAGAGCTTTCAGTGCATATTTGTGTTGAAGGTGACTACAGGACAGTAAACCCTGGTTAGAGCTTAAAAGTGTTTCTTGCAGGTGGAGGAATAAAATGAGGAAAATGAAGGAAGCCTAATAGGAAAAAGACATACCAGAATAAAAGCACAGATATGTAATGAAAGATAATTTAATAAGGATTTTAAAAAAAGTTTTAAAAGACCACTGTAATTTCAACGAATAATACAAATACCTTATTCAAATAATTTGATATTTTAATGGTCATTAGGGTGGTCAAAGCAGATTTGGATATATTGCTGGATATTTGAGCTTAAAACTGTGTTGAATATTGATCACTAATTGCCCAAAGGCGTTGTTTATTCCTAACAATTTAGGTGTGTACAGCATTGGAAAAACTAAACAGGGGAAGAGAAGGTTCATGCCCCAAAGAGTTGGTGGTCTCAGGTCTGCTGAGTACAGAGAACACATCACAGAACTAGACAGCTCTCAACATCACCAGCACTGTTTGATAGCACACCATGGTGCTATCTTTAAATAGATGTATTCGTAAGATAAGGCCTGAATTGGAGTACCAAGACAGACACTGCTGTGGTTTTATTAAAAAAAAAAAAAAAAAAAAGAGTAAATTAAAGAGGAAAAATAAAAATAACTAACAAGCCTCCTAACTACAAAAGATACAGAATTACCAGACACAGCTGCCAAAATCCACTGGCAAAATAAGGCTAATCCTTGAGTTCAAAGAGTGGCAGGTTGAATTTCAGGAAAAACAAGCCCTCCTGTATTCTTTGGCAAAAAAAGCCTGCAATGATGTTCAGACTAAACATTCCCAGCAATGCTAAGTGCACGTTCTCTGCCCATGCTAAGTCAGTGAAGCTGCCAGGCAGGCATGTACAGCTTCAGTGGAGCATGGAAAATGGACACTGCCATGGTGATGGCTCAGTGTCTGAAAAAAGAACTTTTTCCATTTAAAAGTTAGCCTTTTCGTATTGATTTCAGCAGACCTAAGGAATAAATCAGATGAGTTTAGTGGAGGGGAATGAATATATTGAATATATTCAGCTGCTAATTCTCAGCCAAAACACCTCGTTGCTTTATGCCGTCACTTACATCCACGTGGAGAGTGCACACAGAGTGTAAAACAGTTGTAGATAGTAACAACAGCTTTTTTTTTAGACTTGTTTTTCACCTTTTAAAAGTACCTCTACAATGCCAAATAACAAGGAACAAGGTTCAAACTCCACAGGCTGAATTTTTCCACCAATTCCATGGTAACTCATCTTTGCGAAAATAGCCAGAGGGCTTACAAAAGATAAAAGCCAGTGTTTCTGCAAAGGCACACATCTCTGTTCTGTCACAGGAAGAGAGAAATTACTGAGTGGCAATTAATGCACCTGAAGAAAGGAGAGTTTGTGGCTTATGTACTCACATGCCCCAGCAGTGTGTAGAGTCCAGAGTATGTTTTTATTTCAAAGCATTCTAAAGCATAATGGTACAAAGAGAGTGTTTCGTATTTCTGAAAGTTTGAACTCAGATTCTCTCACAGTTTCTGTAGAATTCAGTCTACCCATGTGTGCAGCAATCCTTAGCTACTTGACAGAGTGATAGGTATGCTGGGAAGCTTTGATGATATTGAAGTTTGTCAGTGGCAGTGGATCAGAGGAGCTGCCTGGCCCCAGTTGCCTGATGTGCCCAGGGACCATCGGGCACAGAAGGTGCAGGAAATGGGGTGGCTCAGGGAGTCAGCTCACTGATTAGCAAGCTGTCTTTGGCATGCTTTAAAGCAGCCTGGGGACTGTTTTAAACAACTCCAGTTGGGAATAAGCCAAGCACAGTACTATTCTGGCCAAGTCCTGGCACTCTCCTTTCTCGAGGGCCAGACAGGATTGATGGTATATTAGCAGGGTTCATTGACTGAGTGCCAGCAAGGGATGTTATGATGCCAAACGAAATCTCAGCTGGTGAGATCTGAAGAGCTTCCAGGCTTTAGGCACTGCTATATGAAGTTTATTTGAAAAACAAGTTGTGAAATGGTGAGGTTCTGGGTATCATGTTAAAAACGAGAAAGAGACAGCAGAAGCATAAAAGAAGCACTTTGAAAGTTCAGAAATAATCAGCATTGTCACTTGGAAAAAAATATTTCCTGAGTTAACTGGAAGAGTTTGTGAAGAACTGTGAAGTCCCTTTAGAACAGCACTGGCTTGGAAAGAAATCAGCAAAGTCATCCAAGAGCCAGAAGAAAACACTATGACAGAGACTAAGCTTACCCAGGTTCTGCAGGTCCCCATAGCCTATTTGCTGCTCTCTGGTGTTTTGTTTAAAACTAGATCGTCTCTCTATTCTAGTTCAACTAACATATCAAGCCAAAAAATGTTAATTCCTTGGACACCTCTGAATTTAACAATATCTTGGCTGAATGCAGAAGTGGAAGTCCCTTCACAGTGGCTGAGCTTCACCCATCCTAAAGCTTGGACTTTGCAGTATGCTCACTCTTGGTGATCTTAGTTCCCTTGCTCTTCCTTACTCTTTTTATTGTAGAGTTATTATGTCATCTTGCTCCTGAACCAATAAATATCTTACTAGTGTCCACTCTGAAGATGTTGATGACTATTTCATTTGTGTCAGGATTCTGTTTTTCTTAAACAATCATAAAAAGCAAGAAGGGGAAAGGATATTTTGTACAAACAGCAATTATATCCCATATCTACATTTATCTTGTTAAACGAATAAACTACTTCAGCACCTTCTAATAAAACAGATTATCTGCTCTCTGGATATCTGTCTTGCTTTTCTTTGCACCTGTGCCTATCTTTATGGAAATGTAAGATTCTAACAAATAAATCTACTATTATCTACCTCTGCAGTTTCTTCTGGACCCATGCTTTTCTATTATCTGAGCACTTGTAGCCTTACGATAAATGACTGTTATGTAATATTCCTGTTTTAAAGTTGAAATAATGAATGTGCAAAATTTAAGGGCTCAAAAACACAAATATAGGCTGCAAATGTTCATATGTTGATGGGCAAGTCCTCTTATACGGCTGTGACAAATTTCAAATGTGAAAGAACATCACATTTCTTCCATGTGCTGAAGTTTTCAGGTGTCTGGCAATCTACTGACATTCTGGCTAAGCTACCAGACAGGTAAAAGTTTATCTACTCTTACTGTGTAGAGATCAACTGTATCATTTGTGTGAAAACAGCAAGTGTGGTGCTTCCTGGAGACATCCCAATGACTTGTGCAGGCTTTAGCAAAGTTAGGTTGCCTCATCCAAGAAGTGCAGAAGTTTCAGCCTGTATGCACAAGTGCTGTACATCTGACTCATCCCTGAAGCATCACACTTACCAAATATTACTACCACTTCTCTGAACACAAATACAACATCAATAGACACCAGCAAGGAACATGCTCACACAAAGAAATGAACATTCAACTGAAGCCTGCCATTGTCTCTATGAAGAAATTATTCAAGACTGAGAAGCCATTCCTGAACCCTACATCTGGCAAAGTAGTTTATTGCCTAGGTGTTTTTGTCACCTCAACTAGTTCCTACAATTTTCTTCAGTTTCTTTATTATTGCTTCAGCTGATTCCATTATTGGAACTTTTTTCTGTAGTTTAGTACATCTCTCACCACCATCTTCATCACCACCATGGTTATTATTACTGTTGTTCTTATTACTATTTCAAAAGTACACTCCTTACCTCTTACCAAACTTTTATTAATTGCTAAAGAGATATTGGACCTATATGAGCTGGTGCTCCTACTATGGCTGGCAATGCCAGCAAAGAACAGAGGGTGGATCTTTTAAAAATCTGCAGCATGAAAAAGAAATGCTTTAAAATCACATTGGCATGTTACATCATCTAAAGGGCTTCTTCAAGGAACAGAGTTTTAAGAACTGTGCTAATTAATGTTGGCAATTGGCATTAGAGGTAAATCATTCAATTTAATTCTGGATGAGAGTTGTCCTTTTAAGAGTACCTTCTGGTGAAGACCATTTTTACCATGGGTAATATTGCATAGATTTTTGGCCATTAATGGACCTCTTTTCCTAACACCAGGCAACATTTCAAATAGATGTCCTCTGGTTTTCCACATTCTTTTTTAATTATCACTTTCTTCCTCCCTGTACCCAATGGGAGCTAAACTGGGGCCTGGTTCAGCCCCGGAGGATTTAGTAGCTTTTTGATATTTTAGTGAATTGCTTCTGGAAGCTTGGTGCAAATTGAAGCCTGTGCCTCTGGGGAAGGAGATCTCTGAGAGGCCATCATCCACCTTGGGTAATGCAGGAAGCCAGACCTCTACTTTCTTTATGTCAGAGGATTGTTCTCACATTTTTGAGGTTTCATTTTCAAGTTCTGTTTCCATTTTTCACTTGCTTCATGTATTGTTTGTCACTGTGTGGGACTGACTTTAAGCTAGCAGCCACATCTTGAATTTGGCTTCCTGGGTAACTGATGCTGTACATTTTATTAGACATGTCCCTAATAGTTTTGCAGACACATAACTCTGAAGGAATCATCATACCCTATAAGATGTCCTCCTGCATGACCCTTCTCTTCATTTTCCCTTGTAAATATGTCACTAACAGAGTGTTTCATTAGTATATTCCACAAATATGTTCAATCATGTTTTATAACTCCCAGACAGAAAGAATAAAGTTCTTCATTGCTTGCTTTTATGATTACTCAATCTCCCAAACTTTCACTTTAAGTCAATGCAGATTTAAGCTCCCTGAACTGGTGTTTTGCAGTTCTCCAATATTTTAAACTTGTGCAGGTACACATGTGGTCTTCTCTGTACATTCTATTGATATGTGTTGCTCCTAACAGACCTAGTCAGTTATTCTTAGTAAATGGGTGGGTATCATTTTCCTTAAAAGCCAGTGCACTTTCTCCTTTGACTTGACCCATACCTTTCAGGAAACTCAGTATTAAGTTACTGGGAGGACTTTGTGGCACAGCAGTAGGGTACCCTCAACAGAGGAATGCTATGTGACCAGGTGATCTTTTAAAATCTTTCAATGAATACCAATTTTATGGTTTCCATAATATTTAGCCATTAATCAAAACTCTTCTTACATGTAGATGTCCATTTTTGTCTGGCTCCCTGGAAAACATGAGGCACCAGCAACAAAATAATTCCTGTTCTGCCTTCCTAGAAATGCTGACTGAAAGAGATCTCTGGAGGTCACTGGTTGAACTTCCCACCCAGACTGGGACTATCACGAACACCAGATCACCATTACTTTAGGCAAGTCTAGAAAATCTCCAAGGATTGGGATTCCATGTTCACTTACTTTTTTTCCCCCATGCCTTTCAAGAAGCTGTAGGCTGCTATTGAATATCTCTTTTACCTCCTCCGTCAGACTTAACAAGCTCAGTTCTCTCAAATTCTCCTTATAAGTCACTTGTTTTGGACAATGATAATCTTGGCAGCTCTCTGAGCATCCACTTCAATTTCTCCCCTTGAATTCAGAAGGTCCAAAACTAGACCCATTACTCCAGCTGTGGCCTCACTGGGGCTAAGGAAGGTACTAATATATTTTAATTTGCTGCCCTAATGGAACCCATGATGCAGCTTTGCTGTACTCCTGATGCAAATACACTGACTCATGCTCAGCCTAGTGTCCACAACAACACCCAGGCATTTTTCTTTAATTCAAATAAACTGAATTTTGCCTGCTGTGTATTAATTATTTGATAGACACCTTTTTGGTATTGTGAATTACAATCTGATAGCTTTTGCTTTTGTTAAGGATGTTGCTTCCCTTTGCCTTCTCCTGCAATGTTTTTGCTTTCTGATAGTCTCAGTTGCCTTTTAGACACTCCTTCATTTGCTACTTTATAGTATTAAACAAGGCTACATTTACACCCATCTATAAAAATATGAACATATTTAATTTAATGGAAATCTCAGATCAGTTGTACAAATAGCTCCTAAAATTTCTGTGATGCCTGTTGAGGATATCTAATTAGAAAGATTGTGTAGTTCTGGGTCTCACTCCTCTGTAGCTCCCCAGTCTGTCCAAATCTCAGTTTGGTTTCTTGTTTCATCCTGAGATGATGAACACTGTATCAGAAGCTGATCTTCTTTCCTGTGTACATTTAGACACAGACTAATACAATTTAACCTGCTGCTTGAACAGGTGTCCAGTCATTATCATTATAATAATGATAATAATAAACCTAAACAAGGCTAATTTTAGCGGACACCTGAGCTTGGCTTTCTCAAAATTAAGTCATTCAAAATTCTAATAAATATCTAGCTTACAGTCTGTCTGTTTTTCCTTTGCCAAATGTAAAAGAGGGATAAAGTACTTATCTACTTCCCTGGAGAGTAAATATAATAAATAGTGCTTTTATATACCACAATGACAAGTTCTTATAACTAAGAATGTAAATGAATTACACCTTTCACATCAGGATATGTAGGCTAGTCCTTTCTTCTTTAAAATTATGAGAGAAACCTGAACTGCTTCCAACTCCTCTGCAGGTTGGAGATGTAAAATCTACACCTTGCTTAGGGAAGTGAAAAGAACAAAAAATCAACGCAGAGCATTCCAAGGCAGCAAAATGCAGATTATTATTTTAGATATCTACAAGCAAGCCAAACACAGCACATGGTGCATGTTAGGTTTTCTTGCTCTATTAAGTTGTACCCCCTGCAGAAACACCCACTATGCAGCAATGATGGGCTCTGGCTGGCACGGCCAGGCAACTGCCTTTTTAAAGGGGTTAAAAACTTGATATTGGTCCTATGAGCAGTCAAGAAAACTAGAAAGGTACAAGGATAACTGGTATTCAGTGAACTCTGATAATAAAACACAGGCTTAACTCTTTTTAATTTCTTTTTACTCAAAGATTTCTCAATTATTGTAGTCCTAAATTGAGCCTCCATGAGACCTCTGTAAAGTAAATACACACTAGACATGGAAATAAAGTAAGAAATTATACCTCGAGGCAAATTTTGTTATTCACTATTTTTTCTCATCTCAAAATATAAGCTGAAACAATAAAAATAAATCTCAAGGAACAGAAAGTTCCCCAAACCCCATGATTTTTAAATGTATGATTTCTTGCTACATTTCCTTGCTTCCTTTCAGAAGAAAGCTGTGCAGTCTGCTCCTCCATCCACCTTTCCTCCCTCTTCTTCAGAACAGTTTTGAACCCTCTGACTAATACAGACAAAGTTTTTAGAGGCTTTAAATTTCTAAAAGTTGAATTCAGATTTACTGAAAGAATTTAAACTAATGCCCCAGTGAGAACGTTGTCTGCAGCTTCAACTCAGCAGTCATCTGGTTTTTGGCATCCTCTGGTTAATCAGACAGTGGTCCTCACTGGTGGAGATGAGAATAGGTATATATGAGTAAATTCTGGAGTGAGAAAGATGTTAAGGATGTTTTTGAGTCAGTGGATTTAAGAAACAAATCTCTAGGAAGTGTTGCTTTTGTGCTGTGTCCCATAAGCAGTTTTTGGTTTATTTGTCTATTGTCTCTTGCAATCTGCAGAAATGAAATAATATTGAAAGGCAACAGCTTGGCATTATTGAATTAAAACATTAATTTCTGTTTACCTAATGCAAAAGTTTTTGTTTCAGCTGCATTTGCACTTTCATTTGGGTTGCCTGTTGACTCAGCCTTTCACTCAAGATTATTGCAGTGCTCCTCTGTACACAGGGCAACAGAGGAGGACGGTGTCTCCTGGCCTGACATCATCCAGCTCTGCCTTTGAGCTGCAACACATCCAACCTACCAGGGCCACGTCATTGCAAGTGGACCCACATTAAGGGCAGGCAATAACACAGTGAGCAGTTTGAAGACCCGTGGACTCACAATATTGCATTTTGTCAGTCTAAGAGTCCAACACATTGGCTTTTAAGTCACGTCCTTTCATGTAACAGCAAAGTCATGTCTCCTGCCAATTTTTTAATTACAAAAAGCTGTATTTTTATAAAAAAAAAAGAAAATAAAAATTCCAGCTCTAAACTCTCTCCTAGCCCTAATCAATAGACTGTATCTACTTGTTAGGTGAGTTTACTGAGACTGTAACCATATCCCTGTTTCACTTTCATTGATGTAAAGTGAAAGTGACTCCGTAACAATCAATTGAATTAGATCAGTGTAAAATACCTTTCAAAGAATTTGGAATTGGGCCCAAAAAGAGCTTGCTAGCAGCTAACCTAGAAGCTGCTGGTAGATCAGGATTGCAATCTAGGAATCCAGTCTCACAAGCTATTACTTTAACTGCTGATCCACAACAGAAAATTCCGGGTCTATTTCCTTTATTATAATTATGAAGTATATATATCTAAGCATCTGTCTCCTGTTTGAAGAAGATAATTCCTTCTCAATCACACCATTTAAAGTCCTCTTCTACTTTCTTGTCATAGAAACCTGTTTCACAGATTTTTTTCTTATACTACCGAGGAGAGGACACAAATGTTCTTTCGTATTATTTGGCAAGTAACATTTGGGAAAGCAGAAGCACAGTGACAATGTTTTTTATGTCCCCAGGAAGTAAGAGGTGATATTACAAAGTAAAGTTTTGGAAAGCTAAAAATGAGCAGTGTAAAGCATGAGAAAGCAGCTGTAACTGTCAGTTTAGCATCAGTGACCATATTGTAGGATTTACTGTCATGATAGATTAGTTCAGCAGTGATATTTAAAAGTTTCAAAGGAGAAAATTCTTAAATTGAAAGAGTAGTTGTTAATTGTTTGCATTTCCTAGCTGCCCACTGAGACTATGGCCATCGACAGCAGGAGTTGAAGCAAGAGGATTGGTAGCATTTGAGTTGCCAGAAAACACAGGGATCTACTAAGGGATAGCAGAGCAGGGTGTCACCAGCCAGGGCTCATCCCATCACCCCCAGCCAGGCTCATATGCAGCTCAGTGATGTCCAGGCAAGTTTCCTAAGCCCTGTAAATAAGATGTTGATACCTAAACTGCCTATCAGGAATGGTCCTTGGACTGTACTTGAGTGTGGATAATGCCTAGGTGTTGCCTGGGAACACTGCATAGGGCCAATGCTGAGAACAGAAGACATTGTTTCATGCCAGGGTTAAAGCCTGGGTGTGGTGGAACAACTGGACCCATACAACCATGGGGCTTGCTGCCAGCTGGGGATGGGTTTAGGATTGAGCATAACCAGGGGACTTCTACCACATGCATGGATGATGAAAGCTCATTCTGAGGCTCAGCTCTGAGTCACTCAATTTCACTCTCTTCAGGATAAGTCCTCTGGAGGTGGTGTTCACCACAGGCAGATGTCTTGAGGAAGCATCAGTGGTGTAAATACAGCCCTGGCTTTGGCTGCAACCATGTTCTCATCCTCTGTGTTGTTCTATCTCAGCAGTTGAGGCACTTCTAAAAAAGCAGAGATCTCCACTCTGATCTCTTCTACAAAATGTTACATTATCACCAATGAGCAGTGTGAAATTTGTATCCTGAGAGCAAGGGGTATCTAGCCCTGTGATTTTTTTTCAAAAATGGAAGTAATGCAAAGTACAACTGCATCCTTAATGCACTTTATTCAAAGAGTATTTATCAAACTAATATGACTAGTGTGTCCAGCAGTACTAGTGAAGGGATCATTCCTCTGTGCTTGGCACTGGTGAGGCCACACCTTGAGTCCTGTGTTAAGTTTTGGGCCCATCACTATAAGAATGATATTGAGGTGCTGGAAGCATGTCCAGAAAAGGGCAACAGAGCCAGGGATGGGTCTGGAGAACAAGTCTGATGAGGAGCAGCTGAGGGAAAGGGGGGTGGTTCAGCCTGGAGAAAAGGAGGCTGAAAGGAGATCTCACTGTCTACAGGAGCAAGGGGCACTGTTATCTTCTTCCGTGTAACAAGGAATAAAACAAGAAGAAATGGCCTCGAGTTGTGCTAGGGAAGGTTCAGACTGGGTATTTGGGAAAAAAGGCTTTTCAAGCATTGGAACAGGCTGCTCAGGGAAGTGGTCATCATCGTCATCCCTAGAAGTATTTAAAAGACATGTAGTTGTGTTTAGGGACATGGTTTAGAGGTGGACTTGGCAGTGCTGGGTTAACAGTTAGACTCTATGATCTTAAAGGTCTTTTCCAACCAAAATGTTTCTATGGCTCTATGACTATTTATTTTTTTTTTTGTTTTTTACTTAAATCACTGGTGCTTTAATTGGCTAACCATGTTTCAGACACATAGGGAATTACAGAAAGCATCCAGAAACATAAAACAGAATTCTGCTCCATTAAAAACAAAATAGTGTGGTTTTCTGTGTAAGGCAGTCCTGTATTTACTTTTACTTAAACAGGTTGGTCAGTGTCTGTTGATCTATCCCTTCTTCCCTGCTGCAGAAAACTACATTAACTTCTCTAGGACTGCATGAGAAAACATTAGGAGCAGATCCCTAAGCGCAGCATTTTCCTCTCTGAAGGCAAGGTCCAAAGTCTGCTGACTGAAGCAGCTGCACTGTACTTCACAGGAGGCCCTTCAACTGGCTTCTGATAATCACAGGCAGATATTCTGTCATGCAGCCCTCTTCATCCTTCCTGAAAAAGGTAATAGTCACACAGAAAAAAATCACTGGGAGTTTTTTTTTAACTTTAAAATACTACATTCTCTGAGTTTCTTATTATTACTTCTCATCTGACTTCAAGGTTTATATGCAGTTAAAACAACCTTTGTCCTTTGCAAGTAACCTATTTTTGCCAGTAATTTACTCTGCTACTCTGACCTTATTTGCTGATGGCATAATTTGTCTTGTAACCCTACATAAATACATTACATCACTAACATTTTCTCAAGGCTATTTTCCCCTGAACCACACAAGACTAAATTGGTTATTTTTCTCTTCAGCAAAGCAACAGGCAATATCATAACTTTCCTTGTAAGGTTCTAATGTAAAGCAGGCATGCAGACAAAGTTTGTTTTGTTTATATTGGTATTTTTAAAATCAAGGCAAGGTGATAAACTAGAGCTAAAATTTGGGGGTTTTAAAAATCTACAATTCAAGATAACCTTTTCTATTCTCATGCAGTTTGCACAGAGGAATAATTTCCAAAGTAGTGTGGGAAAGAACAATTAAAAATTCAAAAATAAGACTGAACTTGCCTTCTCATTTCTGATTTGTCCCTGGAATAGAATTCCGGCTCAGCCTCCTGAGGAAAGGTATTGGAAACAAACCACTGGTGTGGCAAGTAAGGAGAATAATATCTCATTAAATCAGACTGGTATTTCTCACAGCCATGGCTTAAGGTAGCAGTATATTCTTCAAATCTGCATTTGATACCATTTTCTTTATTGTGGACTTTGGACTCCCACAAAGGGGCTTGATTCTGCACCCCAGATGACAAGAGCAAATGACATTCAGGTCTGTCCTAGTTAAAAGTACTGGTATTTCATATCTGTGTAGAGTAAGAGGAGCCAGATGACACTTTTCTGAGTAAAATCACCCACCCCAGTGTCTTCCTAGACTGTTGTGGTCTGTTCCAAATCCACACAGCAGTTTCTACATTAATGTTCTTGTTTAAAAAGTTCTAGGCTTAGGCAGAGGTTCCTCCCAGTAAGAGCACAGGGTGAGCACAGGACAGCAGGACCACAGTGGCTCAAAGTTTGCACTCTCCAAGCTGACAACATCTGCAGCTCTGCCATGCTCTCAGTTGGATGTGTGCTTTCACGTGTGGAACATCTGTAAGATCAAGTCATGCCCAGAATCTGCTGCTGAGAGACCTCAACCTCCACGTAATCATGATCTCTTAAACTAAGCATATATAAGCTGTAAACTGGAGTCTTTAATAAACATTCAAAGCATTTTTTGTTCACAATGGAAGGCAATCTTCCAAATTAAGTCTGGAAGTGCCAGGTAGTATTTTCAGTATGAATAAGCAATATTTTGGTGGGCTTAAGGGAACACTCTGGGTTTATGACAAGTTGGAACCACAGGAGTGGTGTGCACAGATTCCTGCCTAAAGTGGAATTGCCAGAGCTGAAGTAAAGCATGTGGTGTCTTACAAAACAAACATCCAGCCCTGGCTTTATAGTTTGTCCTGATTAAAAATTCACCACAAAAGTTAGAAAGTGATTCCATTGATTAATCTTGTCATTAATTTTCCTTTTTTATATATATATATTTTTTTTTTTTTCCCTGCTAAATTTAAGTCATCTTGGCTTTCCAATATTGGTATCATTCTGCCTTAGTATTCTAGGCTGAGTTTCTATGGTGGCACAGATACTTAAAGACACCATCAGGTTACCAAGTAGTTTTCTCCTCAAAAAGTGAATACCTCCTCTCCTCTAGTACACCACACTGCTGATCAGGCTTTAGTCACTTCCCCTACTTCTCTCAATCATTTCCAGGTTTTTAGCATCTCTCTTAAAATACAGATACCAGAAATGGACAAATTCTTCCAGGAATGGTTTAATTATTGTCAAAGGCAGATGTATTATAGTCTTACAGTTCCATACTTCTGTCCATTATTCCTTTTGACTGCAGTGTTACCTGGGATCTCATTATGAGTTGATTACCCACCACATCCCAAAGTAATTTTTAGAGTGACTATTTCCCAGGTTAGCAAACTATACCATTATTGCAGCTTGCATTCTCTATTCTTATATGCATGGCCCTTGGCCATATTGAAATAGATACTGTTTCTCTGAAACTAAACTCTCTCTATGGTTCCTCATTAAACACCCTCCCTCCTCTCATGTCACCAACACACTATTTCTATGTGATGTTATAATTTTCCCAGTCACTCTTCAAAATTCCTAAAAACAGAGAGCAAGAAGGTTCTCTGATTAACCCAAGGGAAACACAGGTATTCAGACACAATTTCATATTAGTAATTACATTTTCAGAAGTACAGGTTAAGCAGTTTTAAACATAATGAGCATATTATAGGTTGTGGGGTTTTTAGTGTCTTCAGAGTTTTTGTCATTTGAATTTATGAAACAGGATCTCTTATGATACCCTGTCAAATGTCCTTTTAGAGGTCCAATATACTACACTTGTAATATTTCACTATCAAACTCATCAAAAACAACTTCTAAATATTATGATATCTAGTTTCTGTAACACATGCCACTTAGTTGTGTGTTTGGGGTTGTGTTTTTTTTTATATAATTTTATATTATTTCAGCTCTCTATCTATCATTCAATTACGTTGCATATGTTCACTGCAATACAGTATATATTCTGATTAGGATTTACATCTTTGCCTTTTATAAAGAAAGAGCTGTAATTAGAAGATCTGTTCCATTCCAAGTGATAATTTCCTTCTTTTTTACTTGACTTCTAAGCTAATGTGTTGATTGAATAAAACTGCTATTTTTTAAAGATAATTTTTACAATAACTCTAGTATTCTACTGGTCCTGTGAGAAAAAGTTTTTACTTTGGTTTGTCCATTGTTTCATCTTGAAAAATATACATTAAAACCCAGTTGCATAAATTAACTCTGGAAAATTACTCCTAAGATGAATATGAAGTATTGAATGAACTAAAAAACAAAATAAAACAAAACAAACTATAAATTCTGTAAGATTTTGATATGAGATGTTTGCATCTAGGAAAATGTTTGTACCTATGAAAACAGTGATTAAAACAATTACTTTCAGAATCCTAAATACTGAGGTATTTCATCTGTATTCATACCCCATTAAGTTACTCTAATTATTGTTAACGTTGAAGGAATCCCAAATAAAGAAAAAATACTTGCTAGTGAGTTCATCACATTGTTAATAATTCTGATAGTTCTATACAACTTCACCTAGAAAAAATATTTTTTAGAGCACATTAGCATCTTGAACCTTTATGTCATTATGAATTCCTTGTCCAAACCCTGAGATGCTCTATTCTGTCCAACAACGTCTGTTGAGAAACCAGGAGTTTCACTTGTTTCCTAAAGTAACTGGGACTCCCTGTTCTCCACAAAAGAAATGTATTCAGGATTTTGGTAGTTTTTTTCTAAACTAATCTTTCTCCTCAAAAGCAGTACAACAAAAGTGGAATTAATTTGACATAACTGTATGTGTCCCCTCTGTTGACGTCTCCATCTGAGATTATCTCCCTGGCTTCCATTTATATAGTCAATGGAGGTGCTTTTAGGGTACAATTCACCTGATTGAGTTAATATTTTAGGAGAGATGAATTACACTTTAGCTGTATCTGGTTTTCTCACTGATGGGAATGGAAGTCTGAGGTCACTGGCTCAAATGCAGCTGTGTCTGTGCCCGTGTCTCACATGAGGTGTTTTGCAGACCGGTTTATACCACGACCTACGACTACATGTAGTGCTCTTTTTTTCTGGATCTTTTAGGAATAGCTCTCTGGCATATGGGAGAATGAAGGGAGAACTTACCTGCTGAAATTGACTCAGAGCAGAATTAACATGGAAAAAAAAGAAGTATTTCTTGCTAATTTTCTCTAAGTGTACCTAGATAATCATCATACTCTTTGCGTGTGGTAGACCATAAGGATATTCATTATCCTTACAATCCCTTTGTATTGCCCAACATTTGAAATGGAGATTTAATACAACTAAGAATCAGTCTTTAGATTGGATATTGGAGGACACTTCTTCACCAAAAGAATAATCAAACACTGGAACATATTACCCAGGGAGGTGGTTAAATGACCCTCCTTGGAGGTGTTTAAAAGACATATAGATGTGGTGCTTATGGACATGGTGTAGCATTGGACTAGGTTAATTGTGGGACTCAATGATCTTAAAGGTCTTTTCCAACCAGAACAATTCTGTGATCTGTGATTCTGTTATTAAAATGGAAAGGAAACTGATTTAGTGAATAAATTATAGAAAAATAAAAGACAATAATTGTGATGGAAGACTGTGGAAGATTTCACATGGTAGAAGAGTGTTACTGGTGAATCAAGACCCTCAGAGTTGAAAGTACACAAATTTGAGTGGAAACAAAATACATTTTACATGGAATTGAAATTATAATTCTAACAATGCTGCTCCCAAATTTGATTTAAAAGTTATACTCCAGTATAATGAGAAGTGACTCAATTAAGATCTTTCTAGATTGATTTCTGTGGTGTGTTTTTGCAGATTATAGTGGGTGACCAGACAATGGTGCCTTTTTATGTAAAGTGCTTTTCTTACAGAAGTCATTGACACAATGTCCATAGTGTTCATTAGAAACAGAATGGCAATGTTAGCTTCTATTATGCTGTACCTAAATGTCTCATAATATCTGGTTTCTCAGCTCCTATGAGTTTTTCCAGGGTGTGTAGAGTTTATAGATGGATTTTTTTTATTTTTTTTTTTTGAGATAATTTCTTGTGCTGATACTTGGAGAGGGTGTTAGAAATTGAATACATAGAAAATTATAATATCACAGAAACTCAGTTGAAGGGAAAAATAAGAACTACTGAGAAGTATACACTGCTTATTACATTCACTGAACTTGCAAAACTATATAAAATAGAATAGATTGTATATAATCTGAGCAGCTTAAAATGAATAATTTAATTTTTCTGTCCATTTGATGAAGGCACAAGTCACTGGTGTACACACTTCTGGGATAACCTAAGAGCTATGTTTGTCATTAAAAATTAGTATAGATTTCTGGGATTATCTTGAATAACCATCATTTTAGATGAAGAGGGAATTAGGACACATTAGCATATAGTGTAGCATGTGTTTGTTCCTTCCTGTCATGTTGATTGGTATTTGTCTTCAAGCCCACATGGAGATGGCTTCTCTTTTTAAGCAGAGCACAAATGTTTTCTGTTATATTAAATATCATCAGGTGTTCAGAGCTGCATTGAGTAGTCATTTTTATAACTGTTTATGAGGAACAGGTTTTGGAAGAGAAGCAAATAAATTTCTACTGTTTTAATGCAAGTTTTTTTGAAAAAGAGAAACTTTTTTTCTTCTTTTTGTTTCTTTCTTTTTCCTCACTATATATTTTTGAAACTATACCACAAAGGAAATGTCAGGATTTTCTGAATCAAGATAAAATAACAAAAAGCTCCATACATTTCTAATGAAGGCAGCTGGTTTATTTCTATGTAGGCATAGAAAGTGGATTCTCTATTAGTGCAGTATTCATAATATCATTGGAACAGATTTTTTCTAAGTTCTTCATTATACCATATATTACAAGCCTTCCTTGTGGGGAAAAGAGGAGGAGGGGAGAAAAAAATCCATAACAGTTCTCTTTTTTGTTCAGTGTAATATTCAGAATGGCATTTGAACAGACTTTCTCCAAGTTGTGCATTGCTTACGTATGTTCCGAGCTTTCCTACTCATGAAAAGCAAAAGCAGATTTTTTTTTTTTTTTTTTTTTTTACTTTGGTTTTCAAAGTAGTGGGAGGTGGCCTTGAAATGTAGGCTCAGCTCTTCTTTTTCTTTGTTTATGGCTTATTCTTCCACATGGCAGCAATTTAAATAAATCCTGATTGGAGTGTAATCCAGAAAGAATTAAAACCATCACTCTGACCCTGACTTCTGTAGCATTAGGAAAAAAAAGCCACAACAAATGGAAGTCAAAATAGACAACCTGCTTTTGCAGGTTGCCTGTATTTTGAACAGATTCACTGGTCTTTGTTCTGACGTGGGAGAGTCCATGCAGAAAAGCTGTTGCATTTGCATCCTGGTGGGACTGACAGAGGGGTCTCTGGTAGGTGATACCTGACGGGTAATATCAACAAAGAGACTGAGCAGGGATTCTAACATAAATAAGAAAGATAAATCAATGCAAAACCAGTTTATAAAAACTAATATTTTAAATGTGGGTCATTCCCACTCTTGTCAAAGACCAGGGCAGACAAGACTTTGCTCAGCTATCTTCATCCCAGGTTCAGATGTGGGCAAATGTTTTAGGCTTCAGGGTGGCCACACTGCCTCCTTTACTCTGGTAGACTCTGGTAAATCAATTACAAAAACAAAGAAAAACAAAACCACAAAAAAAACCAACCCAAAATGAACAAACAAACAAACAAACAACAACAAAAACAAACAAACATGTGAATGACATTTGTCACCTTGTGCTAAGTATCAATACACTTTCTGAAAGTAGAGAGGCAAAAAAGATCAGAGAACTACTGAATTTCTAGGTAATGGAAAGGATTGTAATGGTTGCTTCATCTGGTATCCGATTAATCTGAGAATAATTTAGCCCTTATTAAGTACTTCATTAATAACAATTATATTTTTATATTTTTTTTCTGCATAATGGTTCATAAATCTTCTTTCTATGTAGATTTTTTAAGTCACTGTCATCTAAACAGTTATAAAATGATGAGGTGTAGTACATAATATCTATTCCAATTTTGTGTTAGTTGCTGTGTAATAAGAAACTGAAAAAAGACCTTTTAAAGTATTTAGAGCGTTCTCTACAATAACCAACATTAATTCCATTCAGATCCCAGTTATTAGGGTGCTTTCCATAAAATCTAAGGTATAAAGTTAAACTCTTTTGAAATATATCTTTGATTTAATATAGCTAACTATGGGTGATCCTGGAAGTGGTTGGAGCTGTAATGGAGTGCTAAAGAGCATAATGCAAAACACACAGATTTTTGAGTTCATTTCAAGAGGAGATCCTCATAAAACCTTACATATATGCAGAATGGCCTGTATCCTTTTGCCCCTAATCATAAATCTGAGGCCGTGTAAACTGGAGTCCAGTTTTACAATTTAAAAAAATATTTTAACAAGGAATGGCAGAGTCAAATGAATTTGCAGTGAAGGTGGGTTTTGCATGAATGCAAAAAATGTCATATTATTTATATTACTGATGAAAAGGCTATTTTATTACTGATTGGTGGTCTGTGGGAATAATTTATTGGTTCTCTTTTGAAACGCCTTATATTCCTGATTCAGAGTGTGCCCTGTGGATGTTTCATCAGCAGTTCAAATGTTCTTGGTGCATGACTCAGGGAGAAATACTAGCTGTGTGGTACAAGTTGACTGTGGAAAAATACAGTCTAAGTACATTTTAAGAACTCCAGCTGAGGCAAAAGTGGCTATCATGGGGCCTGTGAAAGGCACAATGGTTATGTTTATTGACACAATTAACAGCTTACTTCTAACACAATTCAGTGAGCCACAGATACAACTAGTGCAAAAAAACCTACTCGTTTAGTAATTTGCAAATCCCTCAAGACTATCATTCTTTCAGCCACGGCTGCTCTGTTAAACAACCTTCCAAGTTAATCAGCTGCAGGAAACCTGAAAGATATATTAGAATGTTATGTATTAATTTGCCTGGTTCCTTATTAAGCTTTAAATAAACAAAGTTATCAAGCTAATTAGCATTCAGGGGGAAATTACGTTCTTTGAATCTCTGAAGTTCTGAGACAGGTTAAAATTCTCTCAGACAAAGAAAAATAAGTACATTCAAACAACAGAAAATGATGTATTATGAAATGCAGCCCAGCACTCTAGAAAGCAGAAAATCAGTGTTAACTGTATGACCTAAGATTTCTGCATTAGTTTTTAAAAAGGCCAAAATAGGCTCAATTTTTCTAAAGTTGTTAGGAAATCAGAGGTACAGAGAGTGCCTTAGTGGGCATTTTTAAATCAGCTCTGGTCTCCAAAATAGAAGGTCATCACTGATTTAAACCAGCAAACTAGTTTCTTCAACCTCGGCTGTCCATAGTTTGCTGTTTAGATAACCTAAAAACATCAGCCTCCACTTGTCTTTCTAGATCCTTAGAGGTGCAGATGCACAGAATTGCAACTGAGATGTAGATATCTGTCAGAGGATCATGGGCTTCTGATCCTCCTTTGCTAGCTAAGTATAATAGCACCATTGTTTTCTTCTCATGTCCTATTAAAAAAAAGTATTTCAAAAGGATTTGAGGCCCTGAGGTATTATAGAATTTGTGTAAATACATTCAATAGGTAAATTTGTTTATAAAGTGCACTGTAATCTCAAAGTACTCTACATAAATATTTGTTTGAGAAATACAAAATAATTTATTGCACTTGTATATTACTTGTCACTTTGTATAGCAGTGTAGAGGCTGAGTTAAACTTTTCCACTAAATTAAAATGAAAAGACAATTATAATAATATTCTGCATTAATATACGAATGTTGAAAGATTTAAAAGCAGTTATTTCCTGTTTTATGCAGTTAAGAGTTGTGCCTGCTGAGAAATGATGCAACACTGAGAGTGGGTAGTGGGCATGAGGAGAAATAAGCATAAGAGGAGGAATAGTGAAGGGAACCTGGATTTGTGCAAGACATTTGACACTGTCCCACATGACATCCTGGTCTCCAAACTCACAAGACTTGGATTGACAGATGGACCACTCGGTGGATAAGAGAGTGGCTGGATGGCCACACCCAGAGAGTTGTGGTCAATGGCTCAATGTCCAAATGGAAGCAGGTGATGAGTGGTGTCCCTCAGGGGTCAGTACTGGGACCAGTGCTGTTTAACATCTTTATTGGAGACATGGACAGTGAGATTGAATGTATCCTCAGCAAGTTTGCTGATGATACCAAGCTGTGTGGTGTGGTTGACACCCAAGAGGGAAGGGCTGCCATCCAAAGGGACCTTGACAGGCTGGAGAGGTGGGCCAGTGCCAACCTCATGAAGTTCAACAAGGCCAAGTGCAGGGTCCTGCACCTGGGTCGGTGCAATCCCAGGCACAAATACAGGCAGGGGGAAGAATGGCTGGAGAGTAGTCCTGAGCAGAAGGACTTGGGGATGGTAGTAGATGAGAAGCTCGACATGAGCCACCAGTGTGAGCTGGAGCCCAGAGCAACTGCATCCTGGGCTGCATCAAGAGAAGTGTGGCCAGCAGGGCCAGGGAAGTGATTCTGCCCCTCTGCTCTGCTCTGGTGAGACCCCACCTGGAACACTGTGCACAGTTCTGGGGCCCTCAGCACGAGAAAGATATAGACCTGTTGGAAAGGGTCTACAAAACGTCCACCAAGATGATCAAAGGCCTGGAGCACCTCTGCTATGCAGACAGGCTGAGAGAGTTGGGGCTGTTCAGCCTAGAGAAGGCTCCAGGGAGACCTTAGAGCACCTTCCAGTACTTGAAAGGGGCCTACAGGAAAGTTTTGTCAGAGAAGACAGTGATAGGACAAGGGGTCATGGTTTTAAACTGAGAGAGGGGAGATTTAGATTAGATATTAGGAAGAAATTCTTCACCCTCAGGGTAGTGAGGAACTGGAATGGGTTGCCCAGGGAGGTTGTTGATGCCCCCTCCCTGGAGGTTTTTAAGGCCAGGTTGAACAAGGTTTTGTGCAACCTGGCCTAGCGGTGGGGTTCCCTGCTCATTGCGGGGGGGTTGGAACTTGATGATCTTTAAGGTCCCTTCCAACCTTAATGATTCTATGATTCTATGAACCATTCCTGCATGTGTTTAAGGGTCATTTGGATGTGGTGTTGGTGGATATGGCTTAGGGGAGAACTTGTAGAGTAGGGATGATGGTTGGACTTGGTGATTCCAAGGGCCTTTTCCAACCTGAATGGTTCTATGATTCTATGATTCTATGAAGGCAGAGCTCCTTGGGAGAGGTACTCTCACCTAAGAGCTGATAGCTGTGGAATTACTTTCTTGAATTGAGTAGCAGTGTAATGGTGGTAAGAAACTGCAAATCTGGCATCATCTTACTGGGATTTCTTATATGGGATATTTGCTGCCTTAGTGTTATGAGTGGGCAGACAGCACTACCTCAGTGCTCTTCATTCTGTGCTCTTAGGGGTCTCCTGGGATCTCTGCACTCTCATTAAAGCTCCAGTGAAAGGCAATCAAAAAGCAAGCCTATTGGCACTGTACTTTACTATAAAGCGACCCATATCCCTACTGAAAAAAATTAACAAGGTGCTAAAAACTGAAAGATGTTGAAAATGTTTTTCTCTGGAGAGAAGGGAGTCATCAATAACCTCATTTATTTTCTGACTTAAATACTCTCTTATCTCTAAGCACCTAGGCACCCATTAGTTGCATTATGACATGGATCACATTCCTGCTAGGCTCTTATTTATTTCTATTAATCATGGCTTAGGATGCTCTGCTTGGTCAGGCTTTCAAAACAGTCTTAAGCTGACAGCTTAACAAGTTTTATCCTAACCCTGCACTGTCAAGTATCTTCCCTACTAATCCACATTTGTTTGTGTGTTTTATATCCCCCTTGGCAGTCTCTAATGGGCAGTCATTTTCATAACTAAAGGATTCCCAGCTTTGCTCAGAGATGCCCAGTTCAGTCCCTGTAACTTGTTTGATTGTTGCACTGGTTTATCTGTTGCTCCCTTCCTTTCCTTTCCCTTCCTTTCCCTTCCTTTCCCTTCCTTTCCCTTTCTTTCAATTTTGCTATTGTATGCAAATGACATGGTAATAAAGGATGATCACGTGTTGAAATCCCTGGAGAACATATTTCAGGAAAAAAGGTTGCATTGTCAGGGCTGCATTGTAAATTAAATATAATTGACATTATAAAAGAAAAAAAATGAAACTATTTGTTTTTAATACTTCACAAATCATTAAACCTATTCTTATGCAGGCATCTTCCTAAAAGTGACTAAGACCCCTTATGATGTTATTTTACTCCCTAAATCAAGCAATATGCAGTAAAAAGGACTGAGACCAATGTTTCTTTTTGTCTTCCCGATTTGTGAGAACTCTTTGAAGATTTTTGCACTGTTGCCTGAAGTAAGTTAGATTCTGTTTCTTTCTCCTTCCCAAAGGAAATCAAATCTGGTGGAACAGCTTCACAGATTATAACACTATTTCCGTGAAATAGCCCAGGGAAGACATTCCTCAAGGTGTCTGAATGACACTGTCCGAGACACTCAACATGCTCCATGCTGCCCGTGCACCCTCAGATCTCACACCTTGTCAAGCACCAGTGATGCCCAGAGAGATGAGAATAAGCCTATCATTATTTAGATATAGCCTTAACAAAACTCACTGGCTCTTATCAGCCTGCAAGCAGATTTCAGGGAGGGGTGAAAGCATGGAAATCACTTATTTGTTCACAAAGAGTTTAAGAATTGTTTTTCCATGCAAAATAATTCCTCAAAATTATATGTAAAGGCCCAGATTTTTCTTTGCCTTGGAATTTGTTTTCTTTCAGAGCAATCTGTACCAAACATCAGTAACCACAAAATTAATTGTCTTCCATTTAACACTTGTGCAGTCTCCACTTAATAAAGGGGAATCCTGGTTATGAAAGGGACATCAGTTCTTCAGCAGTTATTGGTTAGCTGTTAAAAAAAAATAAATGTAAAAAATATAAATATACCTGCTTTAATCAGCCTGGACATCAAAGGAAGGACCACAGCCATGTTCAGGAATATGCCCAGTGGAAGCTTGTTTCTGAGCAGGTTGCCATAAGGATCAAGCCCCACCTCTTCAGTTGAGCTGTGTCAATAATTTAGGTTATTAATTTTGGGATTGTATCCCTTGAGAAAAATCTGTACCACAGAATTTAAAAGCAGTGGCTTGTACACAGACTATTTGTAAAGCAGTTACAGTGGATCAATCTAGGAATTCATTTCAGCATTTCAAAAAGATACACACTGGCAGTGTCTAAATGGCACAGCACAATGTAGAGCTGGTAATAGACCAGCTGCTACTACTTCTTACCCTTCAGCTATGCTTCTTTAAATTTTATTAGAACGTAATAAACTCAGCTAAAAATATGCTTTAATATGACTGCATTAGTTAACAACCTGGTAGGAATTCTAATTATTATTGAGTTTATCAGGCATTACTGCAATATGCCCTTTCTTTAAATTTCTAGAGACCACTTAAGCTGCAGATTGTTAGCTGTATAAATATTTGTTGATATTTAAGATGCATAATTCATTTGCTTCCCCAAAAAAACTGTGTAGCCATTTCTGAAATACTGTTCAAAGGCTGTTATTTTAGTGAAAGCTATGCCATTTAGACAGTTAGGGCTGTTACAGTTCCAGTGGGTAGATGAAGCTCTGGGAATCTGAGGTTTGAAAAACAGCTTTGATAATGTTTTTAAAAAATTATTCTGGGATATTCCCTTCAGAATTGTGACTTCATCTATTAAAAAAATAAATAATAAAATTAAGCTTGAGATAAAGTGTAAGACATAGGATTTCTAATTGACTAAACAATGTAAAAATATTAGTTGCAATGATTGCTCATCCAGATTTTTTTCCTCATCAGTCACAGTAACACTTGATATTTTCACTTTTTCTTATGCAGATGCAGTAAGAATTCCATGAGCCATTATGGATCAGTACTAGACCAGGAACAGAGAAATCATCTGAATTTGAATTTGACTAACAAGGCAGCCACTCTTATTGTCTTGTGTAGCTCAACATGTTTCACTAAAATTGTGATCCCTAGGAACTACTGCCTTACAGATAAGATTTCAATTGAAAATTTTCAATAAAGCAACATAGCTGAAAATCACTCTTAGTCTCTTTTTCCTCTAATGCTTGTAATTTTGCTTTTCCTTTCAGCCTAGTTTTATCATTCTCTACTCAATTTAAAGATTAATTCAAAATACTGTATATAAGTATTCATTTTATCCAAGCCCTATCACCCTTTGAACTAGTACTACTACCTTATTCTCCTAACTTTTACCTTAGCTGCTGAGTCGTAATCTTCAGTGTGACCAGAGTCACTGTGCCCATGCCAACCAACTAAACCCAAATTAACCCACCTTCAACAAAAAAAAATCAAGAAAAAATCCAGAGAACTCCCCAAGGTTTCCTTGTGTACAGCAGCCTGTATTGGATTTCAGTATACTGTTTTGATATAAATGTTGCTTCATAAAATCATAGAATGGTTTGATTTGGAAGGAACCTTAAAAATCATCTAGTTCCAACCCCCCTGCATGGGCAGAGACACCTCCCACTAAATCAAGTTGCTTGCCAGATAGTTAAGTCTTTAATGTAGAAATAATAGTAGTCTAGCTCTGACTTCTTGGATTATTTGTTATTTTATCATATGTTCACACTGATCATTGATGCAGGCAGCCCTTTCCAGCTAAAAAAATATATTTTCACTTCTTTTACATTTTGTCTGTAAAAACTTCAAACAATGACCTTTAAAAAAATATATATATATATATATATATACAGTTTAGTGGGTATGTCCTCTGCAAATAGAAACCTTTATAAAACAAAAACAAACAAGTAAACAAAACAAAACAAAGCAAAACCTCCACAACCCCAAAACTCCCCAAAACTGAGTAGAATTCTTCTTTACTATCCCTTAAACATGCTGGGTTTCTAATTCCAGCTGTTTTCCCTTTCCTGGTCTTTGTTCTCTTTTGACTGAAGTTTCATTAACTCTTTCTTGATCTCTCTCTCTATATTAGCAAAGTTCTTTTCCTCTACTTCCAGCCTACCAAATTTCCTCTGTCAGTAAGACCTGATCTCTTGCTCCTTTTGTGATAAACAGGAAAATTCACCAAAGACAAAAATGGGAAGTGACATGACTGAGACTGAATTACCAAAGGGAGGGAGAGAAGAAAAATTATCACCAAATATTTCTCTAATGAAACTTGTCATTTCCTAATGAAAGCAGCTGAAGGAATTTCTCGTTAAAAGCTGTTTCATCTATGAATGTGCCTATGAACAAGTTTTCAGGGGCAAGAGCTTCTCCTCTGAATCCCACTTTTTATACTCAATATTTAACTGCAATATGTTCAGTTTCCTTGCTGTGATCCACCCTCACTTACTTGTTTCTTCTCTTCTTTCGATGTTCAGTTTTAATTCTTCCCTCACTGAAGAACTCATTCACTTGCCTGGTCTTTAGCCCATGTTTTCTCCACATTGCTAAATATTTTTTTCTTTTTCTTTTTGTTCTTTTTTATTTTTTTTTCCCTTTTGTGGTAAATGTCATGAAGTTCCTTAGAGTTTGTATCTCCAGCTATTTGAGTTCCCTCTGAATGACAATTCCCCCGAGTGCTGCTCTCATCAATTTGGTTTCATCCAAAACCTTGCTGCGTTCTGTCCCTATGCCCAGGTCACTGACTTTGAGCAGAATTGGCTTCAGGACTGATTCCTGAGAAATGTCACTAGCAATCAGCAACCTGTTAGACTTCATGTTGATGTTCACAACTCTTTTACCCTGTAACACCCATCACTATAAGGTTTACATGGTCTTCTGTTGCATCTGGTGCTGGCCAGTTTTACAGAAGTTTCTGAACACTAGAGCATTAACCAGTGACTCAATACGATCTTCTAAGAAACTCTTTCTGTGCATAATATGATTCAGTAGGCTATTGAATAGACTTTGATCTCCAGAACTGTATGTTTTCTAATAAACAGAACAGGTAGAACTATGAAAAAAACCCACAACAAACAGTAGAGTAAAAAGCATTCAGGTCTTGTTAGTTTTCTCAAGCTTCAGTTAGTGTTCAGATTTTGTGTCTTCTTGTAGAATTCTGTGAAACTTATTTTCACCATGAAGTTTCAATTTGCAAGTCTCTTTCTTTCAAAATTCTACAACCAGTCTCTGTCACAATTGAATTAGTGTGGTTTGCTGCTCTGTTTCTGCTTGCCGTTGTACTGCTGTGCAGATATCTCTTGACAAATCAAAGATCAGGGTATGAGCATTGCAACTTCAATTTGGAAAGTGTTTACTTCAGGGAAATTTGTACAGTTAGTGCAGTATATTACATTCTAAGTAATGATTCATTCACTGTTCTTAAAATAATGATAAAAAAATAATCTAAGAATGACATTGTGATATGCAACAATTAAAACAAACATTGTAAAAAATAATTAACTTTATTTTTTTCCTGTAAGAAATAGAAAGACTGGTTGGTCTTTTGTCATTCTCTCAAGTAGTATAACAGCAAGAAGTAGGATGTTGGCTCAAGTATTCTGGCATGATGATAGAGTGGGTATTTCTTCCCATAATATCTGCTGAAGAATCACATGAAGTAGGAGTTTTTGGTGTTTGGGGTTGTTGTGATGTTGTAGGTTTTTTTATTCCAAGTAAGCCGATTGTTTGTGTTTGAAGTGAATTCAGATTTGTTCAGTATTATTGGCATGAATTATTTTCCTGCCATAGAAGTTTCACTTCAGTTTCATTTAGTAATATTTGGTTTTGGTTTTTTTATTAGTGTGCCTAAGATAGTGGGAATAGAGAGCATAAGAAGTCTTAGCCAGATTGTCAAATAAAGGAGATTCTACACTGAGAACAGCTTTTCCAAGATACAGGCCAGATGGCAGCTTTGGGATGTAGAAACTGAGAGAAGTATCTGGAGCTATATCAAGAGAAATAGTTGAAAAAAAAATTAAAAAAACCTCCAAACAAAAAAAAAAAACACCCACAACCAAAAAAACAACACACAAGTAGAAAAAAGGAAGCAAGAGAGATTGTCAAGTAAAATCAGCCCAAGTAACTATTTGTGCTATCATTCTCATATCTGCCTGAATAGATGTATTACTGACATGATAATTTAGCTGACAAAACTAAAAGTAGGATGAGGAATAAGATGAACATGCAGAATATATGGATATCCCTGTACAAATATACTTCACTATATTTAGCTGTGAGATGCTGTGAACCCATGACATCATAGCACAACTTTCAAAATTTTCATCAAGTTTGAAGGAGAAATTGAAACTTTTACCTATCCAAACCTATGGAATGTCAAAATTCAAATACAGTACAACACCCTGAAAAGCAAGTTATTTTTTACCTATGGACCTATAAATCTCTACCCTGATTTGACTGCACCAGTCTGAAACCTGAAGGTGCCACTTCCACTCTGGAACCAAGGCAGGGGCTGGTGCAACTCTGGCTGGTACAATCCTAGCACTAACTTATGGCTAAGATCCATCTTAAAATATATTGAAGAATAATACACTGATAAATGGAAAATACCTTCCAGAGTATGAAACATTTCCTTTTTTAGACCTGGCATTCTCAATATGACTCATAGAAGTTAGCTAGGATTACCCAGAATAAAGTTTCTTGCCCAGATGTACAACAGTAACCACAGTTACAGGTTTACAACCTTCAGCAGCAACCAACAGCAGTCAAACCATGACTGTCGTAGGTTAGCTGTCATTGTGCTATACAATCACAAAGGATAAAAATATATTGAGCCCTTCATTTCTTACAGAAAGTGGCACAAAATACTGTTACAGACGGATATACAATAATTTTATGGTCCAAACCAGATCGATTCAAATCAGATGTACAGCAAACACTTTTAGTAGCAAGCATTGGAAGCAAAGAGTAGCCTTAGCTCAACTCCATTCAAAGCTGGAATATATTGTTGCTGTCATGAATTGATCTCAAAACTAGAGACAACTATTTTTCATTCTGGAAGCATGTTTCTGCTGCAGGAGACATTCTAAAATAACAAGTCTGACAATAATTTATGGATTGAGAAAGAACTGAAAGAGTCCATAGGGCTTATTGAAGCTAACTGTAGGTCAGCTAAATGTTTAGCAATGAAATTCTGCATAAGTTCATAAGAGGAAAGAACAGTGAAAGTTTATATATCTGACTTGCTTTGGATAATAAGAGGGGATAACAATTTGCAGAGTAAAGGAGTTGAGTTCTTTTCATACATAGGTTTGTCAAACTTACAGTGTGCAGGTGACATACTTCCTATCTATAAAACTAAGGGGAAAATTCCCTTATTAACAGAAGATTGAATATTACTATCTGGAAGGGAGCCACAGAATGGATTTTCTGAGCAGGATTTTCAGAATTCTTTGAGATAGCCTAACTTAAAAAAAAAGAAAAAAAAAGAAAAAGAAAAGAAAAAAGAAGAACTGGTACATTTTGAGCTTTGGAAAACAAGCTGTTAAGATTGGGAGGCAGAAAGAGAGGAAGAATTTTATAACAGAATGTAAAACCATGCCTCTCTTTTCTGAAATGACCTACAGGCTGAGAAAGTCCCTCTGTGCACAGACAAGGTGTGTGAGAAAGTATTTCAGTGCACATTTCTGTTTTCACTCTGTTTTATTCCATATTTTAAGAAAGTACTACCATTGTGTATATGTGGTTTATGATGTACTAGAGAGGTTATGAAAGTCTTCAGAGAACATACTGGTATATTTGCTACCTAATAACTTCAACAAGCAGTTAATGTATTTAAAGTAGATATACTAAAAATTTTCAAACCGTTTATTTTATAATGAAGTTTAAGAGGTGATTTAATCATTATCTACAGACACTTAAGTGAGGAAAGCTATCTGATGGTAATGGCTTTTTAATTTACTGGAAAGTCATAATGAGTTTCAGTGGGTAGAATCTGATGTTAGACAAACCCAGACTAGAAACAGGGTATATATACCAAGTAAAGGATAAGTTCTGTGATTAAACTAATTATATGTTAGAAAAGCTTTCCTGGGTGTATGATAGATTCCCCACCACCTGAAGTCTAAAAGTTGAGCCTGGATATCCTTCGAATAAGTTTGTGATAGTTCAGATAGATGCCATACGTTTGGTACAGGAATAAGTGACTGAAGTTCTTTGCCATGTGCTTGCCCAGAGATCAGACAAGTATTTGAAGGGTCTGTTCTGATTTCACATCTAGGCAAATGTTGGATACATTCCTTTATGTTATTCCTAAACTCCCCAGATTTTTGCACATAATGAGACTGCAGCAGCAATTTTGTGCAAGATCTTCACTGTGAGGCAAAGTGTACCAGCCAAAAAGGTGACACATTTCTACCCTCCTGAGCTTGTTTTCTAACACAGGTACCAAGACAGTTATCTAGAATTGCTTAGATTTTCTCAAATCACAAAAAGCTTCAGTTCAGTTTCCACTGTGTTCATAGGCATCCTTCTCCCTCTACTAACATTGTCAGAAACACTCTTAATGTTACCATTTGTTCCAAGTTAAACTTCACCTGCTGGGCTAATTTTGATACAAACATAAAACATAGAGCTTAAGTCTATTTACAAGAAAATAATACAGGAAACAAGAAAATAATTATTATGAACTTAAGACATGTAGGACTTTGCATTTATTTTGTAAATATGTAGCACATAACATGATTCTATGAAGATGAAAATTTTACTTTCCTCCTCTTTGCAGAACGAGTTACAGATTTTTAACAATTGAAGAGCAGAGGCTAAATGCCACTAAATAAATTTTATCAATGGATTGGTGTTAATTAACACCTGCGATGTCAGTTAGCAATAAATAATTGAAACATTACAGTGACCAGATACATCACCAATTGGAATTTGTCAGTCCCTCTCTTCCTATAAAATCCATACAGCACTCACAAGGAGATCTGAGCTGCTGACAAGGAGCTCAAGACTTTCTTTTTAAAGCACAGATGAATTCTGGAAATAAGTACAGTGTCCTTTACAGCACTAGACAACAGGTTTTGAGCTGGCTTCCTGAGAATTTTACCATGCTCTATGAACCTCCAAGAAGGAAACTTCTTTTTTACATAAATGAACAACATCACAGTGAAGATTTTCACAGATTACATTGTCCAGTTCACTTTTTTTTTTTCTATAGCTTCTTAAAAATCTGGTCTTTCATATAGTCTTAGCTCAGGAAACGTCATCCTTAACCTGACCTTTGATCCTATATAGATCTAATGTGGGCCACCTAGACAAGGAGGTGGAGCATGGTTTGAAGTTTCAATGTAGTAATAATGAAAAAAGTGATGCAGTGATGATTCAAGTACTGACTGCTGCTTAAAACAGCAACCCTGCTGTTAAATTGGTATTTTGCATTATAATTGTAATAACTTGAAAGGAGTGGATGCACTGAGAATGCCAGCAAGAGACCAATTTTATGTGATCTATATGTTTGAGGGAGGTGCATGTTTGCAAGAGAATTCACTGAGTATGTCAATTAGTCATAAAGTGATACCCTTTGGGGGACAGTTGGAAAAACTAAGAAAAGTTGGTATCCTAATCTGAATCACTCTCCAGAGTATCCCTTCCCTGAACTAACTGTGACAGAAGCCTGGGGAAATCAGTTGTCCAAATCTTATGTTACCCTTTGTAAGTAACCCTAGGTGAGATATATCAAAGTATTATGTGTAAATACCTATTATTAAGGTCTTTAAACAGTGACTGCTCCTTCATATCACCCTTAATGTAATGCACAGGCAAGATGGATGTAAACATAAATTTGTTCTGAAGCACAGGTACATAGAGTTCTAATATTCCCTTGTCAGCCAAAAAATCTGAAGAGGAACCAAAGTGAGGGTGACCTGGGTCCCTAGAATGACAATAGAAAGTTCTGTGGATTAAGATAATTAAAAGTCTGACTTCCATTTCATTTCAACTATTTTATAGCTGTAACATCTTTCTCACTGTGCTCCTAGTCTGTCTTCTTGTTTTCCCTCTTCTGTGTGTGTGACTTCATAACAAAATGGATAGGAGAAATTGGGTGCCCAAGTGAGACAGTGCAGGAGAGCGATCTACAAATATACATATGTTGATTTGCCAGGTAATTATTTCAACAGGCTTTCCGTTTCATTAGAGATTCTGGTACAAGTCAGAATGTCACTTATTTTTATTTTAAGGTTACTGAAAGGAAAATGAGAACTGACATCTTATTCAAGCAGGCCTGATTTGTCAAGTATCAACTGTATCTTCAGTGTTGCTCAAAGCTACATTAGCTTGACTTTTGTCATAGGAGGGATTTTTCCATCTTACTGAAAGGCAATGACCACACACTTTGCCTTGTTATGTTCTGCTTATATTTTTCTGATTTCCAGTTGTATTTCCCTAATAGGTGACTGTGAATATTTAAAACTGTTATACATTGCAACAGTACCTGTACATTCTGAGTCATCTCAATGCCTGAGATTTCTAATCCCATCTACAAGGACTGTAAAGGTGTGCTATATCTTAAAAAACTGATACTAAATTACAGTACAGGTCTCAAGGACAGCAAATCCAGCATGTTCCTCCAAACTAATGCTTTCTGGGAAAGCCTTTCAGAAGACTGCAAACTCAGTATAATCAGAGGTTCCTCCATACTTTGAGACAACAAATTTCTAATCAGCATAATCTTCAACATTTGGCTAAATTTCTTCCAGTAAGTTGTTTCTTGGGTTTTTTAACTTCGTTCAGGAAGGAGAAATATGGTCTGTGCATCACAGTGAAAAGGAGTCCAGTACCTGATTGAAAAATGCTTAGAATCTGAAAACAAACAAATAAATGATCAAAAAAGGTACCTTTTTAAAAGGCATTGCCGTTGACTCCTCATGAGAAAATAAATATCTTGCTTCTTCCCATATTTTCAGCTAAACTTTTTTTTTTTTCAATAAAACTCTTTCAAAAGGTAGAAAGAATATTTATTATTATTATTTAAGCTCCATCTTTAATGTAGATATGGAAAATTGATGTAGTTGTCAAAGGCAAAGATGCCTCAACTCTGTGAGATGTCTTGGTTTTCAGCTGCCTCAGAACGTTTTGTTGTAGGTCCTGTGCTGTATCTGTCACATCTGCAGATTTACTAGATACTCTAAAATCTCTCAGTTGATTCTAGGTGTTTTTATTAAGGCAACTTTACACAAGTTCTCCAAGTGGGATTTAGTTTTATGTTTAGATACCAATCTATCAGTTGCATGTGCCTACTTGTGAGCATTGACTTGTGAGCTACATGCCAGAGATCCCAAGACAGAGATCAATGTTGAGTTCAGTTGCATAAATCCAGTTTTCAAGTACAAGTCTTCTTACCTAACTCTATCCATGACGTTCCCAGAAGGCCTACAGCCTTCTGGAACAGTATCTGAAAGCCAAGTAGACTACGCTCGGACATCTTATGTTTAGTTGTGGCTGTATATTTGTATCCCACCTCTAATCAATGTGTTCATGTGGTTTTAAACAGCTAATCAGCTCTCTCTAAACCAGACATTTCATTTAGGGCATGATATAAAGGCCTGAAAGAGGGAGTGAGCTGTCATCGCAGAGGTACTGCAGGTACATCCAGGCCATGTACATGATGTTGGGAGGCGTGATGCAGGATCTCTGAGATATATGCTCTTTTGGAACAGCAGCTGAAGGCCAAGTGGGTTACCTCACTGTGTTTTTAATGGCAGAGGAACAGTATGCTAAGGCAACTGGGGTGAGCCTTTACTGACCAGTCAACAGAACTGCCTTTTCGACTCTCTGAAGTCGCATGTTGTTGGCTTTTATTTTAAGAAAATCTCCTTAGAATTTACATCACCTAACTCTAAACTGAGTTCCAGTTGAAATCATGTATCTGAGCAGCCAATAATCATGGAAAAACTTGCTTTTAGCAATGATACCATGATGCAGACTTATCTATCTCTATTCCAAATCCTTCTTTACCTTCTGTTCTTGTCTACATGGCAAAAACAAGACACCTTCAGTAGAGCACTGTCTATAAGTCCTCAGAATTCTGTGCAAAATACTAAATAAACATGTTCCATACGTGTATCTTGTAGTCATGTTGTTGTAACTATTGAAATTCATGGCAAAAGTTATGGTTTTAGTGTTTAGTTGCTACTCAAAACTCACTTTCACCTCTTTTTGGACTCCAGTATACTACATTAGTCTTTACTTTAAGCTGTTGATGTAAATCTCCACTTTCTCTGAAGGTCAGAGGTGTTATTTTAGAAGGGTGGCTTTTGTGAATGATTGTCATAGATAATTCAACATGGCAGATGGTTTTGTTCTCAGTGGGATGTATCTGTAAGTAATTATTAAGGAAGACTAGAATTTACTATGGATGATTGTGTTTTCCTTAAATCTTATAAATAAAAACTGAGAGCAATTAGGGCTAAAAGGGCAATCTGGATGTAATTTGTGTGCAATGCCTAACACAGCAGGATTCTAATTCAAAATGGTGTTATATGCAATGATATGATATTTCTACAGTTCTGTAATTGCCAGATTGAGCAGGCCTGGAAAAGCTCAAATGCTATAAAAAGTTATTTCTAACCAGAATGGGTATCTGAGAAAGTTTGGATTGCATGAATCTACTATTTTGTGATATGTGGCACAGGTTCCCGCATACAAGGCCTTCCCAAAGCTCTGGAAAACACGTTTTTGTCTCATCTTTACCCTAAGTAAAAAGCCATCTACTTTAAAACTGCCTGAGTGTAAAATACAGTCACCGATTCAAGGTTTAAAGGACAGTAAATAAATAAATAAATAAATAAATCAGAAATTAATTCTCTTGAATAAAGCCGTTAGATGGGCAAGAAAAGTAGAATATAAAGAGGTAGGAAACCCTCCAGCAACAGTGGAAACACTAACAAGAATTAAAAAAAAAAAACATTCAAGATGACATGTCGAAGCACACTAGCCACTTGTTGTGCAGGGACTGAACTACCCAATTATACAATTCAGGTTGAAAACAAACAGCATCTTATAGTGCTCATGACATGTTAGATACTTAATTCTGAACTGCAGAATGCCTGTTTTTTTAAATCTGAAATGCAACTGTGTCAATTAGATGCAGTGTACAGTATTTACACTTTTTAGTAGTACCACTGGGGAGAAAAAAATCCAACTGTAATAAAAAAGATTGTATGAAAATGTAAACCAGTTGATAGAAAATTGGTGTACATTTCAGGCCTGCAATCTGGCCTCACTTTAAAAGGTAGAATGAAAGAAAACAACACCCAAATCTTACAGACATACTTGCATGTTTAACTGTTCTGCAATGGCAGAGATCACTCATTTCGCTCCGCAATCAGGTGCCTTCTTCATAGCTCATTTTGAAACATAGAAATCATAATATTGAGAGGTTTGTAGATGCGGATCTGTTATTTTGGTCCAGTAATTAAACTTTCTATTTAGTGCTTTGTTTAAATTCTCACTTTCTCACCAGGAAGACAAAAGACTTGCAATAAGTAATTTTGGCTCCTGGAAACTTGTGCTTGTAGTGGTTAATTTCTGGAACCAGAGAAGCAAGTCAGTTAGCTCAACTGCCTCAGCAAAGAGGCAGATGTTTTAATGTACAGGATGAGATGCATCTTTGATGTGCCATTTTATTCCATAATGCCTCTCACAGGCTACCTGATAAAGCACAGCCTAAAAAAGCTTTTGTGTGTCTTAAGCTTTCAGGTTTGTGCTTGATGCACAACTTTACCTACAGTCTTGGGGAGGAGAAAGGAATGTGCTACTCTTATTCATTTAAAATCTGTCTTGCTTTGTTTACTTTTTATATTCCTTTTTTCACTTCTATTTGATTCTGACTGTCATTACTCCTCACTTTGTGAAGTCCTTTCTGGCTTGGTCACAGACAGCAATTCAGCCTGCACCAGTGCAGTGAGTCTGTTCCACCACTCGCAGTTGTAAATCTTTTCCTTTCTCTTTTTTTTAAAATCTATCATCTTGCACATTCCCATCTGTGTATATGCTTCATCAAGCTCTTATGGGTGAAGTGAGACATACCTGCTTTATGAAAGGATTGTGAGATTTTTTGCACTTTCCAGTTGGCGTAGAAGGGAACTTTTAATTCATCTGGAGAAAAAAATAAATATAAAAAATCCTCAGATTTCTTATTACCTATAATATATTCTATATAATATCCCACATTTTCTAGGGTAAGGAAATAAGTATCATGCCAAAGCTGTAATTCAGGCAGTATGTTAGGAAAGGTAGATTTGAACTCTTTACTCAGTTCAGGAAGATGGATCAATATGCACTTTGAAATTTTACATCCGTCTAGTAATTTGCTTGAATTCTGTTGTGGGTCTGAATATTACTCTATTCCTTGGTTAATAGATCCTCAACTAGTTTTCGTGGATGAGACTTCACATACTGGTTTGTTCTGTTTGTTCCAGGTTCCTCCCTTCTTTTGTAGAGGATTTATTGAGACTGCGTGTGATTTTAGTGCTTGAGCCTTTTATTGCTGTTGTACAAGAAATTTTGCCCCACTCATTGCACACCCAACTCCTGTGTCCCAGAATCACCAGGTGTGCAGTCCATGATGCTGTATTATAGTCATAGAGTCATAGAATAGTTGAGGTTGGAAGGAACCCTTAAAGGGTCCAACACCATGGACAACACGGAGCCATCAACATAAAAAACCCACAACAAAACAGCAAAACAAAAAAAAAACAAAAACCCAACCCAAATTACCATAATTAAGATTGATTCAGATGAGTAGCACAGATGTCATGTTAGACATCCATCCAAATGCTGAAGGCTAGATTTCCAGTCTACCTGGCACAGCATGTTTAGAGATGGACGACTACAAGGTATGACTATCCTGATCCTGTTTTGCAGTTATTTCTGATTTCCTACAAGCCATTTTAAGAGTTACTGTGTAGCAACCATGCAAGATGTTCTGCTTACCTTTAACAGACCTAAGAAACCTCATAGCTTTAGGTCCTCTAGTGCCTGCTGATGGCTGGATCTTCTCAGCAATGTGTATGGGGAAAACATGTGTAAGGCCTCCATACAATGTAGCCATAATCAGTGTAGGAGCATGAAAGCCTTTCTCTTCACTGGAAGTTTGAAGTGTTTGTGGTGTTTGTAGTGTCAAGGAATCAAAATGCTACCTCTACATTTTTTTGACTTTATGGATCCCTGGCCAGATTTTAGCTTTCTTCATCTCTGCGAACCAAGTGCTCTGACAGCTGCAATGTCTCTCCAATTTTGTTCCGGAAAGGGATGGAGGAAAAAAAATGCACATATTCTCTTCCTAACTACTGACTGGCTACTGCTGCTGCTTAGATCTGCCAGTGGTGATGATCTGAGGCAGGGCTGTTATGCTGTCTCTAATTTATTTTGACCATCTGCTTTTCCTACTTCTAATTGGTGTGTGTTAAGAAGGAGAATGTTCTTAAAGAGCGTTTAGGCTGAGGATGCTCCTGGACTCACTAAAAGCAGATTGGAATGTAATATTTGTTCTTCATTGGGCAGACTGGGCTGTATCTCAGCAACAATCTCATATTTGGCAAGATTATTCCTTTTGCATAAAGCAGTTACACGTGCTAGGGTTGTTATTGGTATGAAAGATGCATTAGTAAAAGTGAAAGATCTTTTTTAGCAGGTTCTGCACACTTGCAAAATATTTACATTTTACCCTGCATATACTGTAGTTTTTTTCTAAAAGTTGAGCTTTATATGTCTTACTGATGCTTAAGATATGAGACTTGTATCCAAACAGAGGTCTTGAACAGGAGTTTGTGCACTTCAATCCCTCGCTATGAAACAGGGGCCATGAGATTGGTACATTTACTTCTTTCATCATCTCGGCAGAGACCTTGAGAACTCTATTATGCAGTACTTTTCTGATCCTAAAACCATATTTTTGTTCAGGGATAGTAAATTGTATTAAAGTCTGAATTCTGAGGACAGAACATCCCAACCATGCAGGAGTCTACGTCCTGAACCACTGCCACGTTGCAGATTGCAGGAATGGGAGACAGCTAAACATACGTGAAATAAAAATGGACAGTCTTGATTTTTATTTGTTTCTTCTTGTTTCTACACAATCTGGGTGGAACTCAATGTTGTCTAAGTTAACCAGTTGGCAGTCCATTTTTAACAAGCCATCTAAACAACTTGTGTGAAAAGAGAAGCATGCCCACAGGTGACTTGATGTGCTCTCAGAGGTGCTTCACTTTCCCTACCAGCTGCAGAGAAGTCTATTAACTATCTTAGACTAAGCAACACAAACCGTATGATTTTTTTCAAATAATTTTGAGTTTTCTAGTGAGATTATAATTGGATTTTCAAACAGCACCAGAAAAATCTCTGCATTCAAGTAGATGGACACAAAGCAGGCTTTATCCATTTCATATCCTTAATATTTTGTAATAATACAGATTTTTATACTTTTTTTGATTAAGCAAAACCTATCCATCTGTCAGTAATTTGCTATTTTATATTCAAATGTCATTTCCCTGTATAGTTAACTTCATTACAATGCCTTATAATAACAGTTACACTCTTCTAGTAGATACAGTATGAAAATTTGGTAACATACAGTAGTTCTTATTAATACTGTACTTGTATTTTTCATTTATAATATTCCTCAAAGATTTATGGTTTGTTTTTTTCTATGTCATTTTATAGGAGCCTGGTAATAGTCTATGGATTCTGTTGGAGTTAGAGTATTGTTTTGGATGAAATATCTCCACAGCAAACAGCCTTACTGGTAAGCAGTTTGTATAGACTTTCCTCTCTTTTGCAATATCTCATGTCAATCTACGAAAAGGAAGGCTTATATCATGGTCATTTAGATATTTACTAAAAACAAAGGATATTGTAAGTATTTACAGTTCCCTTTCCCACCTAACTTCAGAAATGCCAGACTGTGTTTCTGTCCTCCCTTGAAAGAAACATTTTCAGTTTCCATTTTGTGCCATTGTGAATCATGAGGCTTTGCAGGCTGTTTTATCTACAGATAATGTGCAAAATATAGTTTCATAGGCTTGTCCAGGAGTCAGAAAGCTTCTGTGGTTTTTCCACCCTTTTTTTCTGTGGGTTTTGTGGGGGGTTTTTTTGTTGTTATTATTTTTGGAGTGTTCTGGTTGTATTGTAAATGTTGTGGGTTTGGTTCATTGTTGATATTAAAGAGTGTTTGTGGGGCTATAAGTATAAATTATAAGTTATCGATGTGTCAGATATTAAAAATATTTAAACGGAGAACATCAAGAAAATCACACATAATTTATAAGATTAGGTAAAAGGTCAGCAACCATGAACACCTGAGCTCTAGTCCAATTGCTGCCTCTGGTTTATTGTATTACCTTGAGTAATTTCTGAAGGGGGGAACTGTATTTCTGAGAGGAGATACAGTAATGTATTAATTGAATTACTCTTCTTTACATACTTGGAGAGCTCATTAGTTAGCAGTTAAGAATGACTAAAACCCATTAAGCCCAGTAAGAATTATTTCTTCCAAAAAATTTAACAAAAAATGAATAATATAAAATATAACTTCAGTTTCTAATGGAGTTGCTTTAACTATTGTGTTTCCAATGCTACGCTCACTGCTGATTGTTACTTCCATTAACTGGGCATAAAATCTGCATTTGCAATGTTGTTAGGGATTTTGTATCTGACAATGAAGCAAAGACTTATGGATTTAAAGTAAAGAAGCCCCTGGTGAAATCACCAGATTTTACTTGCCAAATTGCAGTATAAGAGGTACATGTTCTAGAGGCTGATGAAACAGAAAGGATATTTTATTTGATGGTAGCCACAGTGGCTGAAAAACTTGCCACTTTGAGATGTCACTGATTCAAAACAAAAAGGTCTTCTCTGTTAAGTCTTTACTAGGAAGAGAGGAATGTCTGGGAAATGTCTTTGTATTTTATTTTCAAATATTACCTGCATTGCATCAGGCGGAAGGGAGGAAGATCTCTAGTTGGTGGTGGGGCTTTAATTTTCACAGGTAGTGTTTGAAACTCAACTGGACAAGTTCCCCAACAACCTTATCCAATTATACTGGCTTTTGAGCAAGGGTTGGACTAGACATCCAGAAGTATCCCTTCCAACCTAAATTACTCTTTGTGTCTGTGTAGCTAGGTGATATGTACAATGATCAGACAACTTATATTATGTAAACTTAATCTTCAAGGGACATTGCATTGTTTAATATCCAATGAGTGAGACCAACTGAACTCTAAAGACACTGAGGGACGATGGGGAGCCAGAAAAAAGGAAAAGGGATTTCTTTAATTGGGTTAGGATCCAACAGTGGGAGATAATTAAGTACCTAATATCATGGGTGTGCATGTAATTTATCCTGTGGTTTTCAGATTTTCTTTTAAATGTTTTTGTTTTAGAGTATGACTTGCTCTCAGAAGTCTCTGTGATCACTGACTGCTTTGATGAACAGAGGGCACAGATTTTACATGCTGGGCAAAACTTAAGCTCACTTGGGGAATTATGACTGATTTTACAGAGGAAACTCTGTGTCCAGGCTCCCTAGCAGGGGGATTATAAAACACCACAGGTGAAGAATACCGTGTTGCTGTAAAAAGGACAAATGTCATTTTAAAGTGTGAATAAAAGTACAGACTGCAAAATGCAAAATAATCCTTCTGTTCTGCTCTGCTTAGTACTGGTACAATCTTAGTTAATGTCCATACTGTGACATTTCAAGAAAGTTATGGACCAGCCAAACATAAACCTCAGAGAAGAAACTAGAATGAGAGGTTCATGGTGAGGTTCAAGGTGAAAATGTTTGAGATGGTTTATGGTGAAAGGGGTTTGATGAACTTCAAATACATGATAAACTGTTAGAGAAAGAAATTGATATTTTATTCTCCCCCCTGTATTCATATCGGAGAGAGAAAAACGGAGAATAGGGAATTTAATCTGAAGTTAATTCAAAGCAGGTAGCAGCAGAAAGCCTTAACAGGTTGGGAAAACAAGGTGCTTGAAAAAGGTACTTGGAGGCATTGTGGAGATGGTCACTGGAGGGCTCCAGATGAAGACACTTCTGTGAGGTATAACTCCTCCTCATTGGGGAAAGGTTTGGATTAAATCAGCTCCTGGGGTCTCTCCAAGCTCTGTTCTTCTCTCATTGGCTGCCCCTGGTTCTGGAGCACAAATTACCAGATGCAAAATTACTATCTGTAAAGGAAACACTTGTGTAGAAAGGGAAGCAGAAGAGCCAAAGGGAAAATATGGATAAACTCAACCCTGTAATCTTTATTATGGGCAATTTGCACCAGATAAAAACCTGTATTGCCTAAATTAGGAGTAGATAGTATAAACTTGTGTTTAGTGGAAGCTGATTCCTTGACAGGACTCTCTCATTTGCAACCATCTCAAACTCCACTCTCCATGTGTTGAAAACATAAAGATAATATCTGGTTACCCTATTATTTTAAATCCAAATTACTTTAAATCCTATTACTTTACATGCAAAATCAACAACCCCTATACTCCATATTATCTGACTTCATATATCTACCATTTTAGGTTGTAGCAAACCACTGCTATAGTGGCGATCTCAAGACTTCTGAATACACCATAAAACATAGACAGCAACTGTATTACATATGTGGGCATAACATTTTGGGGGTATACAAGAAATTAGTTCTGCAGCTGCAAACAAAATTGTGGGGAACTCCATAGATCAATTACAAGAAGTAGCTGCTCTGTTTCCAAACACCAGGAATCATAATCTCTAGCAAATAATCATGATGTTTATATACCTGATGTTAGGTGTATGAATTGACAAGTGACACACTTACCTGTGTAATTCAATAGTATAGAAATATAGGTAGTTTTAATAATCCTTTTCTGTGTTACTAGTAAAATCTGAAGTCTCTTTGAAAAGGGCTCTTTAGAACTGAGCTTCAATTTTTCATTTTTGTGCTCCTTATCTGTATTTCACCAGCTTGAATAATGTCAATTAGAGCTGCTGCTGTACAGGCACTTTTTAATTTTCTATTTCTTGTGCCTTAACGTATTCAGAGATTTGGGTGTTGACTGTTCTGCTGGAATGTTTGAATAAAAAAAAATATATAATAATTTCAGATAAAGATAAGTGTTGCTTTTGTCTGAGAAATTTCTGGCCTTAATAGTCTTGATGCTCATCTAGCACTGGTGCTCTTCTGTGTAATTACTGGAATCAAATTGAAATAAAACACTGAAATTGAACTGGTAACCTTGAAAATATTACCATTACATTAGGTAATGGCAGCTACAAAATTGCATATGTATCATGTTCTGGTCTTTCACTGTATGATGATTGAAACTGTAGCCATAGTACTGACAAAGAAAATAAAATTCAAATATCCTTTCAGAAAACATTTTCTTGAGTCGCAAATGATTGGAGGATGGAGTTAAGAGTAGAGATTCACTCTGCAGAAGTCACAGTCAGCCACACCTGAAAGCTTTTCAAGATTGATTCCATTGATCAAAAATGTTTTTAGCATTCCCATTTCCTTGTGAGTTAAACAATAATACATATTGAACAGCTGCAGATGTTGATTTTTTAATAAATAAAGTGTTAAACACAACCCAGGGCAGAGGCAGGGGGCTCTCACCACTACTTGAATACTACAAGCTGGTTCCTATCTTACAGCAGAACCCATGTCAAGGGGAAATGTTTAATCACACTTTTGCTGGAGCAAAAGGTTTAGTTTTCCCCTAGAAATGATTAAAAATGAGATTTTACTTTAGAAAAAATATGTTCATCATAATTGCTGTTTTTTTCTGACATAGCTGTATGGATGTTTGCTGCCTGGTGATAAACAATCTCTTTCTCCAGTCCACAATCACCTATAGAAATCAATTTAACATGACAATGGATTGAAATTTGACCATGAGCATCTCCTCTGAGGTATCATTGCAGTTGTTCAGACCAAACTAGGAAGGTCTCTCTGGCTTTGGCATTGCACATCCTCATATTTCCAACCACTCAAGTGTTCTGCTTGCTGTCTTTCTTCAGTTGGAATTAGTGGGGAAGATAACAACATCAGTTAAAGTATCACTGCATGACCCTGTGGGGTATTTCAGCACAAAAGTGAATATAAATTGTCTTCAGGTAGACAAAAGAGGCTGACAGTACCAGTGCTGGGCTCAAAACTGAGCAGCAGGATGGTTTCACCTATTTTTCAAATAAATGTTTCTTGTACCTGCTGCCTTTTACCAGTTTAATGTTTAATCACACAAATCCAACTCAACAAAGTGTTTTCATTCAACTTGAAGAAAATTGGACTTCTGTATATTTCTGTGGGAATTTCTTGCCAAGTGATAGGGAAGCTAACTGTTCTTGGACATGTGTTATGCATAAAAACCTCAGCTATTGTTAGTCTAAGATGATGGGTGTATGGTACAACTCCAGAATGCTCATTTTTTTTTAAAGGTGTGTTTGGATTTTTATTTGGGACTTCTCAAAAAACAATAGTTCTTTCAGCTCAAAGTGATTAACCAAATACTTTCCAACAGGGTTTAGAAACTGATAGTGCATAGGTTTCCTGGTTCCCTTAAATATAAAATAGGTATATTTTTTTGCTAAAGTTGCAAGAAATTGGAACATTTCCTTAAGGAGAAGTGAAATAACCCAGTTTTGGGTCATTGTCTGCTGGGTTTTTTGCCCATTGTAACCCCACAGGATGAAAATGTAACCAAAGGAGAGGTGATTGTGTTACACAGTGGTTCACATCCATGTATTCACTTAGAAGAAACTGTTTGACTGCTCAGGATTCATGTAAGACTGTGGTTATTCAAGTACCACCACTTAGCTTGGTAACCTGAGAAGCAGGAGATTTTATACAATACACACTCTTTCTCCAACTCCACCTGAAAATTCTCTAACCTGAATGAGGTGGGGGTGGGGGGGCTGGGGTGGAAGAAAAACTACTTTAAATTCGATCTAATCCACCTGGGAAAAAGTGTGTATTTTAAGGTGCTGGACTTAACACAGAAAGCCAGAAGAATGTGTATAAAATTATGAAAGAAAGTGAAATGGTTTAGCAGTATGTTGTTTTCTGCATTATTTCTGAAGTTTCAGGTTGGTTCATAAGCAACTCTGCCTCAACATCACAAGGCATCTGTTTCAGAAATTAAAAAGCCAACGACTGCAGGATTCCACCCTGCTGGCAATCTTTGCTTAATAGGGATCCATGATTCAAAGAGATATATGACTTAAAATCTACTAGGGAGCATGAAGCAATTAATAGCTGGAACTTTTTATAGCACCTTTTATCTGAAGATCTCAAAACTCTTTACTGGTTTTAATTAGGCCTCACTCCATGCAATATCCGCCTGGAATAGAGAAAATTTATTTTTTTTCTTTGGTATATAGAGAAACTTGAGACACAGAGGTTAAATGATTTGACAATGATCTTGTAAAAGCAAATAGTAATGATAGGAGTAAATCCCAAACCTTCTGCCTTCCAGTCCCATGTTCTATCCACTAGCCAAATTTCTTTCCTCTCTATTAAATTCAAGGCTTTTTCTTATCTATCCTTTAACACTTGTGATTTTGAATACGGAACCAAAAACCAGGCAATTAGAGAGACTTCATCCTTTCCAGATAGAAAAAAAAACCACAACAAAACATTTGAACAAATCAGTAAAAAACTACTTTCTCCTTTCAGGCAGAGGAGGAACTTTTCTTATTTACTGCAGTGAGAGCTGTGAAAGATAGGAAAGAGTAGACTCTAGAGGTAAACATGCTGACTTTGGAGATAATGAATAAGGATTTGTGTTCCTGGCTACCAGGAAGAGTAGTTTGGGATGGATTTATTTATTTGTTTGTTTGTTTATTCATTTATTGGGAAAGGACAATGTTTGCAGTATGCTGAGGAATTCAACCTCACACACAAAAAAATTAAATAATAAAAATGAAAGCTATGAAGGTGAAATAGTCTCCTGAGAAAACACAACAGGGAATCATCTCATCCAAGTATAACCCCAAAAGTGGAGAAGTGTTGCATAAGGGACACAGGCATCTATCTGTTGCTATAAACTCTTAAATGCTAGTCTTTGGCAAGAAGCAGGGGAGAAGAAGGTCAGTGCAATTAAATTATCAGATAATGGAGATAATTCTATTGTGTCTCTAGTAGCAACATGACTGAGGATATTGGATCAGATAACATGGTTTGCTTCTTGTAGTTTAAGGTACATTTTGAAAATTATGGGAAAGAGAAATAAGCAAAAGAACTAAATTAGCACTAGTTTCCTGGATAAAAGCTGTGTTGCTTCCATCTTTCAGCAACCTAATTTCAAAAAGCCTGAAATTTTTTATTTATGGAATTGGTTGCTCATCAGATTCTAATAACAATTATTGGCAAGAGAGAACTCAGTTCAGACCTTCCAGACGAAAACAGGTGGTTCATAAAAACTTGATTCATTGGCCTCACTCGAGACATCTCTATACTTAGCTTTATGTCAATGCCTGCAAGCATGAATCCATTGTTTTTCTCCCTGTAACTGACTCTCATAAATTCCACTATAATATCCCACACAGAATACTAGATCTGGCCAACCAGTAGAAATATTGTTTCCAATTTTTCAGCAGCAGGATAGCATAAGAAGTTCCATGTCGATTCAAGAGAAGGGAAGAAATGTTCAGTTAAAGAGTAAGTTTAGAATAAATATTGAAACGTTTGCATTGAGCAAAGTATTCTCCATCCAAGTGATCCTGAGCTCTGCTATATAGTGAAAGTGTAACAGAGTTATCCAGGCAAAACAAGCCAGCACATTCTCATTTCAGAGGCGATACTGTGAATTAATTCACAAGGGTTTGTTACCAAAAAGCTACTTGCCAAATGTTCTTCAAGAATAAGGTAAAATACCAAAGGTACAGGTTAGGAAGTTAGAAGCTGCTTGCACTCCACTTAAACACAGTAAAAGATGGCATTGAAGTGACTTCACTGTTCACACTTCACAAAATCTGCTGAATGTAGATTTGACTTTTAAATAAATAACCAGTCTTTGCAGTTCTCATCATGGATTCTAAAAAGGCAGATGCAGCCATTGCAAATGATTTTGCTCAGTGTTACGTTTGTCAAAAGCTGTCAGAATGTAGTAAAAAGGTGTTTATACAGAGTAATATGCTGCTTGAACTCCTGTTTGTCTCCTAGACTGGAGAATTTAGAGTGCTGATTTGTAAAAGCAAGAGAGTTCCAAGCAGGCCTGTTATTTTCTGGCTTAACTAGTTTATATGTGATGCACTTCTACACATTTACAAGTCTGCAAATTACAGACAACACTCAAGGACTGAAAAAGGAATCTAATCAGATAGAAAAAGATCAATCTGCTTCACAGTGAACTATGGTTGTATAGTTAGATGGTTGGAATTGCGTACAAAATAATCATTAGTTTACCCATAATTTTGCATGTCTTTAAGCATGACTACAAGATTTTTGTTCAAAAATTCAGTTTGTGACAAGGCAACCAAGACTGGAAAAGGAAGGGAGGATTTTGGTGTGTCCTAACCCAGCAAATTTTACAATTAATTTTTATACAATTTTGCATGCCTGTCTTCCACATGGTGTCTGTGATCTGCTCATCAAGCTTACCTGACTTTCAGAAAAAGCAAAACCAAATATAAAGCTTTTGAGTTCTACATAACATGACAATTGAAACAACTTTTCAGAAAACATATATTACAGTATTTTCATATTCAGCAAGACATATTATCTTTATCTGGAAAACAAAAGAAAGACATCCTCTTGGTGAGCAGGTGGGTATTTAGTCTGGCTCCTGATAAAATTAATACTGTAACCAACATAGGTTTTATTTGCTATATTTTTTGTTAAAATTATTTAAGAAATCTGTAAGCTACTGGCAGGCAAACATGGCAAAAAGAAATAAATTGTCAGGAAGGAAAAAAGAAAGTATTTACTTCTTTATTAGGCCTGTTAGTCCAGTTACACTCATAAGCATGCTAAATAAGGAATCAGCTGGCGAGAGAAAACAACACCTTTAAGGCCATATGGGATCCAGCCTTATTCAGTATTAAAGATGCATCAGTGCTTGAAAACTAGGCTTTATTAAGTTTTATGGGATAAACTATAAAAATTAAGATTTTTTTAAAATTAATAGAAAATAACCTGGTAACACAGATTTTCCTCTTCCAAAATCTGGAGCACAAGGAGAAAATTATATTTGCCTTTCGATAACCTCCAAAGACACTAGGTGATTGTCCTAATTTTTCTGAGATATCCTTGGCCATGTTGCAGGGACAGAAAGGTCTCAGAAGCCTTTGAACTGCAAACTGCTAGAGATTAGGAGCTTATTGGGGGATAAGTTGGAAATATCATGATGGATCTGCTCTATTTTTATCCCTCCATTATAACTGCGGTATGAGAAACACTCTACTTTGTAGAAATTAAGACTGCCTATCGTTTGAAACACTCAGCATTTTCTTCATTTCCTGTTGTTTTAGAACATGTTGGCAAAGATTACATTCTCCAAAGATTTTAATTTATAAATAAACTTCAGAGGGAGAATAATTTTCTACCATAATGACAGGTCAGAAATTCCATAATGAAGCTTGGTTTGAATTTTACACTTTGAAATTCAAACTCTATCTCAGATATGAAAAACATAGTGTATCTTCCTAGAATTACAAATCTTATTTCATATACAAAATAAACCTTCTGAAACTCTGCAAGCTAATCTTTACACAGCACAGTCATGTTTCATATTTTGTCTTCTGTCCCTGTAATAATGTAGGCCTTTTCAATTTCCCTAAAACACACTACTTTGTGTGGTGATTTCATTTGAATAAATTGTTTTAAAGCTGATGGTATTTTTTTGCCATTACTCTAGGTCCTTTGACAGAGGATGATGAATAACATTCTTAAAAAGAATTTCATGATGAACTACCTCTTTAGAATTTCTGTTATTTTTTCTTATCTTTAATGGTTGCATTGCTGTTCATGGCCTAACTCCCTGTACAGATAGGACCTAGATACACAAACTTCTTTCCATATTCCTGCCTTCGATTGGAAGGAATAAGAGTGTACAGCTAAGAAATATGTTAAAGTATGATCTATAGACTGGAGGCATGGGGACCAGGACTGCAAATTACATTGTAGATGAAGCCAATGTACCTGAACACAAGAGCCCATCTTCAAGATGGCCACTGCCTAATTAAATTTACTGTTTAAAATGTGAAAATCCTAAAATTCAATGTAATCTTCCAACTTGAACTGTTCTTCTTTCACTGTGATCGTAAAAGCCAATTTTGACAAGTTCTAATCCATTTCAAAGTCTTGCTGAAGATTCAATTTTATCTATTGCTAGAGAATCATTGACACGTTACATGTTAATGGTTACTGTATTGTTGTGAAGAAGTATCATTCCTAGTTTCTGTTTAAGTATTCACACACACCCCCTCTGAAGCAGGAGCAAGTAGTTAAGTGATTTATATGTACATTTCCATGGTTTAAAAATAACAGGATTTAGCTTTCCTCTAATTTTGGACAGCAAAATTCAGAACTTTTATTAAGTCAAACCCCCAAAGATATTTAGGTTCCCAGTTCCAACTGAAGGACTTGAAATCCTAGTTCCAGAAAGGGCTCTGTAATCTTTTCAGTGCAAGGAAAGAAAAAATGGCTTATAGACCATGTAAAAGTGCCAGAAGTGGTGGCCTGAAAGCAATTCCATTGTAGGAAATTAGAGCGAGTACAGCTCAAGACTCCTCTCTCCTCTGTCCACTGTAGAAGTTGGACTGGACTGTTAGGGAGCAACTAATGTCCAAGTGCCTGATGTACCTCTGCTTCATATATTTACAATCAACAGCAAAGAAATAGATATATGATGGGATGAGAAACTCCTGAGAACTAGAGCTGGATGACCCTAATTCTTGGAGAACATTCATTGTGCTACCAAGTCTATGGTGTCCACATCAACCTCTCCTAGGCAGTAATAGGCACAGGTTCATATCATTCTTAGTCATAATTTATTAATTTCTAATTTCCTAGAGTATGATAGAAAGATCCCCTGAGGTTGTTGTTGTACTAAAGAAAATATACCACACCAGTTATGGCAACTACATGATCAAATACATTATTTGGGTAAATAATTACAGCAGATATTCAGCACAGAAACCTGTAAGCAATAAATTCAACCTAAAATGTCACTTACAATGCAGACTGCTTCTGGGAACACCAGCTACAGAAGAAAAAGCAGACTTTCTAATTGTGGGACTGTATGATATAGCAGGGTCCTTTTATTTCTTGTGTTCAATAAACGTATCAACCTATTTAACTCTACACAAACCTTTTGTTTTTTAGTTGCTTTGAAGATTCAGTAGCACATTCAGCTCTAATGTGTGCTTGAAATGTGACGAAAGTATAAGGCATTCTTGGCAGAAAGAAAAACATGATTAAAGAGGTAATACAGTAACTGCCAGTCACATTTTGTAAAGCCATTATCCCATTGCAGGTTTCAGTTTAAGTCACCCAACTCTTTACCAAAATATACATAGTTATTATTATTCTTATTGGAAAAAAAAGAATGGAGGGTTATTTTAGCTTCTGACTCTAATCTGTGTATTTGTTTGTTTACACTGCTGTCTGTCTCTTTGTTTACTTTTCTTTCATTCCTCAAAATGCAGTTGGGATTTAAACTCTCTAAATCAACCAAGCCAATTCCAGGTATGAAGTAAATTCTACCAAAACTATGCTTTTGAATCAGGATTTTGTGACTATTGGCCCAAGATTTCAACTATTCCAGATGTTTGATGTAAGAAGATAAAAAAAATTAAAAAACATCAACAACTCAAGAAAACATTTCTTAATTTTTTTTATTTTTTTTAAGATTACTAAGTCTGAGTATTTTCTTGAACTGAAGAAAATGATATGAACCAAAGATCATGCGACTAAAATTAAATTGTGTTCAATTAGTTGCAGTCACTTCCTTGAACTGTGAGAGCAATATCAATTCATATACCAAAAGTATCTTGCTTTGACAGAGGGGTTGGACTAGATGACCTCTAGAGGTCCTTTCCAAACTCTAACGTTCTATGATTCTATGATTCCCTGTATCAGCCCCTTATGTTAGATCTGCCCAGTCCTCCCACACTTTGATATGAAGTTGTGTCTCTAGGGAAGATGCCTGAGGAAGGGGTAAGAGTCAAACCTTAGCTACAGGCCAGTGGCTGCAAAAGCTGCACACAAAACACTGTCTATTTAAACAAAGACTGTTAACAAGAAATATGTATTTTACTACCTTTTGTTGTTGCTCAGACTTTCTTGGATTCTACCAACAATATCATCCAAAAGGAGAACAGAAAGTTTGTTTTGCTCTTTTAATAGAGGAAAAAGTCATTTGAATACTAAATTTATCCATCTGCATTTCTCTGAGAGAGAGGACTGGAAGGGGAGAAGAAATCATATTTTTCATATCAATCTCATACAAACCTCCACAAATAGTGGCTGAAAATGACAACGCTCTATAAATGTCTTATAGCTACTAAATTAGAACTGGAGCACAAAATGAAAGGGAGGACTTCACAGTTCCCCTGGTGAATAGCACTCTGCCAAGAAGCTTCCTTTTTCAGCAACTCAAATATGAAATATTTGAATCACAGAATCATGAATCACAGAATTGCTGATGTTGGGTGAGATCTTTAGAGATTACACAGCCCAACCCTTTCGCCCTGTCCTTGGCACTGGTGAGGCCAGACCTCAAGTACTGTTTTTAGTTTTTGGGCCCTCACTACAAGAAAGACATCAAGGTGCTGGAGCAGGTCCAGAGAAGGGCAATGGAACTGGTGAAGGGTCTGAAGAACAAGTCTTGTGAGGAAAGACTGAGGGAACTGGGCTCGTTTATCTTGGAGAAAAGGAGGCTGAGACCTTATTGCTGTCTGCAACTACCTGAAAGGAGGTTGGAGCAAGGTGGGGATCACTCTCTTCTTCCAATTCACAAATGATAGAATAAGAAGAAATGGCCTCAAGTTGCACCAGAGGATGTTTAGACTAGATGGTTCTGGTTTGGTTTGGTGGGTTTATTGGTAGTGGGGGAAAGGCCTCAGGAGTGGCTCAGTAAGAAGCTGAGAAGCTGCCCCTGCCCCAAAACCCATCCAAGGAACCATTAGTGGGACAACAGATGCACCTCAGTGATTAACATACAATATAACTGCTATAACATCTGAGCAGAGCTAGCAGAGGGGGAGAAGAGCTGTGCAGGAGGAGAAGAACTGTACTGGGGAAGGAGAGCGGTGCTGGTGGTTGCTGAGGAAGAAGGGGAAGAAGGTGCCCAAGCAGAAGTTTCCCTGCAACCCATGGCGAGATGACAGCTGTGCCCCTGCACTCATGGAGGAACGTGGTGGAATATTTCCTGAAGACACCAGAAGGGGTGAACTTGGCCACTGGACTTGAATTTTGTGGTCAGAGGATTTGCTGCCTGTGGGCTCTGATCGTGCAGCTTTGGAAGCCCCCGGGCCAGGGGAGTTTGTTCCCGAAGCAGCCGTGACTCTGTGGGAAGCCCAGGCTGGAGCAGCTCCGGGCCTGGTGGGAAGGACTCATGGAGGAGAGGTTCGTGGAGGACTCTCTGCCATGGGAGGGACCCCGTGGGGAAGCAGGGCAGGACTGTAAGGAATCCTTCTTCCTGAGGAGGAAGGAGCAGCAGGACCCAGCAGCCTGTGACCTGACTCTAAACCCCATCCCCATCCCCCTGTGCCGCTGGGTGTTCAAATTCCTGAAAGCCACTACACATGCTTAAAGGCAAGTGTTTTGCTTTGAGGGCAGTGTATTCAGCATCCAAGAGAATGCAGGATCTAAAAAAAAATTCAGAAACTGTCAATTAACATGATCACAGATAAGTGGAGATTATGAAACAAGTTTTATTTCCCACTTTGGATCTGAGATTACTTCAATTTGAGGTACGTTGGATGAATGGTTCAGAATGTAAAACAAAGGACTCTTACCTTCACTTGAAATAAATAAATAAATAAAAAATTTATAAATATTTAACTAATTCAGATTGATTTTAAAACACTTTGTCACTCATGGGAGTATTTAATTTACCATGATTTTTTGAAGGATTGGATGAAACACCACATGGACATCCATTTCTTAAAGCAGTGAAGATTATATTAGTCTAAGTACTAAGAAACTGGCTGCTGGGAAGTTATAAATGTGTGTTGGAAAAATGACTGCTGGCCAAGAGGGAAGATTTTATAGATTATGTAGTATTTGGGGGGTTGTTTTCATTTCAAGAATAAATTTGATGACTGGGCCAGTCAGGCTATGAAGTCACATTATCAATTCAGTGGATAGACAGAATATTGTACAGGGCAAACTAGGTGGTTTTGAGAAGGTGAAAAACAGACGTGGGAACACATTTATTAGTAAAAATTAAGATTCAGACCTTTAGGAACTGGGAACATGAAGTACCACTTCATACTGGACATTTTTATCTGATAGGAATAAGAAGAGTCTTGTTTCTGCCAGTCAATCACAGGATACCCTTCAGTAAGATGTGCAATATGACAATGACAAATACCAAATGTGACTGTATAATCACATGAAGAAAAGTATTTATACTAAAATCATTTGAAAGTATGAACACATTTGCAGTAGGTATTCCTCTCCTAGAATATTGTGTATAGTTCCCAGTTAGGATATTCATTTTTAATAATTTCCAACACAAACTGGAACTGCTGTAGTAGGAGCTATGCAAACATTATGAGGAACAGAGAAAACATTAGCTTGACTCCCTTGGTCTCCTAAAATGGAAGCTGACAGAGGGCATGGTCTCTACCTTCAAATATGTTGAAAGTACCAAGGAAAGATAAGAAAAGGCAAATATCTCCTAGTTATGAATTAAATTTGACTAAACTTTAGGAAAAAAAGAGAGCTTCCAGGCAAAGTAGCAAAATTAAAATGCTTAGGTCAGTTTTTGTTGGCAACTTCTTTTCCCACACGTCTGGACTATAAGGCAGAGACTGGGGGAGCAAAATCCCACTGTAAGAGCAAATCAGATTCGTGATCACTTGAGTAACGTGAACATAGATAGGTCTATGGGGCCTGAAAAGATGCATCCCAGAGTCCCAAGGGAATTGGCAAATGTAGTTGCCAAGCCAGTCTCTATGACCTGAAAAATTGTGGCAGTCAGGTGAAATTCCTGGTGACCGGAAAAAGAGAAACATTGCACCCATTTTTTAAAAGGGTAGAAAGGAGGACCTTGTGAACTACTGACCTGTAAGTCTCACCTCTGTGCCTGGAACAGATCATGGAACAGCTCCTCCTAGAGGCTGTGCTAAGGCACACGGAGGACAGGTAGGCGATTTGAGACAGCCAGCATGGTTTCACCAAGGTCAAGTCCCACCTGACCATTCTAATGGCCTTCCATGATGGACTGACTGTAACAGTGGATAAGGGAAGAGCTATGAATGTAATCTATCTGTACTTCTGTTAGGGCTTTGACACAGTCCCCAACAACATCCTTTTCTCTAAATTAAAGAAATACAAATTAGGTGGGGGGACTGTTCAGCAGATGAGGAATTGGTTGGACTGCAGCATCCAGAGAGCAGTCAATGTCTCAATGTCTGCATAGAGATCAGTCACAAGTGATCTCCCTCAAGGGTCTGTGTTGGGACCAATTCTGCTTAATATTTTCATCAATGACATAGAAAGAGGGATCAAGTGCACCCTCAGCAAGTTTGCTAATGACAACAAGCTGACATGCCCAGTGGTGCAACTGACATGCCCAAGGGACAGAATGCCACAGAGGGACCTGGACAAGCTCGAGAAGTGGGCTTATGTGACCCTAATGAGGTTCAATAAGGCCAAGTACAAGGTCCTGTATATGAGACAGGGCAATCCCCTTTATCAATACAGGCTGAAGGATAAAGGGATTGAGAACAGCCCTGCAGAGAAGGACTCAGGGTTATAGATGGTTGAAAAGCTGAACATGAGCTGGCAATGTGCACTCACAGCCCAGAAAGCCAACCATATTCTGGACTACATCAGAAGAAATGTGGCCAGCAGGTGATTCTCCCTCTGTACTCCATGCTCACAAGACTCCCCCTGCAGTGCTATGTCCAGTTCTGGGGCCCTCAGCACAAGACAGACATGGACCTGTTGGAGTGAGTCCAAAGGAGATCCACCAAAATGTTCAGAGGGTAGAACACCTCTCCTCTGAGGAAAGGCTCAAAGAGTTGGGGTTGTTAAACCTGGAGAAGAGAAGGCTCTGGGGAGAGCTTGCTGGAGCTTTTCAATGCTTAAATGGGGTTTATAAGAAAGGGGGAACAACATATTAGCAGATCCTGTAGCAATAGGTAATGGTTTAAAGTAAAAGAGAGTTGATTTAGACTAGATGGAAGGAATTTTCACAGTGATTGTGGTGAGACACTAGCATAGGTTGTGTAGAGAGGTGGAAGATGCTCTGAGCCACCTGATCTTGTTGAAGATGTCTCTGCTTATCACATGGGAAGTTGGACTAGATGAGCCTTAAAGGTCCCTTCAAACCCATTCTATGATGATGATTTTATGATTCTATGAACTGTTTTATTTAAGGAGCTTGAGGGGTTTGTGAAAGGAAGTGTACAGCAGACTGATTGAGCAGGAAAAGAAATGTATTGGATAATCCCATCCCATTTCTTATGCTTTCAAGGAAAATATATCAAATATTTCGTTGAAGGTAATGTTACTCTTAACAATTCACTGAAGAGTTTGACATCCTTCGTGTAAGATGTCCTGTCAGCTGATCTAAACAGTATCAGTGATCCACTTGTTAATCTCATGTGATAAATCTTGTGAGATAAATATATTTAGAGTATCAGTCATCAATGTTGCTTTATTATCTGCTGGGTCTCTTAAAGTCCTGAGCTCTTGGTATGATTTTGAGAGTGACCAGAGGGATGGTTGATGCTGTTGACTCACCAGGGTTGTGGGCTTTTTTTCCTACCACTGGTGCAACTCATCACATAGCAGGCACTGATGGGGTAGAGAAAAGGGAGTGGGTGGAGAAGGGAACTGGGGGAAGGTTAGAGTGTTTTTCATTAAAATCAGAGGTCTATAACTGGTCAGAAATAAGAATAGTCCAAACTGTCTTATATTTGCACTAGAAGTGATTTTTCTAGAAGAGTTTATTGGCATATATCAGTGGACAGTCACTCAGAAAGCAAATCTCTATTAGATCACTTTGTTAATCTCTCTGATAATGCAGTATTGTTCCCTGATGTACATTTATTCACCTTTTTTTTTTCAATCTACTTTTAAATGTCAAGAAATGGTGCTTATATTATTCCCCTTTGGAGATTACTCTACAGATTAATAGGCCTCACTCTCTTTCTACCTCTTCTTTTCCCACTTCTTCAACACTCAGCCATTATTTCCCATTTTGCAATATTATCCCATAACTCATAGCCATATCCATTATTACACTAAATTAATTCTTACCCTTTTTTTTAAGCTAAAACCATTCCAATAGCTGCAGGCAGTTATCATTTTCCTCTCCACATCTCTAGGCATGTTGCTATTCTTAAAAACAGTCAATGGAACAGGAATGGAAAGCAGACATTCGGTGACTACAGATCTGGAGTATTTGATTATTATTTTAGGTTACTGAATGTAAACTAGTGTTGCAAACAGAAGATAACTTATGCAAAATGTAAGAATAGAGATAATTAGTTGCTTGCAAAGGTGATTTATATGGTAACAATATGAAAAATTGCATTTTGCACATATTCTGCATAAGAATTGCATACGTCCCATAGAAAGCAGCTAATGCTTCTCAGCAATTTTGTCCTGACTTAATTTGTACACCTAAATTTCTCCCCCCTCTTTCTACCTGGTAATTTCATTTGCTTACCTTCAAAATCTACAGCTGTCACAAATTCCTTATTCTCCTGGAAAGAAATTAAAATCATTCAGTCTAAGTAAGTATAACACAGAAGTGAGCAAGTAGAGAAAACTACAGTTTTCCCTAAAATAAGGATGGTTTCTAAATGCCCTACAGATACATTGCATTCAATCCTAACCTTCCTCTCTTTCAAATACAGAATGGGATGTATCTATAGGTAGAATCAATGCAAAAGTTGGATTTTTTTTTTCTTGTTTGGTGACAGTCAATTTATAATAAAATATATAACATCTGATAAGCAGATAATACATACTGCTGCCGTGTACAACTACCCTTTTATATAAAGCTGTGGATTTTTGTTTTGTTTTCTACAGAAATCCCTTCTAACACTCAGGGCCTCAGGTGCTATAAGCCATTAATAGAGGTGGCATATTCTATTTTTTTTTTTGAAGGAATGAAGGGTTCTTTATGCCTTGTCCTCACTGTCTTCTGTGGAAGGATGATCAGAAGAGTCAAAAGAGCAGAACCAGACTGTCTGTCTATGCACGCATTTATTCTCAAATAGAGCTGTGTATGTGCTTGTGTGTGCATATATATATATATATATAATGCAATATAATATGCATTTTTAAAGACTGATTCTGTTGATTGTATAGGCCAAATCAGCCTCCTCATTAAATCAATTGCAAAGGGAAATGAATATATTTAGAGTGAGACATGTCTAGCATTTCCCTTGATGAGCTAAATCCATTATAAGTATACTAAAGTCATCAGAGTTATTGTGGGAATGTAGTCATCTTGTTTTTTTCCATAGGATTATGAATGTAAGGGACATTTACTAATTAGTATTCCTACTAATTACACTCATTTTAATTTTCTTGCAAATGCTGGAATATTGAGCTGTGTTCCTGCTCACAGATACTACTGGACTAGACTGGGCTTCTGTGGATCTGTGTGCAGAAATAGTGAAGCCATGTAAACAAAATACATGTTTAGGAACTGAAACAAACTTTGAACTCCAGCCTTTGAGAAGCATATATACCAAAAGCAAGATTTTCTTCCTCCAAAATACTTTTTCATGTTATTAAGGAAGAGAGTCTCTTGTCCTTTACATGCTTTTACTTGACTTTACCAACACAGTCAAAAAAAGGTGAAGCATTTACATTGTACAGGGACTACATTATCATGCTTGCAGTTTGGTGGAGAATGGGTGAAGCCCTTAGTTTGTCAGCTGCTCCATTCTAGGCAGCTTATGAAAATGGGTGTGAGCTCTACCAACATTTGTGCTTGGATAAATGTTCCTGGAAAAATCTTGTTTGATCCCAGAAGTTTGTTCAGGGTATTTCTTTCCTGTAAATTCACCTTCATCCTGAGAAAAGTGCACAATCTCCTAAAGCAAGGTGTCGCTTAAAAGACATTTTGTTTAGACTTATGTCAGGAAGAAAAGAACAGTTTCCCACACAAGGATAACACAAGGGCTGTGACTGAGACATCCTTTGCAGGAATTTTGATACCATTTAAGAGCAATGTGTCCAGTATTGCAGAAAATCAGAAATGGTGTCTGCCTGCATCCCATAATGAGCTTACAGTTTTAAGGTCAGAGATATGACAGAGAGAGCAAGCAAAGGATGACACTACTATTTTTTGTCTAGAATAATGGATATGACTCCTGTGTTTAAGTAAAAGTTTAAATGGTTTGTATCGGAGAAAGAAATCCCACAATCAAACTATAAAGCCAAAATGGAGTCAATTTAGTCAATTGATGATCTTATTTTTCTCTGTGAGATGCAGCTTAAAAACATTTCATTGTGGTTAGTTAGAGGAGTATGTTTTATTTTGTTCCCCCACTTGCACATCCCATCACCTCCAATGTCCCCAGGCTAATTGCAAACCCAAAGGTCAATCTAAACAGGATCTCCAGGAGAGAGAAATAGAAACCAAGATCTAAGATTTAGTGAAAATTGTTGACTGGCTATACAAAGGAAAGTTTAGAAAGGTCCTTTACCAAACATAGGCTCTGGGATAACTCTGGTGAATGTCCGTTACATGTCCAGTGTTAAGACCCATCCACAAACACATACCTGAACTAGCAACAGCACTTGCTTCTTGCCCCATCAACTATGGAGGGGAAAGGGAGGGTCCATAATGGTGAGAAGATACCGAGAATTCTACAGGGAACTGAAACTCTATATCCTGCAATACTTGTCTGAAGTTATAGGGAAGGCAGTTGAAGGCCTGACATATTGAGAGCTACTGGGTACACATTTGTAAGAATACAAGGTTCATTACCCCCATTGCTCATGGAGGAACTTGTGTAAATCACCACACAGGAGCCTAGAGCAGGAGAAGAATGCAAGAAGTCTTGTGGCTAGGATCTGATTCTCAACAAAAAATGATAGATATTTACTTATGTAATCTTCAAAGTATTAAATTGAGGAAAATAGTTAACAGTCTGCTAAGAAAACATAACAGAAAAAATTTCAGCTATTGAGGGTTATGCAAAGTGATTTAAAGGAACTTTAACTGATTCCAAATTCTGTTTTATTTCAGATATGCAAATTGAAATTTTTCTCTGGTGTTGTTTCCCACTGCATTTTTATTTGGAAGCTAAGAAAATATAAGGTGGGGAAAAAATGGGCCAAACTCAAAGAGTGGTGAACAATGGCTCAGCATCCAGCTGGCTGGCAGGAATTAGGACAATATCCCAAAGTCCAGTGATGCGACCCATACAACTCAACATCTTCATGAAAGACCTAGTCTGTGATTGAGTGCACCTTCAACAAATTTGCAGGTGACTATAAACTTGGATAGTGGCTTAGAACAAATGGCAGAACTTCCATCCAGAGTGTCCTAGACACCATTAGTAGATTCAGCAAGGAAAAGCAGAAAGTTCTGCATCTATGGCAGAATAATTCTAAGCATCAGCACAGGATGGGAAGAGTCTAGTAGAGCAGCAGCCCTTCTGAAAAGGGTTTGATGATTACAATTATGTCCAAGGTAGAATACAAGCCACTGAGTATGCTCTCACCAGGAATTAGGAAAATTGTATGTTGGGCTAGTAAAAAGCACGACCAGCAGATCTAAGTAAGCTGTATTTCTCTGCCCAGCACTGGTGAGAATCCACATTGATTAGTACTCAGTCCAACTCAAAAGTAGTGTGAAGAGTAGCTATGAAGTTCACCAGAAGCCAAGGGCACATTACCATTCCGTAGGCAAACACGTGAAGCTAGTAACAGCCAGGAGCTACACAGAGGGGAGTTTCAAAGCCAATCTTCTTGGAAGTGAAAGGTGGCAAAGCAAAGAGTAATGGCCACAAGCTGCAGCATAAGAGGTTCAACTCAAAAAATAGTTTTAAAAAAATAAATTAAAATAATCACTGAATAATCACTGAAACAGGTTACCCACAGAGGCTGTGGAATCTCCACCTTCAGAGAACTTCAAGACTCAAGAAGTCATGGACTGGGCCCACCTAGTGATGGGGACACTGATACTGCTTCAAGTAGGAATGTGAACCAGAGAACTCCAGAAGTCTCCTCTAGACACCCTTTCTATGAATCTGTTGAAGTACTGTTTTCCCAGTGAATACAGTGAATCTCAGTAGAAAAATTAGCCAGGCAAATAATTCTTTTTAAGCTGGAATTTTCATGCTGTGAAATTAGATCTTTTCCATTTTTAATGCATATATATTATGCTATATCTTTCAGTGAGGAAATGAAAGCAAACCACAAGGCTTGTTTTAGAAATTTGGAAATCCTACCTGTGAATATATTGGAACATAAACTAACCCAGCTAAGGTGCAAATTGGAAATAAAAAGGACAAGGAAATGTTAGGGGTTTCATTAAGGATAGAGCAGTACAGTACTTGGTGAACAGGGTCATAAGCTCTTCAAAGAAAAATAATTCACCTCTGACCTGTTCAGATTCCTTGAAAAAGTTAATAAAACAGTACATAAAGGTGACTCAATGGAGATAACTTACTTTTTTATAAGGAACTCTCAGAGAGAATAAATCTCCACAGAGTAAGGAACATAGTTGTGCAGTGAATTAAAAATCACTTAAGTGAAATCAAGCATAATGAATGGTTGTGAGGAGAAGAATTACTGTGTTTTAGTTACCCTCTATCACTTTCATAGGTCAAGGTGATATGAGGGATGGAAAAAGGCTGAGAATGAAATATTAGCCTGTGACACTAGGCTGTCTTAATTAGTAAAAAGTACCTATGGATGAAGGTAATCATATGGTGCCTTTAAGAAATACAAATGCAGTAACACTTGTTATCTACTGCAGAAGCCTCTTGTAGCCTTCACTGTTGTTACCTTGCTGAGTTTGACCCTCTGTCATGCAACATAAATGTAGTGTTTTCTCCAAGCTGTTGTCTCCAAAAGAAGAAAAAACTTCCTGACAGCAGGTGAAACTCAACTGAGCACTAGCAAACATGGTCAGCATTTGCTAAGATGACTCCTGGGCTTTACGTTGTAAGGGTTTTCATAAAGAAAAGGGATTTGATTCCTTATTGATTTGACTTCATGTTATTTCGTGGCTGGGAACAATGTGAAATAGAATTTCCTTGCAACAACCATGATTTCACTGTATTTCACAACCATTTCAGATTGTAAGGCCAAGGCAGGAAGAGCACAATCTCAGAAGCATCAGCATTAAGGCTTGTACATGGCTATTGTTCTTTTTATTCAGTAGTTACAGGAAAGAAGCTTTGTTCATAATACTCAGGTCTTAAGAATAATACTGGTCTTCCTGAGTAAACATTGTATTTGGGGAGTGTTCAGGCAGGACTTCAGCTGCCTGTTTTTATATAGTACAAACAAGTTTTCTTTTGCTCTTTTCTGTAAGCCCATGGCTATATAAACAAAGATGATTTAAGTCAATTTACTCAACTTCAGAGGACATCATCCTGCTGACTCTAACAGGTGTCCAGCTCAGTACACAACGTGCACGAACACATCAGTCACATCAGCCAAAGACACAAATTTGAACTTCCATAAATCCCAGATGTGAAAGAGTCTGTTACTCATCAGTGAAAAACAGATATTTTCCAATACATGTATATCCAAAGCTTTACCACTTCAGACCATTTACTTTTTTAGTCCAAATCCTGCTTATAAATGGAGTGAGATGAAAATTCAAGTCTGTTTCTACACCCCTCTTACTGTGTCACTGAATTGAATCTGAAAATTGTCCGAGTTTCAGACACGTGTTTGACTGGTGGTGGACGGTGGGAGGTTGGCCATAACACACTGCAGAGGTCCAATTTGAAGAGTATCAGGCAAGAGATAGAACAGTTGTTAGACTTTATAAAAAATAAATCAAACTGCATTTTGTGGCCCCAGTTTGAGCTGACAGAACTGTGTCTGTGTTTGATAGGGCTCTACTAGATACTGTAGGGAAGGGAAAAGAAACAGTGTAATACAAAATTTACTTTTAAGCTAATACATTTATGGCATAACTCTAGACTTAATCAGGGGTAGAGTGTCATAAAAGGCCTGGCTAATTTTTAGAAAGTCAAAAACATTTTCTTTGAGCCTACTGCTTAATAAATGGTTGAGATGAAAATGGAACACCAAAGCTGTTCTAATAAAATTAACATGGATCTTGCCATCAGTTATTTATTCTCCTTTGTTTTAATTTTGTCTTTTCTTGATCCCTTTTGTTTTCTCCTTGTTTAGGAGATCAGCATCTGCAGATTTCCCCTACGGTCTTTCTTGACTTAATCTTTCAAGGTGCAGGTAGTCTAGTTGACTTAAACATGTAAGTCCCCATGTCTGTTTAGTTTTTATCCACCAAACCTGAAGATCAAGCACTTGTTTCTTCTGTGATCTTTTGCTTCTTGATTTCTGTCATCCCATATGCAAAAATCTAAGTCACACTGAGCTTTACTTTGACCTCATCTGAACAGTATTAAATACCGCTTAATAACCAATCTGGTTCTACAGCTTTTGGCCTCCTGGATAAGTAGAGCAGCCACTGGCCAAGCAATTTTAAAATTTCTTTACTACTCTTTCTTATTTAAGGTAATTGCAAGTTATATGTTGTCTATATTCCTGTTTCTTGCATTGCTCCTCTTTTTCCTTTATCATGTTAAAATTCAGAGGTTCAGCTGAACTTCCGATAACTTTTATGCAAATGAAGCAGCAGCCCAGTCTTCCTGCAGAGATTGACTACTTAGCAAAGTCAATGGAAACTAATATATACCCCTGAAAACTTCCATTTGCACTAGGCATCTCCCTCATTATATTTTCTGAAGAGTTTTCCATTTGTGTACTGAAGGTACACTGCTGTGAAAATCTTTCTGTAAATTTCTACCTGTACAAGCATGATAAAAACAAGGAAAAATCTATGTTTACCAGAAGCTTTTGCTTTTTCCAGTGACAGTACACACAGCTGTTCCTGTGGGGAAACTGTCCAGCCAGAAAGAATAAAGATGAAAACTTGCCCTCCCGACACCTCAGTTTGTAGCCATGACAGAGAAGTGACTAAGTTGCACTTGCAGGTGTTTTCCTCAATATTTAATTAAGGTGTAAAAATAATACTAAATTATCTCAGCTTTTGAAGAATCTTATTTGGAGAGAACACAAGGCAGCAGGAGCCCTTCTGTGTTGTCAGCAACTGAGAGGTCCAGTTGAACATAATTAGGATTATCAAGAGTTATTGGTCTATAGACCTTGCCATTCAAAAAACACTTTCAGGTATGTATTTTGTTCTTATTTTCCTTCCCCTGAAAATTCTCAGTCTATTGAAACAAAAATAAAAATTTACATGTGGCATGTAACTGATAAAATTAGACCCTCTTTTAAGAAAGAGGATTAATTTAGGCCATAAGGCTATGTAAAGAGGCAAGCAAATAGAGGGTCAAATTCACCAATAATAATGCTTAATGGAATTTTATCAGGACTAATTTATTTGAGTGTTCTTGCTTTCCTTTTTTTTTTTTTCTTTTTTTTTTTTCTTTTTTTTTCATGTAAGAATCCTAAACATTAATAAAAACTACAATTTAAATTGTAGGGTCATTTCAGTTTAAGTGAGCCCAGCTGACATTGGGAAGAAAATTTTACTTTTCGTGGCTAGACTGATTACTCATATAGGTTTTTATCACCTTGTGCTTATAAAAAAAAAATTTAAAAAATTCTTTTTAACTGATAGGTATTTATTTATCATGTTAGCCATGATGAGGCAGATCAAGGTAACACTGTAAATTAGCTATGGATTATTTTATATATTTATTTTTTTAAAAATATAGTTTCTTTTCTACTCTTTTTTTTTTTTTTCCAAAAAAAACCCCAAATTAAAATGCAAAGGAAGAATAGGTGGCATATATCTCAGCTGATAACATTCAATGCTGGAGAACTTCACTTTGTAACATGAATAAGATCACAAATATTTCAACATTCACTGGCTGAAGAGGCAAGTTTTTATTTCAGTCATGACACTGTTGCAACAAATCAGGAAGTTAAAAAGGGGGGTTTGTGTGTTCACAATCAAGGAAACTTGCTGAAAAAATGAACAACCCTTTATACCAAGGCACTGCTGCATGACACTTCTTTTCAGTGTAAGATGATAGAGCTGCTTCACAAGAGACTTCCTGATTGACGTTTGAGTGGGTGCAAGATGAAAAAAGCCTTCCTTTTAACTTATGGGTTGCAGCGTTGTGACAGACTTTGCATGTCTTCACCTCAGAAAGTACCTGGGGAGGGAGGTACCTTCTTATGTGTCTGGCCTGAAACTCAGGCTATGATCCAATTCTGCTCTTCAGCACAGCATTCCCACCGCTTTCAACTCAGATCTTCCATGGAATTTAAGTGCATAATTATCATTTGGATTCAGAGGTCTCAGTGGAAACGGGTTTTTTTGAAGATTCCTAAGTTTATCAATTGTTTTAATGCCTACAAGCTTGACTAATGGCTCCAGTAATGTGATCTGGAGTGCCTATGTTGTCTTCTGAAGTGAAATTCTGAAATTCAAGGTAGTAGCTACCTAAAGTTACTCTGTAAGGAGTCCTAGGACCACAGATTTGCCTAAATATAAGAAGTTTAGGCAGTACATCAGCTTTCTTCAGCCACTCCAAATTGATAGCACCAAGTTTTCCAGTGATTTAGACACCCAAACAAGACAATTTTAGTAGTAGTAGTCATTAGTGTCACTGTCGTTAATGTCAGTAGTAGTAGCAGGGAGAGATCAAGAAGAGGAGGTGTTTCTCATCTTTTTTACCACGGCTTAGCTAGTTCCTTTCCAAAATAAATCTGAGGTCCTCACAGACCAAAAGGGGGCATTACTTTCAGGTTAGAGATGAAACTGGGTTTGTGACTGAGTTGGGAAAAAGAGGAACACTTTCTATTTCCTCTGTTAATCTGTAACACAGTGCAATCCGAAATGCAATAGGTCAAATAAGGGAAGACAAGATGAAGCTTAACTTTAAATCCCACAGATAGGAAATACTTGCCTGGGAACTGTCTTGAGTTTTGGTGTCTGATCTCAGAATAGCTTCTATGTTTTACCTCCAGGAGTCACTGGATTAAATGCAGATTTTGTATATTTAGCATGTTACTAAAAACATCCTTACCACAATGTAGAAACTAAAAATGCCCTTGCCTCAAGCTGTAATTCTCTCATATCTATATGGCTCACAATCAGCTATAAAACCTTTTTTTTAGGCATAATGGAATATAGTAACTAGAGCCTGAAATCTCTAAGCCCCTCATCTGCCTGAAGGCCTGAAGTCAACTCTTCAAGATGGAGCGTGTCCCTCATTCTCAATAGAGCTTCATGTTTATGTAGCATCTTTACATAGCAATTGTTCACCATGCTATTCACTGTGGAGTAAACACAGGAGAGTAGATACAGTGTACACTGAAAAGAAACTTCACTTGCATTGCCATCCTACCCATTTTACCCAAAATGGAGCACAAGGTGTGTGAACAACAGTGCTAAAATCAAGAAGGACATAACACCTGCTGCTGTCAAAATGTAAACAGCCGCAGGACAGTCCGTTTTCATTAACAAACTTCAGATCTTATGTTAAGTAAAAATGCAGTGACTGACTTGTGGATGCCACGAACAGGATGGGATGGCAGACAAGAAGTATATGCACATAACAAGATTTATTGCATATAACACTGGGGTCTTGACTCCTTAAAGCGGAAGGCAAAAGTACAGTCAAATTGTAGGGAAATAGGGAGATAGGAACAGAAGTTGAAGTCTGAATGCAAAGGGCATCTTAGCAGTGAAATTTACTACTTGTAGTTAGATCAAACAATAAAGGTTAACCATTTAAATGCTAGCAACTTTCTTGTTATCAAGTTTTATACCAGGCCTAGAACAATAATTATCAATTTTAAATAAAGGATTCTGTAAACTTTAAGCTTGATGATAAAAATTACTTAGAGTTAAGTTTACTGCTAAAGACAATGAAAGTTAATATCTCTCACCCTTGCCCAGCTGCAGCTGTGTGTCCCTGGGTGGATTGTAATTCTCAAGAATTAGTCTCTCTGGCAGGTGTTGCCACTGGAGAGAAGGTCCAGCAACCTCCTGGGAAAGTGGACAGGAAGTCACTTCAATCAAAGATGGGACCAGACTTTTATTGAATAAAATGGATTGACTGCTGTTACTTAACTATTTAGCCGTACCTCCAAAATTCCTCATTGGAGAATAAAAGGAAAACAGTAGAAAAAAACCATGAAGACTCTGTTCCAAATAAACCCTGTTGTTTATCTGTTTGTTCTTACTTTTATCTCTGTTTCAGGCCTAGTTGTGGCTGGGCTGAGCTCTCTGTTTTTCAACACCAGAGAGCAGCTGGTGCCATGAACATCAACTTGGCCTCTGTTTGTACCTTTCAAGGTTGTTACCAGCTCAGAGTTTGCTAGGCCTTTCCCTTTCTCATGGGAATCTTTCCACTCGAGGCCTGAGCCTGTGAAACTGGGAGATAAAAAGCAGTTGAATCATAGAGGAAAACTAAGGCAGGCATATTGAGAGATGGAGCATCTTGCTATAGTGGAAACAGGCTCAAGCCAGCTTTAAGATAATCCATGACTCCGGGTAGCTGAGACAGCACGGAGCCTCCTGTGAGTAACAGCAGAGGCACTGGACCTTGGGCAGGTTACCCAGCCTGTGCTGTCCTGAGGTCCCACTGTTATGGTCTGGAAGGTAACTCTGCTAGCAAACTAACTAGGTATATCTAGGGTATATCTAGGTTTTCTGGGTAGCTTTGCACTTTAAAAACTGGGCTTTCTTCTAGAAATCCTCACTTTAATGAACTCAACCAAGAGAAAAGTGCTACAAAGAAACATTTCCACTAGGTGACAGGAAGTATCAAATACTGGGATGACTTAAGCATCAGGCATTGCTATTTTAAACCGATGTTTTTAATGTGTGAAAGATTGTTTTTGTTGTTTTAAAGTGTGGTATATACATTCAAACTGAAAATCATTTTCAGAGACGATAGGGACCCAAACTAAGTAAGACCTGGTAATCTCCAAGACAAGTGGCTTGTGGATAAGAGAAACTTGTAATAATGAAATAATCACAGAAATCTTAAAGTCCACTAGTTCAATGCTTGATCAAAAAACTCCTTTCATTTCCTCTGTTTAACACTTGGGTCTACATCCTGAGTTGCAGTCTGTGGACAGTGTGGTTATTATATTAGAGTAAGAAGATGGCTATAAGATCAGGGGGATAGCACTGATGGCACTTATGGATTGGAAAAAGATGTTCTCTGACAGTAGCTTGGCATCACTCTGTAAAATGCATGTGCAAGAAATTAAGAGAGATTATAAAGGATTGAATTGCAATTGATATATCAGTAAGGGTTTTGGAAACTACAGGAGGGCAATGGGATAAAGATAACTTTTGGCAGCACTCCAGAGAAAGCTCTGTGCCTGTAAACAGGCTGAAAAGCTGTGACAGGAAAAAATAACCTCGGAGTCAAGGGCAAATCTTGGAATTTCTATCCCTAAAAGCAAAGTGAAGAATGACAATCACAGAGCTAGAGACATTGGACAGCAATAACACCTTATCTGTATTATGCCTCTAGGCTTTGGAGGATTCAGTAGGAAAAAGTTATGGTGTAGCCAAGAGATGACAGAGCCAAGATAAATGGGAAACTAAAGGATAGTGGAGTAAGTTGAGGAAGATGCAGAAATGTGTCAGCTGTGGAAAAGTGATGGCATATATAAGCCATCTAGGGTCAGAAGCCTGTAGGATGCTTTAATGAAATTTTCAGGACATATAATCTAGAGCCTTTTCAATAGTTGAATCAAATACCAAACCTAAATCTTAATATTTCACATTTTTATGAAGGCTTCAATATGAAAGAATTCTCAAAATCATTACATATAATAGTCCCCAGTATTGAGTTTGGCACAATTTTTTTGGCATATTTTACAGGTAGGCAAAAGGGTGACACTGGGCCAAAACATTCCTTGCTGTAACCAGATTCACTTAGCAGAGCTATAGACAGGGTGTCATTGGCTCAGTTAACAAGTTAACATAAGGAAGGATAATTGTACGTAACCCTTGCAGAGGATTCCCATCTTCAGAGAGCTTTGTTATAATGACTTAATCTTTACAAGCCTCTGAAAAGAGACAAATGGAATCAGGGACTTGTGAGAGGATAGAAAAGTATTGGTGTCACACACAGGATTGAAATCCATAATTCCCAGTGTCTTGGATTGAGATCAGTAGATAATACCTTGCTCAGATATGACGTAAACAATCCAATCAGGATATGAAAATCCATGTAGATGGCTGGTTTGGAACTAATAGAGTACATGCTCTCAAAACTCATGTAATGCTCAAGAGTTTCCTTGCACTGGGACTGATTGTAGTAACCACATGTGTACCAATAAACTCCAAAGGAGAAGCATTCCTGTGCAATGAACTTCAGTTTTCCTCTTATACAACAGTTAGATTGGGATCTAAGCATATGTTGTTGCCTTAAACTGTTTCTGGGCATGATTCAGGATTCATCATGCATCTGGGATCAGAGGCAGTTTCCACATGGTTATTCTCTTCTGGAGGCTGAGAAAACCTCATAACACAAACATGGGCTCTTGCATTCCAGCTGGCCTCTGAACCAAGGATCAGTCTTGGACAGATCTAGATGAGTCTTGATGTCCAAATTTGGCATGTACCTCCACAGCTTTACTTCTTTGACGATTATCATTAGACCTGAGTCAGCACAAGTACAATCATCACAGGACAACATTTATCTCATCAGGACTTACTGTTGTTCATTTATGCACACCTAAACTTTCCCTTAACAAGTCATTGTGCTTCTCTTAGGTCTCACCCTAGAACAGGCAGCCATAGTCTCCATTCATCACCCATCTATGTAACCAGGACCACAGTAAGAAGCAACTCCCTGGAGACCACCATTCTGACTCTCACAAAGTCAGGAATATACGTGTTTGTCCCTGTTTCTCCAGCTGTGGCCTGCTGGTGCTTGTTTTTTTTCTGTATAACAAGAAACATGTTCGTGGCACTTGAATGTACACAAAATAATTTTTTTGTTGCTATGAAGCTTCACTTCTCCATGCAATCAATAGCAAAAATAAAAACATAATTCAAAATGTAACAAACCACTTAGAGCAAGAGGCACCTGAACAGATTTGTCTCATACTTCCATCTTCTCTACTACCTCTTTCATCCAGCCTTGTCATCCCGAGTAGACCTGGTTTCCTCTGTCACTTAAACCAGCCACTTTGCCTTTTGCTGTATTGTAGAATTAGCAGCAGGTTTCAAATCTCTGTTTATGCCTCAGTTCTTTCTCCCCTGCTCCTCCTCCCTCATTTATGATGATTGAACTGAGTGATTGTACTACTTACAGTAAGTCTGTAAAATGCTTCTGAAAATATTTTCCTGGACAGACTATCCAAAATAAATAATTCAATTTTAAGTACCTTTCTGATTCCTTGTGGGAAATAAAAATGAGCATAAATATGTAATTTACCTCATCTTCTTAGTTCCTTACCTTTGTAAACTCAGACAGAATAAAAAAGAGAAGTCAAGCTTTTTCTGGTTACAAAATCAGAGGTCATACACCTCTGAATATTTACCATGTTCCTCCAAGGATAATTTCTGTGGCATTCAAGAAGACATTCAAACTTGGAGCCCGAAGTTCAAAACTCAGTAGTACTATGATGCTTGGACTGAACCCAAAGCACTGAGATGAGTGACAATATCTTTATGTTAAGCCTTATTAGTAACAGAAACAATTTTGAGTAACTAATAAGGATGAGCCTTCTGCAAAATACAGACAAATAGTGAGAACAATAGGAAGGGAAGAAATGATGAATTGTGGTTGTCAACAATAGGACAGTCTATGAATGCACACTTGAAGATAGTGAGCTTCCTCATACATACCACTTTAGAGTAAAAATATAAAGACAGTAAGTACTATTTCCAAAGGATTATTAGCTCCAGAGGAAAGTATCTACAGGGCAACAAAAAGGAATGGAAAATTTCAGAAGGAAAACAGCAAGGAAGCTATGAGTATGACTTAGTCAAATGAGAAGGATGCACAGGAAAGATGCTTCAAGACACTATGGGCAGAATAGTCTGCAATAAATTGTAATACTTTGAATCTCACAGGCTGATGCAATGGCATGTCAGGGAGAGAATCCAGCATAAGTCATCTGTCAAATTTACTGTATGTGTATGAGAGAAAATTCTGCAGGAATGCTGAAAATGGGTGGTTGCAAATGTAAAAGGCAGGTTAAATATCTACAAACAACATTTCGTTAATCTGCTAAAGTGACTCTGGCATGTCAGCACGTTAGAGCAGGGGCAAAGAAAGCACAGTTTTCTTCTTGTTGTTTTTAAAAATTCAGTGGTCCTGGCACTGTCACTGCTTCTTGCAAATAAAAGCCCTCTCCAACTCATTTACTGTTACTTGTGCACTGCATGTGGCAGAGTGAGTAGCTGGCCCTGGCAAACCATAAAGCCAGGCTTGCCAAAAATCCCTGTTGAGCTGGTGGACAAAGTCTAATTCTGTTGTTTTCAAAAAAACTGTCAAGTGCATCTGAGCCATTTCCTCTATAAAAATGAGTTATCTTGCAAAAGACCTCCCTTTTGTCATAATTCCCATATATAAAGTTAGATTTGTTTTTAAATGAGTTTGTATGATGGATATTCTACCACAACTGTCTGTATTATTTCTAGGTGCAGTTATTAATGCAGAGTATGAAAGTGCAGGGGTTTATTTTTATATGACAGAGAGTTTCTTCAGGAGAAATATATAATCCTGTTCTTTCAAAGTTAGCTATTTCTTATAAAAAACCTACATTTCTTGTTGTTTGTTATAATTTCTGAAATAAAAAAGATTTAAGCATTATTTATAATTTCCTGAGGTTGGTTTTACACTCGAAATATGAATATTCAGTGTCTAAAAATGGCATATTAATAACTAAATCCACTTTTCATCATGGCCAGGAAGTACAATAAAATAGGAAAAAAATAATAAAAGACTAATATTCCTAAAAGTAATTGCTGATTTGAACTGCTGATTTGAACATAACTTGTTATTGATGCAGAGGACAGATCTTTAAAAATCCTGGAAGACCTTTTTTATCTACAAAAAAAAATAATAATCAGATAATTCCACTCTTTGTAAAGCATGTGTCCTCCCGGGGGCAACCAAATTAAATTGATATTTTAAAAAAACCCAATCAGATTTCTGACTATTCCTGAGTGTAAAATCTGTAGCTTTGTAGTTAGCCATCACACATTGAAAAGTGCAACCATCTCCAAGCCTCAAAAAATAGTAAAAAAGTAAAAAAAATAATGTTAAAATGTTACTGCGTGCACTTGCACATTCCGTGTGTCATTAATTACTGTGATCCAACCACACACTAGCGTCTGAGCTGGCCAAAGGTGACTTCAATCTTCATTCTTTCCTGGAGTCACAGTCTTGTTGCTAATCAAAAGACCTTTTTAGGACCGAGTGAAACTACAAAATATTGTGCTGACAGTTGATAATTCACATTTTGTTCCGTGTTATTAGTCTAAAGGGTAGAAAAAGGGAGTTTGAGTGCTTTCATGAATCTTTTAAACGGAAGATTATGCTAGTGACGTTTTTTACTAACATAAGCTGGGCAGTCAAGTTTTTCAGCAGACTTGTTTTTCAGCAGACTTTTCTCAATCTCTTTTTCAGTATTTTATGCAGATTCTATTGTACTACATCAATGCCCACTTATCATCACTCTGTACCAAAAGATCTAAATAGGTAATTCTGTAAGGTTTTTTTTCTAAGTGGTTTGCCTAACTATATGTCATTGCAGAACTGCCCTCTAAAATAACAAATAGAAATGAGTGAATGGAATACAAGTTGAAAGGACGATTAAAAAAAATGTTGTCATGTTTACTGTACTGAATAATTATCTGAAAATACTCTTACACACCTGCTAGTCATTTTGTAGAACTATTGTCATGGAAAGGTCCTACAATTCTACAAACACTTGAATTAATAAAGCTGCAGACATCAAATGGTTGGATATTTTGATCTTATAATCAATATCAATGAAGAAATCCAGGTCCCAGAAGGAAGAAACCTAAGAAACAATGAGTTGTAATAGTAGTCCTAAGTCATGACCCCAAAAACTTACCTCAAAGCAGAAGGTGAAATAATCTAATAGCACATAGAACCCTATGCTACCTTCCCACAGCTGTCAACACTTCCCAGCTTTGCAGACTGGGCTTTTAAAAATAATTAAAAAAAACCCCGTCCATTCAGTCTTGAGTGTGTTTGCCATGAGGGCATCTGTCATTCTGAAGTCCCACTGATGCCTCAGTGGTGACAAGACACTAGATTGGTGTTAATCATGAGGCAAAGACAGCAACCAAGTGAGAAAGGGAGACAACATTAATCATATGCATAGATAGCCTGCTGAATGCAAATAGATGCAAAACCACTTTTTAATTCTTTCCCATACACTGTCTACAGTAAAAAAATTTCTCCAGCCATCTAACTGCAACCATCAGACTGAAACTCCTTTCTTGTATAGTGCATGCAATGCCTTCTGTAAGTCTTTCTATTTAGTAGGATTAAGGTGGAATCATGTCATGTGTTGGTGTTGTATTACTCTGTACAAATATCTCAATATAAATACAAGAGGACTGTAATAGAAATTTTAGTAGTCACTGACAAGCACCTGCAACACATCTAAATGGGATAAAACATGAAATCAGCATGCACCTCAAATGCTTAGGAAGATATGCAAATGGCAGAGAAGCCATAATCAAAGCCATTGCAAAATCACAAGCAGCAGGATGAAAGGACCGGGTTTGTAATCTAGTCATCATGCAATGATTTTCTTCCTGCTGCATAGCTTGTTAATTACAAATCTATCAATTATGATACTTGAAAAGCCCTACCTCCCCAGCATTAAACGTACATTTCAGAGGCCAAATGCCACTCTTACAACCCAGCAGAATAAATAAAATCACTGTTGCAGGTTAGAAGTTTAATACCACTCACCAGCACCATTTTAGGTGTTCTGCTAGGGAAGGGGAGTCTTCTCAACACAGGATTTTGATCTGTGTTTACTATTTGTGCTGCCATGAGATCTCTATATAGATTTAATCTCATTTCATAAACTCTCTGGGAGAAATCCTGAGCCTGTGGAGATTCATGGCAACCTCACTGCCTCATTTCCTAGCCTGAGATATGGAGGTAGCACACGAGGGTATTGTAAAAATAGATTTGTGTTACACGTGTACCTTAATTAACAGATCCAGAGCTCCACTGCAGAGATTCCTGCATCTAGTCATAAGTGAAACTGCTCCTGTATGTTGCACAGCTCATAAAGTGTTTTGGGGTTTTGGGAAGTAAAAATGTGCATAAACCAATGTATTTTTATTGTGTGATGCAGCCAAAATTACATACTTGCACTTCAAGTCTGTAATCAGGGAAAATTTGTGTAGGGTCGTTTCTTAATTCTCTTATTAAGTTAGTGCTCAGTTGCTTGTAGCATGATATTTATGGGATGTTCTGATGAAACAGATCACTATTTTATTTTCCTATATCAAGAACACCATCATTGCTTGAATATCCTCATATTCAGCAAGCAGATGTGCACTTCCCATGAGCTGAGCTCTGAGGTTTGACAGACTACAGTAAGCATCCACTCAGTATGTGCATGGGAATCTTTTTGATAGATGGATGGAGAAAATGGGAAATGTGCATTCAAAAGGGCCAGGAAACAGCAATTCTGCAAAGCGCTGTAGAGACTCTAAATATTCCTCCAGCAAGCATACAGTTTATAGCAGGATTTTACTAATGATTCCCAGTCTAATTACTGTCTGCAGGAAAATAATTTTATTCATAACACTGAGGTCAGGAAGAATTCTCTATATGTGCAGGGCTTCTGAGTGAAATGTATATTGAAGACAAAAAGGAAATAATTTAAAATTCTGTAAGTAACAGTATCAGCCAATTTGTATTCAGCAGTTTGTTGCCTAACAATTTTTCCCTTGATTCTACCTATTCTCTAGGATAGACCTAGCAAAGAGATTATTGACTATGTTGTGGATTATTTTTTTTTTTTTTAACCATTTTTAATTCCAATAAATCAGCCAATCAGTATTAGTTAGATTTTACTGAGATACTCATATAAAACACAAATTCTTCCACTTCCTCTGTGATGCCTGCTCAAGTCTGTGCTTGTGCATGTGTGTTTTTGTGTGCGTAGAGGAAAAAAGCCAAAATTGTAGTTCCTCCTTCACATACACAACACCCTTCTCCTCAGCTGTCTACTGCTTTTGACGTATTGCTGGGACAATTCCAAGGAGACTTGTTTTCTTGTTTTAGATTTAAGTAGGATTTTCAGTGAAAGATTTCATGACACTTACACATAAGGTATAAGTTTATGGTACCTCATTTCTTAAATAACAAATAAATGGAGGTGACACACACTAAAGTACTTTTGTGAGAAGATAAATCAGAGACAGACGCTGGGAGTCACAGACTATGTTTCCTCTTGTAACTGTAATTGGGAATAGAAGAAATATCATTTCTAAGAGGGGAAAAATTGATTAAAATCCTTTGTTTTTTGTCATTGCAAGCATGAAAGTCAAAAGGCTAATTAGCTTCCCAAAGTTAATATAAAAACCTGGTATCAAACATATTCTTTCCTTGCCGTGTGCTGTAATTACATGTTGGTTTAATAACTTCTGAAGTCAATGGCAGCTCTTTCATAGACTTTGGTCAATGCTAAAACAGACGCTTGCAATCAAAGAAAGAACTTACTATTAATGTTTAGTGTGGATAAAATGGAACATCCACAATCAGTCCTTCTCATTGCAAGTCAGTTGCTATTTTCATCTTTTGATTCAAGGTGCTGAAGAAAACAGGCTGTTCCTTAAAAACTTAGAATCTCATGACTCTTGTGTGGTGGGAAGGAATCACATGAAACTAAATGAAATCATTTCAAAGAAAAAGGAATACAAGCTTCCATCTGACACTTCATTTTGCTTTTGTCTATGTGAGGGAAAGTAACATTTTTTCTGTAAACTGTTTGTCACAAAAAGAAAAAGAAGTCTGAAGACTGAAAACTATGACTTGCTAGATACCTGACCAAAGCATACAACACTCAGGGTTGTATCACACAGCCATGGACCAAGAAAGGTCTCTTGAGTGGCACTGGGAACTGTCATAGCATATCAAACGGGACTTCTCATTATTAGAGTTGCTAGCCAGCATAAACTTAATAGCTAACACAGAATTTAAAGAAACTTCAAACAAGTTTCCTGATAAGAAACAGCATTATGTTTTCACTTTAATTCTTGTTAATAGATCCATGCTACTTTAAGCCAACTGGATACTGAATTTGTTTCCTACTCACTAGGTGAAAACCGAAATGAAAAATAGCTCTTTTTGCATGGTCAGAGTAAAATCTCATTTAGCTTCTCCTAATCATAATAATTTGGACCACAGCCATACTCAAGAATTTCTCTTCCCCCTGGGGTAACTGGTCTCCAGTCAGTAAATATAAAACTGAGCTGCTTTGTTCTTTTTATATGTAAATTTGTACTTGGAAAATCATCAACTAATTTTAGTCTGTTTGGGTTTACATGGTCTCTGTGCCAAAAGTTACATTTGTATTCTAGTTTGGCTTCCTTTTGTCTATCAGGAAACTCATATATAAAAATATATGTGTGTGCTGGTATTATAAATATATATGTGTGTATTTAACTCTATGCTAACTTGTGTTCTCTGGGGTATAGAGATTCCCACCACCCAGAATACCCACACAAAGTACTCTTTAATAGGGATTTCATTAACAGCTCCCTGATCTCACAACATCAGCATTAAAACACTTCATTGTTTATAGCTGTGTTCTGCTTTGAGAAAAACCCTTCTTGTCTATGTAATCAACAATCCCATTAAGCTTCACTTCCTGTTAAATATAACAAATTAACTTCTACAAATATGGAAATTCTGGGTTATAGCAATTATAGGTGGACCCGGATTTGACAAAGACAGTTACATAAACCCTAGAAGAACTGTTGCAGTAAAGCAAACAGCCCTTTGCTCCTTGGTAGCACACAATAAGTACAAATCTTCTCCTTACTGCCTCGAAACTTTGCGGTCTCAGTTCAGAACTTCAGAAGTGTTTAAATCTCTATCCACTCCCTGGATCATGTTGTTATCTTAAATAGTTCTATGAAATTGTGCTTTTATCATTTAATGATTTATTTTATACCAAAACCATCAGAGATTTTCTCTCTCTAGCTTTTTCTGAAGAGCTTGAAACAAATAAACAAATCTGGGGAAAAAAGCTCACCTAAAAGATTTTAGAATTAAACTTGGTTCATTATCAATAACATTGATGTCACCTGAAAAAAAGAACCTCATCTCTGAGAGTTCAGAACAAATGATCGTAATGGTTCCTACTTGTCTACCCAATTATAATTATATAATTATTCCTTATCTCCACACACAGCAACCAAACACTGGAAAGGCACACCTGGTTTGTTTTTCTTTTCGTTATTATTCTCAACTGTATTTTTCATCCCACTGGTCTTTCCCAGTGACTTGAAAGACAAAGGTGAAGAACTGGCTGCAGCAGAGGTGACTGGTTAAAATGCAGAAAGCTGTTGAACAGTTTGAAAGTCAAGACAAAAACAGCACAGAGGAAAGGGTTTAATTAGCGTGGGTTCTTGTGTTGGATTTTTCATTTAATTTGTTTTGGTTTGCTTTTTAATCTCAAACAGACCATTTGTGGCATTCTTTGGCAAAGCATGTTGTCTTAAAGACACAATGATGACAATAATTTTTTCAACAAAAGGTGAGCTCAACTGACTACTGTGATTCAGATATAATTACAAACTGACATCATAGCTGCACATCTTCTGCAATCTGACAAATCTTTTTAATTTCATGAAACACAGGTCATTTTAGGAAAATACATGCTGAATGCAGAATTCTACATGGATTGGACATGAAGCCAGGCAAAACAAAAGTTCTGATAAGCTTTCTTATTTTCAGTTCCTAAACTGAAACTAAACAGAGATAAAGGATCACCGGTCCATGCAGATTAAAACCCTGTAAAACATTCACATGTACTCCTGAAACCAGACATTTCTGAGCTGTCTAAAACCCACACCCTGCAGATGATTGATTCAATATAATGAAACGAAAGAGTGAGATAAAACTATCAGCCCTAATAACATGTCTTCTATGCACTTAAGGCAGCATGTTCTAACTTTAATGTGTTTTATGAGGCATCGTAGAGTGTCGTCTTCACCATAAGCAGAGAACTGAATAAAATACCTACTGAAGAAACTCATTGGTAGGAGTAATCACCACCCGAGTGATTCAGATTTCTTGGTTTCGGTATCCTAATTATACAATAATCTACTGCAGACTCACAGAGCCTCAGCTTGCCACTGGACAATCAAGGAAAATGCTGGAGGTCACAGAACGGTTGAGATTAAAAGGGACCACTAGACATTGCTTTGTCCAGTCCCCAGGTTTAATCATATTTTGGATTTTCTAATACTCTTTCAGGAATATAGAAAAAATATTTTGTTGAAATCCATACACAGGGTGGATAGTCTTCAAATATCCCCATTTGTGAACCTTAGGTTTTGTACCTTCCTGCTTTTAGCTTGTACTTGTCACCGAGAATTGCAGTATCTAGACACGCTGCATGGCACTCTGGCCTGCCAATCTGAAGTGGGGTTTAGGGTTATTTCATCTTATTGTAATAAGTGAAATGGTCACATGCTGAAATCTGTTTTGGGTCCAGGTTTTTGCTACAGATAATTGATTCATTTATTATTATTATTATTATTATTATTATTATTATTATTATTATTATTATTATTAATTGTTATTGTTATTGTTATTTATTATTATTATTAATAATTATTATTATGCTCTTTGGTGGGTATAATCATAGGAGGACATCACAGGAGAGAAGGCTGGAAGAAGAAATCTAATATTATGTTTAATTGGCTGTTTGTTTCAGTATTTTAGTGTACTTTGTACATTTTTTAAAATGATGGTTCATGTATATACACTGTAATCAGAAGTGGCTGACCTAAGGATAGCATCAGTATATTGCATTTTGTGTATTCTAGGTACATGAGACAGGGAGAGAGATTCATTGATTGAGTCTCTGTATTTTAAGTGTTACTATATTTGCTAGATAACAAATTAGAGATTTGTTAGACAGCAGGCTAAGTAGCTGTCTGTGAATCATGTATTTATTATGCATGACTCCTTCAGAGTCATTAGAAGTTGAAAAGAAAGACTGACTAGGATGTGAAAGGGAATTCAGATTGTAGCTGCTTGGGGACCACAAGAACGTGTCTAAGCAACACTGTTAATAATAGTCCCCAGGTTACAATCCTGGGGCTTGCATCTGAGGTTTCCAGAGATATCTGCAAACACTGGAATTATACAAATGGACAGACCACAGCACACAGAGTCTTAACAAAGTTCCCATCAATATCTTCAGCATCAGTGCTACTGGAAGCAGCAGAGAACACAGTAAATCTGATTTCTATTCCTTTTAGACACCTGCTTGATGGTACATTATACTCTCTGTGTGAAACTTCTAGAATGTAATGTAATGTAATGTAATGGTGTCTAGACTTAAAACCGTCGACCATTTCATTTCCTTTACTTTCAATTTTGATATAATATGGACTCTCATTTCCTGTCTTGAATAATTTTGGGGTCCTGCTCACATTGGTGATGCTTGGCTGCAGATGGCAGCTAGGGACAGACATGCAATGATGCTGCTGTAAAAATTAGGGGGAAATAGGAAAGGATATTGTGAGTCCAAAAATATATAGTTTTAGCTAAAAGGTAATTACTGCCACTGGAACAGTGCCAGAATACAGAAGAAAACTCTAAGAAAGAGCACAGGTTAATCTCTTTTCTTAAAGCAGAAACAATACAAGAAAAACAACAGCTCACAGCAAATAGGAAAATACAGTGGCCATGCCTCACATCTAACTTATTTTTCCTAACCAGAAGCCATCAAGTATCTGATTAGTGGATCACTTGGAGGTCGAATAATATGGTATGATTATTGACTGAAAGTCAATAAGACAGATCTTAAGCCTGGTCTTGTCCTTCTCCTTGTGGAACTTACTTCATTTAGGAGGAGCCAGATCTAATACTATGACTTTGCAGTGCCAGTAGCTTATGAGGAGTAATAAATACATTAGACCATGAGCTGTCAATATTCCATCTCAAGTTACCTGTTTTGTTCTGCAGTGCATTGAATTTGAGGAGCAATTGTAGAGGCCTGGGGGTCACAGCAGTGCAATTGTTCTGTTGACCAGAGTGCAGCCAAAGAAATACTCAGGTGGTGTGGTCTCACTAAGTGCACCATTATTGTGTTTAGCTTTCAGACAATATTCTGAATATGCTAAAAGCAGACACTGTTCTAAAAAAATGCACTACCAGTGCAGTGTCGTCTGGAGATAGTATCCAATGCTGGAGTGTGAAGAAAGTCAGACTAGCTGGTTTTAACTGATCTTGTTCAAAGAAAATACATAGCTAAGAGACCATCAAACAGCAAGAACAGAGAAGTATTTCTTTCAGTTTTCCTTTTCATCTCTCTACTACGCCAAAATTTCTTTAAGAGGAGTTTAAATTGAGAAATGTGAGGTCAGGTTTTGGTTTGTTTCCAGCCTATTCTCTCTTTTTTTTTGTACAATCACTGCAATTAAGCCTCCTGTCCTGTAGATTACTTCACTCTGATGCACCCAGTTGTAAGGTTGGAGAGGGCAAGCTGAAAAGTAATGCTGAGATGAAAAATTATAGCCTCACTCTCCAATTTGATAATGGGTAATCTGTAAGTGTGGAGTGGGTCTGTTCTGTAGGCAGAAGCAGGCCAATTAGTGCAGAAAAACAACAGTGGGCAAGGTCTAGTAATGGTATGAAGATTTGTGTTCTACCTGTAAAAGGAGGTACTTGGACTGTGGTGACTCACAGTCTAGGAAACAAGAAAATGAGAGTGACAAATCAAAGTTTGCAAAAGGAAGAAGAATGCTATGCTTTATCCATAAAAGTTTTAAATAATAAGCTCATTTTTAAAATTACCTTTGCATACTGAGATAAGAATGGTTGTAGAATGAAGGTGCCTCTGTGCCAAAACCTGGCTCTGAAAGTGGCCTGGAGCAGGTGTCTGGGGAAGAGTATAGAAGCAGAGCAAGCTGATACTCTCTCTAGGACACTCTGCCAGTCTCCAGCTCTTCAAGGGAGATTATATTTCCCTCTGGATCACTCTGTCAGATCTGGAAGCTAAAATTGCCAACTCGAGTGTAAAATGGGGATTTTTTAAAGTTAAACGCAAATCTAGCTGTGGAATCTCTCTAGAAGCCCCTGCAACACTGCTGCTCCACTAAAAGCCACTGAATATACACTCATGATTTCTATTGAAATCAGCTTGATTTATGCATGAGTGTTTGAGGGTAAAATATGCCCCTGTGAAATTTCTCATCAATATATAAAAGGAGGTACTTTCCCAGAAAAACAGCTATATTTATAACTCTGGGATCTTAGTATAGCCATTTTTGGTTTGATCCTTTCTGGCACATTGTTATATTAAAAGCCTTTTCAGTGACATCTATGGGATTAATAATGTCTGTCATCTACAAAGACCTTACTTTCTTTACAGGTGATAAAATATATAGTATTTCCTTTTCTGCATACACTGGGTGTAATTCAAGGCACCCGAGATGGTTTTTTTTAATGAAACTTCAATGAAAGAATTGCTTCACCCATCCACCAAATGAGCTTTTAGGGGTGAAACACAACAGCTGTTTAACATCACAAAGCAATGCTATTGAATAATTTAGTTCACAAATTTCAGAAGAAAAGAATATTTATTCAGAGGAAACTGCAGATGGAATTTGGGAAGGCAGATTGTCATTCCAAGCCAGTGTTACAATTTTACCCAAAAAACCTTCAGTAATTCCTGTAAGACTCTTATAATGTTCCATAAAGTGCTAGATAACAACAAGATTTTGTCCGTTACAAAATATATCACTATAAGTCTACCTTTATATGACTAAGCAACTCTGTCCCTTTTTAACATGACAGAAGATTTCCATAATTGAAGTCAGAAGATATAGGGCTATAAGGTTAAATATGCTGGATCACATAATAAATCTACTTCATCCAATATTTTATATTTTTGCTGCAGTAGCAGTAGCTAATATCAACCATTTTCATAGCTGATAATAGACATGGAATAAACTATTAAGCAAATTTAACCCTAATTCCCACCATCTAGCTGTTGACTTCTATTTAGTGTATATCCAGTTTCTAGGATAAATATCTTTATTGTAACTGTGAATATTTTCATAAACAGTACAATATTACTGGAATATAAATGTTTGTAGCCATGGAGCATATTTCATAAAATCTTTATTAATATTACTGATGACCCTGTAGATCTGTGCAATGTGGACTGATGAGAACTTCAGTAAGCAATTTCCTTGCATGCAGAATTTGATCCTAGTAGGGCATGCTTCAGCTTGATAAGCCTAAAATGAACTTTGACTGTGTCTGAAATTCAAATGGAAACATGCTCTGGAGAATGTGATGGTATATTAGGTCATCAATTAGGGAGACCAATTTTAGAGTGCTAAGAGCTTCTGCCAGTAGTACCTAACCTTGCCGCTCTGACAGGAATTCCACAACTTCCAGTAACCAAGTCCCTCACCAGAAAGTTATTTAAATTGAAGTCTTAAAAGCCTTGAGGCATAAAAAGTTATTGTATGTTATGAATTCTTACAGGAGATGAGAGTAGCAGAGAAGCTTTAAACCAGATAGAGAAAAAGACACTTGTAGAAAGAATGACATGTAAAGTTGCTGAAGCAGGGATCCAAAATAATGCCCAGAAAAATGTAAAGATCTTTAAGTATGTGTGGGTAAGGGAAAGGAAGAGAAGAGGTAGAGAAGTTCATAGTCCTGGAAGGATGAAAGTAAAATGGAAACGTAAGCTGAATGTTTAGAAAAGTGCACTCAAGGATGCATTATAGAAATTCTTGTGTTTTGAAATCCTGACTTTTGAAGCTGGTCTATACATGAATGTACTTGAGATCTTTTTGTGTTATGCTTTGTCTCACTTAGGAAAAAAACTGGTTTGGCATTCTCTGAATTCCTTGGGCTCCTTCCTTCCTTCTTTAAACTTGTTGCGAGCTGTGTTGGGCTCTTGGGCCATTCTAATTCAACCTGTTATACATACCTGCAGTCAGGAACTTCTGAGGGACTTTGTAAGACTAGGGTCTTCTGCTCTGCAAGATCCAAGGGGATTTTAAAACATGCTTTCAAGAATAATGTTCTTCAGTAATAAGTAAATTTAGATTGTCTGGGCAACTAACATGCAGTGATCACTTATCTTCTGCTACATTAATAGAGAGGGCAACTTTGTAATATGAATCAGTCTCACATAATGCAGCATTGCCTGAAAGGTACTTCATGCCCCAAAGGGCTTACAGGCCAAGGTAAGCAGCAACCAGTAAACATAACAGCTGGGGAAGCAGAAGGTAATGGTGAAATTATAATCAGTGAGATAAACTGCAGTCATAGCTCATCAGCTCATAATCCAAAGTATAACACAGCTATAACACAGCCATCTAACACAGTCACTGTCAGGCAATTCATCATATGTGCTCTGTATTGTGCTTAACGTCTTGCAAACACACACAATTCTGGCCTGTGGGAATTGCCATGTACTCCTTTTGCTGAGTGAAATTTTAGTTATCAAATGAAAAGCAAAAGAGAAGACCTTAAATGCTCTCTCAAGACACAGCAGGGGGGAAGGTAGAACCTATGTTGGTTGGAGCACAAACCAGTTTGTGTTTACAGGACTGTAAGCACCATTTGCTTTTTAGCATTAGAATAGAGCATGGCACATGATTACCAAGTGATCAAATATATTCTGCATTCTTCTGAAGTTTCTGAGATTTACTCCTAGATAGATCACACCAGTTACTTCTACATTACAGCTACCAAGTCATAAAACATGAAAAATAACCATATCCTAGTAGAGGTGCTGTGGCTTTCTATACATAACTAAATAAGAAAAAAAGAGAAAAATCTCCTTTCCATAAAAGGAGCTAATAAAGCTGCCAAGAAGTTGGGTCCTGTACCACAAACCCTTGAATTGCCATAGGCTTGTAAATTTAAGCATGGAAATGACCCAGTAGTTTATGCGGGCAAAGCCATGAAAGAGGGCTCAGAGGTACTGCTCAGGAGTGCTCTGAACTGCCAGAGGTGATGAGATATCAGAGGGAGTCGTCTGACTGGCCCAGCACTTTGCAGGGTCTCAGTCTTGCTGATGGGAGGTGAGATCTGGTTGAGGTAATGACCTACAAGACAAAAGAGCTGTTGTAGGATGTGAGCAGAACAGACTGTGCATTATCAAGGAGGCAAAAAAAAAGAATAACAGATTGTTTGTGAAGACCTTGGAGAGGCAGGATACAAATCCCATCTTGTTTGGAAGGAGGGACAGGTAGAGGCTGTCAAAATGAAAGGAGGATTGAGACTACTAGGTTGAATTAGGTTGAATTATGGAAGTTTGTGGGTTTTTTAATGTAAAGAAGGCTTTTTCTTTGCCTGCAGATGTCACATGTGCACCTGCATACGTGTCTGTAATAAATGAGGTGGAACAAAATCCCTCAGAGGAGGCTTCTGGGCCAGCAGGCACTGATCCATATGTTGGCATTCAGAGGAAAGAGTGGATAGTCATGGTTATAGACTTCTGCAGAAGACCAAGACCTTCATATGCCAAACAGACTTACTGCCTCAGGAGGTTCATCACTTGTTGAGGCTTGAATCTGGGATGTTGCATAGACCACTGAGACCCATCCAATTTTGCCCATTGCTGCTTATCCACTTAGGATGATACTACAAAGCATCAAGTCACCTTGACTGTATAAAGAGAAAAAGATGAGCCTCCAGGAGAGAGCACGAGGCACCAGGGTGGTTCTCTTTAGTCGTGTCAGTCAAGAGGAAAGACTTAGGCAGGAGTGGATGTTATCTTTCAGAACAACATCTGGTTATACAGCTGTAGCCATGACCATTCACTCTTTCCTCTAAAAGGGAGGACCTTAGCTCTAATCACCATGGGATCCTCCTGGAGGAAAAAGGACTTCTGGGGAGAGATAGAATCCATCTGACAAAGTTAGGCAAAAGCATCTTAGCAAGCTGGCTTCCTAACCCAGTGAGGATGGCTTTAAGAGAAGAAATGACCAGGTTGCACGTAGCAGGGAGGCTGGAACCTGATGATCTTTAAGGTCCCTTCCAACCCTAACCATTCTATGATTCTATGTAATGAGAAAGACAAATGGCATGAAGGTGACAGATTTTTAGAGAGCTGGAGGACATGAGACAGAAAAATATCTTGAGAGAACTGAGTTTGTTCAGCCTTAAAAAGAGAAGGCAGAAAGGACATCTTACAGCTATCTAGAAGTACTTAATAGGAAGGTGTGTATGAGACAGAGAGAGACACTTCTTGGAGATGTACAGCAATAGGATCAGAGACTGTGGAAGCAAGCTGCAACATAGGAAATCATTATTAGATATAAGGAAAAAAAATCCACCATGAAGACAGTGAAATATTGGAAAAGATCCCAGAGCTGCTGTGAAATCACCAACTCTTGACATTTTTAAAGCTCACTAACATCTGAGCCACCTGGCCTAACTTCATGGTCTTCTATAATTGCATGAACCTGAACTTAAACTTCTAGAAAGAAGGAAATGGACAGAAACACATGAAGATTTTAATCTGCAGACATTGGCTGCAAACAATCACTGGCAACAGTGAAAGCAACTCAAAAGGTTTTGTTTTTCCAAATTGAGTTTTCTGGCATCTTTCTGACTCAAATATTAACTATGAAAATGTGCTTCGGAAGTGAAAAGGATGCATATTAATCAATGTAAACATGAAATCTTTTCAAAGGATTTAAAAAGGAGTGTGAACTTACTTAAATAAACCTGTTAAAGATGAAGCTGAAGAGCCTGTATTGCAGTTTTTTGACTGGTCTCTAATAAGAGATTGGATTATCACTGGGACAAAAACACTCAGGAAGTGCTACATGAGACTGATTTAATTTTCCAAGAAAAGTAAGTGACTCAGTTCAGAAGGAAGCATATGGAAGTTATTGACGACAGTGACATAAACATGGATGAGAATTTATATTCCTGAGAGCTGGAAAACCTTGGGAAACATAGAGACAAACAAGAACAGCACATAGAGCAAATGCTGAGGGCCAGCATAAGCTGAGACAACATCAAGTGTATAGGGAAAATGGAATAAACTACCTTACTTTATGCCACTTTTGAAAAGTTTCAAGCACCGTTATTATATTTGACTGTGGATAGCACCACACTAGTGCCCTGTAAGGAGGTAGATAGATCTGTGACAAAAGTTGAATCACCTACCCTGAATTAAATGAGACATTTAATACTTTTAAGACGGATGCTAACGCAGAGGCCGTTTTGTTGATGGAAGCATTCAGCAAACTTTAATAGAACTACAGATATTAGAAGGGAAAGTAAGTTAAATGTGACTGAAAGCTTGTATTCCTTAAAGGCATATGTCTTAGGTGTACAAGCAAATAAAAATAGGAAAGATGCAATCTGTACTATTGCTAGCATAGAGGAAAATCATTTTGGGTTGAAAGTGCATCTTGCTGATGTTCTCAATAAAACTACCTTTGTTGAAGATGAGAAGAGTATTAAAAGGTGTATTCCTGGGAACTGGTAGGCTGTTAGCATGATAAATGAAGATAAAAGGGACTAATCTTCATGCTCTGTGGACTTTTTCTTTTATAAAAAGGGAGAGCTAGAAGAGGAGATACACAGGCTTGTTTGCAGTAAGAATGGCAGGGCAAAGCTGGAAAGGAAAGCTGTACCTGTTATTGCAGAGGGAAGAAAACCTGTGCCTCACTAAAATAATGAAATTAATATTAAAAATATTACTCCTGTGATACTACATTGGAGAAGCTGGGTCATGGCTTGGCTTCCTCCTCTCTGTGTCAGTACTGGAGCAAGTTAGAAGCTATTGGAGATCTGCACTGGTGCCATCAACTAGAGAGAAACAGTCAGGATCTAGAAACTCTGTTTTGAATGGACTTAGCTATTTGTTGGGAAGTTGGAGGAGAGAGAAGGGCTGAAACTATATTTTGTTGCTTTCTGATTAAAACACCAAAAGAATGAGATGAGTTGAGGCTCTCAGAGACTGACTCAGGGTGGTTTCTGAATACAGCTCCCAATTCTGTCTCAACAAGTCAGCTTTCTGCTGAAGGGGAGCATGTTGTGGCCAGGAACAAAGTGCCATCTCCTGGCAGCTCGACTGTCTGTGAGAAAACATAGTGGCCTCCCATCCTCTTCACACATGGACTTTGAACTCTTGGGCAGAGAGCAGGGACAAATCCATTACCTGACACCTCCCATTTCTCATGTGATGTGTAAAAACAGTTGGTAGTGCAGTAACTATCCAAACGTATGATGATGAGCTCCTAACACGAGCAGGGAAGAAAAATGGATCAGAGAATACGGCAACAAAATCTACCTGTGGTACTGACTTCTTGTACCTCTTGTTCATTCTCTCTTTAGCTACATTCTAAAGCAGGAGCTGAGTCTCTGTGTACAGCATCTCATCCGTTAAGGCAGTGCTGAGACAGTTACTGGCGAGTGATTCCAGCACAATGGATCTTCCACAATTGCATCAAAATAAGAGTAGCCAGAGATGGTACAACAAGTGGCCACACATAGTTTGTGCTGCACAGAACAAGACAAACTTTTCTTCCTAGGTCATAGAAATTCTCTTTCCCTGTCTCTGATTTTCCATTATAATATCCTGGCATTTAGTCAGCTTGGTCACTCATGGTCCATCACTGTTTTAATCAGTTCCATTCACTGCCATAACTAGATGAGACAAACTTTGGAGCCAATGGAAAACTAAGTTTATTCACATACCACACTTATCTGAGTAGTAAACCAGCCAACTAGCTTTTTAAGGACTAGGAAAAAAATACTGTTTGAAGCAGTAAAGTATGAAAAAGTATTTGGACAACAGTCCTTAAGACAGCAAATCAAATCCACAAGCCACCAGCAACCTGACATATTCCCTTGATCCAAAACAGTAATTTGAAGATCGATGCTTCCATATTGCCCTTGGAGAAACAATTTTCCTGAGATTTTTCTGAAAAAAAATAAAGATAATAGGGAGACTGTAAACTACATTTTGTAAAGTCACACACGTATTCCTTCAAGGACCCATGTTAGGAATTTGTTCATCTATGACAAGTCCTTCTCATGATAGGAAAAGGAGGAATCACATACAAAATGTATAAATAAAACTGAAAAATACCCCAACAAACCAACAAAAAAATTGCCATCAGAAATCTAGATGTTTCCCACCGTGACTTAATTGGTTCCTGTCCCAGTTTTCATGTGCACAAAAAGAACTCTGTGGTTAGGGAAGATAATTGGGTCACTTCCCCCAAATCATAATTCAGAGAAAACAAGCAGATAGTTGACTCTTATACAACCAGAATGAGGATTATTACTGTGAATCTTTTGTATCAAATCCATCCCCTTCCTTCTCTCGCCACTGCTCAGCCTCAGTTTCTTCTATATGAGCCCTTCATTTTGTGCAATGTCTGAAATTAGACTCAGATTTAGTAAGGCCATATCTTACTAAATGAAGCATCTGGTATGATTTTGCAAAATGCTCTCAGTTGAAATGCACTTGAATATATGAGATGTTCTGATATTGACTGAATGCTCTAGAGGTCACATAGCATTAGAATTACCATGAAATACAAAAAGGATCTGACAATTCACATCTGACATTCCTGTGCCTGGGATATCTTAAAGACAAAAAACAATAGAGCATCCACCCATCTTATCAATTTTGGATCCTCGTGTGTCAAGTTAGACACTCAAAATAGCCTTTTTTTTTTCAGTGTCTTGGCCAGTACTTTACATTCTGAATCCAGTTTACTGCAGCTGCAGTAAAAGAGGTCTAATATGTTGGCTGGTCTGAATAGGGCTTGGTTATATAAAACCATGGATATTGTGCTAGCAAAGAGTTTCTTGATTACATGAAGAATAGAGTGGCCAAAGAAAAGAAGGTTTAAATAATAGGTACCAAGAAATTGCACAAGTGCAATGATTAATGTACTAGAGCTTTTGTGTGTGAGGAGGGAGTAAAGCTAAGCCTGTTCTTTTTTAAGAGCTGTGATATCATGGCTAAAATATTTAGACCAGAATGAGAAATGTTTTGAAAAAGCTTCATAATAGACTTGTGTGCTGGACCAGACAGAAATGAAAGGAGATATCTTTAGATTGTGCTAATTCCACTTTTAAAAGCTGCAGAATTGTTGTCATTGATCTTAGTGGAATGGAATATGACTGTGTGAAGAGAATGACTGTGAACTGCTTCTCAAGAAGTATTGTTTTACAGGAGCAGTGAACAGAAAAAACAGCTGTTATAAGGTTTTTAAGTCAGTTTTTATTGTCTAGGAATAGCCAAGAATCTTAGTGCTTAAGAAGGAGCTCTTCACTGACAGCTTTCCCTCTTCCTGCTTGACTGCTTAACTCTATACTAGAGCCAGAACAAGTATTAAGGCAGTACTAGAGCCAGGCAGTATTAAGTCACATTTGAAATCTCTGATTCAAAGCTTTTTGTGGGCTGAGATAATAGTGCACAGGCCTTTTTCTGGCTTTATGCACAGGAAATAGCTCTCACTCTTCTTGCAGAGGAAGGAATTTTACCTGTTTCTTACACAAAAGAAAAAAAAGTCACAAGTTTACCAACCTTAAAAAACTTCTGAGACAAATCATAGAATCATAGAATGCCAGTTTGGATAGGACCTCAGGGAGAATATGCTTCAGCCTTTCTAGGTACTACTCCAGTTCATATGAGATGGCTCAGCACCCTGTCCAGCTGAGACTTAAAACTGTCCAGTCTGGGGGAATCTACCACTTCCTTTGGGAGACCATCCCAATGTTTGACTGTCATCATGGTGTCCAATCAGAATCTCCCCAGGAGCAAATCGTGCCCATTACCCCTAGTCTTTTCCATGTGAATCCTTGTAAATAGGAAGTCTCCATCTTCTTGGAAGCCACCCTTTAAGGACTGGAACATGGTAATAAGGTTTCCCCAAAGCCTACTTTTCTCCAGGCTGAACAACCCCACTTCTCTCAGCCTCTCCTCATATGGCAGGTCCTTCAGTCCTCTGATCATCCTTGTGGCCCTTCTCTGGATCCTCTCCTGCCTGTCCCATCCTTTTTGTAGAGTAGGGACCAAAACTGAAAGCAATACTCCAGGTGTGGTCTGACAAGCGCTGAGTAGAGCGGGAGGATGACTTCTTGATCTTTGCTGGTGATGCCCTTGTTGATGCAGCCCAGCATCTTGGCTTTCTTTGCCCTGCAGCACACTGCTCACTCATGTTGAGCCTGTTCTACACCAAGACCCCCAGGTCCCTTTCCACAGATCTGGTCTCCAACCAGCTAAATCCCTACTCTGAACTGCACTCCTGGGTTATGTGTTCCCAGGTGCAAGACATTACTACACTTCTCCCTGTTGAATTTCATAAGGTTCCTGCTAGCCCTGGACAATATCACAAATTAAGTATGTTTTGAGTATGACGTAGTTTTCATCCTGGAGCTTCACCTTGGTGAAGTCTACTGACATGGTACCTCTGCATTTTGAAGTTAAGACCTAGATAAGTCTCAGTGGATTTCATACATAGGTATTTCCCTTGCAGATCACTAGGGTGTGACTCAGTTCCAGCTTAAAACAAATGTATTTGTTTTGCTGATTGTAGGCATTTGTTGTGTACATTTGAGGCTTTATTCAGCTCCCCATGTAGAGACCTTCCACTCTCTGTGATATCCTTGAGAGGATATCTCACTGGGCTTCCACTACTCCTCCAGCAGAAACAATGCCTCCACAAGGCCTGTGTCATGTCCACCAGTCCTCAGTGTACATTTCAAATGCCTTGGGATATGTCAAGTGGCACGAGAAAGTTTGAGCAACCTAATTTGGTTCTGTGTATTCACTGAGTACAATGAGCTCAAACACCCAGTACAACAATAAAAAGTTACAGTCCAGTGTCCTATCTATGTTGCTCCTGAAATGTAGTCCTAAAATTGTATGATGTGAATTCCCTGCTTTGTTTCCCAAGTTGTGCTTTTAGGTCAGGTCTGAAGTCAAAGAGAGCACAAACAAGCCAATATACTGTAGCACTGGCTAACAGACACTACCAGGATACCACTACAGAATAACTGAAATTTGACAGATGCTACTTTCCTTTTTGCTCTTCATTTAAGTGTGGTGATCACAGGCTGATGTCTCAATGCAAAGAGCCAGTCATCATGGAGTTGGAATTTGGAGGGACTTGTCAGTTATCAAGTAAAAATTATCTAGCCTTCTTTAGTAGTCAGAAGCACATGATTTTCCATTATCTTTTACAGAGATAGATACAACTCCTGCCTAATTAAAAAAAAAATCTCAGGCTTCTTCATAGAGTCCTAGAATGGTTTGGGTTGGGAGAGACAATCAAGATCATCTAGTCACAATACCCCTGCACGGGTAGAGACACCTTTCACTAGACTAGGTTGCTCAAAGCCTCATCTAACCTGGCCATGAACATTTTTAGGGATAGGGCAGCCACAACTTCCCTGAGTAACCTGTCCCGGTGTCTCACCATCCTCACAGTGAATAATTGCTTCCTAATGTCTAAACTAAATCTACCCTTTTTAAGTTTGACACCATTATCCCTTGCCCTACTCCATGCCCTTGTAAAAAGTCCCTCTCTAGCTTTCCTGTAGCCCCTTTAGGTACTGGAAGGCAGCTGAAATGTCTCCCTGGAGCCTTCTCTTCTCCAGGATGAACAACCTCGACTCTCTAAGCCTGTCTCCATAGCAGAGGTACTTCAGCTCTCTGACCATTCTTTCATAACTCAGGATGAGCTTAAAATATTGCCCATGTGATCAGTGAGGCATTTGATCCCCTCATTTGTGCCAAAACCACTGTGGGGCTGCTCTAAGCAGGAACTCAACCATATAGCAGTAAAAAGACCCAAACCAAACCAAACAAACAAAAAAAAAAACAACCCACAAAAACAAGCAAGCAAACAAACAAAAAACCCAAACAACAACAACAAAAGAAACAGCAAAAATGTTTTTAATTGGTTTGTTTTCTAAAAGCTGTGTCATTTGTCCATCCTGATTACCATCTCAGCTGGGGGTGTACGGGAGAGAAGTGCTTTGTACAGAAACAAAAATGTGTAGCAGAGCTGGAATGGAACAAGGTTATAATCCTTTGGCCTTCAAGCATTCTATATGATAAAGCCATGAACTAATGTTGAAGGTACATGAGGTACATTGTCATTAGAACATCAAATGGATTAAGATATTTCTACACCTTCACACCCTTACAGCTCCCTCCTCTCCCCTTCGTCACTGCTTATCCACCCCAAATCCTGCTGCTTGTGCTGGTGCAGCTGCATGAGAGGAGAACTATAAACCATATTCCTCACATGACCCAGGCTAAAAGTAAACCTCCTTTACCTGGATTGGTTTATTAAATAAGTTTCCAGCCAAGGTATGTTATTATAAGAATAACTATTCGGGATCAAACTATCTTTCCCTTTAGCCCTGAATCCTGTCTCTGGCAAGAGACAGACAGTTAGCAGTAGCTCAGGAACCTCTTGTTCAAGCCAAAATACTATTAATTCCCCAGAGAAGTCTTTTAAGCAAAGCTGTGGGGACAGTAAAACACAATTTGTAGATGGAAACAGGACCATACAGAAAGGGGGTGGGGGATTGCAAAAACATCAGTTTCTGTACCACAGCTTTAGCTATTTGGCAATTTTGGACACACTTAGCACAAAGAACACAGTCACATTTACTGTCTACTATTGCTAGGATTTATACCAGATTATTTTCTTATTTGTAACAATATTTTCTTTATAAATATCAGGGTTTATGAAAGTTAAAGGCATCCACATAACTTTCTCTTCAGCTAGATTAGAGTCTAGACACTAAATCATACCTATTCTGCAGAAACTTTAGCCAAAATTCCTTTATTTTTTTATACAAATATACTTTACTCCCTGAAAAATGTTAAAGACCATTTAAGGTGGGTATTGTATCATTCTTTGAGATATTACAGCCCCTTTGATTGAAAATCTCTAACATTTTTTATCAATCTTGACTCTGAATGCCTCGTGTTTCTGCTTGTTAGAGCAGAAGTTGTGGAAGGACAGAGACTGGAAGAGTTAAGAGTACAGTTTTGAAGGTAACTGCTTCTCAAGGTCATGGGTCAAAGAAAAAGCAAGAGCAATGTGAATGTTATTAAATCTTCTGTACTGCAAGCAGTCTTCTAAATATGTATATATACATGCACAGGCTGGCTGCAACCTGAGTGGATTATCATTCATTACCCACCCATTGGGGACCATTGGGATAGTCTCAGAGAAAAGAAGAATGAGAATTGTAATAAGACTTTGTGACTATGATGCCAGAAGAACAGTACAAGCCTTGCCGAAAGTGCAAATAACAATTAGTTCTTTGGTCTCCAGGGACCCAGGGGGTAAAACTGATGGAACATCTGAGAAATGCTTCCTGAAGAGATAAAATAATTCAAAAACCTTAAGGAAATCTTCAAGAATGAGGCTTTAATGTTGCTGCTTCCATTGTTAGAAACGAAGACAAAAGGTTACATTCAGATCCTGGAATGAATGTTTTATTAATTTAAGCTGGCAGCATTGCTTTCTTAAAGGTGACATTATTCAAGGTCAAGTTTTGACTCCTTGGTTGTGTCTGTGGATCCCTCCACGTACTTTCTTTAGAAGAGAACAACCAAGGACAAGCAAAAAGGTAAATATGGAAATACTTTTTCAGCTTTGGAAAGTGAAGTCTATTTTGGATTTCCTGTCATTGAAAAGTCAGGGAGTTCATAAAAAAGAAATATTTCAATTGTGATTTGTCAAAAACATGAAAGACTTTCATCCAGCTTTAGCAATTACCATCTACTGAGAAAAGTAGCCTGCAAATGCTGTTCTGGGAATTAATACCTGGGGTGTGTTTCCATTTCTGCCATTGCATGAAGCTGTATGTAAAAATTAACACTTTTTTTCCTCACTGCTACAACGGGAATGTGTTCCAAATACTGCAAGGAGTAATCCAGATGGAAAAGGGGTCTTGCTGCTTCTCTGAAGCGTTCAAAGCATGAGATCTTAAATACATTTCCTAGTGAAGCAAATAAAATCATGGCACTGGAAATTACTGCCACGGAAAATTAAAAAGGGGTAAAAAGTTTAAAATTTAAAAAATTAAAAAGAAATAATGGAAATAAATAATAGAAATCACTGAAAAATACATTGTTAGGAACAAGCGTGAATATAGATAAGCAGACATCACCGACTGTCACTTCAAAATCACGTTAAAAATGCAATCTTTCTTTTTTTGGTGATTGATACTGAACACCAGAGTAACAAAGTTGTCTTGCTTTGCTTGCCATGAATAATGCAACTAATATATTTCCTAAGTGTACAGAAATATGAATTTGTTCAATAAATATCCTAAGTACCAGGGAGAGACAAATTAAGAGTTAAGCTTCTGAAATGTAAAGCAGCACAGGGACAGCACCTGTTACTAAACTAGCTAACATTTTCTTTCATAGCTCTTCTTTATCACGTGTTTGAAACACTGCTGTTTTCACTTGCCTTTTCCTATGCTTGGCATTTGCCTTAAGTGCTTATAGATGTAGATTTGAACAGATTGGAAGCAACAAGAGGATGATGTGGTCTGCACTTGGTGTTTTCTTCCAGGCTAAGGCTTTTTTATCAGCAGACTTGAATTCTGAAGTGTAACTTGGTGAGCCTAACTTCAGTATCATTATCAGCACTTTATATAGTGTGTTTTGTTGCTATATTTGAAATATTAAAGTCATTATAAGGGAGGAGATGAGGAGAAGGGAAAGGGCAGGGGAATGAAGAATGACCTTGATTACTTCATTTACTTGCATCCAGGAAAAATAAATTAAAAAAAAAAAAAAGGATACGAAGGACATTTACTTATCGTATACATGAAAAATGGCCTATAAAAACTATTTTATTTACCTGATGCTTTCCTCCATTCAAAATCACAATAGGATAGCTGAGTTAATTTGATATCTCCTGCTGTAAATAGAAATAAAGGCTCTGTTAGTCTATTCTTGCTGTGTAGGCCAGCATTGACTCTTCAAATGCTGAGTGCAGTTTGTCTGCTGTTCGGTAGAAACTGATACCTCTTAAGTACTTTAGCCTAGAATTGATTTCCTTGCAGCTATGTTATAAAACCTTTTAAATAAGGTTTTTCCTAGAAGAAATGTTGACAGGTTCTTAACTAGATAGTGGTATTGAATGCCAATATAATTAGCTGGGCAAATCACGCAAAGCATGCAGACTGTCATTCATTTCTAGCACTACTCATTTTATCAGACCTTACTAATTTTGCACCTGTCTTTTCTGTCTTCTCAGCTGGAGACTAATATTGCAGAAATTATTACTTACACAGCTGATAAGTCCAATTGTCATGACTTGGTCTGAAGTCCATTTAGAAGAAAAAAAGAAGCCACATTGCCATAGCAAATGCTACTTCTCCTAACATTTCATTTTTCCATCAATGCCTTCAAAATCCTACTATTTTTAGAACTGCAAAGCCTGCAGATTATTAGTATCCACTTGTTTTGTTTGTTTGTTTGTTTTCCTGCTTGTTCTCTTTATGGGTTACTAAAGTATAACAAAAAGCAGTTCTTCTACATTCTCTTCAGAGAAGTTCAAGCAGAAGATATTTAATAATTTAAGTGTTAATTCTAGGTTTTTCAACTTGTAAAAAGTAGATGAACCTGAAAATACTGAATCAACTGAAACAGAGAAGTTTCTCATATTACATCAAGGGAAATACAGATGCCAGTCACAATGTAAGAGCCCAGATATCTCCTGAATTATTTTTATTTCCTCATTCAATAATTTTGTAGTCTGAAGGATGATTGGAACAAAACAACAACAACAACAAAAACAAAACAGTTTACCTAAGAATATTTTTTTTACTATAAAAGTGGAGGGGTGTTTTTGCATTATTTCTGAAGTTAGGCAAAAAGTTTAGGTTAGGAAGCAGGATTCATTCCGTTTAATGAAATAGCTGCCACAATATTTACTCCATTTAAGCTTCCAACTTTCCCCGTCTAATTTCCTCTAGACCAAACCTTTGTCTATGTCCTGTTTACTGTAGTTATCTGTGTTTACCTGGTTGGGTGCTAAAGGCATAGAATGCAATTTTGGCTTCTCTCTGTGTGCTCTGTAAATGCTTCATGTGCAAGGCTTTGCTTACAGAGTGTAGCTACATTGTATAAGTGAGCTACATGTAATCACTCAGAAAAGCCAAACAACTACATTTTCAGTTATTTTAACAATTGTGCTCTGCTAACCCCTCCGACAATGCAGTATGGACTATAACAAGAGAATATTAACTTTCGTATAGAAAATTCAGTCTCCTTACAGAAATCTTTTTTTAAGTATATAATCTTTTTTACATTCCTTTGACCAACTTAAAATTGCACAGAAAGAATCTCACTCATTAAGTATTTTGCATAAAGAGGTAATTCCATCTTTTTTGGTCTTGAAGTCTTCTTTCTTAATTTTGTCTTAATCTTTTCTAGAGATTTCTATTCTTTCTAGCTGTATTAAATTTTATGGGACTTTTTTCATGGCAGAATGAGCTGTATAGACAGTTAGCTGCTCGTTGTGCACATTTTCTTCTGTTAAAATGCTGCTCAGTAGGGTACCACTTTCCAGATTCTATCTGTTTCTTCAATTTCATGTTGTTCTCCAAAAAATCCCACATTACTAAGGTTCACCAAACATTTCCCATTCTTCTCCTCTCTGCATGGTTGATCACATCCAAATTTGCATTATCAGTCAGATATATTATCTTTCTCTTATCCTTCAAAACAGTGAGGCACAGAACTGCAGGATTAATGAACCCTGATTAACTTTGTCTTCGTTGACAATGTGGTTTATTTTATTATTTTTTTTCTGTATATATAGCTAGTGTAATTAGGTAGAAGACAGTTACCTCATCTTTTGATAAGCATGCTGAGTTCTGAATAAAACACGTAAGAAAATCATGTTATGTTCATTACGTTTTACTGAAGTGTCTTTGCAGTATCCTAAGTAAATTCTTCCACATATCCAGATTTCTTTTATAAAACACTGCAAACTTTAATTTTGTTTACTCTATCTGGTCTATATGTATTAGTCACAAATTTTCTAAGCCAGTAAAGCATCACTTGAATCAGCAACAGAGGTTATGAAATAAACTACCCATTTAATAAAAATGAGTTTCCATGAGGAGGGGAAAGATGTGTGGAAACATTAACTCCCAGAGCAATTCACCTGAGCAGATCTAAGCTATTTCCACCTTGAAGCTGAATTTCTTGACAGTCCAACTAGACAATACCTGGCTCCCCTGAAGATTTTAGCTGTGTCTGCAGTGCTTTGAATGCAGCATACCTGTTCTAAGTGCCCAAAAAAAAAAAAAAAAAAGCAGAAGGGGCTGAATTAGGATCTATTAGTATTCAGTGTATATTTCCCTCCTTTGTGTCCCAGGGTGACTTTCCACTTGGTAAAACAGAAAAAAAAAGCTCTTAAGTGCTAAATATAATCTTCCAATATAGAGAGTCCTTTGGCTATAGAAAGTGTGGCTCTAATCTACTAAAGGGTTAGGTAGAAGTAAGACTGCATAGTCTCAGTAACATGCATCTTCAATTAGGTAAGAGCTTGTGAAGACCAGAAAACTTGCTTTGATCTAACTAAATCAGTCTGAAACTGAGCAAGCCCATAGTACAGACCAGATGCATTTAGGTCCCTTTTAACCCTTGTTTGAATTGCTGTGGCTAAGCTAAGCAAAAAAACCTAAACTAAGCAAAACAGCTGTTAATGGCAGTTCGGTTAGTTGAAGTGCATCTGCATTAGGGGCTCACGCTGCTTAGGAAGAGTGTTTTAAAAACTACCTCCTTGCTGCAAAAAAAAAAAACAAAAACCTAAATCATCCATTAAAAAACAACATAAAAGGGTAGAGCTGTGACACTGGCAAACCATCCCTGTTCACCCTGTTGTTCTATTATCCCTTTCCCTTTACACTGTCTGTTTGGAGGCTTGATTCATGGGCTTTGCTGCTGAGAGGAACTGTTAGATCACAGGCTGACGACTCACAGCCCTGCAGCTGCATTACCAGGGTTGAACAAATCGTCCCCGACTGTGAGCCCCAGGAACAGCTGTGGGGCATGCTCTTGGCCTAACCTAAAAGTGATGTCATGCACTGAAGCTTAAACCTCATTGAAAGAGTTTTAAGTTAAGTCACATTACATTGCAATGGGGACTGATTAGGAGCATGCACACTGCCAGTCACCATCCAAAAAACATTTCATTTAAGAGACAGTAACCTATTAAGCTCCCACAACTCCTTCGTGTGCCAAAGCCGTAAGTCTTGTCTCCTGTATAATATAAGCCATCAAATTTCAACGAGTTTCTTTTGTATTGGGGCCCTAGTAAATCTCTGCGGGGCAGGAAGCACCATCTCAGCTGCAGCTGAGTGCCATTGCATCCCACACATTAGTGAGCTAATTCAGAGCATCATGATGTAAACCAGAAAGTGTCTGCAAGTTAGAGGGGAGTTTTAGTCTGGTTTACCAGGAAAGAGCCTGCTGCAGTCACACTGCATGTCAGCCCCTCCTTCCTCCGGTCTGCTTTCTAGTAGCCTCAAACAGACTAGCTTAACTGAAGCAACTTTGGCAGAGAGATGAAGCATAAACCTTATTTTTAAAATACGATTCATGCAAATAAACAGCTATGTAATATAGCGATGCCCTAAAAATCCCCCTGGTGAGAGGAAGGCTGTGCTTTTAGGTCAACTCCACGTTAGAAACTAGAAAATCCATTTGGGAGGACAATTTCCAAATGGTCTGATAGGGAAAGACTTAGCAGAATTTGCATATTATTACTTCTCAGTGAACATTTGGAATCTTATCTCATGCTTGAGATAGCACAAAAGTACGAGTGAAATTTTTGTAGCAGTCAGACCTTCACAACACCTTTCTCCCACTTAGATTGTTTGGTGACTAACATGATGGGAGGTATCACACTGTAGCTTGGTGCAGTTTGCTGGTTCTCCCTGTCCTGACTTTGATGTTGCAGTAGCATCAGCAGCAGGGAGTGTACAAACCACACTTTCACCATATAATGCATGCCAATGTAAAGCATTTGAAATGCCTGCATGGCCAGGAGCACAATCATGATGAATGAGGTCAAACAGAATTTCCAGATTTTCTGGCAAAATTATTGCTGCCATTGATTGATTCTATCTAACCTGGGCTACAGCCCTGCTGCATCCATGCCCTGCCTGTGCCTGGCTGCTAAAACCGGGTGAGTTGTTCCCCAGTCAGTGTCCTGTTTTTCTCTGACTTTACAAGGCATCATTACCAGGGTGCTGCCCAAAGATGAATTTTTCATTCATCGCAACTGCTGGAAACATCCCTCAACAAAAAAAGCAACCACCACAGTCTCAGAGTACTCCATAAAACAAAAATAAGCATTACAGATTTTGGCTGCATAGTGACCTAAAAATATGTATATGTAATACTCTTAGGTGAACTTTAATTTTTCATTCAATTGAAGACATCTTTGTTTCCTGAAGCATGCATTAATTTCAGAAGATGGATATATTGTAGTTCTGTAACCCATCTTTTATTTTCAATAATTGGAACTTTTTTATTTTATTGTTTAAAATTTTAATACAGCCCTCCCCCCCAGCATGAACTGGAACTACCAATATCACTGTGTTTGACCTCTGAGATGGATCTGATGACCCTGCAAAAGAAGAGCTGAGGTGTTGCTTGTTCATTAGCTTTTTGTTTGCATTCTTTTCTGATGCAGGGTTAAAATATGGCTGTTTGGAAGGGAAAACTACAGCTCTGAGATGGTCTGAGTGTACAGATAGGAGCATAAGGTCAGGTGGAAGCTGCTGCTAGGAGGCTTCAAAATTCAGGTTACTTTAAGTAGCTGATTCTTCTCGTATGTGTTAACCTCAATGGGCAATTGTTGTGGAATACAACTGAAATCAGTAGCATATAATAGGAAAAATATGTTTAGCAAACAGTATGTATCTGAGAAATCACAGGGTCTGTATACGACCTTCAGACATCCTCTATGTGAGTGGGTAGAAGAGAAAAACATCCAAGTGTTTGTTAATACATAGATGTATTAACAGATTTAGTCCAAGTCTGTGGAGCAAGGGGAAAAACAACTTTCATGTATTACTTGCTCATGTCTCCATAATTCACCAAATGTCCAATCTTTAAAGGAAGGGAAGGAAACCTCCTTGTGTAGTTGGTGATTTAGAAATGTTTCCATTTAAAGCGTGTTCAGGTGCCTCTTCAATTGCTGAGGAAGAATTTGCCAGGCACTGTTAGAATGAGCAAACCCTTGTACACTGGATAGTGTTGAATTTTGCACGTCACATCTGCTTCCAGGCCTTTGGTAGCGATTTTTAGATTGATGTAGAGAGGTCCTTTTTGTAAGAAATTGTTTCATTCCGTATTCACAGCAGGGATTCAGCTGCTGCTGGCTTTCACAGCACGAAGGACAAAACCGTGTATTTAGATGGTGATGTGAGCAGATGTGAGGTTTCTAGATTTCCTGAGATTTGCTGCCCATCAGGGTCTGGTCTCTCAGAAGGTCTTATTGCTGCTCTTTTTCCTCCTCCTGCCTGACAGTCGTACTATGGCACGGCACATAAAAGGTCATCAAATGGGCTGAGCAAATGGGCTTAGACTGAATTTTCAGTGACCTGGATTCAGTTTTGAAGATGATATAAGTCTGTCAATCACTTTTCAATAGCCATTTGCATCTACATCTTTCCTTCAAATATATGGTAAACTTTTTAGCTAGTAGAGCAATGCAGGTAGCAAAGTGTTAAGAAACACTTCTTAAACAAAGTGGAAAGTGAAGATAGTTGGAGACAAATTTCTCCAAGGGTTCAGGGATATTTGAATTTCAGAGTTCACATATTTTTCATCCCATACACTGTACAGCAAGAAAACTACCTATCCATGTCCCAGTCACAGAATCATAGAATTGTTTTGGTTGAAAAAGACTTTTAAGTTAATTAAGATCAAGCATTAGCTCATCACTGCCAAGTCCACCATTAAACATAAGCAACACATCTACAGGTCTTTTAAATATCTGCAGGGATGGGGACTCCACCACTCCTTTGGGAAGAAGATAACTTCACCAGAAGACAATGTAAATGCAAAACCCACCAATTCTGTTACATCAAAAAGCAAATCTTGCAGAGTCCTGGTGACCTGGGGAAATACAACTTATATATGCAGTTCATGCAGCTTTGTGGGTTTCCACTACTTTCTGCTCAGCAGCCTGAGCTACTGTCCACACAGGGACTTCCCACTTTGTCCCCATTCCCTTCAGTTGCATTTTCTACTAAAAACAGATTCCTAAGGCTTTATGTCTCTTTCCATGGGAGACCAGGTTTGGTGCATAAGCTGGCATACCGCTATCCATGCTAAAAACATGACATGTTGAGAAGATGATGTGAAGGCTCTTCTTTACAGCATTGCCCCTCGGAGCTTTGCTGGGATAAGCATTGGAAGTGTGGGGATCTTGAAAATGGCTTTTTGCATCCTGTAGAATACAACCTTCATCCAGAACGGGTCAGATCCTGACTTCTATGTGCTGCAAGCAACTAGGTTGGTAGACGTCCCATAGTAGGAAAGTATTTGAGGCAGTGAAAACTGACAACCTGTGGGCAGGTGATGGAGAGCTAAGGCAGATGAGGGCATTTAAGAACATATTTCTATTTATTCTGCAGATTCCTCATCTGTCACATAGATCACACCCATAATAGTGAGGGCTTAGTGACCTTTTCCAGTGCCTGCCTCCTGCAAGCTGGTTTTACAGTGTAAACTTTTTCTGAACATTGCAAGAAAGAGGCGCTGGGCATGCAGCAACGGGGAGGAACAGAGCTCTGGACTGAGTCACTGTCATGTCCTCAGGAAACTTTCCTGTAAGAACTGCTCCACAGCCTGGCACTTTAATGAAGTTCTTAAATAGGAAGTGAAGGGCTTTTAATGTATTTTATAGCTGAACATACTCATTTCCAACAAAAATAAACTTTATAAGACTTTTTCCCAAAGACCACAGCACACAGAGATGAGTCGTGGCTCAGCTGGGTATTTACCTATTCCCCTGCCCTTCTAATTGCAGAACAAGCCTGTGCAGGCACTGAGGGGAAAGAGTGATCTTCACATTCTTCATTACGCACTTGTAGCCTCACCTCCTGTGAGTTATGACTCATTTTCTCACTCCTGGGACATCTCTCATATAAACGGATCATACAATAATTCACCAGAAGGGTGAAAAATTAACTTGTCTTCTTAATACAGAAGTTAAGAAAATAGGCTAATATTTCATTTCCCTGGAAGAAACCAATATAATAGGAGCAGGCAGGTCATACTCTGCAGTGTAGCCCAGTGAAAACATACTTCAACAAAACCAATGGGCTGATGATAGAAAACTAAGGTGTTTGCTGCATACTCCAAAGTTATCTCCACATTTATTTTTTACCCTATATTATTTCTTCCTCTCTTCTTTCCCTCTTCTTTTTAGAAGTTACTTGGCTGTGGCAGAACTATAAACTGAAGGCTCTTTCCAGCTATGTGTGTATGTGTGGAAAATGTACTGATTTGGCACTGAAAAAGTCCCACAAGAGACATTGTTTCTGTAGTGGAGACAGGTGCTCCATATTCCTTTTATTTTTTCTTTCTCTAATGTCTTGCATCATTCACCATGGGAGGGAGATATTCGATTGACCTGCTGTTAGTTTAGGATGACAAATTAATTTCATGTCAGCTTCCAAGCAGGCTGTTAACAGTAATCACCTGGGACCAACTCAACCAGTGTAGAAGAGACATTTAACTCTTCACGGAAAGGTAAGAATTTCTGTATCATGTTGCTGAGCCGTCCAAGCCCTTGTGGCTCCGTGCTCGACGTTACCAGCGAGTGCACCAGGCATTTGAATTCAGCCCTACCAAAAGTTTAGATTAGCTTCTGAGTTTATATCTTCCACAAAGGGGAAATTAAATAAGGAGACTTTATTGTGAGGACATACAGCCTTGTCTCTTCCTATTTATTATATGCTCTCCCTGGCATGATTACATGCAGTGAGAAAAGTCTTGCTGTTTCACACCGAGGATTGCAGTGACAGAGAAACACCATTCACCAGCACAAGCCCATTAAGTTTTCATTAGACCCCCTTGCCCTCTTTTTCATCTTTCTTGTCTCCTGCCTTCCCCATTCTCTTTTATATTCTCACTTATTCTACCTGGTAATGCTTCATTGCTCTCAAGCCACTGCAAGTATCTTGCTTCACCTTTGTCTTGGCAATCAGTTTGCTGCCCATTTCAAACCACTTTCTCAGGCAATGACCACTGGGGGTTATGGTCTGTCATGTCAAAACCTTACTGCTGGGCTGGCTTGAAATGCAGCAGAGTGTAACAGTGAGCTGATATTGGAAGATGTTTGTGCCTTTGTTTACCTGTGTAGAAAATACAGCTGAAAATGATGCTTTTATGAACAAAACTGTCTCCTTGAGGGTTTTACTTCCAGATATGTGTAGGAATTCTTATACAAAATAAATCATAGCAAGCAATACAAACACTTCCTACTGTGATTTTAAATGTATCAGTAGTAGGGTTCCCCCATAACACAGTGTCCTGGCAGGATCCCAAGACCTTTACATAGATTTTGGCCACATTGTCCTGTACAGATGTAACAAAAGACATTCATGGCTGAGAAAAGTGGAGAGTCACACATTAAGCCCCCATTGCTCTGGAGTTTATTGTACAGCTATCGTGGCTGTTGCATGGTATGTGTGGTGCACACTAACCTCCTGGGTAGAGCATAACACCTGTTTGTCAACATGCAGCAACAATGAACTGTCACAGAGACATAAACAGAAAGAAAAGTCTCATTCAGCTCACCCTGCAAAGGAAATGTAGGTCAGTGGAATATCATTACTGAAACTGGAAGTTATCTGGGACACTAGGACTAATAAAGCTCTCCTTGGATAAGTGCTGGGGCATCATTCATGACTACGGGTCATCTTGACAGTGTCTCCTGCCTCTAATCTGCGAAGCTGCTTCTCACCACTGGAAGTCACCAGTTCAGTACTGGGTTACATTGCTTGATTAATTTCCAGTATCTTTACCAAATTACAGCTTTCTTCAACCCTCTGGCAGTCTTCCATGCATATGCTGCCCGGACTTGAGCTTTCTTAGCTGTATGTTGTCTAACAGGATCGGAGCCCTGCAAGGAATGACCTATATTTGGCTTGTTCTCCAACATTTAATTTTGAGGAGTAAAAGCTAATTTTGTGTTGAAAGAACATATGGGTTCATTGTGAGGGAGAAGAATGGTTTGAGCACTCTATTGAAGTCAGATATTTTTAGGTCTGTGTAAGATCAAAGCTCTGATATCTCTTGTTGCAGTAATACATGTACCAATATGTAACAGCTAAAGAATCTTTTTCCAAGTCTCCATTCAGAGCATTTTCATTACATTTTAAAGCTGCTTTTGACATTTTTGTGCCATATACAGCTCTTTAATGCAGCATTAGCTGATGTGAAGTGTGCCAAGCCCACTTAAGCACAGAATGTGTAGATATGTAATGAAACAAGTTTTATCAAGAGACAGCAAACTTCAAAGTTTCCAGAGGCTGAGCTTAGATAAACCTTATTAAAACATGATAACTGTTGAAATAGGACTCAGGCTTTCTCAAGCAGTTTTTGGTAAAACTTCTTTCTGAGAATTCTGCAATACTGGTTAAGAGTATTTCACACATTAATTTGTTCTGTTTCAAGTCCTGGCTTCCAGTCAATAGAAATGCATCCAAGCTGTCAAGTTTACATCTAGGCTTTGCCAGAGTGTGAAGTTGTTTATATCTAGAGTTCTGGAGCCAGCTGACAGCTACACACTTAGGAAAATTAATTCAAATTAATTGGAGGTGTGAACTTAGAGCATCGCAGTTCAAGTCTCTTAAAAGCCCATGTGGAAACTCTTATTCAGATGTAAAGTGTCCTCAGTTCTGAATTTAATCCTCTGAGATGAGCTATATCTAAATTCAAAACTAAGATCTAATATCATCTTTTAAAGCAGAAATTGTTGACAAGGAAATTTCACAGGTGCACCACATAAGTGATAAACAAACTACTTCAGATTTAGGACTGGTTTGGTTGTCATAAAGTCATAAAAAAAATCTGTTTTTATCCAATCAAGGAGTTTTCAGCTACTCCAAGGGAAATAAAATAAAGTTCAAATTTTATGACTCATTAACGGTCATACTTTTTAATCTGAAATGATTTGAAATAGCGAAGCTATGTTTTGTGTCTACAAAATCCAAAATCAATTGATTTTCAGTAGCAAGTTTGGAGTTTTTCCATCTAAATTACTAAATTTCCAAAACTACAATAAGCAAATAATAATACCAGCATTCTTTCAGTGCAGCTATTATTTCTTTCTTATCATAGACTAGCAGGCTGACTAGTTTTTCACCAATTCTGCTGTTTCCTCATCTCATAAACAGTTGAGCTGAATCTTTTTGTGTACTTTGTTTTGAATGCTCTCTAGATTGCCTGTTTGCTGGTAACCATAAACTTTTATCCTGAAGCCTCAGCATTGTCCCTGGGTTGCAGTCCCAGGGATGTTTTTATGGTGCAGATTTCATGCCTACTGCAGTAACTCTCAATGACTTTCTGGGGGAAAAAAAAAATAAAAATATTTTCACCTTTATTCTACCTTTTGGCTTTTTTTTGCCCTTTTCTCTATTCTACATATCTCTGTCCTACTGAGAGTGTTCCTCCTGTCATCCACATAAAGAAATAAACATACATTGAATCTATAGGAAAGGGAGGCATCTTCCACCAGTAGCTCTTCTGGGGGTAGCAGATCTCTGGAGTGCAGTCCTGGGAGACACTGCAGTTTAGCAATACATTTTGTGTGATGCCCTGTCTATCTTGAATTATTATACATTATAGGTATTCATACCTTCTCCATGACATTCCATATTTTGCAGAGTTCTATACCATTGTTTCATCTCAATGGCCTCTCTTCCAGCATCCACCTTCCAGTTGATGACCAAGGTGCGTCACCTCTCTTTACAAGTAACTAGTCTTGGAGCTTACTGCTGAGTTGCAAACATAGCATCCATTTATACAAACAGGTTTAGAGGAGATCTTGGAAACCATAGGCTGGTAAGTCTGACCCTTGTCCCTAGTCAGATGCTAATTTGTAATAAAGAATAAAATCAGTGACCATACAGATAAGCATCACCTTACTGTTGGGAAAGAATTAGCATGGCTTTACTAAAGGGAAATTCTGTCTTATTACATGCTGGAGTTTTGTCATGATTTTGAAAGTACCTCAGTAAAAAGGATAGAGTGATCATAATGTATTCAGATTTTGAAAAACAAAAACAATAACAAAAACCCCAAGAAAACAACAAAACTTTGGTAAGTCTTTGTGTCAACTATTACTAAAGAAAGTAAGTTGGTAGGGGAATGCAGGAAAGAATTTCTGAAATCTAAGTAAAGGATAAGAAACAAGAGTTACTAGGTGCTTTTCAGGATGGAGAAAATCAGCACTGGGATTGAGTGAACTCATGAACTGCCACGAGAGGCCAAGTTTATCTGCTCTCTTTATTCAGCATCACCTGTCACTCATCAAATATCCTCATCAAAGACATTTTTAAAAAATAAGTCAGCAGAGTATTAAAAGCAGTAAGTAGAAGTATATGCCTGTAGAGTACATTGCTGGCTCCTCACCTGTACTATCACTTAACCTGTCTAGATACCTTATGAAGTCCATTACCTTTGCACCTCTCAGACAAGTTGCCAGAGTCTTCTTGGAGATCACACAGCTGCCTGTGGACAATAACAAAACCTCACTCTGCCACTGACTGCTTCTTCCCACCCTGGAAAGTCTCCAATTATGTCTTTCCCATGGATGTGTATTCTCTTCCATTTGAAATTACTCTTCTCTCACTCTCCTCTATCCTTATTAAGACAGCAGGAGCTGAAATATAGCAAAAATGTGTTTAAAAAATCCTTAAAAAACAACAAGGACTCTAACATATTTGGGAGGTGCAACTTCTGCCCCCCAAAAAAGCATTTGTCCCTTTCCATTGTCTCCCATTTTCCATGTGTCTCCTGTTCCTTTTCTTTATCATAATTGTCATCCCATTCTTGCGATGGGCACTCTGTTTTGGGCAAAAATTACTCAGCTTAATTAATAGTTTAGCAATTTTATACTTGAGTTCTTTTGGAGCTCTTGGGTTAATACCATCTGATCCTGGTGATGCAATACTCTCAATTTTTATTTATTCATTCTTAAAACTTTTTCAGCTGATACTTTAATTTGAAACAGATCTTCAAATTCATCTCTTTCTAAGGAAAATTTCTGGCATGAGAATCTCCCTCAAGCTATCAACCCTGATCATGGAAAAGATTTCTTTTTGCTTTAGCCCTATCTTCTCTGTATGATCTTTTTATTTCTTGATTATCTCTAAGCCCTACAAACTCCCTGGCAGATTTCCTTATTCTGGTGCTGGGGAAAAAAGTTTTCATTTTTATCGTTTTAGCCATATGTTCTTCAAAATGACTTTTTTCCCCCCTTTTTTCCTGCTGTATTATGCTTTTGTGTTTAACTAGTTCTCTTCTGTTTCCCTCTTTTGGAAGGTTTAAAACAGCTTTCTGAGGGATATCTTTTCAGTTCAAATAGTGTTGGGGTTTTTTTTCCACATTGCTTGTTTAACCACATCATCTTTGGGGTTTTGGTCTTTTTTAATCTTCCTAGTCTTTTTGATGGGTTCACCCTTTCACAACAGTCTCCACAACTCACCCCCAACCATGATGTGAAAGGACAGAAAACTCTCACATCCAAAATAGTGTCTGCAGCTTGACACAGATACATATAAAAAGCTCCCAATTTCAGACAGAACTCCTAGGCTGTACAGATATTCCCTGCTGAGCTTTTAAAATGATTCACACACTTGCCTTACTATGGAAATCATCTTCTTCCAAGGACCAAAATCAAACAGTAATAGGTTCCTTTTCTAGTTGTTTAGGTATTTGATGGAGGTGCTGTTTCTATAAATACACACCGCAATTGCTGAAAATTGATTCCATTGCTTATTTAACAACTTTAATTTTCACTGAGTGCAGGACTTAAAATGCTAGCACATGTTGTGTTTGCCTGGGTCAATTTTAAGAATAACTCAATCTGTTATATTTGCTTCCTTTTTAGTTTATCTTTCCTGGTGTAGGTTGAAACTTGCCCTTGAAAGTGGGTATGGCTCCCATTAATACCAATGGGAGCCATGTGTGTGTGTTGAAGGACTAAATACTGAATTTACCTCCTAAGCACTTCCTCCATAATGAGTGAGGGTCCTATGACAAACTCATTCTTTAGTTACCATTTTTAGCACAAACTTTTAATATATTCTACCTGATTGTACAATTAATTATCTGAAGTAAGTGTCATTGCATCATAATTGGAAATCCTAATTTCCATGCACTTTCCACAGTCAAACTGCTTTACAAATACTTACTTAATTTTTCTCATAACATTTTTTGGACTGCAGTGGTGTAGCTAGGTGAACATTTCCCATTTCTGTGTATTTTAAGACTTGCCTACAGCTAGTGCTCCAGAAATATGGCAGAATACATAATTTTACATTGCCTGTTAAGTTTTTCCTGATTGAACTTGGTTTTGCCTCTGTGTTTTACAGAACTACACCACAGCCACATCTGTGTTTTCATTCTGAATTGGATTCCTTCAAAACGTAGACACTGCTTGCAATTAAATGCATAGAACCTGCTGCTTTAATTGAGTTCAGTCCAATTTGTCACTTCAAACTTCAGAAAATTATGTGTAAGGAAAGATTTACTTGCCAGTTTCATTCAGCTAAAGTTGATGGAAAACCTTTTGATCACTCAGCCATTAAACACATTTCAGAGTTGTGCCAAGCTAATTGCTAGAGCTTGCTTGAGTTTATTTGTATTTAAAACAATCTAAGTTGATATTTTCCAGGGCTGTGCAAACCATTATCTTTGTATGTACTTGTATTTCCTTACTGAAGAGTTTTAAGGGTCTCATTCTGCTCTTATACACCCAGTGGTGTAGATCAAGCAAAGCTCTGCTCTCTTTGGGAAAACAAGGGGGAAAATGGTGCAGTAGCAGGTGCCAACCCGAATTTGTACGTCCATCTGTTAACTGGTGCAATCAGAAAGTGACAGAGCCACAGCAATGTTTATTCATTGCAGAGCACCTGCTCCTGGTTATGACAATAAATCTAATGGTGCCTCAGCAGCTGAAGTGTAGACGTGCCCTTTGGGATCTTGCTGGACCAGGGTAGAAGCACCCACTAGGAGTACAGCTGGGGATGATGGAAAACAAGGCCTCCACCTTTAGGGGGTCATTGCTGCTGCTTTGCTTTGAGGAAATACAATGGGTTTTAATCCGTTGATTTCTGTATAAAACCAGCAACAGGAACTGCAAATTGGTTTTGCTTTGGTCTCATTAAGTAAAGGAAAAGCATATATCAAATTCCAAGCACGGGACACAAAGCTTTTAGTTTCTATCTTTAAGACATCATTACAAGTGATGCAATGCCAACTTAGGGATATTTTGTTAAACAATATAAAACAGATTTGTGTAGTCAGGCCAGTTCCTTGAAGAGGAATAGTCACAAAATAAAACTTTAATGCTTAAGCTGTAGAGATCTTACAAGCAGGCTTGAGCTCTTGGGCATAACAGAAATACATATTCCAAGTTGAGATTTGGAAGTGTGAAGTGTGTATGTGAGAGAAGGAGGAAGAGGGGCCAGTCAATACTGTTTCACAGATTTCCATCAGATATAAGTTTGCAAAAATAAGAACTAGAAAATACCATCACTTACCTAACTTTCAAGGGAGTGGATCTGGTCGTCTTCTTCTCTAATGGTGGGCTACGAGTCTTAAAGGAATTAGAACAATTAAACTCATTGGAATCCCTTAGAATAACTGAGTTGGAAATGCAAAGACTGAGAAAAGCCTCCATCTAGTAACACAGGAAATACAGATCCAGTTTTCTTCTTGATCAGGCTTATGTGTTTTTCAGCTGATCACTGGATTTCTCAGTCATATAATCCTCTTATTTATACAAGGGAAATGACGCGGCTTCTCTGACTTGGAGGTTTGTTCATAGGCTGTCAGCAGGTCATGAAAGAAGTCTCAGGAATCTTGATAAAGGCCTAAGGTGATTCAGACTGCTCATGGAAGTGATTTTCTCTGCAAAATTCACTTCTGTAAAACTGACAGATTAAGGATCTGAACTTCTCTGAATGAGATGTTGTCTCATCCTGCTTCACTTGCAAAGCTGTTCTCTTCCTAGTTAAAGATAAGCCATCTTATTGTCTTGTTGGTTCACAGCTGGCATGAAAGCACATTGACAGACAACATCAGACCTCAGTAATTCAGCAACTGAACTGGCAATCCTCCCCCTGACACTTAGAAAATACATTATAAAGATACAATGTAAAGAGAAAGATAACTCTTGACAGTGACATTTCTGTGGTTCCCTTGATGAAGCATGAAGACATTTCATCAGAATTGCAAGTAGTCACCCTTTGGCATGAATATTCTCCAAAGCAATGCCTTCTCTTCAGGGATCAGTGTAGTGACACAGGCTGTTAGGAGTGGCACAGAAACATTAGTCTTAGTCAGACTTCCTTGAATTTGTTGGAAATTTTGCAGTACTTTCTAGATCAGACCTACATGCCCCAAGGTCTATGCAGACTTCTTGTTTCACTTGTTTTTATGGATGTAGGAGCACAAATTACACAAGAATGCATTTTGTATATTGTTTCTGTCAGGAATTTACACTGTGTTCTCATTAAGGTTTTCTTTGTATTATTTTAGGTTACAGTACTTATATTTATAGTCTTGATTTCCTGGGCATGATCTCTAAGGATACACTTGACCTAGAGCATATCACTTAGAACTGAAGTTTTGAGCACTTAACTGCTATCACAGAGGTTGTCTAAATTACCACAAGCAGAATAAAAAGCCCAAATGTAAGCTCCAAAAGCAATTGTGTTTTGAACCCAGGGAAGCATCTGGTAAAATGCTCTTCACAATATTTGCATTTTAACTAAATAAGCAAGTGTTTACTAGGCACAAGAGAAGGAAAATAAAATTCTGGCTGCATCCCAGATTAGCAATCAGCTCAAACTGGTGAAGTTAAAATAAAAATATCTTGGTCTGGAAGACTCTCAAAAACCAGCCTCTCTTAATATTCTTGCATTCCTCTGAAAATCTCAGATTCTCAAAAAATCTCCTTGTCTTTGGGATTCCTTGGTGTCCTTGCTTCTTTTTTTTCACTTCCTTGTCTTCTGTCATCCATTATATGAAATCCACATCAGCAAACTAAGAAATGTTTTTTGCTACAGTAAAAGTGCATTTACATGAACCCACTGGCCTAGACTAGCACCGTATTCCTTTAAACTTCCTTTAGTACAGCTCTATTCTTAGGCACCATGGCAGACTTGTTTTGGTGGGACAGCTGGTATCTCATCTACTCAGAGAAGATCTAGATAGTCCAATGGTTAAAACGTTGATCAGTCTACACAGTAATCCTGCTCTTTTCAGGGTGATTGTATCTTGCACCTAGGAAGGTTACAACAGGAATCTTGAATAACATGGTAGTTCGGAAAACTGAAGTTCAAAGGGGATATGTCAAGGGTCTTGTATCTGGGAATGCATAATCCAGGAGCGCAGTTCAGCCTGGGATCCACCTGGCTGGAGAGCAGCCCTGTAGAAAGGGATCTGGGGGTCTTGGTGGATAACAGGCTTAACATGAGCTGGGCTGCATCAACAAGGGCATCACCAGCAAAGATCAAGAAGTCATCATTCCGCTCTACTCAGCACTCGTCAGACCAGACGTGGAGTATTGCTTTCAGTTTTGGTCCCTACTCTACAAAAAGGATGGGACAGGCAGGAGAGGATCCAGAGAAGGGCCACAAGGATGATCAGAGGACTGAAGGACCTGCCATATGAGAAGAGGCTGAGAGAAGTGGGGTTGTTCAGCCTGGAGAAAAGAAGGCTTAGGGGAAACCTTATTACCATGTTCCAGTCCTTAAAGGGTGGCTTCCAAGAAGATGGAGACTTCCTATTTACAAGGATTCACATGGAAAAGTCTAGGGGTAATGGGCACGATTTGCTCCTGAGGAGATTCTGATTGGACACCATGATGACAGTCAAACATTGGGATGGTCTCCCAAAGGAAGTGGTAGATTCCCCCAGACTGGACAGTTTTAAGTCTCAGCTGGACGGGGTGCTGAGCCATCTCATATAAACTATAGTAGTACCTATAAAGGTTGGACCAGATGATCCTTGAGGTCCCTTCCAACCTGGCATTCTCTGATTCTATGAAAATATTGGTTGAGCTCTGTGGAGTCCGAGTTCTTGGTCAGATGAGCAATTATTGTAGGCACACTAGCCAGATCATGTATCCTGGAGCATCTCCTGTCTATGAACAAAAAAATTTTCTTATGGTCTTGCTAGAAGACCAGGCACTGCTTTTGGAATGTGGCTTGTTAATCTTCTTTAGCAGTAAAAGTAGCTCTAAAGTAAAGAAGGTGGTTCCATAGGCACATTACTACATGATGATGCTCGAGTTTGTCCCTCACTGTCTACAGCTGATAGGAATGTTCCCCAACTTCTTCATTACTTCCTTTAAGCCTGTATTTTATTTTTATGAGTTATTACAAGTTTATTTGAGTGTGTGTGTGTTTGTACTTCGACATATTTCCTTATGTACAGAAGTGGAAGGAAGAGATCTTCATTTTCTACTATTGTTTAATCATGTCATGGGTCTCCGTAGCAGAGTGTTACTTTCTACAAAAACAATGGAAGCTTTTCTGTACAAAAAGAAAAAAACAGGCTGAGAGAGCTAGGTAAGGGGATCTTATATAAAGAATTAACTACTTTTCTGGAAAATTTAGCAGGTGCATGTGCATGTGCTTGTGCGTGTGTATAATTGTATTCTGGAGTGGTTGTGTCTGTTTTAGTGTAAGTCTCCTAGAATATGCTCTTCTCTGCTTTCATGTTTAAGATTAAGCAAAAATTAAAAGCCCTCATTGCCTCCAGGCAATTAGCTCCATTGACATACTGCCTGGATGACAAACAGGGGATGTGTTGTTCTATAATTACCCATTTCCAAGTTGTTCAGTGGGACTGGAATCCTGTTGGCTATCCAGAAAGTTTTCTCTCTTTCTTGTTAACCTAAAATGGGCTGCAGCAATAACTGAGCCTGCACTGATGCAGTTTCCTTGCTTTTGGCCTCCTTAGAGAGTGAAGGTAGATTTCACAGGAGCTTTTCTACTAGTTAAAGAAGCTACATGACCACATCAGACATTAAAAAAGGTTTTTATGGAGGCTGTACCTCATAAACAAATCAATGTATCCCATACACCCCTGGGTGGAGTGCACTGAATGGGTAAATCAGGTTATGGTAGGGGGATTTAGGTTATTGTTGGACTTGATGATCTTCAAGTTCCCTTCCAGCCAGGATGATTTTATGATTCTGTGACTCTTAAGGACAGGTGTTTGGGCATGGAAAACCTTGAGTTCTTCATAGAAACACCTTAGCATTACTCCCCCGCATTAGAATAGGTAGTCAGTGCTCTCTTTAGTCCATATAGTCTTGTCCACTGAAAAGTCATCATAAATTGAAATTATAGTATGGATGAAAGTTCTAGCAGCATAAAAAATACAGAGAAAGAAAAGTGAAGAATTCAACAGTAATATAGTGTGTTTAGTCTTCTTTGGATTATGTTGGTTAAAGGTATTCACATTTTCAAGGTTCTGTTAATTTATATATACATAGATGAGTTTATATGTAGATGCAAATACAATTTATCTTTATATATATATATATATGTAAGATGGAGGCATGAGAGGCCTGATTCTACAGCAAAGATAAAGCTGCAAAGTAATCTCATGTTCCATTAAGAATGACAGGAATAAAGTTAGAGACACTAAATTACATGTGTGACTTCCGTGTAGCCACCCTGAAACTCATGTTAATATAGGCTGCTAATTCACATTTCAAGATTTCTGTGTGGAAGTGCTCCCAATCTAGCATCATTTAGATTTTCCATTTAGCTTCCTCATGGGAGAGGTTGATGGCATATATCTGCTTCCCAAATTATTCTTTTTCATAAGGTAGCCATGGGCAGTCAGAGTATATAATGGGAGTTGTATAATGGGAGTTATGAGGGCTATAAAACACCTCTAAACAAATTAGGCCTTTAAAAAAACCAAACCACAACAACCCACACACAGAAAAAAACAAAACAAAACAAAACAAAAAGCCAGAAACACAAACCATTAGCCTCATTAATTTCACAGCATTCCTGAAATAACTGACAGTAGCAAGGGACCCAGCATTGTTGAAGTATTGCCCTGATAAGGAGCCTAAAAGGTATGTTGCAGTGAGACCAGGAAACAGAATTTATCACTTTCTTCTTTGCAGTCGGAAGTGTGAAACTGCTCTCTTTGCATCTGTGGCTAATTACTATAACCCTAAATTGAGTTTATGAGGAATAAGGAAAAATATGCCCAAGGGAAGAGTTTGGACTGCAGAAAAGAGAGGATATATAGGTGGGTAGGTAGGAGGTAGGTAAGTGGATAGACAAATAGGTAAGTAGGTAAGTAGGTAGGGAAAGGTGTGGATAGAAATCCTGGCTCTCATGAAGTGAACTGGATGAATCTCTCTGAAAAGGGCTTTCACAAAGACAGGTCTGTGCACTCATTTAAACCCTGCTTCCCACATACACAAAGTGATCACACAGGATGTCTGTGCACTGCTGCACATCAAGTCTGTATCTTAAAAGCAGACTTTGCAACCCTCTCTTTTGCCCTGGAAGGGTTATTGATTCTGCCCTCGCCTGGACTTCTGTAGTTCACCAAAAGGGAAAAATCTGGGAATGTTTGAAGACTGTTTTGCAGTTCCTGCCCTGCAGCAGGTGTCATGGATGGAGGCAAAGCTGAGAGTGCTCCAGAAAGGTTGCACAGTTTGGTGTAATTTGAATTTCACTGAAAGACCATTTGGCCCATAACCAGTAGTAAATGTTGGATGCTGAGGGAAAATCAAAAGGACAAAGCAGCCATGGAGATGTCTTTCCTCCAGCTACCAATGATCTGCAGCTCAGGAAATACTCGAGCCAGAGGCAGTTTCTGTACATGTAACAATCTTCAAGCTTCTCTTTATAGTTAACCAAAATAATTAGGCTTTTCTAAGGCCTAATTTTCTCACCATAAGGTAGCTATTTGAAATCAGTCAAATGAATCATTCCCTAGGAGGACTTATTTCTTTCCTGCGACTGTCTGGAGGAGAAGGTAAGAACTGCTCTGCATGCAGATATCTACCCTGAAGATAAGTGAAGTGAGCTGAGGTGACTCCTACAGCTGTAGGTGGGCAGGATGGAGGTAAACCTTTTTTGGGACCTAAAATGTTTAAATCAGAGCAGAGAAATTGCTGATGGCCTTTCTACACAGGTACAAAAAGTCAGAGAATATTTTACAGCCATGTTTGCCCTGAGCACATTGGAGGAAAACTGGTAAAAATTATAGAATCATAGAATCATTAGTGTTGGAAGGGACTTCAAAGATCATCAAGTTCCAACCCCCCTGCCATGAGCAGGGAACCCCACCACTAGGCCAGGTTGCACAAAATCTCATCCAACCTGGCCTTAAAAACCTCCAGGGATGAGGCATCAACAGCCTCCCTGGGCAACCCATTCCAGTTCCTCAGCATTATAGTGAAGAATTTCTTCCTAATAATAAGTAAATATTGTCTAAGGAAAAGATATAAAATAGCTCTTTCTGTAAAGTAGGTGGAGAATAAGCAGCAGATTGGCAGAGTACCCAGTGAAGAGTACACAACTGTGGTATTCCTTGAACTTTCAGGGGGGCATGGTAGGGCTGTATGTTTCATAATTCATCTGAGAGTTTGTCTGCAGTCAAGGTAGAGATCAGACATCTTCAAACTCCTCTGTTCCATTAGTAGTTCCTCTGATCAGCACCAGCTTCCCCACACTCCCCCTCCCTCCCTCTCTCTGTATGCTTAATGTGATTTAAAGAGTAAAATTCCTGCTTCCTTAGCTCTGAGCTGCAGGGGGGCTCACTTGCCCAGCCAAAGCATGCACAGTAAGGGGGTATGTTTTGCCCATCTTTTCCTCTTGAATGCCTTTTAAGAGCTGATAATGTGATTTGAGCAGATTTTTGTTACAGGACCTTACAGGCTCTGCTGTCTGGTGAGCTTGGTATTTGAGTGATTTGAAAACAAATATTTGGAGCCAGGTGGTTTGTTGCAGAAATAATGTTGATATAAAGAAAGAAAATGAGCAATTATTTTAAAGTTTGCTTTCTCTCCTGTGGCTAATTCACCCAATTATAAACTGGTGACTGTTTGCTTGGTTCAGGAAATGGGTCAATGAAAGGTTTCCAACAGGCACAAAGAAAAACTTGTACTTACTTTAGATAAAGAAAAACAAGAACTACAACAGCAACTAAAAAATAGTAACAGACTGTTCTGCCAGTGAAATCTCATCTGAGAGAAGTCCAGAAAGATCAGAGCTGCTCTCCTCCAAAGATCTCACTTATAAAATAAGCTCTTGAATTTTGAAAAGATCCTTTTATTGTGTGTTTGGGAAATGCTAGTACTCTGGATCCCCAACCCACATATGAACTTTCAGGTAGTTGCAGTACGGGAAAAATATGATAACAAATCAAGTAGCTGCATTCTTATCGAACAGCATAAGTGGGGTTCAATTAAATTAAGTGAGACTTTTGTTTGCCTTCAACTTCCATTGACAAAGCAGGACTAACTGGCTTGATCAGTCCAGGCAAATGCCACACTGGGGTGTGTGAAGAGGATGAGTGGCTTGGAGTTGAATGCTTGTTCATATTTTCTTGGCTTCGTTGAAACTTAAAAATCTGAAACCATAAGAGAGAAAAAAAATGAAAAGAATATTCCTCTGGCACGATTTAAAAAGCTTGGCCTGTTTTCAGTTGAATGCTAGAAAACAATAATTTAAGCCAATATAGAGCTGAGAGGAAAAAAGACCAAATGTGAAGAGGCTGAGAAACGATGTGCTCCCTCACTATGATTTCAGCTGCCTCCTTTGCTCTCCCCTGCATCGCCTTTTACTCTGGAGACTCACAGGTCACTCTTAAGTTTGTCTCAAGTCCGTTCACCTCTGTAAAAGTCATGTGTACAGAGTTAAACTCTTGTAGTTCGTTAAAGCACACCAAGATGAAAGTAACTGTAATTGTACACAATTAACTTCTTTTTCCCTGTTCCTTAATAGTTAAGATTATGGATATTGTTTCTACAGCTTGCAGTAATGAGGCCTGAACTCTCACTCAAAAAAAAAAAAAAAAAAAAAGGGTATAATAAGGCAACTGCTATATAATTTGTAAAAAAAAAAATACTTTCTTCCACATGTCTGTATTTCTACAGAAAATTCCACCTTGCAGTGGAGGTGGGAGGATTTCTTTTTCCACAGCTCTGTTCTGCAGACTAGACCCAAGTTGATAATGATTAAGCATCACAGAAATGGGTGTAGTTCAAGCACATGAATTTACTTAAAATTACTTAAAATCTAATTCATAGACCTCAATGTGTCAAGAAGTCATAAGGAAATCTTGGAGCTACTATGGAAAGAAAGAAAGAAAGAAAGAAAGAAAGAAAGAAAGAAAGAAAGAAAGAAAGAAAGAAAGAAAGAAAGAAAGAAAGAAAGAAAGAAAGAAAGAAAGAAAGAAAGAAAGAAAGAAAGAAAGAAAGAAAGAAAGAAAGAAAGAAAGAAAGAAAGAAAGAAAGAAAGAAAGAAAGAAAGAAAGAAAGAAAGAAAGAAAGAAAGAAAGAAAGAAAGAAAGAAAGAAAGAAAGAAAGAAAGAAAGAAAGAAAGAAAGAAAGAAAGAAAGAAAGAAAGAAAGAAAGAAAGAAAGAAAGAAAGAAAGAAAGAAAGTATGGAAAGGAACAGCAGAAGGCATTAAGACAGTTGTTGCATCATTATTTCAGAGTCCCCACAAAGTAGGCCTGTTGGGCTAGCCCAAAACACAGATATTTAAGCACATCCTGTATCAGTGTGCCTGTCTCTTTTAACTCAACAACCATTCCGATCACAGGATATCTGCTGCAGAGCAACAGAGCTGTGGGAGGTGCTCCTCTGAGCTCAGTAAATGGGCAGTTGAGAAAGCCTGGCTTCTTACTGATCCTTCTCAAGGTCTTTTAAGTGTAAACAAGATCGTTAAGCATTTAATTTGACATTTATTACCTTTAAATATTGATATGTAATTGAATATTAAGGACACACCTACTACAGAATTCAAGCTGACTGAATCATAGAATCATAGAATCATTAGGGTTGGAAGGGACCTTAAAGATCAGCAAGTTCCAGCCCCCCTGGCATGAGCAGGGAACCCCACCACTAGACCAGGTGGCACAAAACTTTGTCCAACCTGGCCTTAAAAACCTCCAGGGTTGGGGCATCAATAACCTCCCTTAGGCAACCCATTCCAGTCCCTCACCACCCTCACAGTGAAGAATTTCTTCCTAATATCTAGCCTAAATCTCCCCTCTCTCAGTTTAAAACCATTACCCCTTGTCCTATCACTATCTTCTCTGATGGAAAGCCCCTCCCCAGATTTCCTGTTGGCCCCTTTCAGGTACTGGAGCCTTCTCTTCTCCAGGCTGAACAGCCCCAACTCTCTCAGCCTCTCTTCATAGCAGAGCTGCTCCAGGCCTTTGATCATCTTGGTGGACCTTCTCTGGACCCTTTCCAATAGGTCTATATCTTTCTTGTGCTGAGGGCACCAAAACTGTACACAGTATTCCAAGTGGGGTCTCACCAGAGCAGAGTAGAGGGGCAGAATCCCATCCCTGGCCCTGCTGGCCACACTTCTGTTGATGCAGCCAAGGATGAAGTTGCTCTCTGGGCTTCAGTGCTCACTGGCGGCTCATGTCGAGCTTCTTATCTACCACGACCCACTAGTCCTTTTCCTCAGGACTGCTCTCCAGCCATTCTTCCCCCTGCCTGTACATGTGCCTGGGGTTGTGTTGACCCAGGTGCAGGACCCTGCACTTGGCCTTGTTGAACTTCATGAGGTTGGCACTGGCCCACCACTCCAGCCTGTCAAGGTCCCTCTGGATGGTATCCCTTCCCTCTTGGGTGTCAACCACACCACACAGCTTGGTGAACCTCTCATTGTGTGCATGTGAAATCTGAGAAACAGGAGTACTAGGCAGAGCAGTGGTATGTGTTGTGCAAATCCCTTTTGTAACTAAAAAAATTGACTTCTCTTCTGGAGGAGCTGAAAGGGCAGCTGGAGTTCTGTCCCCTTATTATCAGACTGTCATGTGGTATCCAGCTAAGAGACTTCTCTAACTTAAGAAGTTCATTTAAATACTGCTGAAACCATAACATAGGTTGTTATGCTGTTGGTGGATTTCCAATGCACAGGGGTCTTTTGGCCAGCATGAACCTAAACCACAATATAGTTGAGAATCTTAGGAAGCTAAGCATAACCTGTGCCAGCCCTAAAACCACTCTAATTTATGCTGGCAACCAAAAGAATTGCTGGAGTACAAACGTGGCATAAAGCCTTGTTTATCTTCAGCTCATCCCCAAGCAAGCTAAGCCAAGCGCCGTGATGACATCAGGATGGAATCAAGGTCTCACTGTTGAAAGTATCTCTCCAGGTTTATTGCAACATTTTCTGTGACAAGTTTTCTCTATGTTTTCTTATGATCACTCTTGTAGTGCTCTCACGTTGTCTATCTGCTTAAGGAGTATTTTGCCTGCATTGTAAAACCAGCACTCACATGCCCAAGAGCTTTTTTCATTAAACAAACAAACAAATAATCAAATAAAACCCAAACAAACAAAAAGCTAACAAAAAAATAGAAGGGAAAATACAAATTCAAAAGGATTTCTTTCCCTTTGATATATGGAAAAAAATACATGGAATATCACATTACTTTATTTTTTTTTTCCCCTGATGAGCAGAATACTGTTTCAATTAATGAGACTGTATTATTTAGATTAGAAAATGAAGATTCTTAGTAGTGAAGAAGAGGATAGATGCATACTAGAGTGGGCACACAAACTGAAAATGGTTACTCCTGAAAGCTGAATTCAGCTACAATAGAAATCCAAAAATATTCCACTTTCAGAGTTGTTTGCTGTAATCACATTACAGGATTCTCTGTAAAAATTCAAAACCTTTTCAAAGAAGCACTTCTGCAAATGGAGCTCTATAGAATGCTGACAGGAATGATCTTACAGGCAGCTGTTTTGCTTTAGCACATAATTATATGTACTTTGTCTAAATATTTTGTTAATTGTTTAAGTTCTTACCATACTACAATGTGTGCATTCTTTTTCAGTGCTTTCTCATTCACTTTTAAAAGAAGACAGAAAATGTCCTGTCTGGTTTCCTCTTTCAGATATACTGCTTTTGTACATGTTAACTTGATTCCCTCAGCTTAAAACACCTCAAATTACAAAGCATGTGCATTCTTCAGGAAACACATACACCCCCACACACAGAGTATATCAGATGAAATTGCTTTAAAATAATCCTATAATTTTTCCTGAGCAATGACAGATTATTTTTTTAACTTATTTTTTAAAGAGAAACTGTTCCCAGGAGACATTTTGATAAGAGCTTTAAGTTGATTACTTTTTATATCCTGTGTCTTGTTTGGCTGATAGGCTCCTAATCTCCATCCTTTCACATTGTTTTTATCTTCCTGTGCTGAATCCATCTACTCAATATCATCTTTTGGTTGCCAGTGTGAAAGTGGCGATGGATGGGGGTGGGAAGAGAGGAAACATGAGAGTGGCACAGTCCAGCACCAAATCAGAGATTAGGGGTCAGTCTGCCCACACAGATAACTGCTGCACTCTCAGGAATTAAATTTGTTAATCTTTGGAATGCTGTTCATCTTTTTTTTAATCATATAAGCTATAACAGAGTCTTTGATCTGAAGGCAGTGTAGCCAGAAACCTCCTGCTTCCTTTGGCTCTGATCTCTGAAATCTGAGTTGTTGGGAGGAAAGCTCTCCCTACTACTTTTAAACCTGTCTCCTAACATTCTCCTACTAAACTTACAGAGAAAACGGATGGTTTCATGGCTAAGCCATTTTGCTGGAGTTTCAGTATTTTGGATTTGGTCCATGGCTCTTGGCAAATGCTGTCTGCCACTATCAGCAGAAAAGTGATTCTGTGATTGACAGGTGTCTATTCACTATTCATCTCTGCAGGGCAGTATCTGAACTGCATTGTTTGGTGGGGTCAGTTCCATGAACTTGGCTTTGCCAACCACATGGTCTTCCTGAAAGAGGACAGAAGTCCTATCTTGGGTTATACCAATCCAAATATATTTTGATGCAGAGAGGGACTTGCTTCATTGGTGCTATAGGATGCTGTGATGTTTAGAAGGACCATGTAGTAAGAGCACCTGATAATTAAATTAAGCTGGTTCTTCTAACTAGAAAAAAAAGGAGTGGGGGGAAGAGATGATGATTGACTATGAGTTTTTACTATTTAAGCTTTTGTACATTTGTACACCAACTAGTACGGCATGCTTGAGCACAATTAAAACTGCAACTGTTTGTATTTTGTAAATGTATGATATGAAAGCCCTGTGAAATTAAAGCACAGGATCTCAAATACTGCTGGCACTTTAAAATAGTCATTATGCTTTTATGAGTTGGGACTGGATTATTAACAAAAAAAAATGCAGTTACATTGGGTAGCTAGTAAAAAATAAACCACAAACTAAAACAAAACAAAAACACAAAAACCAGCTGGCCTCATCATATAGAATCATAGAATCACTTGGGTTGGAAAAGACCTTTAAGATCATCGAGTCCAACCATTAACCCTACTCTGCCAAGTCCAGCACTAAGCCAGATCCCCAAGCACCACATCTACATGACTTTTAAACACATCCAGGGATGGTGACACAACCACCTCCCTGGGCATCATGTTCCAATGTATGACAACCCTTTCAGTGAAAAAGTTCTTCCGAGTGTCTTGTCTGTTCCTCCCCTGGAGCAGCTTGAGACCATTTCCTCTTGTTCTATCACCAGTTTCTTGTGAGAAGAGACCAGCACCTACCTCTTTACAACGTCCTTTCAGGTAGTTGTAGAGGGCAATGAGGTCTCCCCTCAGCCTCCTTTTCCTCAGACTAAACAGCTGCTCCTCAAAAGACTTGTTCTCAAGGCTCTTCACCAGCTTTGTTGCCCTTCCTTGGACACACCTGTCATGAGCTGATGCCGTCCCAGAGGCTACCAGCTATCAGGACACTTCCACAACTCAGTGTCCTTCCTGTATTGAGATGCCCATAACTGGACACAATATTTAAGGTGTGGCCTCAACAATGCCAGGTACAGAAGGACGATCACCCCCCTGGTCCTGCTTACTGCACTACTTCTGATGCAGATCAGGACGCCATTGGCCTTCTTGGCCACCTCAGCACACTGCTGGCTCATATTCAGCTGCCTGTTAATCAGAACCCCCTGGTCCCTTTCCAGCCACTCTTCAAGCCTGTAACATTGCATGGGGTTGTTGCGGCTGAAGTGCAGGACCTGGCACTTGGCCTTGTTGAACTTCACACAACTGACCTCGGCCCACCAATCTAGTCTGTCCAAGTCTCTCTGTAGAGCCTTCCTACCCTCAAGCAGATCAACACTCCCTCCCAACTTGGCATCATCTGCAAACTTGCTTAGAGTGCATTCTATCTCCTCATCAAGATTGCTGATGGAGATGTTAAAAAGAAGTGTTCCAAATACTGAGCCCTGGGGAGCCCCACTTGTGACTGGCCACAGCTGGATTTAGCTCCATTCACCACCATTCTCTGGGCCTGGTTGTCCAGCCAGCAGAGCATCTGCCCATCCAAGCCGTGAGCAGCCAGGTTTTTTTCATCAGAATGCTTTGGGAAAGAGTATCTTGGTAGAGCTTCACTGAACACTGAGGGACTCAGAAGGGATTTGATTCCAGCCTCATGGCTGATTCTGCTTTTTTGAAATGGGCAGTTTACAATGCATGCAGTAGAATGACAGCATCAACTTGACTGAGTGACAGGGATGGGAGAAAAAGTATTGCAGAAACTTGAGGAGAAAGAAAAATAACACTCAAAATCTGTGACAGCATCAAACAAATTGAATTTGGTGCCTTTGAGACTTGGTCGACTCATCAGCTTCTGACACTCATAGGACCCTCCATTCCTGCTTGTGCATTGTTTGCCATCTTCCTGAACCTTCAGCCTTGTGCCCTGTTTCACCAGAGGCAACTCCCAGTGTGAGACTGGGAATGCTATACATCTTTACCTTTAACCAAAATGTATTGAGTAAAGTGTTGCTGCTGCCTTCTGCAGTAAAGATGCACCATGTGACATTACTTGCATTTGTCTAACTGAGAAGCAGAGAGACACTGTCATTTGCCCAGACTCACCCAATTAGCAAAGAATTAAACCCCCTGTGCCATGTTCCAAACTGTCCCCTTAAACTGTGAGTTATTCTTGTCAAAGGTTTTCTCTCTACTCTTTGCTGTATAGATAGATGTGCCGTTCCTCTAGGAAGAATGAATCTTGATATTAAATTTCATACTTTGAACTATTTACTTTAAAGATTCAGTTCTTAGATCATATTCAACAGCTATAATAAATAGCAGTCCTTGCTAGAACACTGATTTACAGAAAATATATGTACTTGCAGCCTCTTACATTTTCAAGTAACATAATCAATATTAATTGTTGTAGTGTAAAGGGAGATTCATTCTTCACTATGAATGGGATGGAAAATGTGTTTCATTAAATCTTCTCTATTTTAGTGCAATACAACAAAAGCCAAGTTAAACTGCAGCTTTGAGAATATCTACAGATGGTATAAATGGAATATATAAGAACTTAGTAAAAAAAGTAATGTTTCAAAAGTGTCAAAACATAATTCAACATGTTTAGAGTGTCATTGTAGAATGACAGAGAGAAAGAGAGAAAAATAAAATCAATTGATTCATGGTAGAGACAGAGTTGAGCCCATCAGGTTTACACTTGGCTCTGTCACTGTTTTCTCTGAGTGACTTCTGGCCAAGCCGTGTAGCTTCACCATGACTCAGTTTCCCAGTTGAAAAACAAGGAGTAGTTGTGTGCCTACAGCACCCAGCTGTTGTGAGGATAATTTCTGCAAAATGCTTAGATAAACGCAGAGGCATAAGAGTCCTGTAAGGTTGGCAGTGAGCTTTTTGCAGTTTGCCTGAATTGAGGAGAGACAAGATGATATGAAGAACAGAGGTGTTAAACATCCTTCCTGAGGGCTGATTCCATTCTGTTTCATATGTTTATGGCATGTTCAGATTTGGCAGAATCTAAGGCATGGAGTTGGGTTTTGGTTTTTTTTTAATATATCTGAAGTATAGTCTTTATCTGGGAAGAAAAACTCTTCCCAAATGTACAGAGCCACTGAGTCAGTGTTTATTCCACTGAATCAACAGCCTGAAACCATGTCTTTGGAATATGCATATTTCTCACCTCTGTTTTCTTTGGGATGCTGTGCTAGAGTCAAATACATTCTCATGCAATCATTCACTATGAAATGACTGATCTTTTATGAGATAAAGGTAAAGCCCAAGATGAGAATCTAGGAATTTATATAATAAAGTGTGAAAGAACAAAAAGGGGGAGAGACATAAATAAAGAGAAGGATAAAAAAAAGCACAAAAAGAAAGACCAAGAATATAAAAGCTGTGATTATGGAGGTGAAAATGCTTTCAAAAACTGATAAAATACATTTGTTATTTGTTTGGCTTATTCTTTATTTTTGGTTTTTACACAGACTTCTATTTGCAACTGGGGATGGTTGGCCCTCAGTGGCAGCATATTTAGTGTTAATGTTGTGTCACCCTGGTTCACAGAAACCCAGTACAGAAACATTATTCAGCCTTCCCTAAGAATCAGTTTAAAATTGGCAGCAAAGAATAATAAGTCCCATGAGCCAATGAAATCACAGAATCACAGAATCTTATGGGTTTAAAGGAACCTTGAAAGATCACCCAGTCCAACCCCCCTGCCAGAGCAGGGTCACCCAGAGCACATCACACAGGAACGTGTCCAGGAGGGTTTGAATGTCTCCAGAGAAGGAGACTCCATAGCCTCTCTGGGCAGCCTGTTCCAGTGCTCTGTCACTCTCACAGTAAAGAAGTTTTGAATGTATTGAATTCCACCTCTGTTTCCACTTTTGAAAGATGGAGTCACACATTAAAATAATATTCTAAATGCTATGGTTGGGGAAAGAAGTCTTAACAGACAACATTTTGGAATGATAATTGAGATTTGAAGTACCACAAACCAGGTCAATGCATCTACACATATTTATCTATTCCTTATATTTACAATATCTTGTTACTCTTTTCTCCATATTTACATAAGCAAGGAAAAAAAATAATTGTATTTTGTGGCATAGTAAACATATTTTTATTATAATTGTTTTGTTATGAGAAAATAGTTTATTTTTTCTTTCTGAATTTTCCATTTGCCCTTTTTGCATACCACTTTGGTGACTATCAAGTTGTTAACAACTTCATGAAGGGTTCGAGCTCAGTAGTCTAGTGATGGAAATGACAGACAGCAACACTTAAATCTTTTCCTCCAGCAGACTCCTTGTTAGACACTGGGAAATTCACTCAATCTCTCTTTCAGTATGCTACAATACATTGGATGATCAGAGGTGAAGCCTTGAGGATTACACCCAGAAAAGATTCAGGCACCTAATACCTACCTTACACTGAATTTTAGTTCTGACATCCCTTTGAGCCATCCAGAAATCAAATTAAATGACAACCTGCCTGTGCTGAATAAAGGAGAGTGACACAGAGAAGCCTGACTCAGGAAACTGCACCAAATCTGAGCTTTCTTTAGCTATTTCAACATTGTGCCACACCCACAGTAATGCCTGTTTTACACAAATAGTGCAGCCAGAAATACATCAATGTCAGTCATGAAACCAGAACAAAAACTAGAACAGAGGAGCTCCCATGGTCCACAAGGTGTTCGTGCACTGAGTGACATACTTTGCCTCTGGCCACCCAAAACTTGTTTTCTTCCTATCTCAGCAGAGAAATGTAGCACACCTTCAACAGGCTTGATTGTACTCAGAGCACACTGCAGAACTATGAATTGTGTTTTCCACAAGCTGAGAAGGTCATTTAACCCAAGTTTCCCACTTGCCGAACAAGGCTGAAGTTGGACATCACCCTTGCTCATTCCCCTTGTCTACAGCCAAAGAAATAACTGAAGTGTTAAAGTGCTGGAGATGGTTTTGGCACCAAATCTCAGTCTCATATTGGCTCAGGCCAGCAGTGACATGCCCAAGAGGCAGCATTTGAAATCTTCCATCAGGCTTTGTTTTTGGCTCCTGCAAGCCTCTTCTGGCTCAAAGTTATGAATTGTGTTACAGGATGAAATCTGCCTGGCATTGTTTGAGATTTTTTTTTTCTGTAAGACTTTTAAGGTAGATAGAAGCTTTTAAAAGCAATTAACTGAAAAACAGTACATTTCGTTCTTATTTCTTCTTAAAAATTACATTAATAGTGGCTGTTGGGTGTTGATGCTTCTTCTTATGCTTTTTTTTTTTTTTTTTAAATTTCAGTCTCAGCAGTCACTGAGCTGAAGTACTGAATAAAACAAAACCAGAGGAATCCTGATGAAAAAACAAGTATATCCAACGGGGGGGGGGAAAGGGAGTTATAAGTTGGTCCTTCCGTGTATTGGATGCACTCCAGAATCATCATTGGAAGGAGAATGGGGCACTTCCATTAAGCCTACTGACAATGGAGCTAGAGAAGTGCCTGACTAAATACAGTTATGTGGCAGGCTGTGTTGTATGGAGACTGAGCAAACACAAAACCAAAGCATAGCTCTGGGAGGTCATAGAAAAATCCAGTGATTAAGGAAACAATTATCAGGAATGAAATACTGACATTACGTTGCTCTTGAAAACTGTATCAGAAAGGGAGATTGGAGATGTGTTTCTCATATATCAAAAGTATTAAAGGGGATTAGCATTGTGACCTGTAGCTAAAACAGTCTTGTCCTCTAACATAAATGTACAGACTCCTAGAAGTTAAACTGAAATGGCAGCAGGCTTGTTATTAGTTGAATGAGCAAAGAGTCTTCATGATACTTCCCTTAAAAGAGCATGGTATATAAAAGAACACGTGGCAAAGATGTGCTCTGAGCTGAACTGAAGTGTGTAGCACTAATCTGTTGTGTTTAATAGCTGAGTTAGGGACATTCATGGATCAACTCTGTTGCATGACTCTGTGCAGTCTAAATCTGATCTCAGTTCATTAACAGACACATAAAACTTGGAGCGGGGACCAGCTTCTCCTGATTTATAATAAAATGAGTTTTGTTACTTACCTCTAGCAAGTCAAATCCAGCTTCTTTTTCTTGATTTACAACGGATTTATGTTGACAAGGGAAGTATCTGAGGCTGAAAAAAACGGAGACCAAAGGTTTAAATTCTTTCTTGCATCAAGATCCAGCTGGCAGAAGGTGAAAGCAGGCTGAGAAGGAAGTGTAAGGGCAGTAGGGAATCTTTTGAAGCACTATCTGCAAAATTAATATAAACATTAATGCTGCTTAGGACAGCCAGTGCTGGCCTCTCAGGATTATTTTTTGGAGTGTGGTCATATTTTACTCCATTTGCTCTCCCACATTCACATAGATTTGGCCCCATGTGGGATACCAGAATTTTTATGCTGATTTTATAATAACTGAAAACTTTTCCCTCTCCTGCCTGTTCTGACATTATTTTTACAGAAACTAAATACACTTATAAGGGTGCCATTAATTAAGTCAGGGTGCAGCCATTAGTCTGAAAATTGAATTATTTAAAAGTATTCCCACGCAACAGATTTAACTGAAGCATTCATATGTTTACATGGAATTGTGGGTTTTATGATTGTTCCCAGTACATATTTCCAAAACAACTAGTTATTTTGAATGTTCAACTAAAATACTTTATAAGTGCCACTACATTTTATCAGGGTCAGGAGGGAGTTCTGAAAATTACTCTCTTCAGGTGTCCAAGTTTGTCTCCTAAAAATTGAGCCATCCAAGTTCCTAAGTGTTTTGAAAATGTAACCTCAAGTAACACAGTCCTATTTTTAAAGTCACACTTTTTTATCACTCATTGAGACACATCCTTTGTGAGAGAGGCAGAGTGCAGCAGGGATAAAGCTAAACTGTTTCAGTCTCCTCAAAACATTATGGGATAGAATTAAACTAAAATCTGTTGTTGGTTCACTGAACCATAAGAAGACATTCAGCCTGGGGGGATTTTTTTTTTTTCCTTCCCTGTCTGCAGCCACATGAAATTTAAGTATCTTATCTAGTCAGAGGAGATAGAGAGAGAAATATAACTCCACAGGATGGTATCTCAGGTTGGACTGAGTAGTTGCCTGTATGTAGCTACCTCTCTCCATTGACCAGCTTGGATTAGATTATTTCTCTGATAAATATGTTCAAAAACTTTGAGTCTGTTGCCTTCAGATGCTGCTAGGGAAGTATCATAAGCTACCAGGCATATGATTCGCCTCCCCTAACTTTAGATACCTACAGTGTAGGTGATTGTATGTAAGCTGGTTGACTGGACTCCCTCTAGAGTGAGCCAAGGAAAACAAGATAAGATTCATATAACTTATTTCAGAAGTTTGTTTTACTAAGAAGTGGCTCTGCTTCTGGAAGTATATTGCCCCTGCGTGAAGTCAAAGAAGTAGAAAGGAATCCCAGGTTGGCTAACTCAGATAAGACACCTAGACATTGCAGAAGTTTGTGTTTGGGCATATATTCCTCCTCTGTACCTGTATCAGTGTTCTTTAGATAACAGACCACAACAGCTTTCCTACCTTTAAATGCAAAAGTTCAATAACTTGTGAACTCTACTTGCTTTGGTAGATCAATAAAGCTGTTATCCCTTGTATAAATGCTTTATCATGTAATTTTTTGAATTCAGACCTTTTGTTCAATAGATTGCAACATATCCTTGTACTGTCATTACAACCTGTCTCTATATTGAAGTCTAGGCAAGTACACAATACCCAACACACAGGCCAGCTCTGGTTTCACGTACAAATTAGGAGAATTCTGTTTGTCACCATTTTGCAAAATGTGACTTAAATGGGCATATTTTAACAAAAATAACTATTCCTAACAAACACCTGTAGCCAGTGTCTCAGACATATTTCTTCACTGTTTTCACGTGCAAGTGAAGGAAAATGTGCTAAGGTATTTCTTGCAGACAGCACCAGATAAAGAACAAGGAAGCAGAGATGATTACACCTTCACTCAAAATTGTTTTTCTCATTTTTTCCTACTGCTATACCAATATCTAGAACAGTTAGAAAAAAAACACCTCCGAACAATCTGTTTGATAAAGTGACCATGTACATCAGGGCACTCACTATCACCAGCACAACAGTGGTGGGAAACCAGAAGAATGCTTTTTAGATGAGCTGTTTTCAATGTAGCCTATAGAAAAACCACTTTGGAGTGAAGTTCTGGTTTCATGGAAATTATCTAACTGTTACTGAGGTCAACAGAACAGACTTCTTACCCTCTGTCTCTGCTGTTCGAGGACTATTAAAGAAAGTGTTAATCAATGTTTACTTAGTGCTTTGGAGAGGCAATGTACAACCAAAGTGTTCACTGCCAGTGGCAAACATCAGAGCTTGTGTCTCCACTCTTTGTCACCCTCACTTTTTGTCCATCAACCGTTACCTCTGCACCATCCTTTGGGTTATCCAAAATATCCAGCAGCAGAACTTCCATTTAATAAAATTAATTTTCCTGTGGTAGATATTAATCAAAATCCTCCTGTCAGCTTCATTTAAAATGTTAAATAAATTTTAATCTGGTTTTGTTTTTTATGCTGTAGTGGGAGGGAGGGATAAGTTCAAAGAAAAAAAACAAACCATGTGGAAAAGGGGCACAAGCAAATCAGATTCTGTAGGCATGGGTAATTATGGTAGTAAAACATATTTCCAGATGAACTGCAAATGTATAGACAAGACTCTGGCATAAGTATAAGCTTCTTGAGCAACCTGATCTAGTGGGAGGTGTTCCTGCCCATGCAGAGGGGCTGGAACTAGATGATGTTTAAGGTCTCTTACAACCCAAACCATTCTATGATTCTATGATTCTGCAGCCATGTTCCTGAGCAACAAACAAAGCTGTTTGAAGGTGTTCAGAAAGCTCTTAGCTGGAGCAATGCTAGTGGGAGCTGTACAGCATTCCAGCATTTCCCCCAGCACCTCCACCCCCTTCGATAACATGTAGGATCTCAGAAGGGATTTGAGTGAAAAGCACTGGGATGGAGATGACACAGTAAAACAGAAAAAGGGGGAGAGAGAATGTGGCAAGTTCTAGAGAGTATATAAATATATTATAAACTCTGGAATCCTTAATAATTAATCCCAAGCAAGAAGTCTCTTTCAATGTCTTTTTTTCCTTTTTTCTTTTTTTTTTCTTTTTTCTTTTCTTCTTCACTATGGAGAGAACAACAAAACAAAGGCTTATGGGCTCTTTTCCACCACTAAACTCAGTTACTAAATAAAAAGGGAGTTTAGTTTAACCCTTAATATACACAAAATTATCTGTTATTTGCTCACACATTGTTTCCCTCTGTTCCCAAACTGCTCCTTTCCTTTGCAGTGTTTTTTAACCCATGACAGGAGACTGACTTGCCTCCTACTTTCTGGTTTCCCACACACTGTGCTGCACAGATTTTAATCAGAATTTCTGGAACTATCCCAAACACCACTTGTCCTTGTTTCCTTGTGCAGTTTAACCTTCTGCAGTGGCTCTTGCTTTCAGCAGCGTGTGCCGAAAGTGATGTCTGCATCAGCCTTTTTTGCTGCTTCACAGTCTGGGTTGTCTCAATTTCTGTTCTCTGTCTTGGACTTCATCCTCTTCATTTAGCTGCTAGGTGATAAGGCTGCAGGATGTGTCTTAATGTAGCTGCTCCTGAGGCAGATCCAGATGAGTTGATGGGGTTATGTGACACTGGGAGGTTTGTCTACTGTGATGCAGTGGCGAGATAGCGGCGTTTCGTGTCTCTGGGTTGGTGCAGGCTCCTTATCTGCTGCTCTGTGCTGGCTAACAAGAGAGGCAGACTTGGGAATTTGACTGGGTTTTTAGAGATTTGTGTCTTGTGCCAAAATATAGTAACAACTTCCCAGGAACCACTGCTAATTTTCTCCTGTGCCGTTTCTCAAGCAGCATGTTTGCACACACACGTGTCTGCAGAAAGAGTTGCTGATAGTTCAATCAAAAGCACAGATAATGGAGCAGCTCTGTTAGCTGTCAGAGCTTCCTCCTGAAAATAAGTTCCTCTTAATATTGACAGTGTTTATAATTTCCTTTACACTAGAGAAACACCCTGAATTGGGTCTTTCTGGTGTTGTGCAACGAGAATAAAACACAAACCCTGACCTGAATAAAAAGATCTTTGCAGGCTGAAAAAAACAAAAGGCAGAAGATGCAAGACAAAACCCTGCACAAATGAGAAGAAATAGGAATGTTTTCAAACATCATGTTAGATTTACAACATTGGTACCTCTAATTTTTGCTCAGTCTTTGTTGCATCTGCCTTTCTTTTGTTTGTTTGTGGGTATATTCTATTGTGTGTTCTTAGCTGATTCAGGGTTTGGAGGGAAAATCCACAGAGTTATTTTAAGACACAAATTTATTATGGTTAGTGGAAAAGGGGAATTGGGCTTCAATTATTACTTAATTTTGTCTTCAAGGTGGCCTTGTGGTATGTCTATGTCAATGTTATATTGCCTAAATAAAAGCCTATGCCTCTGAAGTAATTTAAATACATTAACACACACACATAAGTAAAGTAAATTAAAATAAAACAAAACAAAATAAATAAATCCAGAAGACCCTACCACTGCTACAAGACAGTCGGAGCAGTAATTATTGCCCTTTTCTTCCATCTCAAACCGTCCTGTCCCATTAGTGATACTGAAACTAATATATTTTTATTTTACCTGCACAACATGAATGTATACCTAAAGCCTGGTAATAACAAATCATATCCTCCTTTTAGTGATGCTAACACTGAATATAAGCATTACCTTCATTGTTAGCAATGGAAAAGTGAGTTGAGAATAAGCTGATGCATTAGTTTATTCAAAATGAATTAGTTTATTCAAAATGAATGGTATTTATTATCTGAGATATTTCCATTGTGGTGTTTTTTTTTTCTGAAAGAGCATGTAGTGCAGTGATCCTGGGTTTTACTTTGTTCACAAACTTTGCCTCAGCTTAGAATCATAGAATCATAGAAATATTCAGGTTGGAAAAGACCCTTGGGATCACCGTGTCCAACCATCATCCCTACTCTACAAAGTTCTCCCCTAAGCCATCACCAGCAACACCCCATCCTAACGACTCTTAAACACATCCAGGGATGGTAACTCAACCACCTCCCTGGCCAGCCTATTCCAGTGCCTAACCACTCTTGCTGTGAAGAAATTTTTCCTAATGTCCAGTCTAAACCTCCCTGGTGCAGCTTGAAGCCCTTCCCTCTTGTTCTATCACTAATTACCTGTGAGAAGAGACCAGCACCAATGACCTGAAATGTCGTTGTAGAGAGTGATGATGTCTCTCGTCAGCCTCCTCTTCCTCAAACTAAACATTCCCAGCTCCTTCCAAGGTTCTTCATAAGATTTGTTTCCCTAAGCCCTTCACCAGCTTCGTTGCCCTCCTCCGTCCTTGCTCCAGCACCTCAATATGTCTCTTGAATTGAGGTGCCCAAAACTGGACACAATACCCCAGGTGTGGCCTCACCAGTGCTGAGCACAGGGGGACAATCATCTCTCTCCTTCTGCAGGTCACACTATTTCTAAGACAAACCAGGATGCCATTGGCTTTCTTGGCCACCTGGGCACACACTGGCTCATATTCAGCCACTTGTCAATGAGAACCCCCAGGTCCTTTTCTGCCAGACAAAGCTTCCTCATCCATAAAACATCTCTAATAACTCTTACGTTTTGTGTGGTTTTTTTTTTAAGTAGTTGGATATTTAGTGATGGGAAGCAGTAATAATAAAGGTGCAATAGGAACAGAGAATAGGACTTAAATTTAAAGAAATTTGGAGAAGAACAAAAAATTTTGCTCTTGATTGCTTTACAATGAATCCTTCAGGAAGTTAATGCAGTGTGAAACGAATTAATATCACTGAGTTAAAAATTCAGCTTTATCAACAGTGATAATATGATCAGCTCTGTGAAATGTGCAGCGATGGTCAAAAAGTCTTTGCTAATCCATGTAATGAGGTAATTAATGTTTCAAGTGGCACTTTGACTCCATTAATTATTTGGGACATGTCAAGAGACAGAAAAACAGGAAAATGTCATAAGTCAGAAGGAGACCTGGACCGACGTGTACTTCTTGTTTTTACCAACATAAGCTCTTTAGGGATTAAGGATTGTTATTATATTTGTCTTTTGTTAAGCTGAGTACCTTAACTGTGCTGAATAAATAATAAAATAATGAAGAACAAGCATCTAAAACATGAAGGAGAGCAGAAGGAGTGTGGAAAGTAAAGGTGAGGTTGCTTTTTTTATTCAGTTACATTTATAGTCTCGTGGATTGTGAGCTTTTAGGGTTTTCATATATGCCAACTGAAGTGTAAATCTTTGATTTCATGGAATCATGGAATTGTCAGAGTTGGAAGGGACCTCAAGAGGATCAGCCATAACTCAGGACTGCGTCCAGGTGGGTCTTGAATATCTCCAGAGACGGGGACTCTGCAACCTCCATGGGAAGCCTGCCCCAGGGCTCTGTCACCCTCACAGTAAAAGAGTTTTTACTCATATTTAAGTGAAACTTCCCATGTTCCATCTTGTGCCCATTGCCCCTTGTTCTGTCAGTGGGAACTACTGAAAAAAGTCTGGTTCCATCCTCCTTGCAATATACTTGCAAGGATACTTACAGGCATTAATAAGGTCTCCCCTCAGCCTTCTCTTCTCCAGACTGAACAGCCGCAGCTCTCTCAGCCTTTCCTCATAAGGCAGGTGCTCCAATCCCCCAGTCATCTTTCTTGCCCCCCACTGAACTCTCTCCAGTAGTTCCCTGTCTCTCTTGAACTGGGAAGCCCAGAACTGGATGCATTATTCCAGATGTGGCTTCACCAGGGCAGAGTAGAGGGGGAGAATGACTTCCCTCCACCTACTGGCCACACACGTCCTTATGCAGCCCAGGATTCCACTGGCCCTCTTGGAAGCAAGGGCACATTGTTGGCTCATGGATAATTTATTGTCTACCAGGACTCCCAGATCCTCCTCCTCAGAACTGTTTTCCAGCAGGTCCACCCCTAATCTGTATTGTTGCAAGGGGTTCTTCCTCCCCAGGAGGACCCTACACTTGCCCATGTTGAACCTCATTGGTTTATTCTCTGCCCAGCTCTCCAGCCTGTCCAGGTCATGCTGGATGGCAGCACAGCCCTCTGGAGTGTCCAACACCCCTCCCAGTTTGGTGTTAGCAGCAAACTTGCTGAGGATTTGGCTACAAAGGTTGATTTCCCTAGTCCTGGGTATTCACCTGAGCAAATTAATTAAACCCATGTGAATGTTTTTCAAATTACATTTGGACCTAATGAGAAAGAAAGCTGGTCATCATACTCAAGAGACAGCAAAAGGATGTAGACTCCAAGACATGAGGGAAAAAGAAAGAATTATATTCTACTCTGCCTCACACCCAGCCTTTATCACTGCACGATCAGAGTGCTTTCCAGTAATGCATTAAGCAGTATGACTAACATCTGTCACATCAAGATGTGTTCTCCCTGTCACTTTTTCTATCACCACCACAGCCTTTGAAAAGTAGGAACATTTGATGTGCAGGAGACAGTTTCATTTGGGTAGGTTTGGGGAGGGGTTTTGTGCGGTTTTTTTTTTTTTGGTGCTTTTTTTATACGCAGCTCTCTGTTTAGATTGGAGAGAGCAGTGGAATCACACTTGAAATCCAGATTCTAAGGCCTGTGGTAGTTCTGCAGAGGTTTATTAATCTCTCACACGCTCATCAGTTCCTTAAAAAGATTCACAGTGGTGTTACAAACCTATCAGTGCAAGGACTTTGAGGGGACTCCAAGGATGGGTGAAACCTTGAGGTTTGACTCAGCCCTTAAGACCTGTACAAGTGAGGAAAAGTTTTGCTTTAGGAGGCACAGACCAAGGATTTCACCATTTGATCTTGCTAATGATAACATTGATAAAACTCCCAGATTTGTACATACTGGTTCTGTTATACTCTGTTTTCCACAGATGACAGTGCTGATGTTGATTTGAACTGCATTGGCATTCTTCAAGTTATTTCTCATTTTAACACTCAGATAACTGGGAGCAGGACCAGGACATCTGGGTTTCAGATTTCCCCTGAAATGTGGTTGCTGGGATTTGTGTTGTTGATTTTTACAGAGAACAAAACATACTCAGCCAGACTGTAGAAGAGAAAATAATACATTCCAGTGATTTTTATACTCGTTTTTATTATTTAGAAATCATTAATGTCTTCAGTTGGAGATGTTCCTCACTGAGAGATGTCACTTATTCAAACTTCTCTTGCTTTTTCTCAGTTGGTTTTTTTTGCAGATCTGTTAGAACTTGTCTATAGATCCCATTGTGGCCTGTAGACTGGTGTGGGAAATCAATGATCTGTCCAAATTAAGACTTGTACAGAGACTTCCCAGTCAAGAAATTCACTGTAATCCTCATGATTCTACTGAATATTTTGCTTTATTTGACAAATTATTTTTGTTATTTTCATGACTGCGTGTGAAGATCCAAACTTTCAGCTATGTATAGAAGGAAAATTTGAAAATACAGCCCCAGTGCAGCCTTTTGATAACTTGTTCATATTTTCAGGGCAGTAATTAATGGGTTTAGAATATTCAGGGTTAACTATACCACAGTTATTTGGAGATAGTACAAGAACAATGCAGCTTCCCCTCTCCCTGTGGGGAGTACCAGGAAGGGCTGGGGTGAGTAAGGCAGAAAAAGAGGTACTGGCAGAGAAAAAGAGGAATGAGTTGGAAGCATCCAGGAGCTCAGAGTGCATCTTATTCTTCTGGTCCTCTAACTCTTTCCAGGCTACGCTCCTCCCAGGTTAATTACATAGAATCACAGAATTTTTCTGGTTGGAAAAAACCTTTAAGATCACCAAGTCCAACCATATCCTAACTCTACCAACCATTAACCTAACTCTACTGAGTCCAGTGCTTAAACCATGTTCATAAACATCATATCTATATGTCTTTTAAAGACCTCCTTGGGCAGCTAATTCCAGTGTTTGATTACACTTTTGGTGAAGAAGTTTCTTCTAGTATCTCATTTAAGCCTCCTCTGGTGCAACTTGAGACCATCCTCATTATTACTGATATCAGGCTTGAAATTGGGAATGTGTTACAGCAAAGAAGGGAAAATTAAATCACAGTGAATGATGAAGACTCAGACTGAAATGTTAGAGGGAACAGGGATATAGAGTGAGTTGCTGCAATATTAATGGTCTGGCAGATAGTAGGTTAGAGAAGCACATAATTATTTCTCATTGGGCATTTTATTTGGAGGGAGAAAGGTGGCTACACCATCTGGCAGCTTTTTTGAGATTTAATCCCAGCTGGTTCTTCTACTGAGGGCTCCCAAAGAGACTAGAAAGCTGGCCTTGTTCACTAGAAACTGTTGTGAGTTGGCTCATGTGCTCAGAGTCAGAAGAGACTGTTCAAAAAGCAAAATTTTGGATGCTCACATAGAAAATGTTAGTGACTTTCAGGCCAAATCTCATGACTTTGGCACTTCAGCTTATCAGTTCTGGAGTTCCTGGGATTGCTAGTCTTCCTGTCCTGGAAAGGCTTAGACACATGCTTACTGCTGTACACTGAAGAAAGCCCTACAAACATTATGCCATGTATAGGTTTAAACATGTCTTTGGCTCTTTGCAGAACTGATGTCTTACACTATAAAATCTTTAACAGAGGTGTCAAAAGCTCAAATGGGATCATTTATTTATATGTTTATATGGACAGAATATCAAAAAGAAAGAAAAAAAATAAAGCATTGTAAAGTATGTTTCCATTATTTCATTTATGGGCTAGCAATGCAATAAGGGCTTATCCTCCTTTGAAAAGGAAGCAGTGACCAGGCTCAACTGTATACATGGTTAACACTCAACTACCAGCTTTGCAGTTCAGTTCCTGTAATTTCTATTTCCCTTCAACCCCCTTTAATTGTGTCTGTCGCGGGCCGGTATCGGGGGGCTCCCGGCTGTCAGGATGTTTCCGCGACTTCCCCCCCCAGTGTGGAGAGGTTTGGGAATGAGCCCGAGGGTCACACGTGGCGTTCACCTCTCACAGAGGAACGGCCGCTGCGGGACCGTATCTTAGAGGGTAGGTTAGAATACCCTCCCACCACGCTCACAAATTGCTACTGAGACCAATGTTTAGTTTACGAATTAATGGGTTTATTAAGGGTCAACACAAACTAAGGGATCAAAGTTCAGGAGAGGTTGTCTAGGTGTATATCGGAAAAGGGATTCAAAGGTACTATGGTCTTATTAAATGCACACTCCGAGGATGAGCGTACATACTCTGGCAGAGGCAGTCTTTAACCTAGTGTCCATTTTTCTGCCAGTTATCGTAACCCTTGTGCTGTTCTTCTTGCTGTGGAGTTATCTGGTAGAGCAAGAGGCCTGTTGCAGTCTATCCTTGGCTAAATCAGTAAAAAGATGGCGCTCTTGCTTGCTGGCTTGAAAGGCATTTTGTTTAGTCTTATGTGGGGGGAGAGAAGATGGACCGTTCCCCATAGTGCCCAAGATGCTGCAAATAAAGCAGTAGTCATTGCTTCCTGGTACAGTCTGTCCTCTTTCTTCTCCTTTCTTTTTCCATCCTTAAAATAATCTGCAGGATCTAGTTGCTTTGCACCAATTTGAAGCACATTGTTCAGGAGCCCACGTAGCCCTCCCTGAAAGCATCTCATTTCAGCTCATGTTATTTCACATGAGCTGACTCTTGCACCAAGTTTGACCCTCATCTTAGAGCAAGTTTCAAGCATTGCATCTCCAGCTCCTCTTTCACTCACCTCCTTTCAGGCTCACTGCTCCCGAGAAACAACCACCTCTCTCTTTAGCAATCTCTCCTCAGTCACTGCTGATGTGCTGATCATTCACTAGTGCAAAAGCTGAATATATACACTGAGGATTAAAAGAGATTAAAAATAGCAGCGTAATTAAATCAAACCTGTGTTCTCTTGTTTATCTTAGCCATTCCTCTCCCATTCCTCCAAGAAACACTAAGACAACTTCTCTGGCATCACAGAATCTTCACAGAATCACAGTATCTTAAGGGCTGGAAAGGACCTCGAAATCACCCAGTCCAACCCCCCTGCCAGAGCAGGATCACTTAGACCACATCACACAGGAATGTGTCCAGGCGGGGTTTGAATGTCTCTAGAGAAGGAGACTCCACAACCTCTCTGGGCAGCCTGTCCCAGGGCTCTGTCACTCTCACAGGAAAGAAGATTTTTCTGATGTTTACGTGGAACCTCCAATGTTCCAGTTTGCACCCACGCCATCAAAAGGCAGAACTGAGTATGAGATCAGTGGGGATGTGTAGGGGTGGGGGTGTGTGTCATAGGTCAGGAATACAGTATCAAGCCCTAAGATCTAGAACCTGGAAAATCTTCTCTAAGGATACTCCTTGTTACATCCTAGGAAATTATGACAGTGTCTTCTCACTCAGAGTGCCCAAATTCCTGTTGAATAGGAGGCATTAGGCATTTTTTGTCCATCTGTTTGCTTTTTTTTAATTAGTTAGACTGACAAGAAACTGCCTGCCACATTTTATGTTGAATTCATTCTATTTAGCATGGGTTGGCTGCAAAGCAACTCCATGCTTCAGTCAGATGGAGAGACCTGGCAGATGGGACCATCTTTCAAGGTCATTTTTACATGCATCTGTAAGTATATGTGGCCAGAATAACCTTCACTGTGTCACTTTCATTTGAACACTTTTTTTTTCACCTTTGCCTGTAATATATTGAAAGTACCACAACGTAAAAATATTCTGCAAATACAAACTCATTTTCATTGCCTTGACATCTTTAAAATATGCCATCCAAGTTTATTTTGCTAGCAATAAAACCATAAAATGTGATAATTTATGGAAGCAGTGGTGTCAGTGTACGAAATTAAGGAAGTGGTGAATGGAATCAACAAGACAATCAAGTAGTAGCAAAGACCCTTTCAGGAAGTCATCAGAGGAATCCTTTGCATACCTACAAAATACATGAATGTGAGGTTACATCTATGCACATGTCTACTCACAACACCATAGCACATCTGTGCAAACATGCTCTACAAAAAGGAAAGAGATTGCAATTATTTGTAAAATGTGTAGGTGTAGAAGCAGAACACCTTTGCTATTCAGAGTCAACCATGAAAGAATGCAAAACCCATTCAGTTTTCATGACTGAACAGAAAGCTGATAGGTCATCATTTTACTTGAAGTGCAGCTGTAGTAAAAGTTATAAAGATTGTATCACCTTGAGTCTCTGAGAGGGAGTCCAGTTGCAGCTGACCTGCAGATCCCAGGGTGAGTCTGTGTGTCCCTGAAAAGTCAAAATCTTTTGTGCTGTTTTCATCTTGTAAAATAATACAGTACTTCATTTTATTGTGGTGGTTTATGTCTGGGGGAAAAAAAAAAAAAAAAAAAGGCAGCATGAACATGTTTTTTTCATTCCTAAAAGTGTTTCCAACGGATCTACTCAAAGTCTGTTTGCAGTATTTGAAACTACTACAGCAGGTTCTGTATATATGCCAGTACTTTTTTGGCTGTTCTGTTTTTAAAACATACCCATCATTGTTGAATCTGTTTTTAACACATCAAAACAAGGAAATCCAAATCTAATCAAATGGATTACTGAGGATTAACTGAAGTGGATAAGGACTTTTTGCAGTTTCATTAATCACTTCTAGTTGGATAATATACCTATTATGCCATACCAAAATAATATATTCATACTTACAGAGCTGTGTAAGCTTTTGTCTGGGCATTTTCCTTTTATCCAACAAGGAAAAAGGATCACACATTACTATACAGTAAAACCTAGTTTTGTCACAATGGATGAATGAATCGAGTAATGGATTATTTTAACATTACTAATAGTCAGCTACAGGCCTGAAAAAGATCTATATAAAAGATCATTTTACATAATAGAAGAAGTAAAACATGAAATTTTATATGTGTTCACATACACATATTCATACACAAAGGTATGTGCACATCAGGCAAATCTCTTTTCCTATTTGTCTTACAAATAGCAGAGGAAAAAAATATTTGTATTTGAAATATTTCTGATAATACTGAAAACTCCACACCTGTAAATATCCAAAATTTTTCAGCATAGTTATGTTCTTCAAATAAAATTTTAGCTAAAACTGAACTTTTTTTGGATCCCTCAGACCGAAAGAACAATGGTGATTTAAAATCTGCCATAATCTCTGTGCTCCTCTAAAATTAATTCTGTAAATGTAGCTTGGGATGGGCTTTCTTCTAGACTACAAAACCAGGCCGAGTGTAGCAGATAATTAACATAATTCTAATAACCACTTTTTACTGACTAAAGATGAAAAGTGTATTATTAGGAAATGGTTAAAAAAATATATTTTCAAGATGCACCAAACCCTGTCAATGCTAAATGGATGATGATGAAGAAAAGTGAGCATCAACACACCAGGTAGTTTTCTGAATAGATGTGTTTTTTCTAGCCTGGGCTGAATCAGGAAGTATAAACCACTCCTTACCTCAGTAAAAGAAAAAAGTGGTGAGTTGCAATTTTTAAAAATGCAAAATATTGTGAAAGAGGATGAGTATAATCCTGTGCTCTGACTTTCCACCAAGGGAGTGTGAAGACCAGGGGTAGACATCCACCGTGTGGGTGGTGGCAGAGCTGAGCATATCCTCCCTAAGCCTCGTGTGGCATGGAAGGACCCCGGGCAAGGAGTTGGGACAAGCAGTTGCCACTGCATGTACCCAGACATCAGAGAGGGTGGTGAAAGAGGCACAAGTCCCGTGGCTTCTGCTCAGTACAGAAGGCTCTTGCCCACTGCAGGAACTCATGGGTTGGGGCCAGAAGCTTCTTAGATGATTAGCTGGGTCTGGAGCCCCAGGTCAAGGTCTTGAAGGGAATCTACAGTCTTGTGCTGGGGGAATGGATGGGCTGACAGAGTTTCAGCAGTAGTAAGGACAACCTCAGCTACTCCCTGCTACTCTGTTCAGTGATACAATTGGCCACAGAGGACCTGATGCCCTGGTAGATCTCCTCCAGTTTTGTGCTATCCCATAGCATAGCACCTACTCAATAATTTCTGTGCCAATTCTACAAACTCTGCCTGCTTGTCTGTTCTTATTCAAATGTGTATGCTGTAGCTGAGGCTTAAGTTAAACAGCTGAACTGATGAAGAAAAGCAGGAAATCTAGATCCACTTTTTAAGGAGCTAATCACGCTAATGGTTTAGTCTTAATTTATCAAGTTTCATCCTCCAAACACTGCCTGGTACACTTTGTTTGTTTTTACTTCTTCTAAATTAAAGATCATTTTACATTCAGAAACCTCTTGCTTCTCTAAGTGCATATAACCCATGACCAGGTCAACTCTCGGTCATCTACAAGTATGCTAAATAGATTGGGAAACTATGATTTCCCCTTAAAGGCATTTTTCCTTATCCTAGATTATCTTTTTAAGATAATTTCTAAAATCTTTCTTAATTAGTGTCCTTTTTGGAAGTGTGATTGCTGGAAACAGTCCAGAAAAAACCTCACAAGACCTATCACTAATAGCATTTCTATTCTTTAACTTGATGCTTAAGCATCCAAAGGTTTTATTTGCATTCTTTTTTACAACATCACATGTTTTACTTTTTTTTTCCCTAATTGTCCAGAAATAAGCCTTAGATCTTGTTCCAGCATAGCATATCCCTACCTTTTAGATATGGTCTGTATCCCTGGTTCCTAGATGGAAGACACTGCATTTGTCTGAATTGAAATGCACTTTTTATTAAATGAGTCACTCTTAACAAAATACTCACAAGGGTCAGGGTATCTAAGACCCTCCTGCTCTCCCAGTCTGCTGATTTTTATCCGTAGTGAAAGAGAATGAGTGGGAGATGAGTTTTAATGGGGTTTTTTTTAGTAACTTCTTAAATTCATTTCACTATGTTTAAACAACTGCTAAGCTTAATTTCCTCTCCCTAAAATGATGTAATCAGACTGTCGAGTCTACAACTTGTTTTGATGGTAGATAGTCCTTGATTATTATTAATGCAAAGGTTTTAATATCCCTTCGAGCTACAGCCAACCTGCAAGAAAAGAAATGTTCCCTGGCTATAATGGCAGGAAAGCAAACTGAGCTGGCCTCCTCATTGTTAATTTAGAAAAGAAAACAAAAAGACTTGCAGCTGGCCACAAATTTCTCATTTGTACCCCAAGCAATGTTTGTAAGTTACATTTCTTTTCTTTTTATAAAAGTGTAAGCGTGATCTGCTAAAACTCCACTTAAAATTCCTTTGAAACATATTGAGCTTTTGAGGAAGGTTTTTTTCAATAATAAAAATATTATCCAGAGGAAGCAGCTACATGCATTCAACAAATTTACAGGGTGATATTGTTAACATATATTTTACTACCAGAGGTCTTGCCAAGGGCCATACCTTTTCTCCCTGACTAAATTATTTCCTCTTTGTTTGTACAGCACACTCCAGTCCCTTCTTCCTTGTGGCCTCTCCACAGCCCATTTCTCATGCTGTTGGTCTGCTGTGTGAGCTCCCATTTCAGACAACACAAACCAGTCACAGGCCAAGTGTGGAGTACTTTCCTGCTCTGTGAAGTGACTGCCCATGCTGGCACATGAGTCTAGAGCCTCTTTTTCACAGGATCACAGAATCACAGAATCTTAAGGGTTGGAAGGGACCTCGAAAGATCATCCAGTCCAGGCCCTCTGCCAGAGCAGGATCACCCAGAGCACATCACACAGGAAAGTTTCCAGGTGGGTTTGAATGTCTCCAGTGAAGGAGACTCCACAACTTCTCTGGGCAGCCTGTCCCAGGGCTCTGTCACTCTCACAGTAAAAAAGATTTTTCTGATGTTTACATGGAACCTCCTGTGTTCCAGTTTGCGCCCATTTCCCCTTGTCCTATCACTGGACACCAATGAAAATAGCCTGGCTCTGTCCTCCTGACACTCAACTTTCATGTATTTATAAACATTGATGAGGTCGCCCCTCGGTCTCCTCCAAGCTAAAGAGAACCAGCTCCCTCAGCCTTTCCTCATAAGGGAGATGTTCCACTCCCTTCATCATCTTTGTGGCTCTGTGCTGGACTCTTTCAAGCACTTCCCTGTCCTTCTGGAACTGAGGGGCCCAGAACTGGACACAATATTCCAGATGCGGCTTCACCAAGGCAGAATAGAGGGGGAGGAGAACCTCCCCTGACCTACTAACCACACCCTTTCTAATACACCCCAGGATGCCATTGGCCTTCTTGGCCATAAGGGCACATTGCTGGCTCATGGGCATCCTCCTGTCTACCAGGACCCCCAGGTCCCTTTCTCCTACACTGCTCTCCAGCAGGTCAGCCCCCAACCTGTACTGGTCCATGGGCTTGTTCTTCCCCAGATGCAAGACTCTACACTTGCACTTGTTGAATGTCATCAAGTTTCTCCCCACCCAACTCTCCAGCCTGTCTAGGTCTCATTGAATGGCAGCACAGCCTTCTGGTGTGTCAGCCACTCCTCCCAGTTCAGTGTCACCAGCAAACTTGCTGAGGGCACACTCTGTTCCCTCATCCAGGTCATTGATGAAAATATTGAATAGTACCGGTCCCAGTACTGACCCCTGAGGGACTCCACTAGTCACAGACCTCCAACTAGATTCTGTCCCATTGACCACAACTCTCTGACTTCTTCCTTTCAACCAGTTCATGATCCACCTCACTACCTGATCATCAAGACCACACTTCCTCAGTTTATCTGTTAGGATGCTGTGCTGTTCTGCCTCTGTGCACCCATTTTCTCTACACCTAATGTTTTCAGAATAAAATCCCACCTTTTCTCACTCTGCAGTCAGTCCTTGCACTAAGACACAGAGGAAAGTGCTTAGGATGATGCACCGGAGTATGCAGAAGAACAGGATAGACACCATGGGTGGTCATCACTTACAGTCGTCCTTTACTTACTGCATGGTTTCACCAGCACATTCAGGATTTTTTAGGGAGGTTCTTGGAGACAGTGCAGATGCTGTGATGCATGCAGTAGGTCATATAGGAAGTGTACAGTACTGTAAAGGGCTTGATGCTTCTAGAAAACCAAACATAGAAAAGGCCACCAGTTTTGAGTAAGGAGACTGGTGTGTCACTGGTGTAAGAGTGCCAACAGTCTGTACTGTCAACAAGTCTGTACTGTTAAGTTGACATGGAACAGAGAAAGGTCTACAACAGCTCTGCTAACTTGGCATGGGAGCTGCTACCTTACCAGACTCCAACTGTTTTATCATTACTCCTTGCTTAGGGGCTGATTCCGTGCAACCCCAACAGGCTGTTTTGATATCAGTGTGGAAGCGACTACATTGGTTTTTCTCCTATAAAATATTTTTAGAAGACACTTGTAAATTATTTTCACTTCTCACTTACTTCTTTTTTGTACTTCACTGGTTTTCCCTTTCCTTCCTCATGCATTCTATCTACTTCATGCCTTTCTTCAAATAGAATCACTTTAATACATTACACACATTATTCAGCACCACCACAAAGAACAAAAGGAAGGCTAAGTGCTAAAAGAAGGAGCATGCACACAAAAGGAGCTCAACATATTTCTATATTCAAATTAAAGCTATTAAAATATTTCTGTATCCAACACCAACATTCTGTATCATTTGCAGCAGCTGCAGAGTCAGAAGAAAACATGAGGCTTTATTTACAGGCCTCTAGGGAACAACAGCCTCTCAAGACCGGAAATGTTTTATTGCCATCAACATGGTTTCTCCTGCTCTCAAGGTTGTTCTGAATTGTATAAATAGGGATCAATGCTGAGAAAGACTGCATATCTTCAGTAGTCATTGACTCTTGTTGAAGGAGAACCCTTGGGTCCTTGCAGGATCCAGTTACTCACTGTTCATTAAGCTGATAACAACTGTCTCTTCTTGGAGCTGGTCATTTTTCTTGTAGTGCTGACCCTCCAGACAAAAACAAACACCAACAAAAAACCAAACAAAAGAGCACCAGAGAAAAGTAAGGATAATTAGTCTCAATTGAAACAATTTTTGGACTAGATTTCCTTCCTGTGGCCCCTAGTCATAAATTAAATAAGTGATGTGTTTTTTATAGGAAAACATAAGCAAATTATAATAAGGTGGCACATTATGAGAACTGTCATGGCACTTTTTCACTGAAGATGTCTGAAGTTCAGGTAATGTGCAGCTCACTATTCATCAGATGCTGAATTCCCCTCCATAGAGAAGACAGACTTTTCCATAACTGTAGTAAGACACAAACCTCTAAAACCTGTTTTGCAAATATATATATATATATATATAAATTTTTATATTCAACATTCTTATAAAAAAAAGTTATCCCCCTTTTCTGCTGAAGCCAGTAGTAGGGTGTAGTCCATAGCAGGACCTAGCTACAGGTTTTTGAGGTGAAAGATTTTCACCATTCAGTATTTGCTCTGAAGCTTTGTTAGGGAAAGAGGACCTTGTGGGTTTGAAGATCTCTTTGTTTGCGTATACTCTGGTTGCAGGGCTTTGATTTGCAACAGATAACAAACTGAAATATGGACTTGGATGCCCACAATCCACTGAAAAGTTCTCAGAGGCCTATCCCAGCTTATTGCCCAAGATCAGGAAATCTCAGTTTCTGGGTTATGTCATGTCAGGTCCTAATACTTGTTCCATGAATGAAATTAGCTTAAAGTTATCAAAAAGCATATTTTGTTCCATGGGATTGTTCCACTTTTTTTTTTCATCATTTCCCTGTTATAAATTCTGATGTTTAAGAACATTTCGCTTCTAAATTTTCTCTTTTAATTCCACCTTATTTAAACTTTGTGCAGTGGCTAAATATTCCTTTTCCTTCCCTTTTTCACACATTTTGAACATTTGCCATTGATTAGCATAGCCTTGTCCTTTATCAAGATCCCATTGAAACCTCTGCAAAACCCTCCATAAAAGTCACAAGGAGCCAAGGTAGTTCCTTAGTCATCACTTTCCCAAGTTATTCAGGGGCTGTTCCCTCCCAGATCAGTCCTCCTACCTCTTTAATTGTTTGAGGTGATGCCTTTGAAGTGCCTCCAGCTCTTTCTGATAACGAGGTGTTTCAACTGAACACCTTTCCAGATGTTGTGTCACTGGCAGTAGGCACAAAGGAGAGGTTGTTACCACCTTACACAGAAACATAGTGGTGATTCTGTTTATGTACTCTGGAATAAAGTTTTAATAGGGCTTTTTGGGGTTGGGTTTCATTTGATCTTTTCCCTGTTATGTACCAATTGCAAATTTATGTCTAATTTACACTTTAGAAATGAGCAGACGAGTTGAGCACATTTTCGGCAGCTGCAACCTGCCATCTGAGGTGGTGATATTTCATTTCACTATTGGTTGTTTCCCTTCAAGCTGTCACTTGAGCTGCTGTTTTAGAACTGCAGGTTGCCCTCAGCTTTCGGTCATCATTCTGAGGATCCAGCTGAACCCCTTAATGGGGAGAAGATTGCCTTTTTCTGCCCAATGGTGATGCTTCTGTCTGCTTGTGTGTTTTTTCATAAAAGCTTGACCTGTTATTTGACCTAGGTGACTAGTACAGATCAACTCTGAAATAAATGCTTCATCAATTTGAAGGCCAGAAGGGAACATTATTCTCATCTAATCTGACATTCTGCAAGCAAAAGGCTGTGGAGTTTGACAGGTACCTCCCACGTCTTTAGTTAGCAGAAAGAAGTATTTTAGAAAGTCTTGTCTCAGAGACCTGCAGTGATAGGCAGTCTGTCTTATCTCCAGAGAAGTTATTCCAATGACTAATTGCCCTAACTATACTCAGAAAAAAAAAAAAATATAAAAAAAAAATTATGTGGCATATCCAGAGTCAATTAATCCAGCTTTAGAGTCCAGTCATTAGATGATGTTGTTTCTTGATCTTTTAGATTGCTATAATAAATCTTCTACCCATGCAAGGAACTTCACTTGCAAAGAAAATGACAAACTCGGGGGTTTAGATATATTGTCCACAGATGTGTGCTAAGCAATAAAAGAAGATCTAAACTGAGGAAAAAATAAATATTAAATTTTTTATCTTTTTGTAGAAAATACATTTTCCCCAAAAGAGTATTCAAAAGAGTGGATAAATTGCTCATCATAAACAATTGGAGAAGGCTGACTCATGGCCCAGATTTCCTTTGGCATTTCTATTTTCTCCCTTGTCTTGGAAGATATTACTTCAAAACCTGGGGGGCTGTTGTTTGGTGTGCTATTTTGTATTCCCCAGATATAATTTGATTCAATGATAACTCCCCAATGAAAGTGGTTTTGTTCTGAAAAGAAATTGTGAAAGAAGAACATAAATTGTGGAGGAGAAAAAGAAATTTAATGTTAATTTCTGTTCCCATAAACTAATGGCATCGATAAGAAGTATATTTGAATAAAAAAGTAATTAATAAATACAGCAGGGGTCTGGTTTTCTGTCACTGTGGAATGTAATTAAAATGGAGCTTTCATAGATATAAATTTGGAATAATCAGAGTTTTCCATCTGTTACTGCATCCACTTCTGAGCAGTTCCAGAGCTGGGGGAATCTACTTTCTTCCAATACAACTGCTTCTTGACCAAAGCAAGCTGCCCAAGCAATGACCATTTCAATTCAAGTACAATCTACACAGAAATTATAATTTACTTTGAGATGAATTATCAAGATCTTTTCTGCAATAAATGAGGAGACTGTGTGTTGAGTGTGTTTCCTCGTGTTAAACAGTTTCATAGTTTTTCTGACTCTCTAGACCCTGTCATCTTCTGGCGAACAGAAGACCTGTCAGCCTCCCAACTCTGTGCCAGCATCCAGTGCACAGTCTGTCAAAAGGCAAATGATGGCTTGAAGACCAGCAAAGTGATGCAGGACTGACCCAAATTCATTATTCCTTTGGGCAGGAGGGAAGACTGCTTTGAGTTATCATTTGTAATAGCTCAAACACAAGCCCTAAAGCCCTGAGTGGAAACATAAATATGTACCCCACTAATCAGAACGGCTAATAAATTAGGAGCCTCTTTCATTTGTACACCGGGCATAGAAGGCAGTGGTGAGTGCCCTCTCCTTACGAGCCCAAGACAGATATTAAAATGTGAACAACCAGCACAAGACAAACCCTTCAGGAACTCAGGGAGAGGATGAGGATTGCTGGAGAGTCTGGCAGGACAAAAGGTACTGAGATCATTCACAGAGCATAAAGACATGGCTCTTGTGCTATAATAAGATTAGGTGCCTGTGGTTTAGATATACCTGCAATGATTCATTAACAATTCTTAGATAAAGCAACATTAGTCTGATCCCAACATGTTTGCCACCTCTCATCAGACCATGAGATCAGTCTAGACAAAGCACCTGGAAAGAGACTTGGATGAAAGCACGTATGAAAATTCTTAATGGGTGGGATTTAAACTAAATGGATTATAACCCTTTATTAACAGCTCACCTGTAAATCCCGATAATTTTCCTTTCTCTGAGTTTTCAGTGTAATATTTGCACACCCTGATTATAAATTTTGAAGAAACAGCTTATAACTGTGGTTAAAACGCAGCATTAAAGCAGTTAAACAGCCTCCTTATTAGCATTAGAACTATAGTCAAAACACATTATACTTGGTTAATAAATTTATTTTTTATGTAATGGAAATGCCATCAAAGCATAGTTAATCTGAATTGAATTGGATTATAATTGGAGCTCTTGTGCCCAAGGAATGAAAATGATTCTTTATTGTTGCAGACTGACAATGCAGCATTTGTTACTCCCTCCTCACTACCCTTCTAAGTGGCAGCTGGAATATTTAGTGTGTGCATCTCGTAAGCCGTGCATATAATATGACTACATCTCTGAGCACAGAGTTGAGCAGCAAGACAGAGGGAAATGTGTTGCTCTGGATGTTATTCATCACATTTTCACCCCATTCATGTACTTGAGAAACTGCCTTGTGCACAAGCAGCCTCACTTTTTTTTTGCCTGCACTTCTGGCTACATATGTTAGCGTGGATGGTTTGAATGGGAGTTCCCAGGACTCAGGGGAAAGTCTGAAATCATCTTTTACTATGTTAAAGGTAAATATGCACCCCAAGGCTAAAGAATACTCATCAGACTTACTGACTGCTCATCCAGATAGCTGAAGTAATTGCCCCAAGATGTTATGCATGCAACTTACTTCTCTAGTGGACACAGCATGATAAAGGGATGCTTTTGTCATGGAGTTTTTGGTCTTTTTGCCATCTGCAGGGCACTAGGGAAGGATCCACACTCTATTGCCATGTGCACAGGCTGACTCTTATGCTGTCTGTTAAACTCACTGCATCCAAAGCAAAAAGCAAAGGGTAGATGTCCCCATTCAGACCACTACCATGCTCATCACTGTGATACCTAGGCATGTCATCAGGGAAACAATGTTTGGACCTTTCTAGCAAAAAACTACATTTAGTGGTACATACACTGCCACTAATATAACTAATGTAACCCCTTGATGTGGGTCTGAGGTCTAGGAAGGAGGAAGAAAACAGCAAGGAGTTATCCTCTTCTTTCCTTCCCGCCCCCCCCCCCCCCCCCCCCCCCCCCATTTCAATCCAAAACAAATTAGCAAAATGCACTTTACCCACTCATAAAACCAACTGGTGCTGTAAACAAAGAGGAAGCAGGATATTAATAAAGTAAAACTCTGCTGAGAGCAGAGGGAATATCCCCTGTGAGTCTGTCTGATTTCTGTCTCATCTCTCCCAAATTTACAACGTGGCAGTTTCTTGTTGCTTATAAACCATTAAAATTTGCAGCACAGTAAGCAGCTAATGTAATTTTGCCTGCAAGTGGTATCATATCTTGGATCCACAGGGAGATGAGCATACTTGTGTCTTATCATTGCCTTCTGTGGTAGGTAAAAGTGCCCAGTGTTATTGGGCTTAGGCCCAGTGTGAGTTAGTTGAAGTTCATTACTGACAACCTGGGGCTCAGTTCCACTTATCTGCAAGTCCTCATTTAGCTTGAATCATCACAGTATCAGAGCATCTTCCAAAACACACGTTAAGCAATCAGATTAGTACCCAGCACATCTGGTTTTATCTCTCTTTTCTCTTCTTCTCCCCAAGAGTAGCACAGGGCAAAGAGGCACTTTACTCAGAAAGATGACATTGCCACCAAAATCCAGAATACATCCCAAGCCAGCCTGGCAGAATGCTATTAATTCTTCAAAGTCAAAAACTGAAAAATGTAGAAAATCCAAAATTAAGGTTGCCTGTGAGAAGTTTATTGTCTCTTTCATTCAATATTAATTAAACACACAGGTTTTGTTGGTAGGGGATTTATTTTTTTACTACTTGTTTCATGAGTACTGTAGGGGAAGTGTGCTTAGATTTTTTTTTAATCTTTATTATTTTATTTGTATATATAAAAAAATATAATGGATATACTATGCACACACACACATATATATATTTCATCTTATTTTGCCTTATTGACTAGAAGCAAATAAATTAACTTGCCTATATTCTTTTCTGAGGTATTCAGCAGTTTTATTCCCTTGTCCTTGAGGAAAGTTAATTAACTGATATTTATATCTTTCTGTAACGTAAGGGAGGGGTGTTAGCTCCCATTTTCCCATCCATTGCTTGGTGCTTCAAAGCATAATGCCATATGATATGACCCAGATTCACTCTATCTACCTTTGCCAGTCCCTGTTTGCTCTTCTCATCACTAATCCCAGCCCCACCAGATCCCTTTTACAGTATGCTGCTTCACTTCTTTCTAGTTTGGGTTTCTCCCATTTTTTATTAAAGACTCAGCTTCAATAGTGACACAGGGTAAAGATCCTTGTGGTTCCTGACCCCAGCCTGGAGCACCTGAGAATACTCGGTACAATGGAAACCCTGTAGACCTGTTTTGAAAATACTTTCCCAATTGGCCCCAATGTTGTTCTGAAAAATCTAAACAGTACTAGAAGCTGTGAAAGGAAAGGAGGTGGATCTTTTTGAGCAGGACATGCTTTGTTATAAACTAGAGACATACGCAGCAACCAGTAGCACTGGAGCAGAAGATCTGCTAGAAGGTTCTGAATGTCTCGGGTTACTCCTCCTGACTTCACTTAACACGGGATCAAACTGATTGTCTTCAGCTTCCATGGACATGCATAAGAAGTGAATTTGCTCAGCCTCTTGCAGGCTCTCACCATAGAGAATCCATTTCCAAATGCTGTCTGTTATTTTCTAGAAATGATTTTACAGTGTGTTTAAACACCTCTTTTAAATTTTTTTCATCCCAGAAAAGTACTTACTGTTCATTCAGTGGCTAGAATTGATTGCAAAACCATTTTTGTTTTGTATTGTTTAAATTTTGCTTTTTTAGTAGCTTAACCTACACAGGAGTAAAAATAAGGCAAGGACAAAAAAAAAAAAAAAAAAAAAAAAATTAAACAAAGGCAAATTTTTCCTTTTCCTAGTAAGGAGAAAAAAATTACATGGATTATAACTGTCACAGAATGGAACTATGGAAAACTATATCATACAAATCCTACCTCCAGCTTGTTCATATATCTACAAGCTGTATAGCTGCCCAGAGCACAAAGCTCAAAACCTCATTAAAGCAAGGGCTACACCCTCTACCCTCCCATTCCCAGCAGTCATTCTGTATCTGCACCTCTTGCTGTGCACTCATAAACTATTCAACAAGAGCGTCGATGCTGGCAGAGATAGCTTAAGTACACCCCAAATCCTTTAAAGTTCAATTAGATCTCTAAAATACATTGCATGTCCTTTCTCCTGCTGGCAAGAGTTGGAATGAAAGTCTTCAGAAAGGCGGCTACCCTCAACAGAGTGAGAGGAAAGAGGAACTAGCTCTGGTGCTGGCAAAGAAGCATACAGAGCTTCACAGTGTGCTTTTGTTTGGCTCCCCAGAGCTCACTCTTGCCTGGCTTCTGGTCCTGTTGAACACTACCAGAAAAGAAGCTCAGCCTCTGGAGAGCTAGACCTTGTTACTGGGGGATTGTTGAACAATGGTTTGGTCTTGGCCTCAACCATGAGCCCTGTGTGTGCCTGGGAGAAGCTTTGGCAGCAAGCTTCATCTCAGTTGCTCTCCTGCCCCTGGAGCCCCCTGCAGCACAGAGCCCATCCAACACATACTGGAATATGTTTAACCTCCTGTTGGATATGGGTGAGACAGAGCTGGTCAAGTGATCTACAGCCATGTGGGGTTGCAGCAAAAAGGATGTTAAGAAGGACTTGTGCAGTATGTATCAGACACACTGGTCTCATACATCACTTTGATAAGCTAGTGGGGGTAGAAATGTCCAGAAAACCTCAAATCTCTTTGTGGCCTTCACTTTTCAGTGTCTCCATTTAACCATCCCCCCACACTAGTCCCGTCTGCCTTGTCTAATTTAGAGTGTAAATTCTTCAGGGCAGGGGCTGTCTCTCACTGTGTGTTTGTATGGTGAGGTCCTGATCCTGATTGGCATCTCCAAGTACACTATAAATCTATTTTAATATAACCTCAAATTGAAAACTCTGTATCTCTGAGCCTTAGGGGATGTGGGACAGCAGAAGCTCTAAAAAAAAATACTGAAAGGTCATTGCAGACAATGTACTGAATATGAACTGTGAATGTGGATCTAATGGCAAAGAGAGAAGGCTAGTTTTGCTTTTGGTCTAATATTGGCAAGTTTAACAGGACAACTGAGGCATCATTAACCACATGTTATGGTACTGAGGGAAGCTGGGACTGAGATGTGTCTCCATTTCTCACTTCTATCGTTCTGAAAAGCTGTTGCGAAAATAGAAAGGACTTCAGAAAGAGATAAAACATGATTTAAAGGCTGTAAATCTCACCAAACCTTAGTCACTTCAATGAGGTATCCATATGAAGGTCATAGTTACCCTAGAGGAGTTAAATAGTTAGCAGAGAGAGACAGACACCTTCAGGGGATATCCACATTTGAGGTTGGTTAAAGTGCCTTCTGGGGAAGTCTGCACTGATACACTGGTGCTCAAACAAGTAGATGCAGGTAGTTGCCTGAGTTTGGTGCCATCAGTCTTCCCACTCCAAGAGAGAATAATTTAGACGTTGAGTGTATTTAGCTTGTTGGAAAGAGGGGTAAGAGGAGACTTGCTGACATGGTGTAAGCAACTACACAGGAAGATGATTTTCAATAGGATAAGGTGCTTTCATCTCTCAGACAAAGGTATAACAAGATCCAGTGACTGGAAGTCGAAGCCAGACAGATTCAAACTAAAGATAAGGTGCAAATTTTAGCAGCAAGAGTAATGAACCTTGGGAACAATTTACAATGGAGGTGTTAGATTTTCCATGACTTGAAGGCTCTAAATCAAATTGTGATGTCTCTCTGAAAGATATGCTGGAATTTAGCCATTAGTTATGAAGCTGCAGAAATTGCCAGGTGAAATGGAGAAGGTTAGATGGTGATAAAAGCACCGTCTAGTGATAAAATGCACTAATCTAAATAATGTTACTAAATATTCCATCATAATAAATTGATTTTGCATATACAGATACTCAGTTAAAATTTCCTGCACTTTTAGGGTCTGATGCAAGCAGACAAAGTGCACAGCTTCCTCAACACCCCTCTCTACGGACTGTTTAAATCCTAATCTATCAACTTCTGGAACTCACCATTTCTCAGTGCAAAGGCTGTAGCATTTATTACTCATATATACACACACACACAAATATATACACACACACACAAATATATATACACACACAGAAAAACATACATCAAGGTGGTGGTCTTACGGAGTTTAAGAACGACCTTTAGTCTGCCCAGAATGGTTTTCAGAACTGAGATCCCTCTGGTCTGAAGGAACTGCCTGTTTCCCGGAGTTGTTGTCATTCTTTTGGGCTGCACTCTCCACTCTTGATGGAGTGTATGAGGGCAAGCAGCTTAGAGAGCTGGAGTGAGTGAAACACTAAAGCTGAGGAACATGGTTCCGTGAGCTTTTTTAGTTGATATAGGATTTAGTTGGTATGAGAAGCACAATCACAGGATTTGCTTGCACTATTTCCCACTCCCCCACTTCTGTAGGAGCAAGAGTTAAAATGGTTTTCATTGCCCAGGTAGCTGCAGATGAACATGAAATGTCCACTGGAGTTGAGACAAGTCGGTGTTTGCTTTAGAGGGTAGCTGTTCTGGATGGATGGCATGGTTTGCTGCTCAGCATTGAAGCTGTCAATGTACATTTGTCTGTGGTTTGGGGGATTAAGCTTTGTTTTGCTATGCATGAAGGGCAGCTGTCAATCATATGTGCCTGAAAAGTATGTAAGGTGTTCAGCTTGGAGGAAGCCACAGAGGGCTACAAAATAAGAACAGGATTTCAAGTGGCAGGATGCTCTGAATATTCATTACTGTGGGTTTGGGTTTGGATTTGTTTTTTAAGAAAAAGATGAATTTGAGGAAAACTGAGCAAATAATTGCTGTCTGTCACAGCTGCAATTAATGTGCTAATAAGGTAAGGTTTCTGAAGCCCTTCCATTCCAGTAACTAAGAAATTTCAGACACTTACCCCACTGCTGCATGTTGTCAGTAATCATCCTGTAGGAAAAATGTTATTTGGGAAGCATGAAAACTCTGAAAATGAAAACTGAACCACAAAGAAAAGTTTCTTGGCTATCTAGAATTACTCCAGAAAGACATTATGGCAGACAGGAAGTTTTTGTGGCTAATTCACTAACTTGGAGACCAGGAGACATGGACTTCATCACAGCTACTTTAACATATTCTCTGACCTTGTTGAGGCAACTCAGCCTCTTAATGGTCCCAAGTTGCTGGGAATAACACCTGGTTTCCTCTGAGCTGTTTAGACATCTCTTTATTGTATGCTCTGTTGTGCTGCCCACCCTTGCTATGAGGCTGTGTAGTACGCAGCCCCAGAGAGTGTCAACTTTAGATGTTTCATATCATATTTATGAAAAATAATAGTGAAGGATGCTGCCATCAATGAAAAGTTAAACACTGCAACCAGCAGAAAAATGTACTTGGGTTTACAGTCCTGGGGGGCAAAGGAGCCTCTCTCCACGGAGAGAGTGAAAACAATTAGTAGTCACCATAATTTTCATCCCTACATCACAAAAGTACTTTACAAAGGCTGGTAAGTACCATTAACCCCATTTTACAGATGGGTGGGAAACAGCATCGTGGAGCAGCAAAGTGAGTTGCTCAAGGCCATAGAGTAACTCAGCAGAAGCTATGCAAATAGCAGCCAGGTCTCCTGATGCCAAGCCTTATTCCTTGGCCCACACAGCTTCTACACAGGAGACCTGACCTAATTCCAACATCCGTGAAAGCCGCATCTTCCTTTGCAACAAGCTGAAGCAGGTATATGGAATGAATGAATGAATGAATGAATGAATGAACGTGGTTCTTCAGTGCACCCCATTCTTGTGCAATTGCTCTGCAGATGTTTTTTTGAGCTTGATAAATGTTATATTTACATGGAAATGTCTCAGCTAACACCCACAAAAAACACAAGGCGGTAGTCAAAACGTTACTACATCTATTATCACAGAGAGTGGGCTGAAAGATATGCCTGTGTCTGCTACGAGGAGCCCTTATTTTATTAGCACTGCAGTTCTTCACTGCTTGCATGGGAGTTGAGCCACCATTTTCACAAGATGGTGACCCTGACTTAAGGGCTCTCACCCCTTGAGGCTGCTTATTTATCTACTCTATATTTGAAACCACTTCTACATTACATTTGCAATTAAGACTCAAAGGAGGATGGTTATCAATAGGGATGGTGCATGATAAATTGGGTTTCCAGGTTTGGTAATGGCTTGGGAAGTGTGGGAAGTACCTGGCACGTGGGTCCTTCCTGCAGCCTTTGCTCCTTCAGGCTCTGCAGCAAACATGATACAGCAATCGCAGCAGTGGGCAGGGAGTTTAGAGGTTGTTTCTAGTCCTGGCTTTGCTATCACATTTGCATGAGTCGTGTAAAGCTGGATCCACCCTTCTTACCTTTGGGTGTTCCACCAAGTAGCCTGATTTTAGAGTCTCGGGGCACTTCTTTAGTTGATGGATCCATAAAATCTTAATCTTCCATTGGATCTGCCTCTCTATTTTGACTAACAAAAAAGCCTTACACTCATGGTTAGTTTGTTTGTTGTTTTTTTTTTTTTTTTTAGTGCAATTCCAGTCTTCAGTGTTGTTGGTTTTTTGACTGCAGAGTGTAAGATTAGGATGATCTTTCATTAAATGTGAGATACATCAGCCTTAAAGTTTCACCAATTAAATATTCACGAGCTGAGGTCACTGGGACTTTATTTCTTAGGGATTTCCTCTGTGTTTTGCACATGTGAAATGGTATAATGCCATTCAACCTAATTCAGTTGAGACCTGCAGCACAGAGGAACTGAAGCCTGCATTACTGACATATTTGTTCTAACCTGGGTTTTATAGCCTGATTCATATTAACAGCATTTCTGCAGGATAACTGTGGGACCCATAATAGCTTATTTAATTATGACCAACATCACGTGCTCCGGGAGACCAAAGGACACTTAAAGTGATTAGGATTAAAAGCATAGTGGTTTCCTGCATCAGAGAATACCAGAGTGAAAAAAGTACATGTACAAAAATGTACAGAAAGCTGCTGCCAAAATACTAGCCCATGATGGATGGAAAGTGCTAAGGAAATGCTAAGTAAAATATTATCATTCGTTATTACAGCTGCACTGTCATGTGGCCATTTTTTACAGCTGAACATGTCATCTTTTTTCTCCTTTTACCTCATTGCCACTTTCAGGAACTTATAGCTGATCTGCTGGATGTCTCTCCACGTGCCTCAGTATGTACTTGCATAAGTACAGGTACTGATTAGCATGAAAGAAAGCAATGGACATCTTCTATATTTAATGTAGGAAGGATAGGGAGAGGCTGCTTTGTCAGCAGTCCTAAGTCCTTTCGAATTTGAGTATTCCAGGCAATTTGTAAACATACTCCCTGAGACACAAAACCCTCCTCTATTCCAAATAAAGTAACACCTAGTGTTGTGGTAGCCTGGGGTGGGGAAAGGGTGTGGGGATGGTCAAAGATTACATGGAAAATTTCTCTCTTAAGGAGAAATCATCTATGTGACTCATTCGTATTCTGTCTGATTTTTATTTGTGGGTGATTTTTTTTTTCCACTGCCTAACACCTATCATTCTCACTCATTCTTTTTTAAGCATTATAAAGGCACCCAGTAGCTGTGCTGCCGTTCCACAGGAAGCATCTTCTTTTGTGAAATTCAAGTGCTTAAGAGTGTTTTAATATTTTAATAGTGCAATATTTGAGTACTATTCTTTACCTCAAAAACCAATTGGTATGACCCCAGTATTTTGCTTACCATTCACAAATGCAGGTGATATGGATGAACTTAACTTTGTCAGAAACAGGAGAGTTTAAACATTAAGGGACAAAGGGAGATTAAATGAGAACTGTGCCAATCTTCTCAACATTTTACATGGTTGTACACTAATGTAAGATGTATGGGGAATCAGCCAGAGGAATCTTAATACATAATTAGAATTATGTCTTAATTGGCTTAGTAGAGGTTGGCTAGGCTAATTCACATGACTGGAATATTGATGTAGAAAGGTACAGCTTGTGCAGAGACAACAGGAGAAAAGGTAGAAGATGTGGTAACATTGGCTCTGAGAGCCAGAATTCAGTGTGAAATAGACTTGCTGAAACTGTGTTGCTGAAATCTGCGGAGGGTCTTTTTAGTAGGGTGTGTTGTGATAGAATGAGGGATAATGGTTTTAAACTGGAAGAGGTTAGATTTAGGTTAGATGTTAGGAAGAAATTTTTCACTGTAAGGGTGGTGAGGCACTGGAACAGGTTGCCCAGGGAGGTTGTGGCTGCCCCATCCCTGGAGGTGTTCAAGGGCAGGTTGGATGAGGCTTGTGCAGCCTGGTCTGGAGGGAGGTGTCCCTGCTCATGGGAGGGGGGTTGGGACTTGATGATCCTTTTCCATGATTTTATATTAAAAAAATAATAGAAAGGAAGGCAGCAGAGTGGTGGGATTGAATCATGGTGACCATCAAAGCAGATAAGTGAGACAAATGTCTCAAACAGATGGTTGACTATTTCAGACCCCGGTGGATCTCATTGGTGGGAGATGTTGATACCAAATGTCAGCCATGACAGAAACAGAGCAGGAATACCTAACTCCTGGGTTGCTGAGAGATTTGCCTATTATCCCCCAAAATTGGAATGGTTGATATGAGAAGAAGCTCTTGTAGATTCTCTTGTGACCAATAGGTAGCAAGTGGTTGAGAAAATAAGACGACACTGACAAGAGGTTTAATACTCTGATTCCTGGGAAGATAAGAGAGAGAACCAGAAAGTAAAAAGCAAGGAGGATTTAAGTAAGGAGACATCAATAAATTTGGCTAATTGGTAGAGGAGATCTCTTGGGAAGCAAATATAAGGGGAAAGAGTTCCAAAATGCTGACTGAGACAATTCTGGGTCTCAAATTATTACGTGGAAGTTGCAGGAAGGTTAATGAGAGCTTGTCTGATGCATGATCATCTCTGTTATATAAAATTCAGGAAAAAAATGTGACAGAAAAAGTGGAAGGTAGGTCAAATCAGTGGGAAATATGTGAGCACAATCACACAGGGAAAAAATCAGAAAGGACAACATGTTATGCAAAAGATTTACAGCAACATAAAAGAATATTAAGTAGGTGCATTAGTAATAATAAAAGGATGGAAAGAGAGTGAAGAAATAACCCAGGAAAACATGTTTATTTTTAACTTGAATCAGTTAATTTGTTCACCACGCAGGCCTGCAAACTGTCATACTGGCACAAATGAGTGGTAGTGCAAGGGAGAGAGGGATGGCAAAGTGGAAGGAAGAGGAGGAGGGGCTGGGATCTGCCTAAAGCAGTTCTGTCAGTAAAAGAAATGTAAGTGCAGGACCATTACTCAATGGATAAAGAAATAAAAAAGTGATGACGGGGCTGAAGCATTTAATGCCTTTTTGCTTTAGTTTTCCCTAGAAAGATTAGCTGTGATCGGATGACTAGCAAAATTAATACCAGGGCTTGAGGAGTAAACCAGGGAAGGTATGGTAAGAAATTATTTGGACCAGTTAGATGTTTTCAAATCAGCACAGTCTGATGTAGTTCCTCATAGAATATTTAAGAAATCATCAGGAATACTCTGCTAATAATTATCTTTGATAATTCTGGGACCATAAAATTCCCAGTGTAAACCTTATTCCCTGACTTCAGTAAGGCTTCTGAAAGGCTCTGAGACACCAACCTCTTAACAATGCTATGCTTAGATGAAACCACAGTAGAAGTGTGTGTGCTAGAAGTGTATTTTGTTAGTTAAAAACGTTCCACATGAGGATTGGCAGTGGTCAAGTACTGGTCTGATTCTTTTTGATTCTTTTCAGTATTTCACCGGTGACTGGGAGGATGGAATAAACCCCATTCCCTGGCAGTGCAGATCCTGCCAAGCAAGAAAAGCCTATAAACATGTAGAAAAAGTGATAAAGTTGTAGAATTCAAATTTATCTTCTTAGATACTTTGAAATAAGGAAGACAAGTGTGAAGAGCCCATCAGGGAGCAATCCAGCTGCACTATTACAGGGAGAAGTTCTGCCTACACGTGTCTGAAGTTCACAGCAAGTTTGGTCCTAGACTTAAAACAATAAACCACAGTGAAAAAATACCACACTGGGATGTGTAACCAGATAGATGTGCATGTCAGGTGAATTGATTACTCCTAATCAATAACTTAGCAGAGGTGCTTTGGCACACCATACATTTGTATGAGCAGCAAAAAAGTCCAGTGAAAGGAAATGAAAAAATGTGCCTAGGGAAGGAAGGCTGAAGAAGTGGGATTTGTTCCTCAAGAGAAGCAAGGGCTGAAGGACAGTCTTAAAATGTCTGTATGAAAATATTGCTGTAAAAAAAGGAAATGAATACATGCTGTACATGGTAATCACAGCCAATATAAGAAAAGAAATGCCCAGAGGAAAAAATAGAGATTACTAAAACTTTCTAAAGCTAAGTGCAGATAAACAATGTGTAATTTTCCTAAAGAAGTAAAGTATGCTTCTAAGAACAGCCTAAGTAAGCACCTGTGTGGCATAGGCATGGCTCAGATGGAATGGCTTAGATGACATCTCCAAACCCCTTCCAGTTCAGTGCTCTATCACACCATAATTTATATCTTCTGAGCTTAAAAAAAGGTTTCCAACCAATACATAAAGTTCAAAGGAATTATGAAAGGTTTCATATTACACCGTATTTTTCCTTTTTTTATCTCCAAGCCCTTTATAAAAGGGACAAATATTACAGGGTATGGAGAGATGTGAGAAGCAATAACCTCCCAAACAGGTAAAACTGGATCAGTCTGAATCAAAATGTGAGTCCCTTAAATCCTCAGGTACTTGAAGCCACCACTTCTCTGCCAGGATAAAATATATCTTGGAATAATTGCCAGTTTGATTTATCTCAGAGGAAGGGTTCATCTAATACATCCTGAGTCTGCAAAGCTGACTAGGATGTGGAATGTGTTTTATGTTACATCCTGCTTTCAGAAGGATCCCTGAATAAGGTCCAAACCATCCTTCCTGAGATACTTGGCAATCATGGTCCTAAACCTGACACAAAGCCAAAAAATCTCATAAATTAAGATTTTTTTTTTCCTTTTTTCTTATTTTTTTTTCAATAGCAACATGGTTCCTCTGCCATTTTGAGCCAAATCACTTGATCTGTTTTTTGATGGTAACGTTTTCCTATCTCTCTAAGTAGCAGGATAGGGTGAGGGTTTTCAGGGCAGAGGAGAGGGATTGTAAAGCTGAATATCTCTGTGTTGCACAACAGCAAAGCTGGGTTAAAATCCAGAATCATTTAAGCTAAGCAGTAAGGGACTCTCCTGGCAAAGGCATTATGGCATGAGGTCCCTTTTGCCAGAAAGAAAAATGCAGCTGTTCACAATGGGTTAGCAGGCAGGCACCCACAGAGCTACCTATCAGGAGAGCATCAGTATGAATTCCATCTTCCTTGAGTCAAACTGTCTTGCCACCACCTATACAAATAGCATTGCTGAAAGCACATTGCTCCTCTGAGTCCATACACAATCCATCTGTCCAGGCTGAAAAAGCCAAGTCTTTTTCAAAGAGAATATTTATACCTGCAAGAATAACCACTGAGGCTCTTGCTATGATCAATGGAAAAGGATAAACTGCTGAAAGTCAGCAGAGACTCATGTGAAAGAAATTACAGGTGCAAAGCTTTAAATATTCCTGCATGTGCATATCTTTATATATGTGTGTGCACGTGTGATAACTCTCATTGTGAGGAAAGGAGGAGGAGCAAGCGGGAGATGTCTATGAAGATACCTGTCCTCAATAGAAGAATGGGGACAGACAGACCTAGCAAACTGCAAAACAATCCATCCTCAGGGGATTTTCAGCCCTGCTCTACCAAAAGGCTTCCACGAAACAAAAAAAATGTTGAGTCTGAGTTAATTTGCTGGTATCTGAGACAAGTATGATCCTCTAAACAATAATGCTATTGGCCCTGCTTCAACTTCTGGCTTTGACATAGCTATTGCAGCAGCAGAGGAACATGTTGGTCCTGTGAGACTCCTGCAAATCCCAGAAGCTGGCAGCTTTCACAGCACACTATAAGACCTCTGGTTTCTTTTCTGCAGTTTTGGCTTATGACTAATTGGTTTAATTTTGCTTAGCAAAGTTCAATTTATGCTTTACAGGCACCATTAGTAATTGAGTGTCTGCTTCTGTGTTGATGGATGCCATGTAGAGTTGGGTGGGAAATGGTTTTCCTGTCCCTACAAAACTCTTCAGGGTATAAAAAAATATTTGCACTAAAGTCAAACCAAGCTCTCTTAAGAGGGATGTGGGAAAGAGCATGTACATGTTGTGCCATTAGTAATTACTTGCTTTTAGGAAAAGCCACTTTGGACATCAAGATCCTCCTGGGTCTCCCTGAGGCAAGCCTCTTTCCCTAACCCTCTGATACTCAAGCTCTTTCTGTGAATAAATGCAGGTTTATTGGAGCAAGGACTTTGTTGTGCTGATTTCTCACGTCTCAAATTAGTTTTTAACCATGGGACTAAAGAGCTTGTCTCTTTTCTAACTGAATGAATATTTCATTATTTATACAGCTGCAAGAGGACCTCGTTGGTCACCAAGCAGCCAGGTCTTCAGGGGTGAGTGACTTTCTGCTTTACTGCCACGTTGCTGCAGCCAGAAAACTTTTTTCTGACAAAAGTTTAGGCTGAAACTGGTGTCTTTTTTGCTACTGGTGCCAGTTTCAAGAAAATCCTATTTTCACAGGAAGGATAGAAAAGGAGATTTCATCAAAAATTGCAGGCCAGCAGTTGTGTTCAGAAGCCAGTCCAATGAAAACTCAAGAGGTCCATGGTTTGGATTGTCAGTGTTATGTGGATTATGTGGAAGTACAATGAACAACAGAAAGTTCCTTATAGCCCAATCTAGCTACCCTGAAGCATTTGAGAACTGTTGTTCTAGCAAAATCTGAAGTAGATTGGATGTGGCAGGCTCCTGGTTCAGCTTCACACAGCTCTAGGAGTAAATCCTGTTTATAGTGAAGTAGAGTGCTTGTGCTTTAATTGAGAAAAGAAGTTAGGAGATTATCACGTCTCCTAAATGGCTAGAATCCTCAAGTGACAAGATAGTCAGGTGAAAATATGTTTTATTTTTAGTACCTTGTTGCTGTGCTCCAGCAATTAAAAGCAAAGTGTGGGAAGGTGATGAATTCCACAGGAGCTTTTAGAAAGGAGAACCATTATTGCTGCTATTCACACCATTACTGAGTTCCTGTTCCTGTCCTAGCCAACATGATCTGAAATGTGGTGGGGTTGTTCATTATTTACCTATTTATTTGGAATTCTCAAAGCTTTTATTTTGCACAAAATGATTGACTTAGCACAGTTGACTGCAAAGTTTGATTGTGGATTCTTTGCATTGCATTAGCACCTAGAGATGTCAGTTGAGATCAGGACCGTATGTGCATACAAGGCTATAGTGACAGGCAAGGCTTGTCTGATGAGTTAATGATTTATTTCAGCCAAAAATGCAAGAATATGTTTTAATACTAGTTTTTATGATGAGGAAACAGCTAGCCAAAGGTCACACAGAATGTCAGCATGATAGACAGAAAATGAATCCATGTTGTTTTAGCTTATTATGAGGTGGGTTTTTTGATTTTTCATCACTGATTCATCAATGAGCAGAAAAAGTTAGATAGAAAACTGCTGGGCAAACTCATGTGGAAGAAGAGATTCTATGGATCATGGCAGGAGGGGCTGGCCACTTGGGAGGAATATAGGACTCTTGTCAGAGGATGTAGGGAGGCAATTAGGAAAGCTAAGGCCCCCTTGGAACAGAACCTTGCTAGTGAGGTCAAAGACAATAGAAAGGGCTTCTTCAAATACATTGCAGATAGAACTAACACTAGAGGCAATACAGGCCCACTGCTGAGTGAGGTGGGTGCTCTGGTGACAGAAGATATAAAGAAGGCAGAGGCACTGATGCCTTCTTTGCCTCTGGCTTTACTGCTGCAGGCTCTCCCCAGGAGCCCCAGATCCCTAAAGCCCCAGAAGAAGTCAGGACAAAGGAGGAGTTTGATTTGGTAGATGAGGATTGAGTTAGGGATCAGTTACGCAGTCTGGACATCCATAAATCAATGGGTCCAGATGGAATACACGTGTGGATGCTGAGGGAGCTGGAGGAGCTCATTGCTGGGCCACTCTCCATCATCTTTGGTAAGTCGTGGGCAACAGGAGAGGTGCCTGAGAACTGGAGGACAGCAAATGTCACTCCAATCTACAAGAAGGGCAAGAAGGAGGACCTCGGTAACGATAGACTGGTCAGCTTCACCTCCATCCCTGGACAGGTGATGGAACAACTTGTTCTTGGAACAGTCTCTAGGCATATGAAGGATGAGGGGGACATTAAGAGCAGTCAGCATGGCTTTACCAAGGGGAAGTCATGTTTGACCAACCTTATAGCTTCTATGAGGAAGTAACTAGGTGGATAGATGATGGTAGGGCAGTAGATGTGGTTTATCTTGATTTTAGTAAAGGATTTGACACTGTCTCCCATAACATCCTCGAAGATAAACCGAGGAAGTGTGGTCTTGATGATCAGGTAGTGAGGTGGATCATGAACTGGTTGAAAGGAAGAAGTCAGAGAGTTGTGGTCAATGGGACAGAATCTAGTTGGAGGTCTGTGACTAGTGGAGTCCCTCAGGGGTCGGTACTGGGACCAGTACTATTCAATATTTTCATCAATGACCTGGGTGAGTGTCTGGAAGACGGAGCCAGGCTTTTTTCAGTGATGTACAGTGATAGGAAAAGGGGCAATGGGTGCAAACTGGAACACAGCAGGTTCCACATAAACATCAGAAAAATCTTTTTTACTGTGAGAGTGACAGAGCCCTGGAACAGGCTGCCCAGAGAGGCTGTGGAGTCTCCTTCTCTGGAGACATTCAAACCCCGCCTGGACACGTTCCTGTGTGATGTGCTCTGGGTGATCCTGCTCTGGTAGGGGGGTTGGGCTGGATGATCTTTCGAGGTCCCTTCCAACCCCTAAGATTCTGTGATTCTGTGAAACCAGAGATTAAATAACTCCCTTCCCTTCTCTTCCCCTCCCATTCCACTCCTCTTTCCTTCCACTTCATGTTCCCCTTTCCCTTTCTCTCTCCCTTCCCGTCCCATTCCCTTCCCTTCCCCTCTTTCCCTTTTCCTCTTTTTCTTTTCCTCTTTCCACTTCCATTTTCATTTCCTTCTGTTTTTTTGTTTGTTTTTTTTAAAATCACATTTCTTGCTGGTTTTTTTTGTGTGTGTTTTTTGTTGTTGGTGGTGGTGTTCTTTTCGTTTCCAGTTGGCAAATCTATGTTAGAGGAAAGAAGAAAAGACACATTCAAATTATTCGTGGTTTATTAAAATTATCTAAGGTGGTCCCAAGACTGTCTTTTCTTAGGACATGATAACAGGGAAAACCTAGAAGCCACTGAATTTGTTTACAAATAATTAGACCCATAAGTGTAAACATGTTTCATATTGTGAGGTGTAGGGAATATCTCAGCACTGTGGTTTAAAATACCAGTAGCTGTGCAAATCACAGTTTGTCATGGAGTTCACGGAGTCTTTAATCATACAGACTCCTGGGGTTTTAAGAGCCATTCAGTCTGGGAAAACAAAGCGGAGCCTGAAGGACAGAGATTTCCTCTGTAAATGTCTCTAGTCTCTCTTTACCATGTGTGTGAAGAGGGCACCAAACCAAATCGGAGACAACAACTGGGAATTAGGGTCATACCCAAGAAGTTTAAGGAATTGCGGGATTGCTGTTTTGAAGAAAATGCACAATAAATTCAGGGAAACTCAGCTGAAACCATATAGCCAGCAGGTTAAGAGAGGTGACTTGTGATTGTCCCCCCTGATGCCGCTCTCATGAGACCCCACCTGCATTACTGTATCCAGTTCTGGTGTCCTGAACACAAGACATGGAGCTTTTTCAGTAAGTCCCGAGGAAAGCCACGAAGATGATCCAAGGGCTGGAGCACATCTGCTATGAAGACAGGCTGAAAGGTGTGGGGCTGTTCAGCCTGGAGAAGAGAAGGCTCCAGGGAGACCTTAGAGCCCCTTCCAGTACCCAGAAGGGCTGTATGTAGTAATAGGACAAGGGGTAATAACTTTAAACTGGAAGAGGGTAGATTTAGATTAGATATTAGGAAGAAATTCTCCACTATGAGGGTGGTGAGGAACTGGCCCAGGCTGCCCAGGGAAATTGTGGCTGCCCCATCTCTGGAAGAGTTCAAGGCCAGGCTGGATGGGGCTTGGAGCAACCTGGTCTACTGGGAGGTGTCCCTGCCCATGGCAGGGGGGTTGGAACTAGATCATCTTTGAGGTCTCTTCCAGCCCAAACCTTTTTATGATTCTATGAAAGTGTAATTTTACCCTGTGTTCCTAAAGCCTGATGCAGTTGTTCTGTCTAACTGTTGATCAGCCCCCATTATAACTGAAGTCATTGTTGAATTAATCATATTAGACAAGGGCTAGAAATCTCCAAGAAAATATAATGAGGTACTGATAAGTTTCATTAAAATTAATGGGACAATAGGAAGAAAAGACTGAAATTAATACTCTCCCAATCTGGAAGCAAACCTTCAGCTTAGAAAAGCTGTGAAATGACTTTTTTTTCTGCTTGTTATGACACTGCACAATCAGCCTCTATGTAGTGACCAGGCAGTTATAACATGAGTATTTTGGAACCAGCCACAGCATGTGGTCCCTTTTGCCAGCTGGTAGTTACTAGATTTACAGACAGCCTGGAGGCATGGAGGGTACCAAGGGGAAATTATCTACAGGATATCTGCAGGCTTTGGAAGTGGGAGCTGAGATCACAGGGAAATTGGGAAAAAAGGAAAAAACCTGGGGCTGTTGTGGTAGAGGATGGCTGTAGACAGAGTAGAACAGAAATCTGAGGGTTTGCAGGCTCTGTGAGTTTCCCTGCTTGCAGAAATGCTTGTCAATTACTATGAGGACATCTGCTTACTATTTTGAATGGCTTATTTCAAAACAGTTTACAAAATTACAGGAAATGAAACAGAATCACGGAACAATTTATTATTTTTTTTTTTGTGACACCCAACATGTATTTCTGAAAACACTTATTAGTAAGAAAATTCTCAGTCGTACATTTCAAAAAATGTGTATTTAACTCAAAAGACCAGAATACAGGAAAAAAATCAGCTTTATCTTTGGTACTGGTGTTCAACAGACAACTTTGAAACCCTGTGATAGAATACAACTGAAACCTGCAGTAGCTGCTAGCAGCTTTTCAAGGAATTAAAGCATTGTAGCTGTGGGATCAGGAACTGCTCCTGCTTTGACAAGGCAAGATTTAGGATGTCAAATATTCTGCATGCTGCAATGCATATCACATGGTCAAGAAATGTTCAGTCAGTAAGCAAAGGTAATTGCCAGCAGTTTTATAACTCTAGACGTCCCTCTGTACAGTGCAGAAAAGATCATCAGTTATGTTGGCCTCAGATAGGTCTACATGCTCATACATTATAAAGGGATAAAAAGTGTTTGGCATGAAAGATCCACAATAGAAGAGGTGAAGCTAGATGGTGATGGTGGTGGTAGCTGGATGGTAAAGCTTAGTTTTCATGATCTTAAATGAAGTTTAATGTCCAATATAAAAACTGGACAAGGCATTTTTATGTGTGTCAAGAGGAAGGGGAGGTGGTAGTGCAAATGCTATCTGTCCATCCTTGGTTTCACTTTGTGTGAGGAAACTATCCTCCAAAATAGGCACTTTGGGTACATCATGTCATTGACTGCTCCTCTTGAAATGGGTGTTTATTCCTGAGACAAAGGTCAATCAGTAATAGGCACTGGGGATTTGGCTAAAACACATTTCATATTTTGTTTGGTTGGATTTTTTTTTTTTTTTTTCCTAATGAAGTTAGTCAGCCAACTTACTACTCACGTGAAGAGCTGGGTGAAGGTGTAACTTATTTTACATTATCAAACAGGCAGACTAGCAGACTCCTAAATGCTGCTGACCTGCTTTTTTTTCTATGAAGCAAGATGCCTGATCCATATCACTTCCAACAAGAGTCAAGTAATAGGAGAGAATTTGCAGAGGAACGATAACTCTACTTCCCAGGCATAAGGAAAACAAAAAGGCTTATGATTCAAATTTAACAGGAATAGGTGGAATATTTTTATGTCTTGAATGTTTGCTGGTAATTTCCAATTATTTTTTTTTTATAATGGACCCTGTGGATTCATAAGAGGTACATTGATTTTGGTGCTCAATACACCTCTTCCTATGCAGTTCACAGACCTGCCCATCTCTTTAAGGTTCTTCATCCTTATATTTGTCTGATTCTTGAGAATTATTTCTACTGTTTTTTAGCTTCTTGTACAGTTTCACTCAATTATTTTCTTGTCTCTCCGTACCAAGGAAATTCATCTTAGAATGCTACCAAAAGAACAGAGTCTCAGAGACATGTCCTCTTTCTAGAATCTCTCCTCTTCAAACCTTTCTACATCCTCCACACATTCAAGAAATCATAACTTCTAAAATACCCTATATCTTGATCAAAAGCAGTCTCTGTCTCCCAAATCTTCACACTATAAATCCCTCTATGTGCATGAACAAGTGCAAGGGCAACTTTGTGCAGATTTTTTTCCATTCAGCCCTACCAAGCAATTCAGCACTGTCATGTCTCAGAGAGATCTACACAGGAACTTTAGTGTCATCAGGTCTTTCACATCTGCAAGCATTTCCATGCACAAAAAGGCTGAATTGTTCTGTTGGAGTAGTCTAGAGGAGTGTCCTCTCCCAGTGCTTATCTACAATTTTGAAGAGATATCTTCTAGGACTACCATTTTAAGAAGGTTTCAAACATCTACTTTTATTTTAAATTTTAATTAAAAGGGAAATGGAGGAAAACAGGTAAATCAGCTAGAAATGTAATACAAGGAGGCAAATTGGAAAATTGTATATTATTCTTTAGGATTGTTTAAAATTGGCCAATGTGTTTATCTTGAAATTCTGTGTGCATAGTATATGTGTGCATATATATGTGTGTATATATGTATGTGTGTATGTAGGCATGCATCTGTGAGTAGAAACATAAATCCTCAGGAGTTTATCCAGTACTTTTATTGTCTACCAAGGCTGTTTTACCCTTTCTGTATTTAAGCTGAATTTCTTGAGTTCATGAATCCAAGGCATCCTCAGAAGTATCTGCATACGAACTTGAGCCAAGTCCTAAGGGAGACTTATGTGGCATTTGCACACCCTGTTGACATTTAGAACAAAAGTCAAGCCCTGAAAACATAACAAAATTATGGGTTAGCTCTCTTTTCAGTGCCTGCATAAATTAGCAATACTGTCATCATTGTCATTTAACACTATGTCTGCACCAGCTTAGAAATTCATATTAACAGCATTGACCCACTGGTCATTGAACATTAAGAATGGGGAATAGATTTCACAATGGGCTGCAGTGACTTTGCTTTTAAAATTTTAGCAGAGCTGCAGCAACTAGCATGCATTATAGACTTTCCAACCAGAAATCAGTGGTGATGGAGAGAAAATAAATTACAGGACTGTTTTTCTGTGTGGGAACACATATTTACCTCTAATTTAATTGGTGGCTCAAAAGCCCTGTTAAAGTTCTAGATCTCTAGTAGATGAAGAATGCAGTCTTTTAAAAATCTTAACTTTAATATAATACTCATTATTGATCCTGCTGATTTTGGTGACTTGTCCAAGACCACCTGCCTTCTTGACAGTACTCCCTTCCTTCTTGAATTGTGTCACTGGATTCAGCGTAGATGGTCTGGCAAGCTTTGAAAGCATTCTAGCTTAGACAGGGAGCCTCAGATTTCCAGCATCCTTAGGTTAAAAATATACTTCTGAAAGAGCTTGGCTGCAGCCCCTTTAGCTGCCCAAATTATATTTATAGTCACACTTGGCATCTACCTGACAATTCCCAGCCACAGATCTCAAGGCAGTTTTATAAATCATCGCTCTCCTCAGTTTACAAGTAAGTTAAGACAACATGAACACACAGTTGCTCAGTAGCAGTTGCCAGACCCCTGGTCTGAAGAGTTACGCTCTGAACTGCAGTGTCCCTGCAATGTTAGGAACTATACAGGCTGGAACAAAACTAAACAAACCTATCTTGATTCAGTTTGAACACTACTGTGCTAGGTCTAAAGGAAAACAAAAAAAAAAAAGTATACATAGGAACAGAAGCTACTGGGTAGAATGGTTAGAATGTCAGTAAGGACACTTTAATACTATATATAGAGAAAGTGTATATATAGTAGTAAGGAGCCAGTCGTATTTTGTCTCCTTTCAATGCATAAAGCTGTCTGAGTGTAATAATAATTGTCAGTTTGGCCTACCTCTGCATAGAAAGCTTACAAATTATTGCAAACATTTGTACAGAGCAATACACAAGGCAGAAATGAATAGAAAAAAGCTGCAGGAAAAGCCCAGTCCTGAGCAAGGCCACCTCTGGAGAGAATCCTACACATCTCACTACGTAAAGACAAAAACCCACAAGACTGGTGAAGTCCTGTTTAGCTCCAGAATATGTTTTGTAGTTGGAAGGTCTGGCAGAGCTTTACAATGCTGATGGTTAAACATGGTGGTACTTCTGGAAACTCTTCAGTTTCCAGTCCTTATGGATAGGAAAACAATTTGGTATTAAATATTTTATCAGAACTAGCCTTCTTTCTAGCAGAGGATATCAAAGAACTGTGAAAAATTCAAAAACATGTATTAACTTTTCTGGATGAGAGAAACTGAGGCTCAGAACTTAACTGTGGCATCCTCTGTTCAGACCCCTGTGAACATTGCAACTCGTCCTGGGAGAGAAGGAGGCTGTGGAGGCTACAGTGCCACTCTGACTGTGCATCAGTGTAAACAGAATAGTTTCCACTTGTCAATAAACATATGCTTTATTATTTTGTATTTCTCTTCTACAAAAAACATTGCTCTAAAAATAAAATAAAATAAAATATTTTCAAATCAACTTCAGAAGGAGTAGCATCTTTGGAAATAAAATTCAGGTCAGTGTTTCCTCCCTAATCAGCCTCATGACCTCATTCTTTCTCCTGCAGGAGGATGGACTGGTTGTAGCTGTGCCAAACCTCTTTGTCCTCAGCCAAATGTGACAATCCCTGGGAAGTTCCTGGTCCAGGTCTTGCTTTGCTTCAGGTCTCTCCTTCCATCACTGTCCCTGCTCAGGCTCCTCTTGCAGGCAGTCACTCTAACAAGATGAAGAATTATTTTTTTTTTCATTCCCTTTGCAAAGGAAGTCAACACTGAACTGTATTAACCTTCTGATTTTATTTATATTCCCATGTTTTCTGTGGTCAATGGAGAGTAATAATGGCAAGTCATGCTTGGGAAACTGAATGGAAGCCATTTAAAAAGTCAGAGAGATAGAGATGTTAGTAGTGTTTCCAGTACCACACTCTAACTGGAGAGACATACATTGCCAGATCAGAGCATGAAGTGGGAGATAATCTGGGATATCAGACATGGACCAAATGTTATTGCAAATAAAGCATCTGTGCTGTGGTCAGTATGCTCTGTCATTTAGTTATCTTTCCTTGCTTGAAGCAGGAAAATCACAATTTCTAGGAAGGAAGGAAGGAAGGAAGGAAGGAAGGAAGGAAGGAAGGAAGGAAGGAAGGAAGGAAGGAAGGAAGGAAGGAAGGAAGGAAGGAAGGAAGGAAGGAAGGAAGGAAGGAAGGAAGGAAGGAAGGAAGGAAGGAAGGAAGGAAGGAAGGAAGGAAGGAAGGAAGGAAGGAAGGAAGGAAGGAAGGAAGGAAGGAAGGAAGTCTATTGTATCCTATTCATTCAGAGAGGAATCTTTTTTAATATAAGTCTTAAAACATTCTGGTTAAATTTCTTCCTTCTTTTTTTTTCATTTTTCCTTTTTTCCTTTTCTCTTTTTCCCTTTCCATTTTCTATTCCCTTTCCCTTTCCTTTTACTTTCATCTTTACCTCTTCCTTTATCTTCCTTTTCTTTCTTTTCTTTTTTGCTCTCTTTCTCTTCTCTTCACCTTTTCTTTTTGTCTTTTCTCCTTCCCTTCCCTTCCCTTCCCTTCCCTTCCCTTCCCTTCCCTTCCCTTCCCTTCCCTTCCCTTCCCTTCCCTTCCCTTCCCTTCCCTTCCCTTCCTTTCCTTTCCCTTCCCTTCCCTTCCCTTCCCTTCCTTTCCCTTCCCTTCCCTTCCTTTTCCTTTTTTCTTTTCTCTTATTTTTTGAATAAAGAAGTGCCTGTGGAAGTTGTCATTGATTTGACACAGTAAGTGGAAGCCTAACTTTCCAGACTTCCCATAAGATTTAAATCTATCCCAAAGGCATGAATGGCCACTGATGATTAACCTAATTTCTGTAATTTGTTTGGCTTCAGTGCAGTTGTACATAGGATAAATTTAGTCATTATTTCCGAATTTGAGCTATTAACCCACATTTTCTGTTTTGCTCAACTGCCATTGTGTGATTTCTTGAAATTCAGGTACAAAACACTTAATTGGAGGGACCGTACTTAGACAGCACATCATCTTCTTTCCCTAACTTTTCCAGTCCCATTTATTAGCTTTTATTTAATTAGCTCCTGTCTGTGCCATAGATCATCAGGAGGAATTCTGCCTTAACATCTAGAATATCTTGATATACCATGTTTTTTGTCTATTTCAGCTGTCTTCCATCATCATAACAAGATCTGTCCTACTGGTTTAGCCTCCTAATCTCTGTAGAAATGCTACGGAGGACATAGCCTAGGATGTCTTGGGCTGACCTTGGCTGGATCACCTGTCCTATGCCCCTCAGGCTGTCATTTTGGTTTTTATCACATGGTTTTCTTGATACTTGTACTTGAGAAAAGAGCACGTTGACCAGAGTCTTCTGAGCTACAGAAACATAGCACAGTAAAGCAGGAGCAGAGTCATAATCTGAAAGAGTTCATTTGAAAGACCTGACATCCTCATTATAATGCTTTGCTGCACTAGGTCTGCTCTAGTCCCATAGATTAAATGCTCATTAGTGGCTGGAACATGCTAAGTGGACTTCTGAAGCCCATCTTCCCCTTCACTTTTACCTGACAGGGATTGCAACTCTCAGGTGCAAATCAAATGACAGCAAGTGGGAACCACCAACTGATTTGCCTTAATAGCACCCTCCTCATGCAAGGCAAAATGCCAACATAGGTGCACGCATGTGAGGCACAGAAAACTTGTTCCCTCTTTCTTTCCAGATATATTGGGCTACTTGTTTAAAAAATAATCTGACCAGCTTTGTTCCTCCTGTTTGCAACAAGTATCTCGGCTACTTTAGATTAGTGTCATAATTCAGTTTGTGAGGCTAATGCCACCTCTCTCACCTTAAGAATAAAAAATAAGTAGTGACACAGTGGAATCTCTCTGTATTTCTTCATTCTTCATTTTTCATACAAAAGGGGTATTCAGTAATGTTTTTCTGAAGCTGGATTTACAATTGAAGCACTAAACAAGACTTATTTCACAGCAGTGTGAGTAAATGTGACAGAGGAGGCAGCATGGCTAGGTACTCTACAGCCACTAAGACTGCAGGAAAGCTGGGGAGAATACACAACCTTTATAAAATCAAGCTATTTGAGGAATCTTGTAGGTAAACAAGAAACGTTTGTGCACAAAACATAATCTTGATTTTTCTTTTTTTTCTTCTTTTTTTTTTTTCCTTTTTTTTTTTTCCATTTCTAATGGATAATGTTTTTGTAATAAATATAGAGGTTTCCTTTCCAACTGTGTATACTGTTGTGAAACATGCTTGTGTCTTCCTGCAATGGCCCTTTAAAAAAAATCTTTATAGGGTGTAGTGTATTGATGGTAACTTATTACCAGACTACAACTCCTCTTACAGGAACACTCATGAGAAGGTGATGGCAAGGATGATATCAGCAAAAAATCTGAGCATCAGGAGGCCACCCACAGGAGATGGAGAGGCTGCTGGCCAGCCCTCAGTCTCCAGTCTTCCCACTACCTGTACTCTTAAAGCCTGTGGCAGTCAGTGGGCTTGCAAAGATGGTGGCCCATTCAGGTCTGATCCCACAAGGCTACTGGAGAACATAATTAGTATTTATCTAAGGGGAAATATAATACCTTAAAGATTAGAGAATGTGCTGCATACTTGACAGAGAAAAAAAAAACAAAACCATTTCCATCTGGGCTATATATTCCACACCTTATAGCTATGGTCAGTCTGGTCAGCTGATGTTTATGACCTGTATGGGATGGGTGGAGAAAGCTCTCAGTTATACTGCATCACACTGGGTACTTTAATGCCTGGAGATGATGCAAGAGGGGAGCAGGGAAGATGGTTTGCTGACAGATTCCTCTTCTCTCCGCTAGGTTATTCTGTCCCCCACATTCCTATGACCTGTGATCATGCACAAGCCCCAAAACAAGCTTGATCAGTGCATGGTTATATGGACACCAGCACACTGAAAAACCCCAAAGCACTCCCTGACTGGTGCTGCAAAGAGTGTTGGTGGCAGGGGGGATGTGCATGGCTGTGCAAAGCTATGAGCAATCAGACAGTTCATTCTTCTTTTAAGAAGTGTTACATGTCCAGGCTGTGGAATTCTGTCTCTTTTTGAAATGTGTTAGTTTAAACAATCTCTGCAGCACACATCCCTTTCCTCTAGTCCTATTTTTTCCCGCACGCTGCAAGAGCTGTTCTGTTCCACTCTGCAGTCAGCACCGAGATTTTTATATAAATGTTACTGAAATGACTCATGGCCACTTCATTATTGCTGCTGTGCTGTGCTGCAGCATTTTCGGTACCTACAGAAATAGCCTTGGATGGAGGGAGGCAGGTAACAAACAGTCTGGGCTGCCTCCAGCAGAGGGAAGTGGAACACAGGCGCTTCCCAGCGCGCTCCGTCCTGCCGCTGTGCAGAGCAGCCGGGAGAAATGGCAGGTCTCGTGTTTGCAGCGCTGAAACTTCCACACGAACATCTAATTTAATCCCTTTTGGTTCCTCACTGTGATGGTCTTACCCTCCCTTTCCCCCAGACCAAACAATGAGGTGTCTCCAAGCTGACTGTTGTGTACAGTAAGACTTAGGAAGTGCTGGGAAAGACAGGTGCAGCCAGAGCTCCAAATGCAGTTTTGGTTTGCAGTGTAAGGTTTTAATAAAATACATTCCAGAGGCTAATTTTAAACCAGGATTAGCTTTTCTCTGAAACTCATCAGCAAAGATAACTGAGGAACACCCTTGAAAAGTCTTGGGCTTTTTACAGGTGCTCCCAGCACTGCCAGCAAGTGAATCCATATGCAGATGCACATTCGTGTTCCTGCACACCAACACACAGCTGAAGGCTTCCCAGGCACACAACTGTGGTTTATTTTTTTTCCTCTCCTTAAACCTGTCACTATCACATCTCTCTGTCACAGGGTTCCTTTTGTGTGTACAGAAACATGCATACATGCTTATACAACGTGAACAAATATGCACTCACATCTCACCCGGAAGTACCCCTCTGCCCACCTCTCCTTGACAGTTACACACTTTAAAAATATATATTTACTATTTCCTTGGCTTCTTGGCCTTTAGAAAGAGTAGAAGCCTGCTGGAGATTAATTTTTGGGGAAGATAATGTCCTTAACCTACACTTCCCTGAACTGCCTTAATACTGTTTGCAAAGCAACCAGATGACTTTGCTTCTTCCTCACCCCACCTAGAGCTCCAGGGAGGTAAGTTTTGCCTTAAGCTTTCAACCTTTTGGTGCACGGATTTCCCACATCGAACTACAGGAGGTGGGTGACAAGATGTTCCTATTAAAGTGAAATCAAGTAGCAAAAGGATTGTCAGCTCAGCAAACCAGAAACATAAAATACTTATCCTTCCTTTATAACATTCCTTCCTGCTCACTACAAGAAAGAAAAAAGAAAAAAAAAAAAAAGTAAAAAAAAAAGTAGTGAAGGGGGAGAAAACAGCAACAGAGAGCAACAGTAGTAGTGGCAATGTCTTGGTTTTATAGCAGGAAATGAATAATTGCTGCTAAAGACACAGCCTCTTTAAGGAAGAGGCTGCTGCAATATCATCGCAACAACTAGCAACCCTCATGTTCGATTACAACAGGTTGAGCCAGTGCCTGCTCCCCTGTGCCACACTCAGAAAAAATACATCAAATGTCTATACCTGAGGCTCCCTCATTTCCTACGCAGAGATCTACCTTAATGCAGGCTTTCCATGGTACCTTTGCCAAGGAGGGGCTGGTGATGGCTTATTTACCGATTCACCTGCTCCTGAGCTATGTGGCTTTTATTTGAATAAATTAAACCGGCTGTTTCAAGTGACGATTTTAGCCTCTTGAGTCTGGACCTAATACTCAAAAGAGCTTTTGCTTTAAACCTGTTTTTCAAGTTTTCAAGCAGCTATCGACAGTATCTGTCAGATGCAGTTCTCTTAAAAGACCTTGATGTCTATAGGTAAGAAAAAATATCATATCATCTGGCTGCCTTAGTTGCTTTTAGGTTTACTATGCATCTGTGATAGACTAAAAGTGGAATGAGGGCTTGCTAAAACAAGGAAACTTGTCTTTTTCTGTTGAGTTGCTGTGCTTGTTTGCTGTGTCTGGGGCCAGATTTTCAGCTGCTGGGAGTTACTTTAAATCCACTGCTAGCAGATACATTTATTTTATAATGCTGTAACAGCACTTTTAATATTCTAGGTGGATAGACATTTGCTTTGCTTTGTGTGACTGATTCTGACTTCCAGGACATTGGTGGTAAATACTTGAAAAACTCTTGTACTTCAGAAGTTTGAGTTTAGTATCTAAAGCGGAAGAAAATATCAGTTTCTGTTCTTGGTGAGAGAGGGTGTTTGTCAATTTTTTTCCAGGATGGCAGCACCAGCAAAATTTCAGGGGCCAAATGAATATTTGTGTAACCTGACCTATCTTTCAGGCAAGGATTTGTATGGTTCATCAGAAAAGCTGGCTGTTGTTATGGACATGGGGTAATTTTTTTCCCTTGGGTGCCAAGGAGAAGAAATAAAAAAACACAGTGTGAAATAGGAAATCATGTCTTAAAAATATGAACAAGAAGACGCCTTTTCTTTTTCAAGCACTTGAGAAAGTTTTAAAGATGTTCACCTGGCACACAAAAACATGACAGGTATTAAATCTGGCATGCTGCTATGGTAAATATCTTTTTCTTTGTAGTTTAGCATTGTTTGTTTTTTTCTCCATGCTGTGCATTATCACTGTATTCAAGCATATTGTGTTTTTTCATATGCAAATACATTTGGAGGGGAGAGAGAGGAAAGCATAAGGATGGCAGAGAGGAAAAAAAGCTGAGGTTCCTTTCTTTGCTGGAGTTGTCATGCATTTGTCAGGACCAGGGTGCAAGAGATGCCAACAGAGCTCTCAGTGATGCTCAGGACAGAAGTGCAGAGATGCATCCAAGCCCGTTTCAGAAATGTTGGCTCACTATTTGTGCTGTGAGTAGCTAGAGCTCATCACACACCATGCTGGGCTCTTCAGTGACTGCAAAATGGTCTCTGACTGGAGATCTGCATGCTTCATCCCAAATAAAATTGGGATAGTTCTGTTGCAGACTAGAGCTTTATTCCAGATCTGGTCTGGTACACCTGAAATCAGAATTTGGACCTAAATAGAACAGTTATTATTAATATTATTATTATTATCACCATTGCTATTATCTCTGTCTAAACAAAATACCACATACCATGACAAAACTGCTGCTTTTATCTCTCTTTGTAATGCCCCAAATCCTGTAATCTAATTGTTACACATCCTTGCTTAAAAGAAAGGCTCAAATATTAGCTTAAGGTTGTAACAGCAATTAGTACTGCAGAAGCTTAAGCAATCTGTGTGGATCACAGGGTTTGCTTACCACATTTTATCAGCAGGTTAGCTTGTGTGTCTTATCATCCGACACTGGAAATCCTGAATTGGGGTGACTTTTTAGTTGCCTGTCTGTCCTGAATATTTGGGCTTTATGTTTTATGCTATGGATGAATGTGCATCAAACACAAGGAAATGTAATAGCGAATGGGGAAAACCAAGTGCTCTGGGAGTGGAATGGTGCTAAATAATGCCCAAACATATTTGGAAGAGGAGTGACAGTGGGAACTGCTTAACTGATGGTAGGACCGAGCCAGAAGTAGGTTTTATTCTCCACTGTTGGATCACAGGTTGCAATTCATTCCCTTACACATCATCTCCCGGCTGAAGGCAGAGGTGAGCAGAGCAGTTGTGCTGCCTCTCGCACCAGGGAAATTCCTGCACCAGAGATTTGGAGGCTGGATGCTCTGACTTAGACACTGGCAAATTGACTGCATGCCTTTACTAAGAGCTTTTTAAACTGAACTTTTGACATGTAATCCAGTTTGTCTTCTGGTGCATCTGTTCATTGGCTGTGGAGAGGGAATAGCAATGCTCCTTCCCTAGGTCGTTCACTGTCCTTGTCCTATTTTTGTACTCTTTCCTTAACCTCTCTCTACTGGTAACCAATAGGCATAGGATTATGAAGACCTTTACTTTTAACCAGAGTGGTTTTCCTTAGGCTTTGAAGGTAAAAGAGAAGGAAAGCCCTCACTGGAAAAGCTAAGTCCAACCCTGTCCTCCAGCACAGGGGGAACAACTAAGCAATTTAGCAATTTAGCAATTTAAATCCCAGCTCCCTTCCCTATAAAATCATACTCTCTGTCCTTCCTTTGCTTCTTCACTTCAATAACACTACTTTCTCTTTAACCTCAGCCCTCAACGCATCTTCATTTCCATTTTTTGTCTACCCTCATAAACACATACTCCCTCTACCAAGGTCTCCTCTCCTCCTCTGCCAACTGCCCGGATGTGTTGTGTGAAGATCCAAGAAGTCATTAACAGGTAGCTGAGCTGCCCAGTTTGCACATTCTGAGTGGCCAGCTGGCAGCCTGAGCCAAGCAATTAGCTAACGAGCTTATACTGCCGCCTTTCACTCAAACGAGCTGTGCTTTGTTGCTGTCTCTCACACCATTGATTTTCACAAAACGTGGGATATTTATATCTTTTAAGCTTTTACCCCTCTAGAGAAAAGGGTGAAATTAGGCACCAGGTTCAGAATATATAGCAGGGTGCAGGACTGACAGATGGGGAGCCAGATGGACAGACAGCACTCCTATAAAAGCCTTATTTCCTTAGGAAAAGAGGCCGTCGGGTCTAAGCAGTACTACTATGGGGTTATAAGATGGGGGGAATATGACCCTCATTAACAGATGTCATGTGTCAGGTACTTCTGCAGAGAGATGTAGAGGAAAATCAAGTGAAGTACCTACTTTTGTTTTGAAGGTGTGAGTTTGTAAGTGTGAAGGTGTAAGTCCTGTTCTGTCTTTGGTAGATTCATAGCAAACTAGCTACTCCTTCAAAAGGAAAAGGGAAAGGAAGGCAGATTTGTCACTAGCTCCATTACTCCTTTGTGTATTGTCATTTAAAGGCATTCGTGTGACTTTTCTTAATCCGACCCAATAGGCTCATGAAACCTTTTCTGATGGTTTCCTTTACCCAGCCCAATAGGATAAATTAAAGGGCATATTAAGACTGTAGTCTCTCATCCTGCAAATGACTGAACCCACCCTCTGACCCAGTTGCACTCTGAAAATGGCTGGATCAGGCATGATCAAGCCTAAAAGGAAACATAGCCTCTGTCTGGGGATTTCAAACAAGAAAAAAAGGATTGGTTTTAAATCTACTGCCTACTGAGTCTTAAACCCACCACTTAAACGTCACTCTTTAAAGCTGTAGTCACTAACTGTGAAAATGCTGCAGTGAAAATTCAGCCTCTGGGGGTTAGTAGTAGTGTTGTTCAGTGGTATTTCAGTTTTTTGACTGTTTGGTCCCTGTTAGACTCAGGATGGAGTAACATTCTGTAGGATCCACCACTTATTTTAGCTAGCCTCTTAGATATGGATGGTAATTTTTGTAGCATCCCTCCTTTGTAGCATCCTCTGGCCCCTAGTGAGATGGCATGTGAGGAGGGGACTGTAAAGGAAGCAAAAAGCGAAATGCCACAGTTGAAAGGATAATCATGTGCAGAGTTGATATGAGAGCAAAACCTAGCTCTGGTGGCTGCCAGATTCCTCCCAGGAAAGTGGGGGGAACCCTTGACTGAGCCAAATTTCCTGCTAAAGAACTGTTGATCAGCAAGGAGGCTTTGAGTAGTCCTCATTGCTGTGTTTATCTGAAGTCTGGATGCTTGTTTTTAAAAACTGACTGCAGCACAGGGCAGTCCTGAAGTGGAGAGAGTAAAAAGCTTCAGAAAATAATGTCTCTCCATTTTTTAAAGTAATCACAGCTAAGGGTATCCAGTACAATAAAACAAGCACAGATGCTACTGGAGCATTTCAGAACAACTTTCACTGCACATTTTCCAGTAATCCAATGTGCCTTCAGTATTAAAAGCTTTGAAATCAACCCTCCTTCTTTTCTTTCCCTGCAAAAGTTCCTCTTGAAAAAACATCAGGTCCAAAATATTCACCCACTTCCAAGAAATGTTTTCATGTCTCTGAGTCCAAAGTTAGTGAAGAAAATTTACTTTAGTAGGATGGCAATCCAAATAACCTGGTTTTATCTGAAAGGATATAAAGGTCATATCAAAATCTCATTGAAGCGCCATCCCAGGCAAAAGAAGTTGCTTGTTTTTGAAATTCTGTTATAGATTAATTTTGCATCTGGTCCCACAATTGTACATTCTTGTTTCTTTGTGACCCCTTACAATGAATAAAGGTAAGACGTGCAACTAGAAATGTGCAGGAATAGATTCATTGCTTTTGGTAATTTTTTTTCCTATGGCATTTTAATGATAAAAGACCAATTTCTGCCCTTGCTTAACCTCCACAACCCCACTGATTTCCTTGTTCATTCTAAATTGTAATGAATGACTTTACACACTGGAGCCCTTTCATTCTTTCTCTTCCAGATTGAGTGTCTCAGCCCAGACAATGGGCTCCTGCCTCCACGAGTGTACGACTGGGATAAAACCACTGACTTTAGCAGACCTGCTCCTTCGTGACTGAGAGCCAAAGCTGGTCTGTGATACACAAATTTTAATGGAGCATAAGCCAGGGAAGAGCATGCAAGTAAGCACCATTTTTAACTCTTTAGCACAGTTTGTGTTTGTATCAGCACTGACTCATGGTTTATATACACAGGGTATGTATTAAATATCGCTGTACTTGCACTGCATATATCTGAGATAATTATGGCTGTTGTAGTACTGGTGGGACTTACAGTCTTTAATGCATTTAACCTCACAACATCTGATAAAGAGAGGAAGTATTTTTATATGTATATTATATATAGGAAACTAAAGCCTAGATAATTTTTTGCTACACCAGGGAACTGAACCTGGATTTTCCGAGCTGAAAGCTTGCACTCAGACTCTTGGTCTGTCTTGGTATAAGGAGTATAAGCAGGCACAGAGAATAGTGCTTCTTGTAAACTGGGGATACTGAACTACTTGGTCGTGATACAGCAGACATGATAAATTGCCTGCTGTTAAAGAAAGTGTTTGGGAATTGTCATGTAGCTACAGAGAGGCTGCACTGTTATTAATGATGCACGAGGCATACATTTCAGCTTATTCTTCCATATCCATATTGACTCCAAAGTGCAAACAATAATACAAACTAGATTTTGCCAGTAAACTAACACAATTTATCTGGAGGACAGAGCAGAAAGTGGGAGCAGAGCCCAGTTTCCCCCTGTTCGTGTGCTATGGTGTGTCTGCTGATGGAGGGAGTCCAGGAAGGGGATTCAGGAAATGTTGATGTTATTTACTTGTTCGGTGAGGATTCATTGAGACAGGCTTTTGGTTAAGCCCTAAGAGATGAACAAATGATGAAAATGTGTGTCAGAGCCAGTGATCTCAGGTCTGCTGTGCTGTTACCACAAGTTCTCCTTTTCTCTCTGTAATCAACCAGTAATGTGCTTACTTTGCCATCTCAAAGGTCAGTGATTGGTTCCATGCATAGAAAGGAGATGCCTGGAGTGAAGGTGTTGGCGAAGTGGAGACTTTATTTTGCTGTCTCAGAGGTCATTAAAGGGGAAAGGAAGTGTCTGCAGTTCAGACCTGTTCTTTTCATAGGACTGGGGCTGTCTATGAGTGAAATATCTGGCTTTTCATTTCCCAAGAGATTCTAGCATGGGAACGGGACTGTTCATAGGAATTTTGCTGTTGCACAGGCATAAATCTAGAGTGAATAATTCAAAGTTAGTCAAGATAGGTGACTTTATAGGACAATAAGGAGATATCACACGCATGTCTGAAACAGCAGATTTCATCACAAAAGTCTTGGGTATGAGTGCAGATTGGCCTTCCAGGTTTTATTTTATTTGAAATATTGTTTGTTATGCTGCAGTAGTTAATTGCAATTTAACAGCAATTCCCATTCACACATCTCTTCTAAACAGGTTCTTATATGTACCTGTTACCTTGGTAGCCAGGTTTCCATATAAAATTCTGAACATTTCATTACTATTAAAAATATAAAAATAATATTTTCCATCCACTCTGTATGGTGGGGTGAGCAAAACTGGATGTGAAGTCACAGTGCATCAATAGGGTAATTATTGTTTGGAGGGGCTTCTAATATACTTATGGCCAGTTGTATTGAAGATGTATTATATTACAGTTGTTCGTGGTTGTTTCACTATGCTCTGTGGATTAAGAAGTATTCTATACTATCCCATGGATCAAAAAACCCCATATTTTACATTTTTAGAGAGGAAAATATGTCTATGAAAAGGTGTAATTTGATCCTCTGGGCAATGTATACTCTTCTTGATGCAGACCTTCCTCTTCCTTCAAAAGACATCAGTGGAATTTCTGGAGAGAAAGGACGAGTCCTCATTCTACTTCATTAGAATGAATGAACTAGTATCTCATTTGCTGTTGGTCACATATGGTATATGCAGCATGTTCACACAATGCCAGAGCACTTACTTGAAGAACAAGTGTTTTCTACTAAAGTGGCCTCCTGAAATGCTTTCCATAGTTTGAAAAAAAAAAAAAAAAAAAAAATAGACACATTTACAGAGTTAATATATAAATAATTCATAGGGAAAAAGAAAATAATAGGCTTATGGAAGGAAGAATAAAGACCTATACACTTACAGGGCCTTCCATCTAATTGCCTATAAATAATTGTCTTGTACATATTACCCACAACAGAGAATGATCTCTGACAGTGTTGCAAGCCTGGATGTCAGCTGTAGAGCTCAGCTGCTGTTTGTAAATGGTCTTAACTGTGCTCTTGATTTTTCAGTGCTTACTGTATATGGTTTTGTTTTATTGGCACTGTACTGTAAGCATATTCTGCACTACGCAAATATAAGAGCTGAGGAGCATATGGGCCGAATCCTGCAACAGTCACTCAGGCAAATGTCCAATTCACTTGATGGGAACTTTTCCTGAGTAAGCAATAGGAAGCAGGCTCTCAGCTCCATCACATGCCTCCACTGATTTCTCAGGCATGACAACAGACACTGGTACTCTGCAAACAGGGAAAGGAAGGGCATTAGGCCCAGTACTCTGAGTAGGTGCTCAGTTCTGTCCTCCTTAAGCCCTGAGATTCACTGAGATGCTACAAAAATAGAATGACCCCCTCCAGAGTTTAGCACCCTGCTAAAAATCAGTTAAAAAAAGGAAAGACTTTTACAAGTGGTAACATTTCTCTGTCCTCACTCTGGAGTCCACCTCATGGTACTAGCAGCGGAGACATCTCTGCATCAATGCAGACTGAGTTAAGTTGTGGCCATCCTTGGAGTGTGGAGGAAGAGAAGGAAAAATCCTCCTCTTTATAAAGAGCCCCTGTGATTTCTGCTCCCCCACAATGCTCAAGAGCTTTGACGAAGAGATGTAACATAACTCAGAACGGGAACTTCAGGATTCAGCTCTGCATCTAACTCTGGTTCAACCCTGCCATCCATCACACCGGAAGGACGTTTCAACCCTCAACTGTGCAGGTGGCTAAAAGCTCTGTCCCACATCCTGATGTCTATGTATTAAACAGACACATGGGCACAGCAAGTCCATTCTGCTGCGACAAGGAAGCTGGTGTGGACTTCAGGTCTGAGTCCTGCAAAAGCTAACACATATCTTTAACTTCTTATTTATCTCCAGTTTTGTCTACACTGCCCAGGACAGCCTGATATACATCAGAGAAGCTGAATTTCTTTGGTCTAGCTACCATGGGAACCATTGCACCAACAATGTTGTAGTTCAGACTTCAGCAAGAGCCCAACAGGGACCCTGGCTGCTCACTTGGGGCTGCTAAAGTGAGCTGGGCTGGGTTTTCAGTGCTAATGTCATCCCTAATAGCTAGACTAACATTAGCAGCGGTACCCATACCTTCCCAAGTCCTGAAGGCATATCCTTTCAGCAGTGCATGATTGGAAACTTAAGCTACAGCCCTTACTCTTGTGCCTCATCTTCATGCACTTTTAAACCAAAATTACTAAATCAATTTGAGGCTTAAAGGTCAAACCCTCCAGACCTGGTTTTGCAAATCTTTTGTAGGTGGCTTTTCCCTTTGTCTTATAAAGGAAAAAAAAAAAGGAAAAAAAAAAAAAAAAAAAAAGGCAAGAAAAAAAAAGCTGTTCTCATCAGGAAATGTTGGCAAAAGGGGTTTAATTACAGAAATCATTGTGCTCCCTATGGAGAAAGCATGAAGAATGGCATATTTCCACATTTGAATTACACATTCATCAAGAAAAGAGTGATTTCCCCTTAAGAATGTTCTGGAGGAGTAGAAAAGAGCATTGAACCCTGGGGTGTGTATTATTTTATATTCTTTGAAAGGCAAATGGCTTCACTTCCATTGATTAAAATATATGAGTTTTTCCCTCTGGATTACTCTCCTGGAAGTATTAAAAAATAAATAAATAAAGAATGTCTTTAACAGTGGCTGCCAGCTAGTGCAGCACCTCTTGGCAAAGGGCTCACTGAACCACCCAAAGGGACTTCTGCTGCTGAACTTCTTCAGAAGAAACCTTTGACCACAGTAAAAGCTGCTACTTTTCTTTGCCTGATGAATGGGGATTTTACAATAGGTGTTTCCACTGTTTTGTTTGAGCAAATGTCAACATGGAAACACAACCAGACACCAGGACTATTAAATGTTAACTTGAGAGGCAGCTCCAGGACTTGCTCTCTTTGCTCTCCTAGAGTTCATGCATTAGTTTTTTCAGTCACCTTGTTCCACAGATGTAGCTGCTTTACAAATTGTGCAAAAACACTACTTGCAAGAGAGTTTAGGCCCTGTTTGCAAGGAGCATTTCAACTGTGGTGCAGGATACAGGCACAATAAGGCAGGATGGTGAACACTGACATTTTGAAATTTACATCTTCATAAAATATGCTCCAAATCAGTATGCAACACACTTCTGCAGCCACACTAATTCAGTGTGAATTGAAGCAGGGGGATTTTCCTAAGCAAAATATTTTTTTTCCCATTAAATGTCTAATGTCTATTGTTGTGGGTTTTTTTTCTTGTTCTTTTTTGTTGTTGTTGTTTTTTTTTTTTTTTCTTTTTTTCCAAAAGCATCATTGTCTGGTTCAGTTGACAGGGAAAGGCCAATTATACAGCCAGTGCTGATCTGTTAAACTTGGATTTACCAACCAAAATTCAAACAAACACAATTCTGCTCCCAACTTGGGTTTACTAGTTTTCTATTAGTAATTTTGTCAGAGTTTAAAAAAAAAAAAAAAAATAGAATACTGACTGGAGGGAACAGACAGGCAAATGAAAGAATTTAAAAACTGCAGGGAAGTACTGCAAACAAGTAAGAGGACTAAGAACAAGAAAAAAAAAAAACACAAAAGTTATATGCAATTGGAAGTGAAGATGTTCCATTTCCTTTCTAAAATCAAATGCAAACTGCTCGTGTGACTGATTTAGTATTGAACAAGAGAGGGAAAATTGCCTCTTGGCATTTACATGGAAATGTTTCTTGTTCAGAAATTTTGGAAGCTTGCATACTGTATGATTTTTTAAAAGCTTATACAATTACCATTGAATTTGGATGAGGTCTATTCCTAACAATATATATATTTCTCAATTAAACTTTGTCCCTCCAGAGACCTAAATTACCTTTGTCTAGAGTCTAGATTCCTAATGTGGAATATATTCCAGAAGCAGTAAGGCCAATGCAAATGTATTTCATTTTTAATATGTATGACTGAAACAGTGAACAGCAGCAGCTGTTCTGCAAAGCAGACCTTTATGTTGAGAACTCTGATTATGTTCTGATTTGCTGTATGTGTTTTTATCCTGATTTCTGGGTTTAGAATAAAACACAATCTCACCTCTCGCTTTCGATAAAGGCTGAAAATTTTAGGGTAAGGAAAAAAAAAGGCAGAACGTGGCACACTTACATCTGGCTGATTTAAAGGTATGCAATGAAGTGGACAATTCCCAGGTAGCTCAAAGCACTGCAGGAAGTCACACAGGCCGTTATGTTCAGCACTCTTCTTAGAATGCATTTTTAGGGCCTAGTCCAGTATCACTCCAAGATTTGTGGTGTCCACACAAACCATGCAGAGACTGTTGCTGAAGAGTTTTCTAGAAGTAAATTTTGAGGAGGGTCTCGAAATAGAACAGTGTGATTATTTGGTGACTGAGAAAACGAGAGTCTGAGTGTAAATAGCAACAGGTGATGAATCCTGGCAGGGCTAAGTTACTGGGGACTTGCCCAAGGTCAGGCAGTGAAGCAGTAGCAGTGACACCAACACGACAACCCTTTCTGCCTTCAGACCATGTTGAATAGCAGGATTAAATAGCCCTATTTCCTGTCACTACAGTTTAAAAACACCCCCTTCCCCCTCCCCCCCAAATATTTAAAGAGCAGAAACTGGTAACCCATTGACCTTCCTCCCAAAGAAGGAACCTTAAATTACACAACTCAAATCTTGCAGGTCTTCTTCCTGAGAATTTGATTTTAATTACTAAACAACACACTATCCTGTAGTAGTATTAGTCGTAATAACAGCAATGACAACAATAATAAGAATAATAATAAAATTTCCTGACAGCACTGTAGATGATGCTCCTTGACCCCAAAAACAAGGTATTATGCATGTTGTCTAACTAGGGGCAGAGAAGGAATGGAGGTTTCCCTCTTTTCATCATGTGCTTAAGCTGGAGCCCACCTGACCCCAGGAAGAGAGAAAGAGGTTCACCAGGGCTCAGACATGAAGGCACCACCCAAGGCAGCTCTTTGTCCCATCCTTGTCCCCATCCCTATCCCCATCTCATTCACATGCTGAAGCCAATGCCCATCCCATCTCATCTCCATGTGCCATGTGCCCGTGCTCAGCCCATACCCACTCCTAACCCATTCCTATTGCATGCCCAAGCACATCCTCTCCCCTCTTAATTACTTTCTAATGTTTGTGTCAACACCAAGCTGGGTGGGAGCATTGATCTGCTTGAAAGTAGGAAGGCTCTGCAGAGGGGCCTGGACAGGTTGGATTGATGAGCTGAAGCCAATTGCATGAGGTTCAACACAGCCATGTGCCGAGTCCTGCACTTGGGTCACAACAACCTCATGCAAAGCTACAGACCTGGGGAAGAGTGGGTGAAAAGCTGCCCAGTGGACAAAGACCTAGGGGTGTTGATCGGTATCGGCTGAATCGGAGCCAGCAGTGTGACCAGGTGGCCTAGAAGAACAACAGCATCCTGGCTTGTATCAGCAATGGTGTGGCCAGCAGAACTAGGGCAGTGACTGACCCCCTGTGCTCAGCATTGATGAGGCCAAACCTCGAATTCTGGGGTCATTTTTGGGCCCTTCACTACAAGAAGGCCATTGAGGAGCCAGAGTGTGTCCAAAGAAGTGCAGTGAAGCTTGTGAAGGGAGCACATCTTATGAGAAGTGGCTGAAGGAACTGGGGTTGTTCAGCCTGCAGCAAAGGAGGCTGAGGGAAGACCTTATAGCTCTCTCCAGCACCCTGAAAGGAGGTTGTACTGAGGTGGGTGTCAGTCTCTTCACCCTAGTAATAAGTTATAGGATGAGAGTAAAGGGCCTCAAGTTGCACCAGGGGAGGTTTAGATTGAATATTAGAAGAAATTTCTTTACTTAAAGGGTTATTAAACATTGGAATAACCTGCCCAGGGAGGTGATTGAATCACTATCCCTGGAGGTATTTAAAAGTGTAGCTGTGGTGCTTAGGGACATAGTTTAGCACCGGACATGATGATCTTAAAGGTCTTTTCCAACCAAAATTATTCTATGCCATGTCCACATCCATCTCCTCTCCACAGTATTCCCATCTCCAAGCCTATGTTGATCCCTTCTCCATACCAAGGCCATGCCGGTCCCTTCCATATGCCCATGTTTTGCACATGCCTTCCCTATGCCTACCCTCTCCCCATGCCCATGTCATGCCCATGTCATGCCCACATCCATGCCTATATTGTCACATGCCCATACCAAGCCTATGCCCATGCCCAGCTCCTCCTTATGTCCATGCCATGCCCATGTCTATGTCCACCCCTGCCCCATGACCATGCTATGTCCATGTCCATGACCATACCTATGCCTGTGTTCCCCCCTGTCCCATGCCTATTCCACAACCATACCATGGCCCTGTCCAGGCCCTTTCCCATGTCACACCGATCCCCATCTCCACCCCATGCCACTTCCCACCCAATGCCCATATCCATGCCACACTCATCCCCTCCACATGCCATCCCCACGCTGTGCCCGAGACACTCCTGTGCTATCCTGCCATGTCAAGACCTGCTGTGCCGTGCCATGCCATGCCATGCCATGCCGTGCCATGCCGTGCCGAGCCAAGCCGAGCCGAGCCAAGCCGACCCCAGCCCAGCTCAGCCGAGCCGCGCCAAGCTGACCCCAGCCCAGCTCAGCCGAGCCGAGCCCAGCCCAGCCCAGCCGAGCCCGAGCCGAGCCGAGCCGAGCCGAGCCGAGCCGAGCCGAGCCGAGCCGAGCCGAGCCGTGCGGTGCCTCCCGCGGGTGCGCAGTCCCCGGCCGCGTGTGCGCAGCTCCCGGCCGCATGTGCGCCTGTCATTCCCAGCCCGGGAGCGCCGGCTCCTGCCTCCCATTCATGTAACCTGTGTGTGTCTCTCTTTCTCTCTGTGTGTAACAGAGAGAGGGAGAGAGAGAGCGAGGCGAGGAGAGGAGGAGGAGGAGGGGGGGAAGCTTTAAATAAAGCCTTTGGATTGCAGCTGCTTATTTTGGGCAGTCCTACCAGGGACGATTCCTGCCAGAAAAGAAGCTGGACCGGTCCTTTTTTTTTTTTTTTTTTAATTATTATTATTTATTTTTATTTGGGTTTTTTTTGGGGGGCGGTGGTGTGTTGCCGAGCTGCCTGCTGAGATGAGCTCCTGGCTGTAGTTGCCCACTTTGGGATCGCTGGACACATAAGTGGCATTTCGCTGGGGGGGAAGCCTGCAGACATGGTAAGCTTTGCTTTTTGCTCCGAAAAGTGCATTTGTGACATCGCCTCCCACCAGTTTACCCTTCCCCCTTTCCTCTTCCCGCTAAACAGACAGGCACACGGGTTGGGGCTGGGGAGAAGCTCCCTAAATCCCTGCTTTTTCCTCCCCACCATCCCTCCCTCTGCCCGGCTTGCTTTTCTCCCCTCGCATCCCAGCCCTCCTACTCCCTCCGCACACAGTTTGCAGCAATTCAGCGGCAGGCAAAGATGCTGCTGGGGTGGCGGGGACCAGCAACCCTCAGCCTGGCAAGACCTTGCTCCAGGGTATGTTTTGGGGTGGCTTCTCCCATCCATTCCCTCAACCCCCCCTGGCCCCAACCCATCCCTCTCCACCCCGAGCGGTGCGGCTGTGCTGGGGTGGGGAAGGAAACAGTGCAGATTCGGAGGCACTGGAGCAAGGATGCAGCTTTAAGATCAATCGATGTTATTTATGTAATAGTAAAAGCGGGGAGGAAGAGGGGGTGGGGGGAGGACGGTGCAGGGGGGGAAGTGCCTCGGTATTTCTCAGTTGCACAAAGCTCCTTTTGCTCTGTCTGAGCCCTCTGCCCCGTCCCTGTGTCCCCATGTCCTGCTGCAGGGTGGTGCATGGTGGGAGTGTGTGTATGTTTACATTTGGATCTGTGATAAGAGTCAGGGATGGGGAAGGGGGTCTCCCATTTTCTACAGGAGGGTGGGTTTGCCTCCAACAAAAAGAAGAAAAATGCTCTTGACTGCAACTTGAGTGACAATTACGCTTCTTAGGCATTAAATGTTAAAGCCCTGCTTCCAGCCATGCCCTGCCAGTATGAAACCCCCCCTGCAAACAGTGTGGCGTTTGAGAAAAGATGCTAGAGTGCCTGGGAGAAATGCAGTGGTTCAGACTCGTGCTCATAGTCTCAGCAATTTGCATTCTGAAATACAAATTTTGGCTGTTGAACATTAAAAAAAAAAAAAGGTTGCTGCCAAAAGGCATTTATTTCTTGGTAGTTGTTTTGATTAAAATATATATATTTTTTTTTTAGGTTTAAAATATCTAAGATACTTTGCTTTGAAATAAGTAGTAGTTAAGGACTGCCAAATCTTTAAAAAATAATAATAAAAAACCCCTTAAAATATTTACAAGACAGGTTGTATTTACTCTTTCTTAACGTGACCATGCTTAGAAATTCACAATGGTTACAACCATCTAAGCACATGATTTGGGGGGGGAGGAAACCCACAACAAAAACATTATACCACATTCTTCCGTGTCTTATGGGATACACAGTCTGAAATACATTTTTCATACAGCCAAAAGAGAGTTAGAAAAAAAACTTACTGACTGGAGAGGCAAGAGCTTTCTACATCTTGAGTACGTTTGCTTATAGATCTTTCAGGAAAGTTCAGTTCTTTATGAAAAATAAAACAAAGCCAAACACCAAAACCATGAATCAAGCTATAAAATAATCTCTCCACCTCATCTTCCTCTTTAACTTTTTGCAGTGAAGTGTAAATGTATAGCTGCAGTATTTTTATTTGCATTTGTATTTTCTGAGAAAAGTCCTGTGTGAAGGGAGGGATGTGAAATGAGAAATTGAGAGCAAAGCTTTGAAGCTGGAAGTTGTCTCTGTGTTTTTAATAGGTAAATTTGTGCTGTAACCTGGCAAGTTGGGAGTGGGCTGCTCCCTGCTCTGGGACACGGGAGTGGGGCAGGGGAACTTGGCAGATCCCAGCCCATCCTAACTCTGTTTCTTTCTGCTTCGCTGGACCCTAATAAAATTGCTTACAAGTAGGGTGGCCCCTCCCCTCCTAGGGAAAGTGCTCTGCTCCCAACATGTGTGCCAGATGTGCCTGCAAAACCCAAGGTTTACTCTGTGTACTGTGCCAGCAGCCCACACGTGCCAGCTGCACCCTGCGCCCGGCGAGGGCAGAGCATCGGCCATCAGAAACCCGAGCATCTCCCCACTCCTCTGGGGGAGGCTGGGGCTGAGCCAGTGATTTGTATTTAATTTATTTCATTGGCCTCTTCAGAGCCAGGCACCTCCCACTCCGGCGTCTGAACCCGTAGCACTTTTATAGGCTTGGGTGGAAAAAACAGGGAGTGTATAAATATACATATACATATATATATATATTTTTTTTTTAATACGGTGTGTGTGTGTGCGTTGGGGGCATAAAGGCAGGAAGACGTGTCTCTGCTGCACTGTTTCACAGTGAGACAAGCCTTCCAAGCAGCTCACTTGGCTCAGCCCGTGTTAGAAGGCTGTAGGATTTTGCTGTTCCGTGGCCATTGCGAGCTGCCCTTTCCTGTTAAATTCCCAGCTCCCAGCCTATACCGCGCTGCTGGATCAATCCTTGCTGGTGCGGGCTGTTTTGTGGCCGTGAGGATTCCCTGCTGCCTTCCTGCCTTAGGAACGTGACTCCCAAGCCAGCGCATGGGCAAGGAAAATGACGGTCTGTGCTGGTTTCCAGCAGGTTTGGGGACACGGAGGGGAGCGTGAGGTCGCGGTGTGTGTGGCCACGTGAAAATGTTACCTGGGCTGTGCTTTCCTCAGGGTCCAGGACCACTGCTCTGCACTGGACCACCCTGGGAAGGGGCTCTGCACCCACAGCTGGGGCAAGGGAAGGAGAGGAGGTGCCTATGCAGACAACCTGTTTCAGTTTTTCGATCTTTTCCCCCCAAAAAACCTCAGAATTGGGAGTTAGTGCCGCTGCACTGAGATGTGTGAGGTTTCTGCAGCGTCTCCCACCTCTGTGCCTCACCCTCCCTTCCTGTACATGTGTGCATGCATGTGTGCACATCTTTACAAGGGGAGATTTTCAATTTGTCTGTCATGTATTTGTGTGATCTAGATAAAAAAAAATAATAATGTTTTGGTGGAGAAAGAGAGTCTTTAGTGTAGAAGGTTCTCAGGCTAGTCTTTGGCAGGGGAAGGGGGAAAAGGCAAAAGGTGCACAGAAGTTAACTTCATACTTTCCTTTTTTATTAGCAAGGGATCCTGGTTTAGAAAGGCTTTTCTGGGGAGAATTTGCCTTCTCTGATTTTAAAGGCTAAAGAAAATATATTGAGAGAAGATAATAAAACTGTTCATCTGGTTTTGGTTGGGGACAGAGGGGAGATACATCCCCCCCCCAAATGATTTATTTTGCTACATGAATGGAAAAAGGGACTCATCAGTCTGGTTTCAGTGGGTCTGGGAAGGGCTGAGATTTGCACAAAGACTTTTTTTTGGAAGTCCTTGTAGCTTAATTATTTTACTTGGCTCATGTAAATTAGATACTTTGCTTTTGTTTTGGTGAGCAGACAGTGCACTGGCAAGAGAAAATGTTGTACTCTTTTGTTATACAAAGTGAGAAATTTTATTTTATTTTATATTATTGGTTTCCTGAAGTGCACAATAACTGAAATGTTATTTCATTTCCTTTACAATATGTACATTCTTCCAATTAAGAGCCTGCTCTGATTATTTTAACCTGGTAGTTTACCATTTCTCTGCTCAGGAGAATAAAACATTGAGTTCTTGCCCTTCAAAATAGCTGAGATGTGTAAGGAAAACTGCCTTTTTCCCTGGGAAAGTCATTTCCAGTTCTCTTCAAGTTCCCGCTTCACTGGTTCATTTTCTGACAGAATCACATCCTTGCAAGCAGTAGAACCATGATCTTACGTAACTTGATGTTTCCAGATCAAAAGTTACAAATCTTGCAGTAATACCATGATGAAAGAGATTTGGCAAGATGAATGTTGCATGACACGTGATTTCTTATTAGGATTTCAAATCAAGGCGGCTTTAAAAATTTATGGAGGGAAAAAGAAGAATTTAAAAAGACGAATAAACAAAGTCTTGCTCATTTGGTATCTCCTCTAATGTCACTTTCTCTTTTTATCTTATCTCTGTAGGCACTTGAGACTTTATTTTTTTCTTTTTCAAAACAAACTCTGCTGTGCTTGAGAAATGTGTAATTGTAATACCAGAAAGTGAAGCGGCTTGAAACTCTCTCTCAGATTTGATTCAAGGAGATGAAACTCTGTAAATCAATGTCAATTCAAATTTTAAAACTGGCTGTTACCTGCCCTGTTACAAGGTCTATCAACATAGCTTATTGTAACTAAAAGCTAAAATATTCTGTTTCTGCTTTGAACTGACAGATTGGCACTGCTGGGCACTTTGACAGAGTAAAGTGTACCACCTGCCAGTGAACTGGGTATTTTTGGATCCTTGTTTCAGAGGAAAAGTAATGATTTTTTTTTTTTTAATAAAAATATATTTATTTTCTCTTTAATGTAGATGAAAAGGAAAAGGAACCATGGAGAAATTTATTCTGTATCAGTATAGCTTGAGGAGTGGTACTGTAGTGTGGCTGTAGGACTTTTTACTCAGGAGTAAATACATGTTTTGCATTACTCTGTGCCATTTCACCATCACTGTGCTGATAGTCAAATCATTTTCCTAGAAATGTGTGGGGTTTTTTGCCAGTTGTCCTGAAGCACTCTTCCTGGAGTATCTTTAAAGGCAGAATTGAAATCTGAATAATAGAGTAGGTTTGCTTGGCTATGTGGAGTGACAAACACTTCTTTCCCAAAGTTCAGCTTTGTTGGGAAGTTTGAGCCTTGCTCACCAAAAATCTTAAGACTTTATATTAAATTGCTGTGAATGAAACTGTTTGTGCTGTAGGGGGATTCAAACTTCATTGCATATTGTCCTGCTGGGTATTAGAAGAGGTGATTTTTTTTTGCTTGGTTTTGATTTTGCTTGGGTTTTTTTTGTTTGTTTTTAATGTAAAGAAGTCTGTGAAAGCAGCAGATGTGGAAATCCATGTTCTTCCAGTGTGTTAGCAGCCAGAAGGAGGCAAATGCACTATGAAGCAGAACAGGGCTGACACTTAACTTTCCTTTTCCAAGTAAGGCTTACTTTCTAGGATGTGACACTTCCTTGTTCTTTTAAAAGAGAGAAGGGAGGAAGAAGAGAGGAGTTACTGGTGGTCAATACATATGGAGGAGCTTGCTGAATCACATTTATCAGTCCATTTAAAAGGAGATGATTCAATTAGATTTCATTGATATCTTCTCAGGGTTTAGTGAAATAGTCTTCATTACAGTCTAGGAAAATCACTGCCATCCAGAATCCTGCTTCATCACTGTAACTTGTGCTAAGGCACTGGTAGTAAATGTGCTACCCAGGCAGTAATAGCAAACATGAAAGCATAAGATGTCTCACTGCCCATTGATACAGGTTTTAGGTTATTATTCAGTGCTGTTTTCTCTTTAAACACTGAGTAGAACATTTATTGCTTGCCTGCTCGTGTTTGCACACACTGGGTCTTCAAAGCATTTTGGGCATTGATCAGTTAAACAATCAAAAGTTAGAAAACAGAAGGATTAAATCTCATTTTACTGCTCTAATTCAGCCCTGTGTTTTGTATGCAGTAACGGCTTACAGGTTTTGTCTTTTTCTCCTGGGGTGTATTAGAAAGGGTGTGGTTAGTAGGTCAAGAGAGGTTCTCCTCCCCCTCTATTCTGCATTGGTGAGGCCACATCTGGAATATTGTGTCCAGTTCTGGGCCCCTCAGTTCAAGAAGGACAGGGAAGTGCTTGAAAGAGTCCAGCGCAGAGCCACAGAGATGATTAAGGGAGTGGAACATCTCCCTTATGAGGAAAGGCTGAGGGAGCTGGGTCTCTTTAGTTTGGAGAAAAGGAGACTGAGGGGGGACCTCATCAATGTTTACAAATATGTAAAGGGTGAGTGTCAAGACGATGGAGTTAAGCTTTTTTCGGTGATGACCAGTGATAGGACAAGGAGTAATGGATACAAGTTGGAGCATAGGAGGTTTAAGATGAATATCAGGAAAAATTTTTTTACTGTAAGAGTGACAGAGCACTGGAACAGGCTGCCCAGAGAGGTTGTGGAGTCTCCTTCTCTGGAGACATTCAAAACCCACCTGGACACGTTCCTGTGTGATGTGCTCTAGGTGACCCTGCTCTGGCAGGGGGGTTGGACTAGATGATCTTTTGAGGTCCCTTCCAACCCCTAGGATTCTATGATTCTATGATTCTATTATTCTTCCCCTGAAACTCCAATAAATGCACTGAAAATCCTAAGATTGCTTAAAATTTTCAGTCTAGTGCTCTACCTTCTGGGGAATATTTGGTCCATGCATAAAATCAGTCTTGGCCTTCTATATCATACTGTATGGAGGGAAAGAAAAGCCAGGATACGTTTCCTGAGCAGTAGTGTCTTCAAGTATTATCTATCCATATGAAAGCCAAGTCCTGAAGGCCACCAAACCATAAACCATCTTGTCCACTGGGTCCCCTGGATTTAAAGTGCCCAATGTTATAAATGAATGGAACCCCTGAATTTAATAATGGACATTTTTCAGTATTCTGCCAGTTCCTACTTCAGTTGATGCTGAAAACCATTTGGTCCTCACCTGGATAACATGAAGAATAGGAAGGGAGAGTTTGGTTAGTCAAAAAGCCTTTGGAAGTAACTGCAAGAAGTGGCTGGAAAAACTGTGCATGAGAGATGCAGGAATTTGCTTCCTGCTTGTTGATACACACAGTATTGGCTGGTTGGACTTGGTGCAGCACAGATCCTGTTAGCCAGGAACATACAAATGCTGCTGTTCTAGAAAATTGCCCTTTGTGTGGCTGAGTTGAAGGTATGGTCAGCACTTTGGCACAGGCACAAATTTTTGTGCTAGAAAGTAGAGAACAATCTCAAGAGCTGATCTCACGATGCATTCCTGCAGACAGAGCCGTGATTGGGGGTTACTTATGGTGCTAAAGCAAAGCAAAGTTCACACGACCTTTAATTGCTATTGTGGGTGTTTGACACGTAAGCAGACTCTGAGCTATCAAGATGATCATCCAGAGGTTGCAACACAATCAGCTTTGACACAGTTATGAAACACTGGGTTGAAGTGACTTGCCCAACATCGCCCACAGTCTTTGGGCATCGTTTGGCTGCCTCAATCTGAAACTCATTCATCCTTGTTCCCTCAACCTCTGCTCAGTCACTACAAGCCTTCCAGGTCTGCAGCGGGTAAGATGGGGATCATAAACTTCATTTTCTACTCCTCAGACTCACTGCTTCATCTCCAGGCTGGCTTGGATAAAACATGATCTTGTGAATAAAGACTGCATCGTAATGTCAGCAGATGGGGCATCTGATGAAGGCAACTTTCATAGTGTTTTTTTCTTAAATTCTGGGCCTCAGATGTACACTTTTAAATTGTGTTATTGGTCTGTTAGTCTAGTCTTTGTTGTATTGGTTTTTTTAAGTCTTGCAAAAGACAGTTGCTTTGTCACATTGCATTATTTTGGTATTTTCTGTGTCAGTGGCTTAAATTAACAGATCATTATTGCTTGGTTTAACAGAATACTCTGTTCCCATAAACAGAACCCTCCCTTTCCAGCCTGCTCAGTCTGGTCCACTCGTCATCTGCCTCTTCCAGCTCTTTTCTGCAATCACATCTTCACCCCTCTAATCCCTGCTCTGCAGGTCTCTCACGCCAACCTCATTCAGCTCCTCCCAGCTGGGGATCATGCCGAGCACAGGAAAGCATCTCCAATTTCAGTTCTGATCCTCTGATGCAGACCTGGCATGTCCCACAGAACAAAACATCTTGTTTAGTTCCACACAGGTGGAAGTTTAAGTGATAGAAGCTGGCAAATATGTACAAATGCACCCAGGAGCATGTAGCGATGGTGTTTTTATCAAAGATATCTAAACTTGGCCAAATTCACACAGATTCACAGAAAAATCATTAAAAGAAAAACCAGTTGTGTCTCAGGCAAATTTCAAGCCCTTGCTCCAAAGTCCTAGAGATCCCAAAGGAGGTTTTAGAGAGAAGGCTAAAGGCATTTTTTAACATGGGTGAAACAACATATTTTTCCCTAGCCTTGTTCTCAGAATCCGCTGAGCTGTTTTGACTGAAATTCTCCAAAACACTTCAGCCTGAGGCAGACAGCTGGCATGGAAATTTTCAGCCCAAACAATTTGCTTAGTATAGTTATGAGAAATGGAGAATACTGTTTTATTAGTAAAGCTGCCTTGCTCTTCCCATAATTGACAGCACTACCAACTTTGCCATTCCCTAATAAACAGATAACTTGAGATTTTGTTCCAAACTAATTCTGTGTTTGTGTGTTTGATAGATATTTTTATATATTGAAAGTTTATTATAATACTGACACATGCATTTCAGCATATGTTAGCAGATGATGAAATCTGAAGCTTCCTGGAAACTGAAGTGAATACAATTAATGAGAATCCCACAAAGCCGCATCAAAGAGAAACAACATCGCAGGATTTGTAGAATGGGATTAAGCCCAAAGAAATCTCAGAGGATCTTGCATTGACAGAGCAATCACACAAATTCCCACATATCCCACCTTTGGGTTCATGGTCCTTCTGACAGGAGAATTCTGATTGAATACAGCAACCTTTTATTGTAACAGGAACTGTTTCAAATCACAGCCAAAAAGCAGGATGGGGGGGGGGGAGGCGTTTTAAGCAAACTCCTTAAAGTGAAAGAGTAGTTAATTGTCTTTTTCTCTGATCAGCTTTTTTCTTTTTTTATCATAATCACAGGTGACTTGCTAAGGCTGTAGTTTCGCATCATAGCCATTCTCAAGACCTATTGCAATGCAAGAGGAGGGTTCCTGCTGTCCCCCTCTCCTGTCCTTCTAATGTCGCAGAATCACAGAATTGTCAGAGTTGGAAGGGACCTCTGGAGATCATTTAGTTCAACTCCCCTGCTAAAGCAGGATTGCCTACAGCACATTGCCCAGGACTGCATTCAGGCTGGTTTTGAGTATCTCCAGAGAAGGGGCCTCCACAATCTCTCTGGGCACCCTGTTCCAGTGCTTTGTCACCCTCATAGTAAAGAAGTTCCTTCTCATATTTAAATGGAACTTCCTGTGCTCCAGCTTGTGCCCATTGCCCCTTGTCCTGTCCCTGGGCACTACTGAAAAGAGTCTGGCTCCATTCTCCTTGCACCAACCCTTTAGATACTTAAAGGCATTAATAAAGTCTCCCTTCTCTTCTCCAGGCTGAACAGTCCCAGCTCCCTCAGTCGTTCCTCATAAGGGAGATGCTCCAATCCCCCAGTCATCTTTCTTGTCCTCCGCTGGACTCTCTCCAGTAGTTCCCTGTCTCTCTTGAACTGGGAAGCCCAGAACTGGATGCAGTATTCCAGATGTGGCCTCACCAGGGCAGAGTAGAGGGGGAGAATGACGTCTCTTGAGTTATTGGCCACACTCCTCCTTATGCAATCCAGGATTCCATTGGCCTTCTAAGCAGCAAGGGCACATTGCTGGTTCATGGATAATTTACTGTCTACCAGGACTCCTAGATCCTTCTCAGAACTGCTTTCCAGCAGGTCGACCCCTAACCTATACTGGTGCCTGGCATTCTTCCTTCCCAGGTACGGGACTCTAAACTTACTCCTTTTGACCCTCATTAGGTTCTTCTTTTCCCAGCTCTCCGGCCTGTCCAGCATTTTGGAGATGGTGGTGTTAGGTCATAGGTGGACTTGATGATCTCAGAGGGCTTTTCCAGCCTCAGTAATTCTGTGATTCTATGATAAGGTTTTTGAGTAGTCTCCATGATTCAGGAGAGGTTTTTATGGGCTGCCAACCGTTTACCACCGTTGTGCTGCTATGAAGCCTAATTTTATTCATATTAAAATACAGAGTGCACCTTTTCATTCTTCTATCTTCAGGACATTTTTTTGGGCCATCCTGCTCAGTAGCACTGAAGCAGTTATCCTCTATCAATTTGCTAGATTCTTTTTGAACCCAGTATGTAGTTGTGATGGCCACAATGTCCTTAAAAAAAAACACTTTCAAGATTTCAAATGATACAGTGAGTGACAAATTCTTCCTTTTGTTCTGCTACAAACCCACAATTTGGAAATTTCTCCTTTGAGGGTTATAGGCATCATGATTTAATAGCGGTCTGTTCCTCCCACTTGTTTTTTTTCCATGCTGAAAATCCCTCCTCCATCTCTCCTGCAAAAGTCTTTCTATGTTCCAAACAATCTTTGTAGGCCTTTTCTCTGTCTTTTTTAATGCTACTATATATTTTAGAGATGAGTTGACCAAAAAGGCCTGTGGCTGCAAAATAGGAGTTCATCACTTGCTCATACAGCGCCATCCTGATATTTTCTTCTCCTTTCGTTGTCTCTGTTTTTCCTACCATATCCCAAGATTTTCCTTGCATGTTTGACTGGCACAATCAGAGAGCCAATATTGTAGAGGACATCCCATGATGATTCCCCAGACACCCTCCTGTGTTCTAACACTTAATTTAGAGCCCACATTGTGTATGTTTTGTTAGAATTGGTTTTCCCTTTATGCTTTTATTGACACTCAATTTCATCTGTTGTTTTCATCACCCCGCTAGTTAGTATTGTGAGAGTAGGTTGTGGTATAAGACTGGAGGCTTTGAGAGAGAATCAGAAAGCCCAACAATGAAAAAAGCTCTTATTTTTACTTTTACTCTTGTCCTGGGGATAGTCTGAACTAAAGATAATGAACAAAATATGCTTGATATCAAGTATAAACAACCAGCCTGCCTATCTTGTGACATCTGACTGTGAAGTTGTCTGTGTCTCAAACAGTTTTTCTTCTCATTGACAGCATCTGTGTCTTTTTTTCTTAGGCTTCTTTCTAGTGAGCATTTACTTTTACCTCAAACAGCAACTTAGACCCCTTGCTTCATCCACGCTTGAGCACCTGAGTGCTGAACCAAGGGACAACTTAATGACCATCTTCTTACATCCTAACATGTTTCCCCGGCATCTCCATCTCTAAATTTCACTTCTTCCAATCCTAAAATCCAGGCCCTGCAAAGATGTCTAGGCTTTGGAAATTTTTTATACTCTCCTGATTTTGCTTTTATCTTGCAAGAAGGTGTAAGCAAAGCCACCTGTCTGTCACTTCAGGCCCTGTTTGTTGACAGGCACTTGGGTCTGTCTGAACAGCTTGCTTTAGGGCTTGAGTTTTACAGGTTATTATTGCTGGTGCTGTTCACCATATTAGTTGGGATTGGAAGGAATGCACAAATGACTCATATAGAAGTTCCAAACCATTGCTTACATCCTTGCATACCCCCCATATGTTTTAAAATGTCAGCTGTTTCTGGCTCTCTGTGCCAAACACAGCTGATCACAGGCTCCAGAGAACAGTGTTATTGTACACCTGCATCCCTTAGTTTTGTAGTACTTTATACAGTCTGCATAATTAATGCTTTGTTGTATTTTATATATTTATTTATTTTGGCTGTTTATGTCTTCTCCTGAGATTGTCAGACAGCAAGTGTCTCGTTGAGAAGATGGTAACAGCAAAGAAAGGGATGTTAGAAGCTGATACTGAAAAATAGATCTTTTGGGAAGGTGGCTTTGGGAGGGTGAGGAAATGAGGGAATTCCAGGAACACACAGACCTGTACCAGCACTTTCAGTCCTAGAGCTGGATTGCTGCAGCCAGTGCTCTGCTGTGCTCTGTGCAGTGGAGATGGTTTGATCTTTTTTTTTTTTTTTTCCTTTTGGGATTTTTTTACCTCTTTCAGAGCATGGAAGGCTAAAAATTCTGTAACATATCCATTATGCATTAAAATAAAAAATAAAAATAAAATCAGGATTTTTTTTTTAACTTGTCAGTTACTATTTCATTTCCCCACACCCTGCCTGAGTGAAGCTGCTGATCAAATGTATGTGTGTGGGCACATATCTTCATCTGTGAATACTCCTGGTCGTTTCTCTCTCTTTCCCTCTGTTCAAATGAAAATACCTTGAGCTAACTTTGCTCACCTTGCATCATGTTTCTTTGCATATTTCATGAAGGCCTTTTTTAAAAATGTGCACTGCTGTTGTAGACTGAGTGTTTAGAAGTGGACATTCCCAGCGACAGACGTAATGAAAGCTGGTCACATCCAATCTTGCTTGAATCCCCAAAGCAGTGCAGCACTTTAACCTAAACCAGGGCCAGATCCAAGGATCATTATTGTTAATTCAGAGGCTCCCGTTGGTTTTAATGGGCTCTGGATCAGACTTTTTAACTCCTGCTGTGGAACTGTGCTGGCTTCCCCAGTGCAGAAACACAAAATGGCCATGAAAATTGAAGGCTGGTTTGGAAATGGATGTCATTTCAACTGCTGGACTACTTGAGCATATGAGACTGGGGGGGGTGATGGGTTTGGGGTTGTCTTGCTGTTTCCAAGTAAGTCAAAGTTCCTGTAATGAAAACGTGTAGAGTGGTGTTTTGTAACTATTTTTATACCTACATCAGACTTGATGCTAGCAGCTCTGAATTATTTAATGTTTTTCTTCCTCAGCTGTCCTCTCCAGTGGGTTCCCATTGCAGGGCTGCAAGAGTTGTTGTGTAGTGAACACTGCAGCAAGCAGCCTGGCATTGTCTGCTGGGGGAAGGTGGGAGGGGGAAGTTGCCTAGTTTTGTTTTGTTTCATTTCTTTAATCCTATTTTATCTTTCACTTCCTGGTGAGAGGGACATCAGGCCAAAGTATTAAATCACACTGACCAGCATGGGCTGAAAATGAAGAACATGCTAGTTATAGACACAAGTGGGGAGTTTTCTGCATAAACCACTGAGCACTGGTATCTGTCATCTAGGAGGAGCCAACTATTTAACATTCAGTCCATTCAAAAAACATTATGATGTCCCAAGGGTAATTTAAAACCACATCTGTTAGAACCATATGTGGGGGAAGTACACTTTTTCTTTTTTTTTTTAAAGTCCCAAGTTATCATGCTTGTAGGGTTATCTTCAATGTGGGCCTCTTTCAAAATGTCAGACTGACAGCCATGCAATGCCTGGAACAAAAGAACTAAATGAATTGAATTCTTATCTTTTTCCCTTTGTAATTAATGTGTGGGCTTTTATTGGATATCTGCAAGTAGACATCCAGCTTTGAAAAGAAACCCTCTATAGATTGGGATCATGCCTCATGCCTCCATTGTCTATAACATGATACTTGTTTTTCTATCTAAGATATTGGATATTTCACACTTTTCTCATTGCTGTTCTTCCAGCTTCCCTTTAACAATGTATGTGCCCTTTGTAAATAGCTCTTCTAGACAGTCAGGGCATCTAATTTTTTTACTTTGTGGAATTACCATTGGGATATTCTGCCATTAAAAATAGAAGAGAAAGTTTTGTTTTCAGTGCATCTCATCATTATTACCTGATCAGTACTAACTGGCATAACCTTGAGATCCTTACACCTATCTTAAACAGTACTAATGGCATATCTGACACAGCTACTGGAGGCTGGCTTCACAGAACCCTCAAGGCAAAGTATCTGCTATAGGTCCTTTATTATACAGTAGGCAAAGTGTTCTGTGTTGCCTATACATACTTTGCCATGTCCCTGCATATTCAAGTCCCATTTAATCACAGATAAACATAAGTACCTGAGTGAATTGTTTTCAGAGAAGGGTAACTGGTGGCAAACAGTTGTACCTCTAGAATTCAAGCAGGGAAGTTAAGGGAGATACTTATTCTCTCACTCATGATGCCTTCTCCCTCTGTTCGATAAAATCTGGACAAAGTTGCATTCCTGAGTGGCTGGTAAGCACTGTCTTTCTCTCTGTGCTTCTTGAGACTATGCACTGTGTAAGTGGTAAAGTGTACAGAGGGATCTGGAGAGGCTGGATCAATGGGCCAAGGCCAATCATATGAGGTTCAACAAGGCCAAGTGCCAGCTCCTGCACTTGGGTCACAACAACCCCAGGCAATGCTACAGACCTGGGGAAGAATGGCTGGAAAGCTGCCCAGTGGACAAAGACCTAGGGGTGTGGATCAACAGCTGGCTGAACATGAGCCAGCAATGTGCTCAGGCTGATAACATCCTGGCTTGTATCAGCAATAGTGTGGCCAGCAGGACAAGGGCAGTGATTGTCCCCCTGTACTTGTCATTGGTGAGGTCACATCTTGAACACTCCCTTCAGTTTTGGGCCGTCTCTCTACAAGAAGGCCACTGAAGTGCTGGAGTGTGTCCAGAAAAGAGCAATGGAGCTGGTGAAGGGTCTGGAGAACAAGTCTTACAAGGAGTGGCTGAGGGAGCTGGGGTTGTTCGCCCTGCAGAAAAGGAGGCTGAAGGTAGACCTCATTTCTCTCTCCAACAACCTGAAAGCCTGGAACAGGCTGCTCGAGGTAATGGTGGAGTCACCATCCCTGGAGGCATTTAAAAGCTGTGTAGATGTGGTGCTGAGGAACATGGATTAGTGGTGGACTTGGCAGTGCTGGGTTAATAGTTGGAATTGATGATCTTAAAGATCTTTTCCAACCTAAATAATTCCATAATTCTATTTACATTATATTGCCCCTGTTTTTTGAAGTCGAGTTTTAAATGTGAAGAACGGGGCAGTTGTGCTTCAGCTGTGATGTTCAGGCTGTAACAACCAATACTAGCATCCAGGCTGGGATTCCCTGTTGTTAACTAAAATTGTGCATGTGAAGTGATTAATATAGAGCACTCTCTGACCTCAAGGTAATACTCTAAACTATTCCCCTGTAATAAATGGTAAATAACTGCTCTGATGATCCTTTTATATAAGTATCAAATGTTTGGTCTTGTTAGAGTCCCATAGAAATCTTGGCCCTTCCTTGAAATAATGGATTTCCCCGTTAAGTGCATCCACATCTGTTTGCAGTATCAGGCTTTCTTCTCTTTTTCCTTCAAAAACAGGCTGAGTCTCTCAAAGAGAAATGTTCAGAAAGCAAATAGATAAGCCTGCAAGTTGCATTCATGAAACCACCATTCATGAGCGACACATCTTCCCAGTGGCATTTACAGCATGGCATATTGTGCATCTCCCTCCAGCTGTCTTTTATGCACCAAGCGATGAATTTCTTGGCTGAACAGCATGTTAGTGATCCTGATGTACAAAGCACCTGACGACTGAAGAGTTAAATATGTAACTCTAAGTAGCATGCCTACTTTGATGGGAGGCATTGTATTGTAATTTCAGCTCTAATTAAAGTGTAGTTGTAGGCATGAAATACCTCAGTCTTTCAGGAACCTGTGTAAATCTCTGAAATTAGGCTGGTTTTTGTTGTCTGAATGTTTTGGCACAGTTGCACCATTGCATATGAAGTTTTATGAGAAGCAATATAATGAAGATGGTTTTGCATGTCAATGAGCAGCCTATTTTGATTCATTGTGGGTTAATCGAGGGCTGAAGTTAAATCAGAATGGGTTAATTTCTTCTTGGTTTAAAATTAAACTCCACTGTGTCCTGAAAAACGTACACCTTCCTCTAGTGAGTTTGATGTTCAAAAGGTTTTGTGGGGTTGATTGCTTCCAGATAAGTAGGAAAGTAGCTATGCTGAAAAAAAAAAATTAATTTGAATGACATGGAGGGAAAATGTAGAGGAAAAAAGGGAAGAAAACTATAAGAGAAACAACATATTTTGTGTTTCTGGCACAGTGTACTTCAAATTCTTACTCCCTGTCCTCGTGTGATCCCTGAGCACTTGATGGATGACAAAGATAATTGTTGATCATTTCAAGAAGCTCTGCCAGTAACACATACCAAATATAATTAAACCTCCAACTTTATGCTTTTAAATACATTTTTCACCAAATATGCCACTTAACTACTTCTCTGTCAGAACAGGAGGACACAAGGTGTTTTGGGTCCTGTTTTCCAGCCATACTTAGTGCAGCATGTGAGGATTCATTTTCAAAATAGTTCCCAATTTCTGTTAGAGCATTTCACCTTTGAGATTTCATGGGAGTCATTCTGGAACTTCATGAAAATTGACACAAATGTTGCCTTTACTTGTTAGACTTCTTTGCATGGTGTAGTTGGACTAGCTCCAGTAATTCCTGTCTCACTAGGTAACACACTGTGCATATCCCACAGCTGGGATGACAAACAAGGGAAGTTGAATCTCATTCATCTCTGGTTTTAACTCTATGCCTCTGGTGTAGATTTCAGGCTAATTCCTTGAAGGATGGCTTTTAAAAATATTTCTTGTTAAGCTGTTCATTCCATGCAAGGTTACAGTTCTTCTGTCTACATTACAGGCAAAAAAATTGACTGTGATCAACTTTGATGCAGCTGTGATCCTACTCAAAAAGAGAGTAGATTCTATTCTTCTCTCTAATAAGTTAGACTGCCCATGACAATATAATTTTGGAATGACAACCCTCAACCAGAGGCACCACGTTTAAGGGAAAAGAAGGAGCAACAACAGATTGATATTGAAAGTTAACACCTGAGGGGCTCTCTCAGTACAGCCTGGCTGTGGCTGTTGATGTCTGACTGTCCAGAACCCAATTCCACTGGGACACATATCACGATGCACTTCACTCCCTCCTGGAGCATGAGGGCACGGTCCATTAGCTGACACTTGTTTTTACAGCATATGTGCTAGACAGCTTGGGCGGGAGCTGAACAACCCCCAGCCTGCACATCGTGTCCCACAGGGCAAGTTAGTTGATCCCTTTCCTGTCACTGTTTCTTGGCTGTTGCAGAGACACATCTTCCCCACTGTTTCATCAAAGGACATGCTCCCCAGCCCTCCTTTTCCAATTCCTTGTGCTTTAGCACCGGTTGGAACTCAAGTTTGAAACATAAATATAATGCAAGTCTAAATGTCTTCATTAGACTACATATAGATGTAGGTACATTAATTAGTCATTAAGGACACAGTTTGACCTTAACAAGTAGATTAAAACAGGGGATATAGGGATTTCTGATCAGTTTGCATCTCTGATTTGTCACTAAGGAAAAGTCAATTGCATTTTGGTCTCTTAATTTATTTGTCCAGACAAAAAGTTTTCTAATAAATTCCCATTTGTAATAACTTCCTATTTCCTCTTTGCCAAATCATTTTAGTGTCCTGACAGGTCTGTCTCTCATCCTCTTTGCCTTTAATATACTACTGCAGTGGCCTGACAGCACTTGTTTTAGGCTAAAGAAATTCAGTGCATCATTCTTCATATAAAATTATTAAATGGGAATCACATTTGCAGTCAAGCTGGGAAATAGAAAACTAGTTGACCTGTCTTTGGGGCATTTGGTTTTATTAGGCTTCTTACATGTGTTTACTTTGATCACTTCAGTGCTATCCTAGAAGATGATTCTAGGCCAGACTGTAAAAATGTCAGTTTCTACAAACACGTGCACAAAATCCTTTCTAAATTTGTCAGATCTTCTCAGTTACAAATCCATTGTCCTGTATGAGGCAGAGAATCGTTACTTCCACTTGGAAAAGATAAGCCATTTAGCTGTCAGGAGCTCTTAGCATCCAACATATAACACACCGTGTTCAGTGTAGAAACACTCCCAAATCTACATGTTTTGGTGGAGAATTATGGATCAGATTTAGAAATGAGCTGAATTCTATGTTACAGCAAAAGAGCTGAATCCTGGGACATTCTGACAATACAAGTGTATTTCTTTTCTGTAGATCCCATATTCATCAAAGATTGATAATTTCAGAGCCTACACTTCATCTATACTCCAGCATATTGTGGGTAGGCCCTTCCTCAGCTGGAGAGTGTCCGGTCTTCTAAGAATTGGGAAAAACAAGAGGATTAGAATCATAGAATAGTTTGTGTTGGAAAAAAACTTTAAAGGTCACCTAGTCCAACCCCCTGCTGTGAGCAGGGACATCTTCAACTAGCTCAGGTTGCTCAGAGCCCAGTTCAGCCTGACCTTGAATGTTTCCAGGGATGGGTCATCTACCACCTGTCTGGGCAGCCTCTGCCAGTGTTTCACCACACTCATCCTAAAAAATGTCTTCTTTATATCTAGTCTAAATTTCTCCTCTTTCAGTTTAAAACCACCACCCCTTGTCATGTTAAAACAGACCCTACTGAAAAGTTTGTCCCCATCTTTCTTGTGAGCCTCCTTTAAGTATGGAAAGGCTGCAGTAAGGTCTCCCAAGAGCCTTCTCTTCTCAAGGCACAACTTTCTCAGCCTTTCCTCATACTAGAGGTGTTTAACAAAAGCAAAGCAGACCTGGGTGCAAAATCACCCCATGCCACTGTCCTTGGCTATTGAATTTTCCACTTTCTCATCCCAGTCTTAAAAGAGGAATGGTGTTTCCAAACTATTCCAGACCCAACATTAGCAGAGTGTTAGGAGTCAACCCTGTTAAATCAGTTTAAATACAGTCTCCTCATGTAGAATGTTGATAGTTGGTAACAATATAGTTAACTTTCCAGCTAATTTTCCAGCTTCTTTATCAGCAGTGACTCAGTAGTTTCTAGACAAGAACACTGGGGTGGGGACAAAAAATGCCAAATTAATCAAACTAGTTGGAGTGCAAATAGAGAAAAGATCTGCATTTCTAGATGAAAGCAAGTGCCTTTTTTTGCCTTAATTTATCCTCATTGGTTTGACAAAAGGGCCATGTGAAGGACAAAATCAAAACAAGGTCATGTTAACTCTTTGGTCAAGTACCTCTCATGCCCAGGCTGTTTTCAGTCTTTCTGAATGAAGGTGTTGGGAGAAATAGACAACTGTAAGTGGAGAAAGATTCTCTAAATCTAAAAGTTTTCTTTAACTTCAGATTGGTTGGAGCAACTGATGTACTAAATCCACACAAATCAGGGAACTTATATGCAGGATGATTCCAATTCATTCTTATGAAAAGAAGATCAGCTTTTCAAACTGAAACAAAAGGAAGCATAGGGAGGAGTGGATCCTGAAGTAACCTGACTGAGCCTAAGTATTTTCAAACCTTGCTCATAACAATTGTTATTTTAGACATCCTTTTGGGGAGCCATCCAGAAAAGAGCAAAAGAGTGGGACAAATTTTTTTAAGAAAGGTTAACCAAAAAAATCTCCATATTTTCTATACAAGCTGCACTGGGAGATATGATGAAGACAAATTTCAAAAGTCCCCTGAAACAAACATGTCAAAATATTTTTCAGTATCTATCCAATTAAAGCATCTATTTAGTGAGCCTATTCAAAACAGATGCCACTTTCCCCTTTAGTAAAGGACAGTGCAGGAGCTCTTCATAAAATCAGACAAGGGTTTGGGTTGGAAGGGACCTTAAATATCTTCTAGTTCCAACCCCCCTACCATGGGCAGGGACACCTCCCACAACACCACGTTGATCCAAGCCCCATCCAACCTAGCCTTGAACACTTCCAGGGATGGGGCAGGTATAGCTTCTTTGGACAACCTGTGCCAGTGTCTCACCACCTTCACAGGAAAGAATTTCTTCCTGATGTCTAATCTAAATCTGCCCTCTTTCACCTTATAACCATTCCCCTCTCGTCCTATCACTCCAATAGTCCCTCCACAGCTATCCTGTAGCCCCTTCATGTAATGGAAGGTGCTCTAGCATTTCCCTGGAGCCCTTGTTTCTCCAGACTGAACAACACCAACCCTCTCATTCTGTCTCCACAGCAGAGCTGCTCCAGCCCTTGAATCATCTTTGTGGCCTCCTCTGGATTCACTCCAACAGCTCCATGTTCCTCCTGTGTTGGGAGCCCCAAACCTGCAGGTGGGGTCTCACAAGAGGGAGAGGGTATAGAGGGGGAGAATCACCTCCCTTTACCTGCTGGTTACCAGAAATGCTCTTGATGTGGACTACTACCTTGTGGTCACCAGGGAGCTGCTTACTAATAGAAGTTAAAGTAAATGCTGCTGCCCAGCAGTTATCAAATCCCTTTTGTCCTCCTATTCAATTTAGGATGAATGTGGTGAGGAAAGATTCCTTGTCAAGCTTACTGTGCTAAGAGTCAAAAAACCCTGTGGGTTAGGTTCCTTTCTTCTCAAGATCTCCTTGGTGGGAAGGCTACATTGGCCAAGGCCCAGGGATTTCTAGGTAATCAGTTACTATGTTGGAGGGACTGCTCACCCCATAGTCATTCTAATTAGGTTATTACCAGCAATTCAGGTCAGTTTTTATTCTCAAGATTTATTTAGGACAAGCAGTGGGCCTACATGTTGTAGGGTTTTTTATCTGCAAAATAAGTCATAGCTTGTAAGGAAACCTCTTTCCAGTTCTAGGCTTTCAAAGTCTCTTTGGGACAAAACTGGAATACCAGTAGCTCCTTGTCACTTCTTTTTATTGGCTCTGTATCTTGATGTTCCTAATTGGAAAGACTTTATGACTGATAAGTTAGCTGACATCTAGCTAAGAAGGTATATGAATGACATAGTTGTCCTTGGTTTATATTCTTCACACCCCAACTACTCTGAAACATTTCCATATCATTATTAATAACTCCAAGGCATATTATTTCCCACTTGAGAAACAGTGACTGAAAGTCAGAGATAAAGACAGAGGCACTGCCAAATAATACTTTGCAGGAGGACATTGAGCATATTTCAACTAAAAAAAAAAACCAACAACAAACAGAAAAAAAGTCCACAAAAACATTTTACAGTACAGGGTGTAGTTTTTAGAGTTGTGACAGTCTTAAATATTGCCAAGGACTTATGATTACAGGAAAATGGCTTTAATAGTGAAATCATGTAAGAAGAAATCTAGGAGGTTAAAGATCCCTCTGTGAGATGAGTAAGTGTAGAATGGTTTTGGTATTTCTGTTACTGGTCTTTAGTCATCTGCAGGTGTCAGCTGACTCTTAATAACCCCAACGCATTAGTTTCAAATTAGTTTTGTTCTTCATAAAATATATTAGATAAAGCAATATAGATTAACTAATCCCTATCTGTATAAGAAGGGCTATTTCTGACTCAAATTTTATTTGTAAGGGAAATTGTTTCAGTACAGTGTGTAAGTCTCTTTCCATAAGTTATTACTGATTTTTTTAATTTCTTATGTGTCTCTAACTAAATTCTTACAACATTATGGGATAAAATTTCCTAGACTTACATTGCTGACCATGCTTATCAGTGACCTGTGATAAAAAATATAGCTATTGCCCATATCTTTCAGGCAATCTAAAAATTGAGGGAGTTAGTAATGAAAGAGTAGGAGACACTGACAGAGATCTAAGCATCTTGGTAAGCTACATACAGACAAGCAATCTCTTCTTTAATGTTGAGAAATGTAAACTCATAAAGAAAAGAAAAAGCAAGGCATATTTGTCGTTGGGGATACTCTGTCCTGGTACTCTGAGACTAAAAACACTTCTCTGATCTGATGGGTAATTAGATGAAAAAGGAGCTTTCAGTTTAGTGTGAGCCTTTACTTGTGGATATGAGCAGTGGAGAAGGCATAGTGAAATCATCTCGGTATTGACATGGCTTAACTGCTGTAGAAATACCTGTTTAATTTTATACTATTGATAGAAAAATGATTTTTTTAATATAGACTAGACGTTATTTAGAAAACAGATATGAGAGTTGTTAAATCACAGAATCACAGAAAGAACAACAGGAAAAACTCCAACTGTTTAGTCCCTCCAGGTGCAAAATAAAGACCAATGCAATAATTTTGGCTACTTACAGAGACAACAGAAATTCACTGGCAGAAGGCTTTCCAGAAGACATGAACAAGGATGCATCAGGAAGAAATGTCAGACAGCTAAAGCTAGGCAAAGAGATCTGAAGCAAGCTACGTTTTTTTTACTATCTAGGAAACTACTGCAGGAGGGCTATAATGTTTTTTAGACATGGAATATTTTGCTTTGTTGTGGTTTTAACATATACTTCTGTTCAAGTTGGAATTAGCTCAGCTACAGCCTCCACTCTGTGTTACGCAAGGGGTGTGCCTAGTGGTCCTTATCTGTTTAACTTTGGAGCACACAACAAGAATATATTTTGATTTTCAGCACCTTACTCTTAACAGTGTGGTTAGTGGTGGTCTTCTTTGCCCTGTGCATGTTTTAGAAGTAGTGACAAGTGCATTTCCTGAGCAGAGCTTTGATTTCCAAAACAATTCCAGTGTTTTCTTTTTGGGGTTTTTTTTGGTGGTGTGGTTTGTTGTTTTTTTTTTCTTTGCTTATCAGGAGCTTGATCATAGGTACTCATACATCCTAAATCTCAATTTAATGAAAATGAACATGTAAGAAAACAGGTTTTCATATAATAATCTGGATTGTTAGCCATTCTTCACCTTTTGTACTAATCTGCATCTGTAAAAAATGAATGTAAATCATGTATAACATCCCTATGTACCCTTTATAGGGCTAGAGACAGAGAATGTGATGCAGCAGAGATGCAGCAGTGTCTGCTACTGAATCTAGATGGAACTGAAATTCATAAATAGATGCAATATTCTAAAAACGGTCAACTCTGGAAATGAAAAATAGTTTTTTTCTGGTTTTGAGGGGTTTGGAGTAGAGAAACCATATATATTAATAAATAGCATTTATTTAATCTGAAATTTGGTATCTGTTGTTAATCAGTATGAGCAGCTAGGTCTCATTTTGCACCACATTTGCTTTTTTCAGCCTCAAGTCCACTCTCAGTTTTCTAACTTGGCCTAGTCTGCAACACAGCCTTCACATCATACAGAGATATGTTGTGGTATAAGAAGAACAAGATACAGATCCATTGATCTTATTACCAAGCAAATGAAAAAAAAGTAAGAAAAAAGGAAAACTGTGTTGTCTCCTTTTGTTAATGTTACTGAAATGGAAGCCAAGCCTCTGATGTGCTCCTAGCTTTAGTCCATCTCACCTGTGTATCTCTTGGTGTAACTTTATGATGACTTCAAAGTTAAACCAAGGATCACTAAGATACTTGGGAGCAACTGTGAGCAAATGTATGGACAGGTCAGGAGGTAGAGCTGGGTCCTGGCTTCTTAAAACTGATGTGCCTTGATTGGAGTTGTTCATTTTTTCATTCCTCATCCAAAATTAGACAACATCAAATCAAAATAATCTGATCCACCAAAGGGTTTCACTAGGTCAGGTTGTTTAAAATAGATGCAAACCTGATTGATGTGGCCTCTGGATGGAGGAAATCCTTGTTCTTCGTTGATGTTGCCTTTTGCAGCAAGTTATACCAGTGCAAAATAAATCCTGAAAGAGAATATTTGGTCAAAGTCACTTCAGAAGGCTCTGGACTATATGGAGTCTGCTCCTGTTGTGTACATAAGATTTAATAGCTTTATAAAGTGCAAGTCAAAAGAAGATAGTTGCTGGATTGCAGCATCCATTTATCCCTGGATGATTTTGGCCCTTGGATTTTTCATACTTTAAGGTCAAACAAAAAGAAGAGCAAACCCTAATAGGCTGGAACATCAAGAAATAATTTTTCCTGCACAGTTTGTATGTCCAGCTGTTTGGATTTCAGTCCTCTCAGTTAGGGTGGAGATTAGTGATGTTTTGTTTTCTGTCAGAAGCAGGGACAGAGTAGGACAAGGGCTTTGGCTTTATGGGAATGGATGGGCTTTTTGGGAACTGACGTGGCAGGGGTAAACTCAGAGTTATGAGACTCTGTTATTTCAATTCCAGAAAATTTTTGGTCTCTGCAAAAATTTAGCAGACCATTAGTTCACGAGCATGACTACAGGTAATGGTAATTTACAAGTGCAGCGGTGTTAAAAGCCTTATTCCTTTTTCTTTTTTTAGTGTTTGGTTTGGCAAGCGATAGCTTTCATTGCAGTTTGAAACCTCTGACAATTGATTATTGAACCAATAATTGTGGCATTGTAAAATACCTACTCCTTGCACAAAGCTTTCCTTATCACACTCCAGGCTTTGCTGACAAAGGGCCAACTTCATGTACTTACGCACATTCTTTTAGTTTTTCTTCACTGCATTCCTGCTTTAAGAGATAATTCCCAAAGCACTTAAGGAAGTGGAGAATTAAGGAAGAATAATACAAAAATTTCCTCCCTTTCTAGGTGACTCTCACAGATTGGGACCCAAAATGCTTAATATATTGATTTTAGAAACACCCTATTTTTTATAACAGAGTGCCAATGGCAATTTAAAAAGAGGATGGTTACTCTGAAAAGCAATTGTTTCTCCCTGATACCTTCAGCCATATTTGTCATTACTTTTATCTTTGTCATTTTCCTTTGTCCCAAGAATTGATTCTTCACATGAAATTTAGCCTCTCCTCCCTGAGTAAAATTTCCCATGAGTAAAACTAATAGTAAAGGCTATTACCCGACATATTACCCAAGGCTGAGGTAGTTATTCTGACTGTCTATTTTTATTTAATACTATATATCTTCTTATCTTTACTGATAGGATGTGTTTTCATTCCCATTAGTCCAGCTATAGGCTAGTGTGACTTCACTGACATCATTGGAATTATATACTTGCTACCAGTGATACCATTGAGCAGTGAATTCCTATGCCTTGGAAATTTTGATTTGATCCATACAGATCCGTCCATTTTAAACAATGCAAAGTAGTCTCTCGGGCAGTTATTTATGAGTCTGCTATTGCAGGTGAGAAACAGGCTTCAGATTCATAAGTGCTCTTTTTTCAAAGGTGATTGAATAGAGAGTTTCATAGAGCACATGTAATCATGCCACTGACCAGTCCCTGCAGTCTCTGTCCCCTGTTTGTGGGCAGATTTGTAAGAAACTAAAATGTGCCACAATTTCTTTGTGGAGTGGTTCTGCCTCGTGAAGGCAGAAGACCATTTAGTGGATCTAATGTTCAAGTTTGGTTAAAGGAAGTCCTTGTATTAGCTCAAAGACCATAAGTGTCAAGGTCACATAAATGTTTTATAACGTGTGGTAGGTCTGTAGGACCTTCTTACATAGGAGCAATTATTTTATCTATCAAGCCATTGTGGATTAACCCCAGTAAGTAGCTCAGTCCCACACAGCCACTCGCTCACTTACTCCTTCCCTGGTGGGATCGGGAGAGAAACGAAGGATAAAAGAGCAAAACCTCATGAGTGGAGGTAAAGACAGTTTAACAGGTAAAGCAAAAACACTGCGCACAAGCAAATAAAAAAAGGAATTAATTCACTACTTCCCATTAGCAGGCAGCTCTTCAACCACCTCCAGGAAAGTTGAGCTTCATCACACGCAACAGTTACTTGGGAAGACAAAGACCATAACCCTGAACATCCTCTGTTCCTCCTTCTTCCCCCAGCTTTTATTTCTAAGCACAGCATCATACAGTCTGGAATATTCCTTTGATTATATGGGGTCTGTTTTCCTGGCTCTCTCCACTCCCATCTTCTTGTGCACCCCCAGCCTACTTGCTGATGGGGTGAGAAGCAGAAAAGGCCTTGACCCTTTGTAAGCACCGCTCAGCAATAGCTAGAACTTCCCTGTGTTACCAACACTGTTCTGTCACAAATCTAAAACATACCACCATATGATCTACCAGGAAGAAAATTAACTCCCAGGCAAAACCAGTACACAAACCCAGAGGTGAAATAAGCAAGGAAAGGAATGGAAGCAGAGTTGGGGGTTGTCATAAAATCTGGATCTCAAATGGTTTGGACTATGATCTCTTATGTGTTTCTATGATCTTTCATTGATTACAGAAGAGTTATCTGATTTTTGTCCAGCCAAAATCTGGCCAGAAATGGATATGGTTGTTTACTTGAGTAGTGTGGTTGTTGGGACATCTGTGAATTTCCATTATGTGGTAGTTTGAGGTGTAGAGCAGCACAGTTGCACAGCATGTATTGTTGAACATCCATTTAAAGTTATGAAACCATTTTGTTACCCTAGAAAATGGGAACTGCATTCTGCCATCATGGCATCTTAAGCCCAGAGGTGATCCTGAATTTAGCACTGTTACACCCAGTTTGTGCTGAACAGAGTATATCCCAAAATGTTTGTCATATTCAACTAAATTTCAAAATCTCTCAAATACAATGTTGGAACAGCAAAGTGCTGGGGCTTGCATTCTTTTTAAGGAGCGTTGCACATCAGAGAGCTGTAAACAACGGCCATTGATCCAGAAGCTTGTGCAATATATGTGTGTTTGTGGCACATCAACAGTGGAAGGTCACATTTAATTTTCTCCCACAAGAGCACCCTCTGAGCTGACACACAGAGATAAAGATACTACTCATTATTGTGGTTGTGATTTTTCTACCCAAATAGGTTGTGTGGGCAGGAGATCAGACTCTGGTCCCTCAAGTGCAGAACAATCTATATGGCAGCCCCTCAGCTTGCTGAGCCAGCAGGACAGCTCCTGTTTGCTTCCTCATTTCACAGAAGAGTTAAACATAAATAATAATAATAATAATAATACCAAAAAGTCTGATTATCTCACAAGTCAGTTTAAGTGCTGCATATAATCTTTGGGGTGATGAGGTTGAAAGGGGGGAGAAAAACAAAAAAAAAACCGCAAACTAAGTGTTTGATTCCTTGGTTCTAAAGTATCCAGGATTTTGTTCTTTTATATCTTAAGTAAACATGTAAATGTAAACCAGGGCATTTTGAAAATATGTGGGATGATGCTGACTTTTTCAGTTATATTTAGCATTAGCATAGGGGGTTTGACTAGATAATCTTTCGAGATCCCTTCCAACCCCTAAGATTCTGTGATTCTGTGATTCCTGTCTCAGGGACAGATCCTGAAGTGGCAGACCCTTGGTGAGACTACTCTCTGAAAGAAATGCTATGTTTTCATACTATATTTTGTGTCATTAGAAAGCATCTCCTGTGATTTTCCTAAATAAGTTGTGCAGTTCTCTCATGGTTTGCCATCAGTACTTCCCCAGTGTCCGCTCACTCAGGCCACTTTGACTTTGTTTGCAGGCTTTAAAAAAAGAATAAGTACCTACTAGACTCCCATCAAGAATTCTGGAAGGGTTTTGAAAGGGGAATATAAGAAGGGGGATGGGAAGAAAAGAATGGGGAATAATTAACACAGGTTTATAGTGTAAAAGAAAGAGAGGATATATATAAAAATAGGCAACAGGACCAAAGAAAAGAGGCTATGAGAGAATATTCCGTAAGCAGGGAACAAATTAGGAAATCTCCAGGATGAAAAGATTAGTTCCTTAATTAGCAGAAGAAGCTGGGGGAGAGAAGGTAAGAACGGGGTGAGTGAACGAGGAGGAGGAGCAGGTTTGTGAAGGCAGTGAGGAACATGCTCAGCACACAGAGAAGGTGACAGAATGACAGTTGAGAAGAATGATAGGGATGCAAAACCAGCGGGGAGGGACTGAGGACTGCACTTCTTGAAAAGCTGGTGGGCAGAGGAGCCTCAGTTTTCCGTTTTCAGTATGCAATTGATGGGACATGGCACTATGTACATGGTTTGTCACAAGGCACAATGTTAGGCCTTGAAAGCCAACTGACTAACTGCTTGAAAAAATGCAGTAATTCCCTGAAATGAGCTGCCTAGGGAATCTCATTGCCTTTGTAAAATAGAATTTATATATAAAAGACAAGGGAGAATATTCAGACACAATGTGTTTTGACTGAAGCTGTTGAGGTGCACAGGCAATGAGAAATGGACTGGTAGGTACAGGATGCCACTTGTATCTCTAATGCCAGGAAAAAAAAAAACAGATCTCTACCTTTTTTGTGTGTGCGCTTCTTGTCTGTATGGAGAAAGGAAAAAAAACGGAGTGTTTTGGTAAACACTGAAGTTTTGGTTCCTCTTGGTCTGTTCCTTGGTCCATCTTTGACAAACTCTCATGTGCTCTCCAGGTCTGGAGACCTAAACAACAATGTAGAAACTCCATGACCCATCTTGAAGACAATCTGCTACCAGAAAGGAGCCAAAACTTTTGACCTTTCTTCCCCTGGAAGGAAAAGTAGTTTTTCAGTGGGGATGATGCCAGGTTGGGTGCCACTGGTGTGGTGGTACTCTGGCTGTGGCCTTGTAACAGCCTTCTCCTCCATTCCCAGCTCATGACAGCCTTGCAGCTCCAGGAGCCATGCCCACCCATTGCTGTGGCTTTGTTAGTTAAGTGCTTAAATACTGAATTGTTTATGGACCCAGCACCACACTCTCACATGTAGAAAGCAGAAAACTGTATTTTTTTATATATTGGCTCTTTTTCACACTTCCAGGGAAGAGGCTTAGGAAGAAGAATGGGCAAGTGAAGAAAATTTTTTCTCTTTCATTGCTATGTGTGGGAATGTTTCCATAAAGCATCATCATGTGTTTTGGATTCAGAGCCACATGAGAGCAGGTTACAGTGCAGTATCTTTGTTTCCTTATGTCTTTCTTGCCTCTTTTCCCTTTCATTTTTTTGGTTTTGTTTTATTTTAAAATGTTTTTTCAAGGTGCAATTTTGAGTTATATATATGCTATGCATGCAGTAGCAATCATCTGGTTGGCATTTGCACATTTAGTATGGATAGTTCTGTGTGTACATTCTATTTGCAGATACAAAGAATAGTGTGTAAAATGGTGAATGCAATGGATTTGCACTTTAGAGTCTTCAGGAAAGTAAAACACTATCATGTAGAAAAATTCTGCTTTAAGCTGTTCTCTGTAGTCTGACATCTCATAGTCTGGAATTGACAATCACGTTCACTGTGTGCATGATTAAAGAATAAGAAATAAGGTCTGGAAAAGAAAAAGAAAAACACAGGAAAAAAGATATTTTTTTGGTCCATGAATGTCCACAGCAATAGGGAGAGAAGGATTTTTTTTTTTCAAACCAGAATGTTTCTCAAAGATTTTTCCATGAAATGGCAGCTCTTTAAAATATGAGGACTGGGGAGAAGATTAGTTCAAGCAATAAGAAGCCTGTAAAGTGGGAAGGATCAAACTAAAAGCACCTTCATTATTTTTTTTTCCTGCGGATCATGGAAAGAAGAGATGTTGAACTAAAAGACAGTGAGGGTATTGCTAAGCAGTCAGAAAAGCCAGCACAAAAACATCTAAAATCCTTTATGGTTTTTTATTTTCCAAGATGGAACAAATGTATGTTGCCTTCTCACTGCAAAAGAGAAATTGAAAAATACTGTTTCTGTTGTAATTGTTTCTGATAGTAACGCCTCAACTCTCTGCATATAAAACATTTAGGGAAAATAACAAGTACAGCAAGTCTAAGTAGGGGGAGAATGTGCTCTTTCATTGTGATTAATATCCTGCTGTTGCTTACATATGGTCCACATTGAGTGAATGGGCAAAGGTAGTCAACCTTGAAATCAGTATGCAAACGTAGACTTAATTAGATGTTTCAAAGGTCCAATTTGCCTGTCCAGGCACCTTTTTTTTTTTTTTAATTTTTTTTCTTATTGTGAACTTTCCTAGAAAGTCAAGGGATAATACTGGCAGTGTCATGTGTTTACGCTCCACAGCGATATCCTAGAAGAGCTTCATGGTTTTTAACCAGAAAGCAAATAGGGGGACTCAAAGGAAAAAAAAAAAAAAAGGGAAAAAGAAAAAGAAAAAAAAAATTAAAAAAGGGTCTGTCAATTGACTTACTCATTAACATTTATAATGTCTTATTTCTGTGAAACAAAATGGGGAAGTGCCCACAGAATATCTGAAGTCCCTGCCTGTTGCTCCTGATTAGATCTCTTCAGAGATTTCCCATGAGGAATGATGGTGAAAGCCAAAGGGGAGGGACTGGGGCAGGGGGGCAATACTGGGCATTGTCACCAGCCTACTAGAAAGAAAATTGTATCATCTGCATATCTGTAGGGGACAGATGGGATTTAACTGTGACTATTTTGTGTGCACTTCATGTTTATCATGAATCCTAATGCTTCCCTTCTTCTCTGAGCATCTACTACCATATTTCTCCAATGCTTACCTCTGTCTAAGGATACCGCTGTAGCTTTTTCCCTCACCTTCCTTTCCATGCTCTGTACCCACACTTGTGCTGGGGAGAACACCATAAACTTATTTCTCTTCTTTTTCTCTCTTTTATTTTCAAAAATGAGGGCTGAGGAAAGAACTTGAAAATAAGAGGAAAATTAATATATTCCTTCAATCAAAGCCACGGGGGAAATCAAAGCACACATACTATGCTTAATCTCATTCATACATAACTTTGTTCTGCCTGGTACCTTGCTTTCTCTTTCATAGGAAGAAGCAGTATTCCCTCTAGTTCCCAATACTTTTCAAACAACAGCACTAGAGACAATAAATATTGCTTTCCCTCAGTTTGCTAGCCTATATTTTATAACACTTTTTTGATAAAAAAACAACCCAAAAGGCCATTCTTTAAGGGTGAGGATGTTTTTTTCAGATGTTGTACCATGCACTTACCTGGTGTTTGTGCACAACAGAATAAAATGCAGAACGTTATGCCCTCCAGTCTATAAAAAATAAAAATTAAAAATAAATAAAAGGTGACTTGCTCAACTATGGACTTCAGACACTGAGCAACCCACCAGTCTGACTCTATGCTTTATGCAGAGTGTCTTCTTTGCAGCACAGTGATGTAAAACAAACTATTTGCTAAAGGAATTTGAGGTCACCAGAGAAAAAGCACCCCGTGAACATGTCATATTGTGAGGCAGAAGAGAGAATGTTCACGAATGGCTAAAATTAGTTGGGAACAAGAATACCTTAGCAGCTAGACCAGTAAGAAGCTAGCAGATCTTTGGCACCACTGACTTCAGTGCCTCTTTCATATTGAGTGATGGTAGTGGATAAAGACACAGTGAAACATAAACCACTCGCCCCATGGCTTCTTTTGTTTTGGGGAACAAGAACTTTCAGATGCAATTAAAGGCCTGGAAATTGAGTGTTTGTATTGTATTCATGGGCATGGAGTTATGTGTCTCTAATATACCCTCCCTCTCTTAATAAAGTATTCTTTAAAAATATTGTAAAAGCACCTTTTAAATTTTTGTTTTAAAGTACTCACTAAAAATGGACTCCCTGGCACAGTGTTGCTATTATTAATTCACTTCTAATGACATGTATTACAAGGCAAAGCCTGAGAGGGGATTGAAACATGATATAAAAGGTGCTAATTTGATAATGAACAGCAATCCACAGTATGACTTCTGTGCATTTTTCGCATATAATTCTTCTTGATCCCTTGGAATATCACATGCCAAATGAAGCAGCTGAGCTAATTTTAATTCCCCATGTCCTTCTCTTAGGGGATTTTTCATTTGGTCTTCTCAGAGATTTTAACTGAGGCTGGTTTTGATTCTGTACCAGCAAATGTTTTCTGATGTAATGTGTGGATGAGAGTTAACAGTTGTATCTGTGCGTGCTGCCCAGCCCATCAAAAGAAATTCTGGGCCCTGGAGCTTTCAGTGGTGTTTGAGAAAATCATGTAGACCTTGTACCCCAGGAGGCAACATTGTCACTTTTCAGCTTCACACCGTAGAGATGAAGGTGGCTGTCAGATGAGGTACTGAAATTCAGTGTCTCCAGCAAATGACCCCTGTATGGTTTAGAAGCACAGAGTTCTCTGTCTTGCCTTTTCTGTCACTATCTGGCTTCTGGGAAACTGCCAACACAATTCATATTTGGGTAAAATTTGGTGTCTGTAGAGTAACTAAAATTCTGTAATAACCAGCTGCTAGAAAGTATAAGTGGAAGCAGTCCCAGGAAAAACTTTTCCCCACTGCATTGAAGGCTTTTTTCCTTTCCAGGTTACCTGCATCCCTAAAAATAACTGACACGGGAGAGCCTCCAAAAGTATTAAAAGGTATCAAAACTGTGTAGCAAGTTGTTTCCTGTCTTAGTAGTATGAGAGCTTCTCAGTTGTATAAATTATTGCATGATTTCTTCAGTCTCTGATCAGTTGTCCCTGAGTATGGAGTGGCAACTACTATTGCTTGGGATTATGGACTTCAGTTCCTTGGGAAAGCACACCACACAGACTAGACTCTTCATCTCACTATCCTGGAAAGCAAATTAGATCATAGAATCATAGAGTCATTAAGGTTGGCAGGGACCTTAAAGATCAAGTTCCAACCCCCCTGCCATGAGCAGGGAACCCTACCACTAGATCAGGTTGCACAAAACCTTGTTCAACCTCCAGGGACGGGGCATCAACAACCTCCCTGGGCAACCAATTCCAGTTCCTCACCACCCTTACAGTGAAGAATTTCTTCCTAATATCTAACCTAAATCTCCCCTCTTTCAGTTTAAAACCATTACCCCTTGTCCTTTCACTGTCTTCTCTGATGAAACTTTCCTGTAGGCCCTTTTCAAGTACTGGAAGGTGCTCTAAGGTCTCCCTGGAGCCTTCTCTTCTCCAGGCTGAACAGTCCCAACTGTCTCAGCCTGTTTGCATAGCAGAGCTGCTCGAGGCCTTTGATCATCTTGGTTGCCCTTTTCTGGACCCTTTCCAACAGGCCTATATCTTTCTTGTGCTGAGGGCCCCAGAACTGTACACAGTATTCCAGGTGGGGTCTCACCAGAGCAGAGCAGAGGGGCAGAATCCCCTTCCTGGCCCTGCTGGCCACACTTCTCTTGATGCAGCCCAGGATGCAGTTGCTCTCTGGGCTGCAGCACTCACTGGCGGCTCATGGCCAGCTTCTCATCAACTACCATCCCCAAGTCCTTCTCCTCAGGACTCCTCTCCAGCCATTTTTCCCCCTGCTTGTATTTGTGCCTGGGATTGCACCGACCCAGGTACAGGACCCTGCACTTGGCCTTGTTGAACTTCATGAGGTTGGCACTGGCCCACCTCTCCAGCCTGTCAAGGTCCCTCTGGATGGCAGCCCTTCCCTCTTGGGTGTCAACCACACCACACAGCTTGGTATTATCAGCAAACTTGCTGAGGATACACTCAATCTCACTGTCCATGTCTCCAATAAAGATGTTAAACAGCACAGGTCCCAATACTGACCCCTGAGGGACACCACTCGTTCCATTTGGACATTGAGCCATTGACCACAACTCTCTGGGTGTGGCCATCCAGCCAATCTCTTATCCACCGAGTGGTCCATCTGTCAAATCCATGTCTTGTCAGTTTGGAGACCAGGATGTCATGTGGGACAGTGTCAAACACCTTGCACAAATGCAGGTAGATGACAGCAATTGCTCTGCCACCATCCACCATCTCTGTAGCCTTGTTGTAGAAGGCCACCAGGTTGGTCAGGCGTGACTTGCCCTTAGTGAAGCCATGCTGGCTGTCACCAATCACCTCTTCACTTTCCATGTGCCTTAGCAGACTTTCCAGGAGGCTCTGTTCCATGACCTTGCCAGGCACAGAGGTGAGGCTGACCTGCCTGTAGTTCCCTGGGTCTTCCTTTTTCCCCTTTTTGAAAATAGGTGCTCTGTTCCCATTTTTCCAATCAGCAGGAACCTCACCAGACTGCCATGACCTCTCAAATATGATGGACAGAGGCTTAGCAGTTGCATCCACCAGCTCCCTCAGGACCCATGGGTGAATCCCATCAGGTCCCATAGATTTATGCACCTTCAGGTTCTTTAGATGGTCATGAGTCTGCTCTACACCTACAGTGGAGGGTAATTCATTTCCCCAGTCCCTGATTTCACCTTCTGTTGCCTTTGTGTTGAGGTTGGAGCACTTGCTTGACTGTTCCCCTATCTCCAGAGCCCTGTAGCTGTTCTGTAAAGGCACTTGGAAACGTGGAGAGGGCCCAGTGAGAACTCTTCTGCTACCCCTAGCAGGGACCTGCTTCCATTCCCCCCCCCATCTTCTCCTAGTTCCCTTCCTTCCTCCTGGTGACAAGAGGGCTGGGGATCTTCTACCTCTTGTGAAGCTACCAACTGCTGTCTTTTCCCTAAGGATAGCAGGGTGCAGCTCCACCAATCTATTTCCCTTTCACATTCCCATATGGTCCTTAACCTGTCCGCTTCCTCCTCAGCAGCCAGGCTGAGCAAATCATTTACCTGGTTGCAGTGCACAAAGGTGTTGTCTTTACTGTCATCCTACTCTGAGGTAGATCAGCCTGGGTTCTAACACTGCTTTTAACTGAGGCTTTTGAGTGAGTGGAGACCATCTTCCACTCTGCCTTGCCTGCTGAGCCCTCCCCAAGGCCTCACCACCCCGCTCCCTGTGGCGTTACCTCAGTGTTGTTAAGGCAGAGCTCCCGCCGCAGCCGCAGCCTCTGCTCCTCATGGTCTGATAAAGCCTTACAGACTGGTGGTAGGGCTGTGGAGGCCCCTCCATAGTTCCCTGTGGTGTCATTTGCTCATCATTAATACATTATTGGGACCTCCTCAGTGAATGTGTGGCAATTTTCTCAGCCTCTATAACAGGGGCCCTTATTTTCTTGGGAAGAACATCTGAGCTCCTGTAAGAATACACAAAATTTAGAAGGACAGGAGATTGAGGAAGATGGTAAATTCCTTACAATTAGAATTACAATTTGTCGTTGCATATTAAGTTGACAACTGTCTCACTGTGATTCCTCATCCAAGAGTATGCTTCAAAATAATTGTCAAGGCATTGTAGATCTTGGAAAGATCAAATCAACTACATAAACTCAGGCATCTGGACTTATGGATGTTTTATTCAAGCCAATCAATGGGTCTCCTTAAAGGTCCACAAGGTCTCTGTGTGAGCACAACCTTTCTAATACATTCATTGTGACAAATCTATGGCAAATAAAAGAAGGGCTAAGATGAAGCAGAGTGCATGGTGTGTTCTGAGGTGACAGCAAAAGTGGGAAGCACCATCTTTTGTTCCTGATTGCACTTCTTAGTTGTGTAGCAAAGCAACTGTAATGAAAACTCTTGCAAAACAGCCTTGGCATCATAATGATTGCACTTCCATCCCAAGGATTGAAACTCCAGGATGTCACTAAACTGAGGAACATGCACAGTGGGCAATGCAAAACAAAGTGTCATAGCAATTTTATTCTGTAAAGCTGCTACCATTTGGAGAAATGTGTGAGCCATAGTTCCTCCCTAAATGTCAAACTTATGACAATTTGTTAAAATCCTGGCCTCATTGGAGAGTCAGGCAAAAGTTCCCTTTGCCCTCAGGGGTGCGAAGATTTTACTTCTCCAAAACCTTGATTTACAGATGTTTCCCATGGAGCAGCAAGACTTAATGAGGAGTCAAGTGAAAACATTGATAAAGGAATCAGAGTGTGGCCCCAGTGAAAAATGGACACTAACTGTTGCTTTTAATGAAGTAAATGTTTCCAGTACTGTGGCAACACCTCTAGCAATCTCTGGACTCTGCTAAGCAAATATTGTCCAAATTTTTGTTGCAACCAGTCCAAACATCTCAAAGTCTTATACATCTTGCAGCTTATTTATTTCACATTGAATGAAGACCAACGGCAGACCTGAAGACACAAAAGCCCACCATGCATCAGTGTATGTGTTCCTGACTGTAAGAAGGATGACAAAAATAAAAGGTTTTATCTTCATAAACTATTCCCATCAAAATCTGTGTGCAAAGTATACGAACTTGCTCAAAAAAAACCCCAAACCCCCCAAATTATTTGTGTAGAATAGAAAGTAGGACACAAGAAAGCACTGAATTGCATTGTGTGGAATCTATCGATTTACGGTTATCCAAGGTAGAAGCAAAGGGAAAACCTGCATATGACTTGCCCACTTTTCACCTAATGCTTTATTCTTTATTCCAGAAAGAATAGATTCACAGATTATAACTCTCACAAGTCTGACATCTTTCTCCATCCTTCACAGTCTTAAAAATCTTTTTATTTTCAAAACATCCACCTTAAATGCTGAAATATTTTGGTCTGTATTTAGATTTTCTTGTATTTCAGTAACTGCCACTTTTCTTTCTTCCAATTTACCCTTATCTAAAATGTCTCAGCTGAAGTTTACATAGAATGAGAGGGTCATGCAGGTTGGTAGGGACCTCAGGAGGTCTCTAGCCTGACCTCCTGCTGACAGCTTGGTCAGCACTGAATTCAGACCAGATTGCTCAGGTCTTTCTCCAGCAGGGCCTTCAAAACCTAAAAGGGTGGAGGTTCCACAATTTATCCAGGCATGATTATCTCACACTGGATATTTTCTTCTTCCTTTTATCCAGATGGATCCTTCCCTGTCACGCACTTCAGCTTGGCTGCATCTTCTTAATAACTTTCTCAGAGGTGCTGTAAGGCTGCTATGAAGTCCCTGCTGATTATCTGGGCTGAACAAACCCAGCTCTCTCAGCCTTTCCTTGTACGTCATGGGCTCCAACCTCCTGGCCACCTTGGCGGCCTGTGTTGGACTCCCTGAAGTTTGTCAGCAGCCTTGTTTTGTTGGGACCCAGCTGGATGCAATATTCCAGATGTGGCCAGATGATTGCCAAGTAATGGGAAAATTAACTTCTGAAATATTTCTTTTCTCTTATTCCAATCACCTTTCTTTTTCTGGCTTCAAATCTCTTTTTCTTTCTTTCTTTCTTTTTTTTTAAGGAAAAAACCCCCAAACAACAAGTAGGCATATTTCCTACTCTGCATGTTTACTGTTATTTGTCTTATTTATATTTTACATTAATTTTCTCTGCCTTCCCTTACCACTATTTTTCTTCCCTGTTTAGTTTTCCCTTTTCTTCCACTGTTTGTGAGATAATTTCTTCTGCATTTGTTGTGATTTTTTTATGTTTCCAGGGCCTTTCTGTATCAACCTTTGTTTGTCTAAAATAGCCTACTTCAGAGTAGCTACAGGAACTGTTCAAGCATGCACCATCTTCTGCCTTCCAACAATCTTGTTTATTTTTGAGTATTTACCCTCTAAGTTTAAATATTCTCAGCATCCTTCAACAACCAGCATCCAGTTCACAACGTTCTCAATATGTCGAGAATAAAAATACTCATTTGTATTTTCCTCTTCAAATCCCTGGGTCTCAACAGTATCTTGTGGAAGGAGTTCCATGTGGAGTTGGCTATGGGAAATGTCAAGTTTCTTGATGAAAGCAGGAGGCTGTCCAGTGGAAAAGAGAATTCCAGCTTTCTACTCAGCAGAAGGCTTGGGGATTGCAGTTTCTAAGCAGACATGGGGGTTTGAAGTACTATGATTTCTCTCCCCCAAAACACTGCCGAAGCAGGCAGGAAAGCAATTAGGCCTGGCATGCTTTAATTACTTTTTCCATTTTTTAATTTTTCTGAACTTCAGGGGTGCTGGCAGCCAGTGCAGTATAAGAAAGTAACTTGTTCAGCAAAAGATCTTCTTCCATGTGTCCCCTCATTATATACAGATGAGGAGGTAACTAAAGACTTGCTGTGACAGTGCTCATTATATTGCTCTTAGCTGAATTAAGCACATAATATATTTCCAAAGTTCAGATGAACATGATTGTGACAATGGCCTTGGGGTCAGGAGAATAACTCCATAAACAAGGGGATTCTTGTATTTGTTATCATCTTTACAGACACATTTTTAGAATTGCATTACCTTAGTGAAAGAAACATCCGTAGAAAAGAGAGTTTTGACCTGTCTTTTCTGTGATTTGTTTGATCTTCAGAAGCTTAGCTCAACAGGAGTCAGTAGGAACACACCAGGCATCAAAGTGGGAAAACTCAGTGCTGAGTGTTCGTTTACATTTTTTAAGTGAAATTTGCTGTTGTACATCAATTCAGCTCTGACAGAGGGAGGCTGAAGGCACTTTCACTGGCTGTCTTCTGGGTCTCTGAAATCATATCCCATATCTATTCTTATCTGATTGAATCTATTATTGTTAATTGCCTTTTGGATTCAGCCTGGAAGGATTCTGTTTACCAGTTGATTATCATCATATTTTCTCAAATTCCCAGTCCCTTCGCTTTTCCATTTGGAAAACAATAATAAAGAAGCTTTCCAAAACTTGAGATCTGTAGCTGAATATCTCTGAATATTGGTTTGATTTTAGCTAAACTGTCCTGCTGCTAAGGAAATGATCTATGTAGAGAGGTAGCACCTTTGCATTTGCTCTGAGCATGCGTTTCTTTAAAAGATTCCCGATTATTGGTAGTCAGTCCCTCTGCCATTTTGTCTCATCTTCCACTATTTTATCTCACAAAAGACAGAATGGGGAAAGAGAGCACTGAGGGAAATGTAGACAGGGAAAGAAAAAGAGGTTAATTAGGGAGTTGGAGAAGTAAGTGGATATTTTTGTTCCTTTTTCTCTTTCAAAGTAGGACACTTGTTGAACTGTGAAGCTTAATAAGGAGCAAATGGAGGGGGGGGGGGGGTGAAAGCCTCCCTTCTTTCATACCAGTTCTTTCAGTATTCTGCTCAAAGTTCGAGTGGCTGCTGGAAAGAAGCACTTCACTCTGTTCTTCTCTAGCTCTTTGTACTCCCATTTGTCATCACCAGGGAAAGGGAGGATAAAGACTGAAAGAATGGATGAAAAGCAATTGGTGATCACAGAGATGAAACTTTGAGACTGCACCTGCAAGACCAAATTGTAAACACTGGTTTCATCTTCCTTTCCAGTTTGGGATAACAAAACACATACACAAAGATGGAGACAGGTTATATGCCTGTAAACTCTTTGCTTGTGTTGTTAGCATTTTCTATCCTGAAAACAACTTCCCTCTCTCTCCTGCTGTTTCAGCACCTTTGGTTCTCAGCAACCAATATTGCTGCCAACATGCCTGTATTTACTTAAAAAAAAAAAAAAAAAAAAAATTGCTCCTGGGGAACTCCATCTTAGGAGAGAAGTCTGGCAGAAATTACAAAAACTGAAGGGAGGAAAGTGAAATAAAAACATGAAGATATGTTTTTGAAAAGCTTTTTAGTGATAGAGCAATAAACACCTCAAGGCTTTGGAACATGTGGGAACAGGGGCTGTGCATTCATTTCTTCCAGACCCTCTTCATCTCCACCTGTTCCTGGATACACATATTCAGTCTTCCCCTGTTGCTACAGGAGGAGAAGTGTGCTGAATTTCCAGGGTCTGAACATGATGCTTGTGTCTTGCAGCAGCAACATAAATTCCTTTCCACCTCCATTATGTCTTATTAGGGAAAGAATCTCAATCATTACAGATATTAATGCTACACAAAAGCATCTGGGAACCTGCGGAGCTAAGAAATACAAGATCCCCCCAAAAGGCAGGTCAATGTCATCACAAATTGTTGCTTTTGAAAAGGCTTCAAGGAGAAATAGGGATCTTCATGACAAGCAAACTATATTAATTTCATCTCTGTTCTGTAATCTCACTCTCTTTATGTAGGCTGTCCCAACCTTTTTGACCAGACAGATTAGATAACACTTCACTTTTTTAAACCATTGTCTGTTTTCTTTGCAAACCATTTTGCCCAGCTATTTTCCAAAAGTTTTAGCACAACTGAATTACTGTGAAAAAATATGTCCCAACCAAAACTCTTATGTAAACTTGGAGATCATGTGTAGTTAAATACTGGGCACGCTTCTCGGATTTCAAGCTGTCCCAGACCTGAAGCATCTGGTCATCCTGTGGTCTGTGTTAAACAGATGCATATTGGGAAGAGTGTGTTATGTGCTTCATTTATTAATATTTAGCCCTGTTCCGTGGAGAAAATCTAGTTTAGCCGCACTCTCTGTAAATCCTCACTCTGAATCAGTCCTGATGAGATGCAGTCTGTGGTAGAGGGGCTGCATGCTGAAGGCTCCTGGACTGAGCATAGTAAAAACAGAGCTATGAAATTCAAGAGCCCTCCTCTTTTTTTCCCATCAGATATACATCCCTGAAATGTTACTGGTTTCAGTGAAACTGTTCATAATTTAGGCTACTTAATTGAGAGAAGCATGGGGCCAGTAATTTCTCCCTAGTTCTGCACAAGGCAGAGACCCCATTAAAGTGTCCTGAATAGTAAGTTAACTTATAGATAGGTATTAGTGGGTAGATAATTTATAGTGGATACCACTATTCCTTCCTCGTAAGTATTCTAATGCTACTGGTTAAATATGCAAATATCTATATCCCTCTGAGAAAAGCTTATGTAAGAGAAATGGTCCATCAGGTCGTTGACGAGATCATCTGGTGGTCCCCGAAGTTTTAACAGTAAGGACATGATTCAGGGAGACACACAAGCATGTGCTTTTCAGACATAATCTCAGGTGAATTGGTAAGTAGCTCAACTACTTTGCGGGCTCGAGCAAGATAAATCAAACCATCAGATGAGGGATTCTGCTAAATCTAAATGTTCAGAATTGCATAAGACTTTGAGGAGGTTAAAAAAATAGATGTAGCAGGAAGCTCTGTCTCTTTGCATCTCTGCAGCTCAGTTTGAAACTGGCAGTAGCCCTGCTTTCAGTAGAGTTAATTTCTGGTTTTCTTTAGTGTTAACAAGAGGACAGAAAATCCTTCTGACTCTGCCCCACGTAGCCCAGTCTTAAACCACAGACATAAGTGGCAGCCAAGATACCAATAAAAGATGCTTAGTGGGATGGTATGAGCAAAGGAACTGCAGTAGTTTCAAGATTGCTTATATCTGTATACAGCCTAGATAGTATGTTGTACTGGATCCAAAAAAAATCAGAGCACTACTCAAGCCTTGACAAAGGTTTATAGCTTCCATGTGATTAAGGTATTGTTCCTGCTTTGCAGATGTAGCATTGATTTTTTCCAGCACTGAGGAGCACAAGCCAGGTGATCACCTTCATATTCCTGTCTTAAAATTATAAGGACACTACATACGTGGCAATTTGATTCAATGTTATGCAAAACAGGCCCCTTTTACAATGTTCTTCAGCTGTAATATCTTCTCAGTGCTGCACTGCCAATACTAGAGGGATTGCTTATTTCATAGTCACCAAAACAACCCCCCAGGAAAAAAAAAAAAGAAAAAAAAAAAAAAGAAAAGGAAAAAAAAAAAAAACCACAAAAAAAGCTGCACTGGCACAGTTTAAATATTCAAAATAAATCATGAGTTTCTGTCATGTGGAAACAAAAACTAATGATACAGTGAAAGGCTACATTTCCATAACTCTGACTCGCATCTACATATTTCCCATTTGAAAGTCAATGGGAACCGTGTGGCTAAGTGCTGTGTGACTCTGAAAAACACAAAGGCAGCCTGCCTCCTCCTTGGCAGCCACAGCTCTGCCCTCCCGCAGAGGAATCACCTCTGTGATTTGCATCTGATTTCCTTGCTGACCTGCAAGAGAACTGGAGCCAAACAGTAGGAGATGCACCAACGGGATCTGAATACTTAGCAGCATGGGAAGGAGAGGTAATTGATTCCCGCTTTGGGCACGCTAATGTAGCTCCCCTTTGCATAGTCAGGAGGGGAATGGAGTTGAGTTAAGCTAATATATTCATCAGCTGTTAGCTTTTCCAGAGAAGGAGGCTTCTAACCCCATAAATATCTTCTCATGAGGAGCTTCAGGTCAGCCTTTCACATATGGAAATGTATTTTTCCATCTATAACAGATTGGCCAGAAGCAGACCTGGACAGTGGGACATGTTCTCTAAAAACAGGTGGTTGAATAATAACATGACTGCTTGGATGCATTATTAGCTTACAGAGGACTTTCTTCACTGAAAGGGTTGTCAGGCACTGGAACAGGCTGCCTAGAGAAGTGGTTGAGTCACCATCCCTGGAGGTATTTAAAAGCTGTGTAGATGTGGTGCTTAGGGACACAGGTTAGTGGTGGACTTGCCAGGACTGAGTTAACGGCTGGACTTGATGAGCTTGAAGGTCTTTTCAACGAAAACAATTCTGTGGAAACAATATAAATACAGAAACAATTCTATTTCCAATTAATATAGTCAACTTTGTCTCACTGGACATCCTTCACCTGTATAAGATGTGAAGAAGATCTAGTGGTCAATGTGTAGGGAAGCAAACTAATGCCAGAATTTGGTTCTGTTCTCTGCAGTGGTGTTTTTGGTAATAACAAGCTAGTTCCTTGAAGATGCACTCTCAACTTGTTTATTTTTTATCCATTAAAGGAAAATCAATTTTGGACTGTGCACACTTTGTCCTAATTCTTTCAGTACCATTTGATTAAAACAACACAAAAGTATATAAGGCTTTTTTTCAGTTCTTTCGAAAGCTCTGGTCAGCAAGGGAGAAATACATTAAATCCCTGTTGCTGCACAAAGTCCAATCAGCTACAGACTTTCCTAATTACAGGAGTCCAGTGGCAAGGACCATAGTCTAGACTTGCAGTCTGTCTGCAGCAAGAGAAAAGAGAGAAATAAAAAATGCCAAGATTTGTGAAATGCACAAATGGAAAGCAAAAATCCTGTTTTTAAAGTTTATTTCTTTAAAAATTAGGTTTATGTGATCCCACCCCTCTTCTTACATGCATTCTATGCACGTTTATGAATACGTTAAGGGTGAGTGTCAGGAGGATGGAGCCAGGCTCTTCTCAGTGATGTCCAGTGATAGGACAAGGGTCAGTGGGTGCAAACTGGAGCATAGAAGGTTCCACATGAATGTGAGGAAAAACTGCTTTACCATGAGGGTGACAGGACACTGGAACAGGCTGCCCAGAGAGGCTGTGGAGTCTCCTTCTCTGGAGACATTCAAACCCACCTGGACACGTTCCTGTGTGATGTGCTCTGGGTGACCCTACTCTGGCAGGGGGGTTGGACTGGATGATCTTTCAAGGTCCCTTCCAGCCCCTGAGATTCTGTGATTCTGTTTGTCTTTTTGTCTGTGCCTCTGCTACCACTTCTCTTCTCAGTCCAATTACAGTCCCAAAGGTTGTCAAGGTCCTGCAGTGAAGGTGACCCTCTGCACAAACTAATCCGGGGGGGCTCAGGAAGAGCTCACCACTTGCAGGACAGCGGAGTGTAATCTCGAGAGAGAGATGAAACTGTGACTCCAGCTGGAGCCTGCAGATTTCTAGACAGACCACTAATTAATTACAAGACACAGCTCCATAGAAAAATGTGTTTCTCTCAGTTTCTATTGGAATCAGCTTTTCAGGCCCCAATCCTGCCTTGTGCTGCTGTGCACCTGGTGGCAGGACGCAAGTCATCAGGTTTCTGTGAATGTTATGGCTTTAACTTCTGAGAAACACAAACATTTGATTACTTCCCAGGGTGTTCTGAGTGATGGTGAATTAATTTTTGTTTAAATATTTTGAGATCCCAGGAGTTACACTGATGGGAAACCTTTTCATTCATAATGTAGGGCCCCTGACTCAGAAAACCATTCTGCCCCATCCATTTACTTAATTCAGCATCATTCCAATTTCAAAATCAACATGCATTTATAAAATAACCTGAGTGACAGTTGGCAATCAGGACTCTTATGGACTTCCATAGAGAATTAGAGAATTATTAGCAATGTGGATTTAGTCATCTCAGTTGTTTGTGGTTACTGGTGTTTTGCATTTTTGAATGGTTAATTCAGCAGATGTAAAAACAACAAGTGTTTCACCATCAAAAAGGGAATTTGAGATTCCTGCTTGAAAATCTGCATAGTGGCTTCAGCTCTTACTGACTGATTAAACTTAGCTGCTGAAGGACTGCTGGATTAGCATGTCACAGGGCCTCCTCTTCTAAGGCTTCTTGTAGGGCCACAAAAGATTAAAAGAAAACTGAAGAGAGGGCAATTTCACTGCATTTAAACCAGTCTACTTTATTCATTATTCAAGTGGCTGTGTTGTCCATGAAAATTTTCAAGTAGTGGTTTCCTGGGGAAGAAAAAAAAATAAATCATTCTTTTTAGCCTTGCAACCTTATTTTTCATTTTAACCTTCTATCCTTATTTCTCTTGATTTAAAAGCATAACTACATGTTTCATCTGTTCTTTGGGACTGAAGTGCACCTTAGCCTGAAACACTCCTTTAATGCATTTACAGATTATCAGAGTTACCATTAATGCTTCCATTAATAATTTTATTTTAGCACTGGAGACCTTTGCTGGTGAGCAAGGAATGTTAAGCAAGCAAGGAAGCTTATCTGGAGGAGCAGGGGGTCTGTCATCTAAGCCGAGGAGGGAGTCCCCAGAGCAGAAAGGACAATATTAATTGCAGCCTCGGAGTCTACGTGGGCATAAGATGGTGGCTTTTGTAGCCAGTACTTAACTTAACCTGCAAACTGGTGGTATTGTCCATGGAGGTGCTGTATGGCACTCACATCCCACCGTGGGATAGGAGATTACCCAGCATCAGTGAGAAAGATCTGGGGGAGTGGTTCCCTTGTGCACAGATGAGGTTTCATAAGATTTGTCATTGTATGAATGCTGCTCATGTACATTTTTGGCAGTAAAGAGAAGGCTTTGCCTCTTGGTGGTGTGTCCACCACCAAGAGGCTTCATCTTTCTGATTAGTGCCACATATTGTACCATCAAAATGCCCTCCTGAGGCTCGAGGAAGAACTTGCACTGGGAGCTGCAGGCATGGAGCTGTTCTTGCACTGCTTTTGAGCCCTGACAGCTCATTTCACTTCTCACAGGGCTGGCAGCAAGCAGTGGGAAGAGGTTGATTTCCTCCATCACCTTTTCCTTTGATGAATTTCTTTCAGCCTTGAAAGACATCACCTTCAGATGAAATGACCAGTAAATGCATGGAAAGGTATTTCCATGTTCAGCTTTAATTAGATTCCAGCAGCTCACTTGGGCATTTAATTGCGTTGAATTTCAACTTAAAATGAGGAGGAAAAAAAAAGTAGTTGGAAGAAAAGCTACAGGAACACCATTGACTCATAAATCCTTGTCATTCATTGTGTAGACTTTAAAAGAAAAGGCAAAGGTGGCTGGCAGCTGCTTGGATTTGATGTCTATGCAAATGGAGATGTCCATGAAGGCCTTCAGAGGGTGGCTCCCTTTGAATCCATACATGTCCTCTGTATAAAGGAATAACTGGGAGAGGGGAAAGCCTCAGCTCTCAACACAGCCAGGCATCACAAACTCATGGGGTTTCCAAAGTGGATGGTCTTTCATCCTGCTCTAATTCAGTAGTAACACACGTTGCTGCCTAAATCTCAAGGAAAAAGGTTGAAGAAAGAATAAGATAGGAATGCACATCCTGAGATCTGTAGGGATTGAAGACTTTCTTCAGAAAGACTCAACTGGGCTGTTGGGTCCACTTCAGAAAGGATGCATAAGCACATGATTAAATGTGTTCTGAAATCCCACTGATATCTTTAAGGCTTTAAAGATGCACTGACATCAAGAGGTTTCCTTTGAAAGTGCTTGTATGTCCTGATTCAGAGCTCTGATGCTTTCCCACATGCAAGTCTAAAGCAGCAAGGTCAAATGTGGCTATTTCCACTTTCCTGTTAGAAGCCAGACATTTAAGGGAGATTAATTTGGGTCCCTCATGTATTTTCTGATTTTGCAGACCTTGGGGATAATGTGGTGGTGCTTACACCAAGTTTGTCCTCAGGTCTAATGACGGAGATTTATTTGGCTTTATCCCCTCCATTTTCTTTATGTAAGCAACTTGCTGTAATAGAAAATATAACTTTGGATATGGTAATTACTTTATTTAACATTTGAATATGAGGAAGCATTTTGTTTCATTTAGGATGTGTCCATCTTTCTGTTGCCAATCCAAGTTTGCTATCACTGACCTCTTTAGACAGCCCAGGAACCACACGTCTAAAGAGCGCAATATTTACCTCAAAAATAAATGTCTACTTTAAACCCATGAGCTCCACAGAGGTTTTCAGAAGCTGACCAGCTGAGGCACCTGGAGTACTGTGTTCATATCTGGGCCCCTGATTCTGGGCCCCTCAGTGAAGGACATTGAGGCACTGGACTGTGTCCAGAGGAAAGCAACCAAGCTGGTGAAGGGTCTAGAGAACAAGTCATACGAGGAGTGGGTGAGGAAACTGGGGATGTTTAGCTGAAAGAAGAGAAGGCTCTCACCCTCTGCAACTACCTGAAAGAAGGTTGAAGGAAGGTGGGTGTTGGCCTCTTCTCCCAAGTAAATAATGACAGAACTAGAGGAAATGGCCTGAAGTTGCAGCGGGAGAGGTTTAAATGGGATATTAGGAAGAATTTCTGTACTGAAAGCATGGTCAGACACTGGAACAGGCTGCCCAGGAAGGTGGTTGAGTCACCATCCTTGGAAGTATTCGAGAAACATGTAGATGTTTCAGGGTATGTTCTAGTGGCCAAGGTTGTGGGGTTTTTTTGTGGGTGTTTTTTGGTGGAGTGTGTGTGGTTGGTTGTGTTTGGTGTTTGGGGTTTTTTTGGTGCTGATAGTTGGACTTGGTGATCTCAGATGTCCTTTCCAACCAGGATGATTCTGATCTGTGATGAGATGGCTTCTGGCCTATGAAATGAAGGGAAAAAATTATCCAGTAAGTTTGCAGAGGGTTATTTTCTGAGCATGAATGCAAATAGGTCATTGTTCCAGCTTCTTTGGAAGGAGCACAGCCAGCTAAAATTATACTTTAAGCAAGTATTTTTCTCGACTTTCTTTAAAAGCAACCATGATGGTTATTAAAAATTAACTTTAAAAATGCCACTGTACATGTTTATTATCTCTCATTTTGACTGAACTTGGAAAAGGAAGATACAATAAATAAATAAAAGCAACCAAACCCCTTTTATTTTGCTTCATAGTCAACTAATTTTTTCAGATTTTTAGAACTGAGTAGTATGGCTTTCCTGTGTTACAGGGTAAGATTGTTTAACTCCTGTGGGTATTTTAATGAGAACTTTTCTTCTTTTACATTAAATTTATTAGTATTATTAAATATGTGGATAAAGGTTTATTGAAGCTGAAAGCTTCCATTTAGCAGACCTCCCTAGTAGTGTACAACTATACAGTAAAGTCTGAGTTTCCTCTTTTCTCTTTCCCCTTTTCACAAGGTGCCCTGTTACAGGAAATTGAAATGAAATTTTATTTTGTCTATAATTTTTTTCAGGGTAGGCATGTTGTAAGATGCAAGCAGAGATAAGTTCTTTACTATCTTATTCTCCAGAACTTGTTTACGCAATGGAAATAAAATAATTAGGTGATGAGTCTATCTGTAATCTTTGAAGGGACAAAGCAGAAAAGGTATAAAACCTCTCAGCAGTTCTGTGGTTTGGAAGAAAAAAAATCACACGCAAACAAGGCTAAAGTTAAATTCCTTTTAAATCTTTAAAGACATCCTGAGCAGTGTTTCAGACTACAGACAGAAATGCTGCGGATCAAAGCTTCATTGGTCTTGTCTTTATAAAACTCAAGATTGAATACAATTCCCTGGGAAGCTCAGGAGACAAGAGCAAAGCAATTCAAGAGCGGCACGTACACTTTTAGAAGCTTTTTACAACCCTGGCTATTCTGACCTCTGCAGTGGTCTTGCTGTTGTTTAGGATAGAGGAGGTTTCTTTCTTTTTTTCTTTTTTCTTTTTTTCTTTTTTTTTTTTTTTTCTGTTTCAGAAAGCTATTTATGCAACATGCTGTTTTCCTTCACTCTGGATCAGCTTGTTCAAAAGCATTTCCTGTGCCCTGCAGAAACTGTGGAGCTGCAAACTAAACAAGCTTGCCAAAATCGCCACCAGCCTCTTTCACAGGTCGGTTGGGTGTGTACCATCAACTCACAGAGTGCAGATGAGCCCACACACTCCTTCTCAGGACACAAAAATACTTTGTGGTTGTTATTTCTCATAGACTTATTCTGGTTCAGGTTCCAGCCAAAGCCAGAGCCTCCAAGATGAGGTCCTTTGCACATGCGTATCTGGATCCATTTGTTGTCCCTGATACTTTGTGAGCTAAGAGAGAAAAATGGCCCAGATAATAAATGCCATCATAGAGGCTCTACTGAACATCACTGGCAAAGCATGAAATAAATTCTGCCCCCTCAGCACTTTTCCTGCCATGCCTGGTGATGGTCCTTGAAAAACAGATGATAGAGCTCATGGGACTAGTCCAGCTCTTCCCAGAGCGTTGCAGCCAGATCTGGCCTGAGACTTAGCATAACCACTCTGCCTTGACTTATCTTTTCTGCTCTTAAGGATATGCATCTAACAGTAGGTGCAAGCTCCTGCGGGCAAGGAACCTGTTGTTTTGTGTGGTTAGACTGCAAAGTAGCCTGCATGCTTTACAGTAATGTAACTGAGGCTTTGAAAGATGCCTGTGGCAATTAGTTGTCCAGATGCCATTGAAAGTCAATGAGAACTGGGTGAAATCCTGAGAATGGTGAGCAGCCAAATGCTCCCATATGCTCAGAAGCTTTTCTTCTGTCTAGCACAGTGATCAGCACAAAATGGCAGCCCAAGTAAGGCTTGAGACTGCATAGCAATTGAGATAAGCATAATAAATACAAAGCCAAGTGCCTTTCCCTAATTCGTGTGTAGCAGGTTAATGACATGATTTTCAATTCAGAAAGTTATGAATTAACCTTTCACTGGAGCACAGGCATTGCCAGCATCACTTTTTTCCATTCTTTACTTTGGTGGCAGTAAAGAGAAAAACACTCAAGGTGGCCAAAAAAAGAATTTCTCCTTCCTTGGGATCAGTTTATCTCACTGCTTCCCATTTCCTCCTCAGGTGCAACACCTGGGTTTCATTTAGATGGTCCTAGCATTTATTTTGTTATACACACAAAAGCATGGAAAATGAAAACTTATGAAGGTGGAGAAAAAAATTAGTAAATTGTGTATTTTCCGTGTTTTGCATTTTCCTGTTTGTTCAGGGACTACTTTGGAAAAACCCAGATGATTAAGAGGAACTACAGGAGATCTTTTTTCTCCTTTCTTTTTGCACATATGTCCCACAGCAGGGGAGGGATGCTTCAGTGCTCCGTAAACACCTTGCTTTTGTCTTGTGTTGTTCCTGTGAGGGGTTGCATCATGTCTTGTAAAAGTGACACTGTTGGAATGGTGCTGTGCAAGTACAAGGGAAATCACAAACACAACCCTGAGCTTTAACTGCACGTTTCTGACAGCAGCCTATTAAACTTGAGGCAGTTGTTAGAAAAGTGAGAGCAACCATGTGGATTAAAAAAAAAAAAAAAAAAAGAAAAAGAAAAAGAAAAAAAAAATAGGTTGTTTCTCACAGCACGAAGGAAAAATGTTTCCTACTAAGCAAAAGAAAACAAGGCAGGGAAAATAATTCCTGGGTCGGAGGGAGGTTCCTTTTTATGGTACAGGAGTTTGGGATGTCACTTACTAATATGATCTCTACAATTTAAATCTCCATCAAGCTCATCAGCCCAAATATTTGCACATGCTAATTTGTTCAGCTGAGGCCCCTGAATCTGTCATATTCCTGTGAATCATGTTTTCTGTTGGCTCATTCTTTGGGACAGCTTGTCTCCTTTTGGATTTGTTATTAAAAGATAATATTGACTTAGTTTTCTTTACAGTGAACAACAGCCCTGTCTCCTAAAGCCTGCTTTGGCTTGTGCATGAGTATATGCCTGCATGTGTGTATGTGAGACAAGATGCTCTCAAAGACTTATTTCCTGCTGCTCTTAATGACAAGAATAATTAACATCATCTCCCCAGCACTACTTGGTGTCCTCTGTCCCACTGGCATGTCATGTCTGGCAGGATTTCAGCCCAGATTAGAGCATCTGCATGAACTTTAAGACCTCAAGGATGAGTTTTCTTGCACTTACCCCTCCTAATACCAACTTCTGCTGGATGTCACCAAGAGTAACAGGACTCCCAGTGCTAAGCCTCATTACACCACTGACCCTCAGCAGGATAAACCCCATGAACCACCCTCCAGCAGCCTTCTCCGTTCAACTGTCTGTCTCTACATCCATCTCCTGCTACTGAAAACAGAGCTCTGGGGCTACCTCTTCTTAATTGCACTCAGCTCTCTTGTCCTGAAAAACCCTCACTGACCACCAAAATTGCTGCTGGTTACTCACTGCCCTAACCTGCTCTGGGGCTAAGTGCTGCTGCTTTAATTCCCTTGCACACACAAGGGCAGCACCCCAAGAAATAAGATGCAGGAGCTTTCCTGCCCTTCTCCCCATCACCTGCTTACCCAGGGCTGGGCAGTCAGGGAAGGTCTTGCCTTAGCTGAGAAGCAGCAGTGTCTGCTCCTGCCTGCACCCACCTCCCACCCTCACTGCAGACCCTGAAGGCTGTAAATCATAAGAATTGACAAGTAATGATTTTTTAAATTATTATTATTATTATTATTTTCCTTTTCTATGCTGGATTCTATGCTAGATTTCTTTATGTTGTGGTGGAAGGCATCAGAGAGGAAAGATTTAGGATTGCCTCTCCCTCTGGAAATGTGATGATGGACAGTGAGCCCTTCCTCTGCTATGCCCTGTTGCTACTGCCATGTGTACAGCAATGGGACAGCAGGACCCAGATGGGATGCAGATGGGGATGATGGAAGTTTGAGTGATGATAAGAAAATTCTTACTTACCTTTATTTTAAATGTCACCATTTTTTTTTTACCATTGACTTTAGATAACAATTTGTAATTCTGTTCTTACATTTTTTTTTTTTTCTTCACTTAATGTAATCAATTTTTTACCCCAGTTAATTTCAATTCTATTTCTTACTGCCTTCCGCTTATATCTGGGAAAATGAAGTGAAATTCTAATCTAGGCAAGACTATGTGGAACTGATTATCTGAAATAACATAGATCTGGAGAGTCAGGAGCCTTTTACTTATTTATTTATTTTTCAGCAACTTTTTTCTGGGACACTGAGGAAAGCACTGGGTTCATTTGAAGAGCACTTAGTTCATTTTGAGAGTGGTCTCAGCATCCACATAACCACATAGAGGATTTCAGTTATCTCCTGGACTCATCCCTCTTCACACCCTCCTTTTTTTCCTGGGGAAACCAGTAGTGTCCATTGACTTAAAAGACAATTCAAAGGAATTGCACAACTTTATTCACTTATCAAAGAAATGTGATGAAGTTCACACTCCCTTCTCCTCTAAAGCACAGATTCTGAAATTGAGCGGCTGAAGCTGCATAGGAGTGAATTTCATTAAGCACAGAAATTCCTCCACAGCAGTAGGACCTATCCACTTTTCAAATAAAACCCACAAATTCAGACAGATATCTCAGACAGGTCATATTTACATCTTGCCCAGCAGCTTGCTTTTCCTGGGATACTGCAGTATGCTTCCTGCTTTGTAGAAATTGTCCTTCCTTTTTCTTCCTCTGACAGAAAACCAGCCCACAGAACACGAGCACAATTGCTGTGCTTCACTGGATGAAGAGAATAAATAACTTGTCTTTTGCGCCCATTACTTATCCTTGCTGTGTGTTTTTAGCTTACCTCCTATAAAAAGAAGAAGCTAATTTATAATCATGTTGTTTGTCGGGAGTGTTTGTTCACATCTGTCTGTCAGCAAGTTTTATAAATCAATTAGCCCCAGACAGACACACTCTGTAGCTTTCTGTGTTCCCACAGATGTCACTTACTCATCAGCAGAAAAAAAGCACTAGCCCTCACTGCCTCCTGATTTGGGTGCACATGAAAAACAATTAAGTGTGTCTTCTGCACATGTGTATCGAAAGTGTTCCCGTTACCTGGCAACCAACCGAAAAACTGTACTGGAAAGCCAGACACCTGAGTACAAGACTGTGCCTATTTGCATATACATGCCTGAAGAGATACACATGGAGTATGTGTTTTAATATTAAAAAATAAGGATGCGGGGAATTTCTTAAAATAACTGCATGAGTTCATTTTCATTTCTGCAAGTGTGAACTTAGTAGTGAGGCAGGGGAAAATAAAGCTGTGTGTGAGATGAAGAGGGATTTTGGGAAGCCAGGGGTGTGCCTAGCAGCTGCAGCAGTGCATGGCAGTCAGGGATTTATGGGGAGTGTTGAAGCGACAGGTAAAGTTTATAAGCATTTTGCAGGAGATAATTGCACTCAGCTGGTGCTTTACGGTCCTACTAACTTCTCTAGTTTGCTTGAAGACTCGTAGCAATATATTCTGTCATTGCTCGGTACATGTGGCCTCAGATTGATCTCTCTGGTTGCAAAGCACTTGCTATGAAAAGCTTAGGCTGGTCAGCCTTCATCTCCATCTCCTCCTGGAAACAAGGGATAACAGAAGTGGGCAAGTGATGGACGAAGATCTCCATCCAATACAAGTGTAAAAGGAAGAGAATTGGATTAAAACACTGTTTTTTTGTGACTGTGGGTAAGTGTGGTGTTTGAAAGAATGTCAAAAAATGGGATGTATGACAAACAGGAGGATGGAAAGCAGGAAAGATACCACTGAGAGCACGTATGGAGAGACATGAAAAGGAGAGAGGCTGCTCAGCTGCAGTGTGCAACTTCAGCTTTTGCAATTCTTGTCCACAGGTAGGCTTAAAAAAAGAAGGGTACAACATTGGATAAATACAGGTAAGATGGAATTATAGAATGGTTAAAGTTGGAAGGCACTTTAAAGATCAGCTTCCAACCTCCCTGCTATGAGCAGGGACACCTCCTAGTAGTCCAGGTTGCACAAGCCTCATCCAACCTGGCCTTGAACACCTCCAGGGAGGGGGCTTCCACAGCCTCCCTGGGCAACCCATTCCAGTGCCTTCCTACCCTCATGGTGAAGACTTTCTTCCTTATGTTTAACCTAAATCTCCCCTCCTTCAGTTTAAAACCATCACCCCTTCTCCTATCACTGCCCTCTCCAGTGAAAAGCCCCTCCCCAGCTTTCCTGTAGCCTCTTTCAGGTACTGGAAGGTGCTTTAAGGTCTCCCTGGAGCCTTCTCTTCTCCAGGCTGAATAGCTCCAACTCCGTCCGCCTGTCTTCATAGCAGAGCTGCTCCAGCCCTCTGATCATCTTTGAAGCCCTTCTCTGAACCCTCTCCAACATCTCCATGTCCATCCTGTGCTGAGAACTCCGAATCTGTACACAGCACTCCAGGTGGGGTCTCACCAGAGCAGAGCAGAGGGGCAGAATCCCCTCCCTGCCCCCACTTCTGTTGATGCAGCCCAGGATGCAGTTGCTCTCTGGGCTCCAGCACTCACTGGCACCTCATGTCCAGCTTCTCATCTACTACCATCCCCAGGTCCTTCTGCTCAGGACTGCTCTCCAGCCATTCTTCCCCCAGCCTGTATTTGTGCCCAGGGTTGTGCTGACCCAGGTACAGGACCCTGCACTTGGCCTTGTTGAACTTCATGAGGTTGGCACTGGCCCACCTCTCCAGCCTGTCAAGGTCCCTCTGGATGGCATCCCTTCCTTCTTGGGTGTCAACCACACCACACAGCTTGGTATCATCAGCAAACTTGCTGAGGATACACTCAATCTCACTGTCCATGTCTCCAACAAAGATGTTAAATAGCACTGGTCCCAGTACTGACCCCTGAGGGACACCACTCGTTCCATTTGGACATTGAGCCACTGACCACAACTCTCTGGGTGTGGCCATCCAGCCAATCTCTTATCCACCGAGTGGTCCATCTGTCAAATCCATGTCTTGTCAGTTTGGAGACCAGGATGTCATGTGGGACAGTGTCAAACACCTTGCACAAATCCAGGTAGGTGGCGTGAGTTGCTCCAGACCAAGCGATACAACCAGTCTGTGAACCTTGGGCAACTACAGCACATTGTGTGATGGAAAGAAACAGATGTAGCGGTCACTCCTGTGTGCTCTTTTCTCTGATTTTGTAATCCTTCTATTTCCTTACCTTGACTTCACTGCTTTATTTCTCATAGACCAGTGGAGGGGTTAATCTTTAATACCTTGCAGTAATAAAACTGTTTTAATTAGCATTAGCTTGGAATGACAAGACTACAAGTAATTAAGTTACACTGGGATCTAGTTGGAATGAAATTGATACCAGGGGATAGCATAAACATAAATCAGCATTTAAATAAATTGAAATCAGATTGCTGTAATTAAAAGGAAAATCCATTGGCATTAAGACATAAAAATAACAGATACAGATTTAATAAACATAGCAAAGGAGGGTGAGAGAGCCTGGAAAATGTAAATTATTCCTCCCCACATACTCACCGTCAAAGAATGAAGGAAGATAAGAGATCACTGTTTGGTTAGTATTAGGGAAATACAATTACATTGGGATGGGAGAGAAGTTAGAAAACAGAGAGATTATGAGTGTCTGTACAGAATGCCATTAACATTAACCTGATGGATTGCAAGTGAGTTCTAGTTATAAAAATAATTACTGGCTACTGAACCCATCTGGAATCTGCAATCAAAGGACAAAGAGAGAAGAACGAGGAGAAAGTGATTACTTCTCCAAAGTTAAGAAAGACATGTAGTCAGGAGCTAGCAGGCTGATGCATTTTATTTCATGCAATAGAAAGAATAAGCCAGCATATGCCTACCTACTCCCCCTGTTTTCTTTAGGCTGCTTACCACTATAGGGCATGGTATTTTTCTATCAGTAAAAATGATTAATTAGCCTTTTGGATTAAGGGCACCATGTATCTTCTTTAAATGTTATGGTAATTAAGATATACTAGATGAAGTGCCATGGGATTTTTCGGGTTTTTTGGTTGGTGGGTTTTTTTTGCAAGACAATAATCTCCTTTCAGAGAAGATAAAGGATTTGGAGGAATTGATATAGGAAGGAAGATTAAGAGAACTCTGCATGAAGTGTTTCCTGTTCGCTTGTGACCTGTCAGGTAAGAAGACCCTACCTGAGTTGTGAATAACTCAGTGAAGGCTCCCAGGAGACAGTCACAACATAGTAAACATTGCTTTATGCTCTGGGTCCTCATCTCTTCTGTAGATGGGTCTTACCTTCGACTGCAAGGTCATCCAAGATGAAGTTGTAAAGGCCAGCATGGATCAATGCAGACAGGGAATAGAAGCACAACATTATTTATACACTACACAACAGAAAGTGTCAAGCAAGCTTCATAGACAGAGCAAAGATGTGGCTGTGCTCGGAGCTGTGGTGATCAATGGGAAAGTTTGCTCAAGGCTAAACTTTCTCTCTGGGGTAACTGGAGTCCCTACAAATGGCCTGCACATGATGTGGAAACTCAACCAATCCCACCCATTCCATACTTACTGGTCCTACCTGATCAATGTGAGAAGTCCTTGTGTCATAGGACTGAAATATTTGGGAACCCTGAGATCTACCACACCTGCACTGTACCTCTGATGTGAGATATGTCCAGTAAGTCTGATATGTACTGTATATACTAGACTTACTAGCAACACATCAATGGGTTATTCAAGGTACACAGGGAGTGACAGAGGCATCCCAGCCGAGTTACATTCCTTGTTCATCCACCAAAAAGTTGATTTGCACTGGTGCAGGTGACATTCAGTTGGGAATTCCAGGTATTTTATAAGTCATAGAATGGCTCACATTGAAAGGGATCTGTGGAGATGATTTATCCAACCTTTTTTCTCATAAGACATGTTCCTGCTGTCATGATAGTAGATATTTTATTATATTTAAGGACAGTATGAAGTCAGAGAAGCCCTGTGACCCTGTGTAAGAACCTGGAGCAAAGGTTTTGATTATTAAGTAACATGATGATACATGCATGTTTTGACCAGCACTGTGGTTCAATGATGGTAAGATGGGTTGAAAAGATGGGATGGGCAAGATGGGTTGACAGAGACATGTTTTTTAAAATTGAGGCTAGAGAAGATAGGGATTGTAGAAAAGGGGAAGTAAACTCTTTGGCAGTGGCACAACCAGATTTACTTACTCAAATGTGAAAAATGGTGAAATGAGTGGATTTTTGTAAAAGTGAATAGTGCTCATCCAGTTTTAGTTACTGGGAGTTTTGTCATTAACCTGTTGGGAGTGAGGTCCCAGTTCCTGTATTTAATAATCAGAAATACAAATGTATTGAGTAGTAACAGAGCAATTTTGCACCACATATTAGATGTCACTTCATACATGAAAGCTGCTCTGTCCACAATGATCGTATTACTTAGCCCAGAATAATTAGCATTAATGATAGTGGTGTCATTTGCAGAGAAAGAGTCAGGATCAAACAGAAAAATTAACAGAATCATTTTGGGGCATAAATCAAGCAGGCATTATACAACCTTACTTGACCACACATTCACCTCCTCAAACTAAATGACTGCTTATAATACAGCCCTGCTCATTTCATATCAGAGCACCAGGCCTAAATTTTCCCTGCAGATCCATGGAATTTTCTAGACATGTTTGTGCTCCTGGACAGAAGGGAGCAGAGGAATAGTTTGATGAGGGTCCTTTGTTATTTTTTAAAATGACAACCTACGGAGCCATCAGCTGGCAAATGGGGATGGAGAACTGAATGATCACTCCCTGTTTATGAGAACTGTGATCTTCCATCTGCATAACTCTGTCTGGAGCCTGTCGTGTTTTACAGATGTCACCAGTATGAACATGTAGTGTGCTACTCTCTGTAGTGCAGTCACCTTATGGATGAAACTCAGCAACTGACTTGGCAGCATCCTGCCTCATTCCATGAGAAATCTGAAGACAGAATGAGACATTCATCTGCCAAGTGACAATGCAGGGACAGCTTACCTAGGTCAGCTGAAACCACCAAATGTAATATGGGACCGGGACAACTAAATGAGTATCATTATACAGTGAGAGAATGAAGGAGCCAACTCTTTAGTTTCCCACTCTCTTTTATTTCAAATGGAGCTATTTTCAGTATGAAATTATCTCCATCAGAAGGAACCAGAAATGACAGATCTTCAGGTTCTTAATTTACCTTCTGTTCCTTGCTCACCCACTGTGAACCGAGGGATTGACTCTGGTGTGTCCTCCGCATTGTACCTGTTCTTCTTATACAAACCCTTTGTTAAACCAACTATTGTTTTCACAGAATCACAGCCTGCTATTATGAAGTTGCAAAATAGATGGAATTATCATTTTTTGTTCTGCTTTTTTAGCAGGCGAAATCAAATGAAAGCTTTCTGTTGGGCTATCATGCAAAATAGCATCAGGCAATCAGCAGCAGCACTGCCCTCTCATCCAGAGAGAGCTGTTGTCTTTCTCCAGGTGTCAGAAGGTAGTACCACAAGCTTATCACTGGCTAGATGATAAAGTACAAGGGAAGAGACAAGAAGGCAGATTTCATAGCAGAAGACACTGAGTCCTTAGGAGGCTGGGAACCCCGTTCCTTGATGTTGCTCTTTTCACAGTAGCAACTCCCTGTTCACCAAATGTCTCTTGCTGTTCATTTTTTAAAAATTTCTATCTTGAGCCTATAAAAAATAGAGAACAAAGCTTCCTACTGAAATCACTTACATTGACAAAGTGTCAACAATCCTGAAATAGTATTTTCATCCATTACCATGCCAAACAACAGAGTGTGTCTACATAGACTGGCAGATTCTCTAGTACACCCTGATGGATAATAAGGACTTGCTGCATGGAAATGATTTGATTTTTTTTTTGCTGAAGTCAAGACTTATTCTTCTAAGAGTGCCCTGCCTTATAAAAAAACTTAGAAGTTAGCAGCAGATAATAAGTTTTGAGCAGTAATAAAAGTAAGTAAATTATCTTATCTGTCACCAGAGCACAAGCCATAATTCTAAACTGCAAGAAAAAAAATGCATCAAAACCTGTCTATAGAGCAGTGGTTTATCTTGATAGATACATAAAATATTGCTACATAAGGTGATCATTAGACTTCAAGATAGACTTTGGGTTTAGACCTAAATTAATTGCAATGCAGGAATCTGGTCTGAAGACCAGATAGGATAAGAATCTTCACCAAAGGAATAACATCATTGACACAGAGTCAGTTGGTAGTTTCATAAAGCTGGAGAACAGTAGACGGGCTTTGCTGTTAGATAAAAGCAGCGTGTCTGTGCTTTTGCAGATTGTCTAGTTTGCTTTCTTCTTACTTGAGTTGAGCTTCTTCAGCCAGGTGGGCAACTCATTCCCGTTCTCCCTCCCCAGCCTGAGGAATGATTGCCTCATCCAGGTCTAGTGAAATAAGCAGCCGTGTCTTATATCATCATATCCGATGCCTTTAAGTTCCTCTCTAGGTAAACTGGGAAAAATAAGAACACCTGGAAGTATCTCATCTGTGCCCCAGCTATGTTGTGAACACCAGCACTGCAAAAACATTCAGTTGTTGATGTCAACCTGAATGTTGCTGAGTGGGAGGTTGTTAGCTATTTCCAGGTTTGCCGTTGCTGCATGACCTTGGTGAACTCACTTCACTTCAGCATCCATCAGCTGGTTAATGTGTAACTTGGGGATAACCATACTGAAAAGCCTTTCTAAGTTTCCTGACATTCATGAAGGACAAGTGCAATGAGCAAGCTGCATATTACTCAGCTATGGTCTTATGGCTGCTTATCTCGGGATGCTGTAGGGATGAAGGATGCCATAGCTCCATTCCCTGTTGTAAATGAGGTCTGCATGGTCAGCACTGGAGTCTGGACTCTGGCATCTTCCTGGGGACAGACAGCAGAGTTGTCTCTTGTCATAGGGTTTTGCTGAAGCATTACCAGAGCTTTTGGAGAGATGTATGACAAGGACACATCTTTCTGTCTCCTTCCTGCTATCTTGCCTATTGCGTGAGTTTAACCACAGGGCATCATGTTTTCCTCCTTGTATCTCACTGATGTGTGAGCAGTGTGTGGCTTGTTAGAAAACAGCTGGGCAGGCATCAACAGCCCCTACGCAGGAGAACAGGTTTGCTATCATTGCTGCTGGAGAGTGCTCACATGCCAGGGAGAGAGAGAAAAGGAGACTCCACATCTTTTGGGAAATCAAATCGAGATTGCATGGGAATGTGCAAGCTCTTCATTGGAACAGTCTGATCTGGGGAGGGGGAAGTGGGATGGGGAGAGGAGATGGTGGGAGGGATGGAGGGCAAGAACAAGTGAGAATTAAGAGACGACATGTCAGAAATAAAACAAAAAACATTTCAGTTAAACCACAGGATTCCTTTGCCAGGATGGAAAAATATGAAACCTAGCCTTGCTCTGCTCTTGTAAATCTCTGACTGTGGAGGCTGTGATGCAGGATGAAGTGTTGTGCAGTGCCAGCTCAGAGCTGAATCAATTTCTCCATGTGGACTTTTATGTCCCACTATGTGAAACTGAAATATTATTTCTTTCAGATATAATTTTTCTGGCCTCTTCTCTCGGGCTTATTTAGGAAAAAAACACACTGCCCCCACCTCCCTTAGCAAGTCCCACCATCAGGTGGATCTGGCTCTGCTCCCAACTCTGGAGAAGTAAATCTCCCCAGCCAGGCCTGATGACTAGCTCTTGGTTTCTTTTCCGCATGTTCTTGTTTGCTTGTTGATCCATGCTGTGGGATGGAGCACAATTAAATGAAGAAAAATGAAAATGTGGTGCTGTGCCAGACAGTTTTGCTGCTGTCTTGCTGATTATGAAAGATGAGTGTGGTTCTGGGCAAAAAGACAAGACAGGATAACGCTGTGTCCTTGATGTGCTCCACCTTAGGCAGCTTCTTCAGAGCTCTGGTTCTTCCCCAGAACTAATGAGATGGAGGCATTGATGTAGGTAGGAGCTGCCCTTATCCCTGCACTTGTTTCTTAGAGAACTTGTCTCAACCTAAAGTGCATGATTATTTGGTATTCTTAAATAAGTGTTATTTTGAGATACATCTTTGTATAAGATGTAAATCTAACCTGTGCTGAAAAAAGCCTGCTGTAACTTTGCACAAGGATTTTCCTGTCATAAACCAGCCCATCTTCTACTAAGCCTAGAGTTGCTCGTTCCCTCAGCAAAAAAACAAGCTCTCACATAAGATCTTAGTACTGTTATTAGCCCTTACTATTTGAATATTGGCTTAAAATTTGTTCCCGCACCTTTTCTTCTTCAAGACTTCAATTTTCTTCCTTTCTCCACTCACTCCTATTTCTACCCCTACATCTGTCTCTTGTTTTCCCCCTCTGTCAGTCTGGGAGAACCTAGCATCACTATTTATCCCTTAAATGCTCCCACGGGTCTCGGCTGGACCATTCTTTGAGATAATTTTCCCTCCATTCAGCAGCTGCCTTCCTCTGAACATTTCCTCTTCCAGGTCTTCCACAACCACATTACCTCTTTAATTCTCTATTGTGAGCCTATCACCCATGCACTCATGCACATGAAGCCATGCACCCATGTCTTGGACTCCTGTTTTCTCTGAGCTCTCTGACCTCAGCTTCTAACCACCATCGCTTACCTCTCAGCCTGTCTCTGGTGCCCATCTTCTTCTGGATGGCTCATTAAGGAAGACATCCATAAGAAAATCAACATTTAGTGGCGTTTTCCCTCGCTGACTCACTACAGTGTCCTCCTAACATCACTCAAGGTAGAGGGCTCCCATAATGAAGCAAGGTTCTGACAGCTCTGCTTTTCTACTTTTGGAGGACTGTTTGACCACTGCATTATCTCATGGGGACTGGTTTTGCCCTCTGAGCTGTCCATTGAGAAACAGCACTATAAAGCCCCCACATGGACTGGCTGCAATGTGTAAAGGTCTTGGACGTGGAATACTATCAGATTTGGAACTAGGTCTGCTGGATGCCATGGCAGGAACACCAATTCTGAAGTGTTTTGGTAAACTTAATTTCCTTATTTGTAAAATGGCGATGCTTCCCTCATCAGAAAACAGGCAAAGATGACTTTGAAACTTGGGACAAAAAATTAAAATGATAGGTAACAAAGTGTTCTGGGGATTGTTCATCTTGTGACACACTTTGTGGTTTTGTTTTTTCTCCATCTCTTGAAATATTACTACTACTGGTACTAGCTGAAAGTGAGAGATTTCAGCTCTAGAAAAAACAAGATACATACATCAGAAATTCAGATTATTTCTTGTTCTAGGGAAGATTTCTGATCAAATACTGAGACACATCTTAGCTAGCAAGGCTTTTTATTACTAGTCTGAGAGAGTGCATGCAACCCAAACTGCTAGAATGAGTAATACTTTTAACCATTGTGTTCCAGTGGAAAAAGCCCAAACTCATACTGAGGACATTTGAGCTGTATCCCTGATTCAGGTTTTTTGGCCAACTCAACTGTTTTCTCTGATCTTATATTTTCCATCTGCAAATGATGGATACTAACACAGGTGGCATGTACAACACTTAGTAATCAGGTGGTGATGTAGCTACACATTCTGTTTATTTGATATTAAGTGCTGCTGGGGACAGGACAGAACAGGGCAATGGAGAAACAATAAGAAACCATCCATTCCTTCAAAAAATGCATAAATTTACAACTGAAAACATTGTAGAAAAGCTTGGTGTGACACTTTTGAGAAAAAAATCTCCACTGTTTGTACTGAAAAAAACCACCCAAAACCCAACAGATCCAGAACTCACCAAGCAGAAATTAGGGGAAGGGGAGAATTCAGCAACCCAACAGACTGCACCTTGATGTTATAATGGCAGTTGTGGCAGAGGAAAAGGAGGAAGGAACAGCTGCATTTGCACTACTGTCAGAGCTAGCTGTGGTACACCATTACAGTGTGTAATTGCATTATCATGCTCCCAGGGAAGCCAAGTGCTTTTCAGGAACTTCTGAGTGTGTTTGCTTCCATCCTCCATCAAGGCAGCAGTTGCTGTGACCAAAAAGAAAGGCAGAGGATTGCTTTTCAAAACAAGAGGGGTGAGGAGGGGGTGAGTCTTACGTGAAAAAGGAAAATCTCATTCAGTTTCCTCGTGAATCATTTCCTACTTCTTTCGCCCCACTCAGAACCCACTGCCATTTCGACTGTGCAGGTGAAGTTGTTTGTATTTTCCTTCAAAATACCACCTCCCACAACAGATGATTAATCTTTAAATAACATTCTCTAATGCTTAAACCTGGCTTTGAAGCTTTCATCTTGGTGTGATTTCAGCTGCAGTCACAGCCGTGCCACATCTAGGATTACTCACCACCCGCCAGTCAACATTCTTAGAAATGATAATAGGAAAATTGGGTGAATTTTGATGAAAGATATTAGTTAGACAGCTGCTGTGACTGGAGTCCTTTGTGCACAGAGCAGGTCCAAGGTGATTAACGCATCGTCCCTTTGGTTCCCATCCTTGTGCTTCAGTGCCGACCAGGGGTGATGGAACAGATTAAGGCTGTGTTTAATGAGAAGTGGGTGCAGATCTATAGCAACTGCTTTTTTGATATTGGCAAGTCACATAGGGCTGGATGGCAAATGCAATGAAATCCCCAAAGTGGAGGGCTGAGCTGAAAGCATCTAACACAGTGCAGAACAGTGCAGCCTCACCAGACCTTGTGGAAGTAGGGCACCATCAGTCTCACTTACTGTAAATGTCTAGCCTTGGATGGGATCACTGGAGCCCCAGAAACTTCCTTTTCTCTATAAAAAGAACTGGGTTACTATCATGAATGCAGACACCTACACTGTGGGTAGGTGACATGAGGTGTGAGGAACCCAACCCCTCCAGGACCGCTTGCCTGGGGTTTCAATTCTGCTACAGGGAGCACCTTGCTTGGCTGCTATGGCCATATAACAGTGGCTTGTTCCCTGTGCTGTGTAAATTTTTGGGAAAAAAACACAACTCCTCTGAGCTTTATGTGGTCATAAATGTGACTTTGACTGTGGTTGTCTAACCTGATGAGTGCCTTGGTCACAGACACCTCAGCTTTTGCATCTTTCTGTTACAGCACAAAGGACTCTCAGCAAAGATACACTGGGCAAGAGGGGGTAAAAAACCAAGATATTTTTTCCCCCTAGTTTGCTCACAATCTCTGACTCGGATAAAGTGCAACCATTGGATGGAGAAACAGATAAATCATTGTACAGCAAATAGAGTTTAGAATAAAAGCAAATTTCTCATTTCAGCTCTGCTTAAGCTGGATCATATTCACTCATGGGTGTTGGTCCAGGCATTAGTCAGAAGTCTTTGGAAATCCTATATAACTGTTTGTTGAATGTCTCTTCTGTTTATTTAGCATTAATTTTATTTATGCTATCTAATGCTTTCCAGCCTAATGCATGTGTCTGAGTGTCATCATGAACGTATATGCATAAGAAGCACACACAGTCAGCTTCCAGCCAAAGTTCTACTTGTTCAGGCATAAATTACAAACCTAAATCTAATGTGATTACAAACACACCTATTTTTGTTTTGTTAATTACATAGAGTCAGGGAGACTTGCAGGCATAAGTCAAGTTTTAAAAATGTAGTTGTAATGTGCTCATAAGTGCTATCTAAAGCGACATGACAGCTTTTCCTCAGAGTTTGTTCTCTGGAAGATCAAGTCCTTTCCAGCCTTGAAATCTGTTAATTCCTTTGGTACAGCAGTTCAGAACCATAAGGCCTCTCAACTGGATTATTGCTTCTGCCTCTCCTTCAATAGCTACTCTGTTTTATTAATTTAAAAGAACACTTGGGCACTGAGCCTTCATTCTAGAAATCTAAATAATTTAATGCAGAGAATTATTTAAGCCCTAACTTATTTCCTGAAAAGGAGGCAATAGCCCCTTCAGAGGTGGAGAATTGAAGATGCTGAAAAGATAGCAAAGGGAGGAGGTATTAAACTTGGAGTAAATTGGGAATAGGACTTTGACTGCTTGTCTGAGATCATTGTTTCAATCCAAAGACCATGTTTCCTGTCCTTGCAACTCAGAAAAACCCCGTTCCAGCAACAAACTACAGCCTGTGTGAAACTGTCAGCCTGAGTAGTTATTTCAGCCAGATTTATCTCATGCTTAAAGATATGTTGCTGTCCATCCCTGTGCTGGCTTGGAGTCTCACCCAATTAAAACCACAACCTTTTCCTCTTTTCTAAATCTTCACCTGAAATTTTCATGGAAGCAGAGTGTTTACTGAAACTCAGAATAGACTGGTCATTTATCTTATTTTTCCAGATGGTAATTTTTTAATTATTTTTGCTTTAATTTTGATTTGATTAATTCATCTAGATCCTGGTTCTTTGCTGTGTCTTATGTCTTGAAAGGGTTTTAGGACTAGGAAGCTTAATATAGAAATGACCACATCCTAAAATATGTTAGAGAAGATCTTACAAATCCTGTTCCTGGCTAGTGAACTCACCTGAAATGAAGAAAACACTGGCTGAGGACCAGATACGAAGCAGCTTTCTCATGCAGTGTGACAACTAGTCTTGCAAGATGCATCCAGCCATCAGCAGGATGCTGCACACAACCAGCACCTGCCGGGCCTAAGTCTTCTGGAAATACACTCACAAGAGTTGGTTTTCCTTTTTATCACAACAGGGGAGAGAGATGGATTTCCCCAGCTCTGGGGGGATTAAATGCCAGTTGGGTTGACTCAATAATGTGGAGTGAACAGGGTCAAAAAAACTTACTTCAGCTTTCAAGTGATGGGTTTGTCTGCATTGGCGTGAACAGATTCTCCATTGTATTCACCACAAACAGACTTTTCTTCCCATATCAGCCTGCAAGGTCTTTTTGTTCCAAGGGTGTGGGTTTTTTATCCACCATAGAACAAACATATTTATTGTCAACAGTGCAAGAAAACCCTGCTTTCCTTATGTCTGAGTTCCCATGTGTCTCTCTTACACTATCCCAGGGCATTGATAGACGGTAGTATCTTGTTCCAGGGCCTTATCTGGTTTTAATTTCAGTAGTCCTTTTCGAGTCTACTCCTATACAGCAGCTTACCCGTGTATCTGTCTGACCTTCTGCACCAACAACCACTCCCTCCTTTAAGCACTGAAATAGATTTCTCTTCTTTCATCAGCCTGGCATGCCAAGTCCCAGACTTTGCCCCTAGCCCCAGCCCTGTGGAGTTTGTATCAACATTCCCAGCAAAGGATGTCAAGGCAATGGCTTTCCAGGCCTCAGCAGTGATATTATCAGACCATTAACCTGAGTAAGCTGTATCACTGTACCTCCGGACTTTGACACCTCGGAGTTACTTTGCACTCTCTCTGGCAGCCAACAGCTTCCTCTTTGGAGCTTAGTAGCCACTCCACGCACTCGTTTCACATTTGCCTTTTAGGATGTGTTGAGCTTATCTGCTTCCCCTGTGTACATATTTTTTATTTTCCTTTTTTTGTGTTTTTTTTTTCTTTTTGAAACACGAGATTTGAGCGTGTGTAAATGCAGTCAGTGGAACTGCAGTGATTTACAGGAGCTGGCTCCACAGCCCCTGTTTGGAGAGCTGTTAACCATTTCCTATTCTTTGGAAGCGATTAAGTATTCTAGGTAAAATGCAATAGCATAAGTCTGAGAGCAAACCATGCATTTAACAGAGTGCATTCCTAGTAACGGCTGAATTTTAATAGGATGAAGAAAAAACATTTCTTCCTGTGTCAGGGCATCTTAATTACTGTTTGTAGGTAGGTGGGAAGATTGTCCCTGTGTCTCAGACACTGCTTTGCCACTGAGTTCCTGTATGTCTCTAGGTTAACCACTATGTAGTTGAGCCTAATGCATATTGAGTCTCACACATATTTCCAAATGGGCTCAATTCTTAGAGTTAAAGGTGAACCATATGAGACAACTTTTAACCAAGCTTTATGGTTAAGTGTTTGCTGGGTTTGTTTTCTTTTATAGCATAAAAGGAATATGCTAATTCTTACTCACAAATCAGTAAGCCATTTTAAATCATGTAAACCTTACTCATTTGTATGAGATCAGACAGCTTACTATCCATGTTTAATTCGGGTGTCACAATTTCTTTTCTTCTCTCAGTGGATAGGGTGGGTTAGCATTTGGATGCCTTGAGCAGTGATGATCTGAACTGCTTACTGCTGAGACATCACTGTAGTTACATGGGAGAGAGGGATTTAGAGTTGTTGCTGTGCATATGGACTTTGGCCTCAGTTTTGGCCATTTGTGGATTGGCATTTGTGAAGTGAGGAACAGGACTCAGTTCCCCATGGGTTGTGTAACAGAAATTTAGGTACATAATATGCAGGTGCTTTCTTACATCTCCTGCTGGATGAATTTAAATCCCTTATCACTAGAGACAAAAGATGTTTCTGTTGTACCAACAGTGATCCTGGATACATTGGATGAGGCTTGTGCAGCCTGGTCTAGTGTGTCCCTGCTCATAGCAGAGAGGTTGGAACCTGATGGTCTTTAAGGTCCCTTCCAACCTTAACCATTCTATGATTCTATGATTCTAAGTTAGATCTGAAAGGTGACTCTGCCATTTGATCTCAGCAGATACATGGTCCATCTGAAAAGCCTGGTTTCCCTGCTTAAGCAGGCAGCACTCATCATTTGATGATCAAAAGCAGGAGAGCTGCTCAGTCACCAAGTGAAGTTGCAGAGAGCTACAGAATTACTGCAGAGTGATGTCTTGCTGCAGTTTAGCATTTTTCTTTACTGATGAGTAGTGTGATGAAAACATTGTGGCACATGTCAGGATGTGAATTCTCTTGATTTTGTGGTTCCAGCACCCTTTGTGTTAGAGGATGCAGGGAAGAATCCTGCCCATCACCACCAGCTGATGAACACAAGCCAAATGATGACCATTTTGCTTTAGCTACTGTTCTTCTCTTCCTGGGCTTAAACTTTATGGGGTTGCAATGCTTCATCTACCCTAAAGCCAGTCATCTTCTTAATGTCACTAAATGTTTAAAAACATGTTGATTTAATTTTCAGCAGTTGTGTTTCACAATCATGTAGCAACTGTATTCTTTTAAATAAGGCATAATTTGCTTTTATAAAACCAGTTACCACTGCTATAATTCTGGGATATACCTTTTGGCACAGAAGTCATTGTCTCAAAGCAAAGAAGCATGTTTTCTCCTGGATCCAGTTTCAGGAACAGGTTAGAACGGCCTGTGATCTTAACATATGCCTATTCATTGTGACATTCAGATCTGCCAGCCACCCCCCACTCAGAATTTAAGACCTAGCTCAGCCAGGCTGCTGATGAACACCTGGGAGGCTGGGTTCACACTTCTCTTTAGTAATTTAAATATACCCCAAGTGGAGAATATCTGAAATTTCTAATCTAAGCCCTCTTTTACTGTGAAAATATGGGGATCTCTCTCTATTGATCTCCAATATGAGGTCTGGCTCTCAAATAGATTTTGGAAGTGTTTTGAATATTGTTGAAGCAATGTTAATGGCAGATGTCCTTTTCAGGGCATCTATTATAGCCACTTAAGAATCCCTTTAAAATTTCTGGTACGGTAATATTGGGCTGCTAAAAAACAACTCGGTGTAATAAGAGCATTTTTGCCAGTCCCTGGGGAAAATCTTCAATATAAATTTTGCTTCCTGCTGCATGCTGTGGCAGTCCAGATGTTTTTTCTCAGACAGATGTTGCTTTGCCCAACACCAGGCACAGTTGCTCCTGAGCTGCTATTTTATGTGTACACAGCGTCTGTTCCTGGAGCTGCAGAAGCTGCAAGTCAATGATTTTTTTTTTCTCTCTCTCATTTTGTCATTTATACTTCCTGCGCAATTAAAATAACCAAATGGTTTCCTATTTAGGAAACACAGGAGTTAAGTGATGAGATTTGTTTAAAAACTTCTGGAGGACCAAAGCCTTAGATAATAAATGCTCCTAATTTTTTTTTAATAGACTTCTGAGTTCCACGGCGTAAGTACATGCTGTGCAGCATGGCTGTGTGCACACAAATCCCCTCCCTTTTGTTTTGACCTGCCACCTGGCTTCATTTGCTGTTTGCTAGCTCTTACATTGAAAGGGACCATGAAGACATCCAGAATGTGTCTTATGGTTTCACAGATCTCAACCATAGTGTCTCTCAGCACTCTCTGGCAAGCAGAAGAATGCCAGTGTACTTAGTTGTTCCTGATGTGTGAGTCTACCTGATACCTTTGATCATCTGTGTTCCCCTTATAGTTTCTGTTTTTTGCCTCTTTGGCACAGAAAGTTCTGCTGTTTATCAATCTGCATTTTATCTTTGAGGACTGGAAACACTGTGGCTTTATTATTGTGGCTTTATTATCATGGACAGGAGGATGACCATGAGCCAGCAATGTGCCCTTGTAGCCAAGAAGGCCAATGGCATCCTGGGGTGCATTAGAAAGGGGGTGGTTAGTAGGTCAAGGGAGGTTCTCCTCCCCCTCTATTCTGCCTTGATGAGGCTGCATCTGGAATATTGTGTCCAGTTCTGGGCCCCTCAGTTCCAGAAGGACAGGGAACTGCTTGAAAGAGTCCAACACAGAGCCACAAAGATGATGAAGGGAGTGGAACATCTCCCTGATGAGGAAAGGCTGAGGGAGCTGGGTCTCTTCAGCTTGGAGAACAGGAGACTGAGGGGTGATGTCATCCATGTTTACAAATATGTTAAGGATGAGTGTCAGGAGGATGGAGCCAGGCTTTGTTCAGTGATGTCCAGTGACAGGACAAGGGGCAATGGGTGCAAACTGGAACACAGGAGGTTCCACGTAAACACGAGAACAAACTTCTTTCCTGTGAGACTGACAGAGCCCTAGGACAGGCTGCCCAGAGAGGTTGTGGAGTCTCCTTCTCTGGAGACATTCAAAATCCACATGGACACGTTCCTGTGTGATGTGCTCTGGGTGATCCTGCTCTGGCAGGGGGGTTGGGCTGGATGATCTTTCCAGGTCCCTTCCAACTCCTAGGATTCTGTGATTCTGTGATTATAATAATAATTTTCATTTTGCTCTCTATTACCTAATTTCTCTGGTGTTCTTTGTTTTTGCCATGCAATTAGCCACAGGGTCATAGAAGTAGTCATTACAATTTCCAGCTCTCTTTTTACAAGTTCAAGGCCATCCTTGCATGTATGAAGAGGGGTTCTTCACAGGACAGGTTGTATCCTGGCCTTATTTGCCCTCTTAGAGGTAATTTCTTTCCATAGACTCTACTACATAAAGGATCAAAGATGGGCGTTTCATTAGGTGTCTTCTGTTACATAGGATGAATCCAGATCTACATGGTTTGGCAAACTATATTTTTGAAATTAATATAGTGTCATGCTTAAACTGAATTGCTTTTTACATACATGCAGCCAGACAAAATGAGTTAGCAGTCTCTTCTGACTTGAGATTATGTGTATATGTGATAATCACAGTAAGTTTTAGACCGTTTTTTCAGATCCTGCTTCTGAAGGGGCAGGCAGATATCTAAACCAGCTAGTGTCAGTGAAGAGCAGTGCCTGAATCTTGGATAACAAATACTGTTTCTCAGAGGGTGAAACTAAAGGGACTGAAAATACTATCATGAAGCTGACAACCATCCCCTGTCAAGTCAGTATATGAATTGTGAATCTCCTTGAAAGGGTATAAAATTTTCATCCAAGAAAGCTACAGGAATGGTTCACAAATTTAACTGCATCAGCTGCTAGGAGGAAATAAATTTAAAATAGAAGGAGCCTATCAGCATAAAAGTCCATGCCAAGAAATTGGCTCCACACCTGTCTTGTACTTCTCAGATTAAAGGTGCAGAGCTGTGAGTTGTTTTCATGGTAGGGATCAAATCTCAAGGGTAGGAAACTTTCCTTCTGATAAATATTTAAAAGAATGTTATTTTACTGCTAAGTTAATGTTTTTATACAACAGAAACAGCAGCACTGTTTGGAAAATATGAGAAGTGTAAAAATACTTCCTTTTTTTTTTATTAGACATATGCATGTGTGTAGCTTTAATGCTTAGCTCAAGTTAACAACATTTTCTGTAGCCCTTCATAAAAAAATATCCTTGAGGAATATTTAGGTACCAATATTCTACTTAAATTATTCACTATTTTTTTTTAATCTTTAGAGCAATTATTTCTTTATTATTAGGGTGCCTTTAGTCCTGTGTTAAAACATGAATGAAAAACATTCCCTCTCATTATAAACATTCCCTTCCGTTATTTATTCATATAATTAATAACTGTGAAACATTCTGTAGAAAAAGTATCTGCTAATTCACAGAAGCCGTAAGAACTGAATGGTAAGAGTCTTCAGTATCCCACTCCAAAATTTTCTATTCTTCTTTCATAAGATGCTGCTTTGTTTAATCTGTGGCTCAAAGACCCTTTACCTACTGAAGTTCATAAATGCCTGGTTTCCTCAGTTTGTGTCTGAGATGCCGGTATGTTTCCAAGAAGGAGAAACCCAAGTGAAGGTTGGCTGTCACAAAAAACAGAAAAAAACAAAGATTGTCTGTTCCACAGAATATGTCCAGTGCTATTTTGAAATAAAAAAATTATCAACTTGATTTAAAAAAAAAAATAAAGGAGAATGTGAATGGTTGTTATGTAGTGATGCTTTAGAAAACCACTTGAAATGTCTGGTTCTGTGCATAACTGATCGAAACAGAAAACAACAACTAAACCTCAAATACATATATAACACAATCAAAATTGAAGGATTAAAAAAAAAAAAAAATGTGTTGCATAGTTTTATCGAAGAACCTTAACTTCCTGAAATTACAAGGAAAAAAAAAAAAAGTATATTATGAAGAAATAATATCCACTTAATTTCCATGAAAACCTGTAATAGCAAATTTCCAGGACTGGGCAGCTTGAGCACTGAGTCTTCCTAGTAAGCTCTGGTGCCTCAAATATTTCAAATCTTCTAACACTCCATTGAGCAGGGAAGACTGCCTGATTCCCTCTTGGAAGCCAATAGATTATCATTCTCTGAACCATTATCATTAATTAATCCAGACAATAAAACATTGTAAACATCTTTGCAGACCAGCTATCTCTTGGCCTCCAACTACTAATTTGCACTGAACCAACATGGCTTTATTCCAAGTTTGAGCCACAAATTCTTGTCTTGTGTAAATAATGAAGTATATTTCATTATGTCCATTGGGATGCATTAAGAAGAGTGTGTCCAGCAGGTCAAGGGAGGTTCTCTTCTCCCTCTGCCCTGCCCTAGTGAGACCCTTCTTAGAGTATTGTGTCCAGTTCTGGGCTCCCCAGTTCAAAAGGGACAGGGAACTACTTGAGCGAGTCCAACAGAGGCTATGAGGATGATTAAGGGACTGGAACATCTGTCTGATGAGGAAAGGCTGAGAGACCTGGGGCTGTTTCGTCTGAAGACTGAGAGGGGATCTTAGTAATGTATTTGAATATCTGAAGGGTGGGTATCAAGGAGGGGCCAATCTCTTTTCAGTTGTGCCCTGTGGTAGGATGAGGGGCAACAGATTCAAACTTGAGCAGAGGAAGTTCCACCTCAATGTGAAGAAAAAACTTCTTTACAGAGCACTGGGACAGGCTGCCCAGAGAGGTTGTGGAGTCTCCTGTGGAGACTTTAAAAACCCATCTGGATCCGTTTCTGAGTGACCTGGCCTAGATTCTGTGGTGGGCCTGCTCTGGCAGGGGGATTGGACTAGAGGATCTCCAGAGGTCTCGTCCAACCCCTAACCTTTCTGTGATTCTGTGATTAAGTGAAGCAGCTTTCCTAATATTTATTTATATCTCTATATACAATATGTGTGTATATGTCCAGAAACTCATACATATGTACATAAATTCAAAGTGTTTTTATGGAACTCTGCTCTGAAGATGCATAGTTTGTGATCTCCAATAAACTATTTAACAGTTTTAAAGTGTATTTCTTTGAGCAGCTTCTGAGCAAGTATTTTCTTGTTAAGGATTGGCACAAAACATTTTTTGTCATCTCTTCTATTTTTTCCAGTCCTGTTACAGATCCAAAGCAGCTCATACCTTTTCTAGAAGTAGAGCTGTGACATCACAGTTCACAGCTAAAATTATGATATTGCATCAGCTGTAGACATAATGCAGAAATGTTATTCACTTGGACCTGTTGGAGTGGATCCAGAGGAGACTACAGAGATGATCAGAGGGCTGGAGCATATGTCCTGTGAAGACAGGCTGAGAGAGATGGGGTTGTTCAGCCTGGAGAACGAAAGGCTCCAGGGACACTTTTGTAGCCTTTCAATACTTGAAGTGGGCTTATAAGAAAGATGAGGACAAACTTTTTAGCAGGGTCTGTTGTGATAGGACAAGGGGTAATGGTTTTAAACTATTCTAACACTGGTGAAACACTGGTCCAGGTTTCCCAGAGAGGTGGTAGATTTCTCATCCCTGGAAACATTTAAGGTCAGGCTGGACAGGGATCTGAGCAACCTGATCTAGTTGAAGATATCCCTGCTCACTGCAGAGGGGTTAGACTAGATGAGCTTCAAAGGTCCCTTCCAACCCAAACCAGTCTATGATTTTGTGATTCTATGATTACTGTGGTTTTGTCACAGTTTTGTGCAGTTTTTTCAGTAGCCCTTGCTATGGTACAGGAATGAATTACTTTGAAGTGAGGGCAGAAGCAAAGTGTCTTTCCCTTCTTGCTACCAGGCTTTTGATAAGCAATGTGATGATGCTGACATGGACGAGTTGTCCTGCCAAAGTAGGCTGAATAGCCTTAGATCATCATTTGCAGTTCTGCCAGGAAGTTATCTTACTCTGAAGTCCTGCAGACCTCAACCTGTAGGACTTTCTGGGTTTTTGTCCATATTAACTTGCTGAAAACTAAGAGGAAGTAAAGGCTGATGTCAAGCATTGGCTCTTTTCTTCATACAAGCAACAACTTAGTTCGGTATCATTTCCTCTAATGTTGGGCATTTAAAGGTTTAACATGGCAAGCTATTGTTGATTATGCTGTCTTTTGTTCTGCTCTTGTCCTCCAAGTTATGCACTTGTCAGATTCCAATGAATGTCCTTTTCTTTATCTTGCAAATATTAATAATGGCCAAGGCACTGTACATTCTCTTGGAGTCTGATTTTGTTTTATGTTGTTCTCTTGTGTTGATTAAATCAAAGGATGTACTCAGAAGTGTTACTTCAGATAACTTGTAGTATTTAGGAATTTATTACAGAATTCTCTTCTCCTTCACATGGAGCTGAACATGGCACAGTCCTTCTAAGGAATGTTTCCTTGCCCATACAACCCTGAAATATTCCCCAAAATTAGTTGTAAGTGCTGGGTCAAAACTCTGCCGGGGGCCGTATCAGCAATTTTGCAGTAGGACAATCACAGGTTAATGCTCCTACTTTTGGCACTCTAATTTATCCAGAGTAGCTTTACCTTTTGATGACCAAATCTATGAAGCTCCTATGTAAATTGAGTTTGCTGACTTAGATAAAATCTTGTGGGGTCAGTGAGAAACCTTTGCACCAGTTCTGTGTTCAGTGACTGCATGCCAATGTGTGTGCCAGGTTTGACTTTTTCAGTCAGAAATAAATCTTCATCTTGTGATGCCTCTGAGCAATAAATTGATGAGTCTTCTAGCTCGGTTACATCACCCAGCAGTCAGCCTTTGTCTGCAAATCCTTTGCCAAAAGTATTTCTGATTTTTGTAGAAATATTCCATCACTTTTCAAATGATCACTTATAAAAATGTTTGACATAAAAAGTCAGATCCCAGACCTTACTCTGTTGCTTTTGTGCTCGTTTATTTGCTTCTTCAGTGGTAGATACACCCAGGAGTAAACATAGGAAGTATGGAATTAGCCAGGGAAGAATATATCACCATCCTTTTAACAGCAGCTGTCTTGGACTAGTAAGCGTGCGTGGCCAGCACATGCACTGTGAGGATAGAACATTTCCTCAAGAATAACTGTAAAAAGTCTTCCATTGTTTGTTCTGGGTACCTCTCTTTTTACCAAGAATAAGATCTTAAAACCTAGATTCACAGATATCAAAGGTAAAAAAAGTAGTTAACTGTGCTTTCATCACCACATGAGCTGTGTTTCTCTCTGTAGCTACCTAGACCTTTGCACTTCTCATTCACATGCTTCATGTAAATGCTTACAATTCAGGCTGAGTCTGTGACACTTTCTTGTCTAGGCACATGGGAAATAAGTAGATCAGAGGATCAACACTGGGTTGCTGGAGAGTTTAAAAGAGCCTCATCCTGAACCCTGGAAAATCTTTGCTGTGCGGCAACATCCTTAGAAGTTCATTAGCACAGGGGAGAGTTGCTCACTTGCAGTCACATCTCGTGATGATCTGCAGTGGCTGAAGCTCTTGCCCCGAGCAAGGCATTATACGTTGGTTACACAGAGAAAAAGATGCAGTTTGCATTTTGGTAACGTGTGTAGTAGGAACAGTCCTGATGAACAGCCTATTGTGGTAAGAAAAATGAAAGTTGGATGATACAATTCTCTCAGCTCATCTTCATTTTATTTTATTTTATTTTATTTTGCCATTCGCTTCCTGGTATTTTGCTATTTCAGCATTTCAAGGTCCATTGTTCAGCCTGCTCTTCTTTTTTTTCCCCAATGTGAGCAGTAATGCACTGTGAGGGAAACCTGTTTTGTAGACACCGTATTTTATAGGTGATTAAACAACTTTAATGCTCTCTGTGCCTTTCCCGCTCCTCTTTTTACTTGTCACAAGTTGTGAATTTATCACTATCACCTGCAACTAAGGAGAGTCATCAAAGGCAAACAAATTACAAGTTGTTTTCTGCACCAGACGGATTTCAAGTTTCCTGAGGGCTCTGAGTGTTTGTTTGTTTCCCAGAAAGAATTAGGTAGTTAATTCCCCAGCATTTCTTGCTGGTCTTTTACATCAGCTTCTCTGATAAATCATTTGGGACATCACATAATCAAGTGTTGCCATAAAAGCTCTATACAGATCTATAAACTAGATTACATTGTGTGGGAAATCATTAACCTCCTCTACTTGAATTGTGCTGTTTGTACTAAAAAGGTGCAGATAAGCATGGGATAATAATTTTCACATTTATCCTCTGGCTCAAGAGTTAAATCCACTTGACAGCATCATCAGAGGCAACATCTGGAGAGAAACACCTGGTGATTCCAAAATCCCTGTTGGTTTTGCTGATGGTGATGCTGGTGGGTTCTTAATCTCAATTTTCTCTTCCAAGTCCTTGTCTTTCATCTGTGACAATGGCAGTGTTGTTCTGAATAATTAAAATATAGTGCATTACTGGTTGGCAAGTACTTTAATATTCCCAGGCCATCCTGCACTAGCATAGTCAAGGCATGTATTGAATAGTTTTTTTGCTCTATAGTAGATGTTAAAGCTCATCTCACTGATGGAAACCTTAAGACTATCTCCAACAAGTAAATTAAACAGTGTCTGGGAAAAGTCCCAGGCATTAGAATATAATAATCTCTTCTGCTGCACTGTTAGAAGCATCTGTGACATGGTGTTTGCCTGCATCAACTGGTGCTCTCCCAAACAATTCCCAGCTCTAGATCAGGAACTGGAAAAAAAACCCACAAGTGTCATTCCCAGCAGGCTGGTTTTTTTGCATCTGTGTTGTTGTGGAGGCTAAGAGAGGTTACTAGCTGAGACACTTACTGCTCTGTTCCAGTTGGCCTCTGTGCTCCTGAATGGGTTTTGTGCATTCAAATTACCTCTGTATGTGTAGCCTAATTTAGCACTGCCCCTGTGAGATGAGCATCCTTGGGGCCAGCCTGCACAGCTCTGATAAGCAGACTTCAGATGTCACCCTTCTCCATCAACACAGACAGGGCAAAACCATGAGCATATCTTGCCAACATCAAAGCATAGATTAGCATTGAGCAAATGCACAAATAGGTTAGATTCAGAACTATTTTACATCTGGTTTACAACATTGTTTCTGTGGAATTCTTTGTAATTTGTTCTATCTAAATTTTTAAATAAATAACATCTCCATCTTTGGATTTTGCACCACTATTGATAACCAACATTTTCCCCATCATACCAATGCAAAGTCCTGACTGATGGAAAACTACAGTTTACATGGGCAAAATAAATGTCTAGCACTCACTCAGGAAAAAAAATAATCCTTCCAACATAACATGAAGTTTGTTCAGAACATGGACATGTCCTCCACCCCTCACAACTGTGACTTCAGTAAATCAAGTGACAGCAAAGTAAAATCAGTTACACAGGAAAATCAATCAACCATCAAAGCCACAAATAAAAGCAAGAGCAAAAATGGAAACTGCTCCTTTCTAAAACCTAAGAATTATTGCCAAAGAGAGAAGCTGTAGCAGCACCATGAAGTCCCAAAACTTTCTGTTGCTCATGAAATATAGTGTGGGATTTTTTTGTCAGATGCTGTGATGATGGAGAATACTATAATGCCTTAAAGAAAGACAGATTATTGCTATGTTGAACCAGGTCATTAATATTTATGTTCTTCATGAATAATTTCATGTACTCTTTTTTAAACTTCACATTCACCACCCTGTGGAAGAAACATCTGTTTTACTCATATAAGAGCAGGGAAATGGGGAAAGAGAATGCATGCCTTGCTCTTTGTGTCAAGATGAAAGTGGAAGGGGCTGTCTCCCTGTTCTGGGTACTGAAAGACACTGGTTGAGCTTCTTGATAGATGATACAGTAACATTGTAGCACAGCACCTCTTTTGATGTCAGATCTACATAGAAATACTGGCCCATATAGAGTGAAACATTGTTTTGTTTATATAATAAAATACTTCAGAGGTATGACATATTGGTAAGTGCAGAGCAAGGCTGGCAATTTATATCCACATGTGGAATATAAAGATAGGATTGTACATTCATAACTGCAAACAACTGCTACTGAAATTGTGTTTCCAAGCAGATTGGTTGTTTATCCCCATTCCTGCACAACTTGCTTTGGGAAAGCATCATTCTTTTTTCCTGTAGGTTCTCCTGTTGCCAATCCCTACGTGGCATCTGCCACAGAAAACTCATATACTATTAAATCTCAATTTTCTGTATTTATTTTAATAGAGATCTGAAATTTAAATAAAAAGTTCTCAAGTCTTTATTTGATGTATCATTTCTTAAAAAAGGAACAGAGAAAAGTCACTTGTCCCATTTACAAAAAAAATCTTGGACTCCTGTTGAGAAAACTTCATGGGCACTTTTATTTTCTCCTCTAGATCATATGGCTCTTGCTGAACCAGGAAATGATTAATTTGAACATCCACTTCATTTTCACTCCTGAGTGTTTTAATTTCTAAATGAGTGGGATATTATGACTCTTTTTTTTTTTTCTTTTTTCATGTTTGTGGCATGAGGTAGACTGGGTGAAGGTACTAAATATTTACAGGAGAAGGCTTCAGAAGTACTGTAGTTCATATCATAGACAAAATCCTGTCTCACAAAGGGAATAATTGGGATTAATTCTGTCTAATTCTTGGCTTCTAACTCTGGTGATTATGTCAAAAGTTCAGTTGTTCTAGACTGCCTTTTTAGCTGGTGGACAGCAGCACCTTCATCTGGTAATGGGTTATTTTCATTTCCCAGAAGGATCATGCTTTTTATTTACCAGCTCAGTTAAGTGTTTAAGGCCAGGGTAAGATGCATCTATTCCCCAAAATCTTCAAATGCCAAGTTTTAGCTGGATGTTGAGCTATTCGTTTTGGTAAATCATGTGGAACCACCTGGAAAGGTCTTCAAATGTGCAGAAGGCTTCTGGAGAATGTTAACCTCATCCCTGGGCTGGAAGAGCTCCACAGTTTTTGAGTTTATTATGATTTTCATGCTCAGCTGATGCAGACTGTGCAGTCCGGAACATTTTCAGGGGATTACAGAATCACAGAATGCTTTGGTTTTGAAGGAACCTTAAAGATCATTCAGTTCCAACCCCCCTGCCATGGGACAGGGAAATCTCCTACTGAAGTAGTTTGCTCCAAGCCCCATCTGACCTGACCTTGAACACTTCCAGGAAGGGGGGATAGAAGAGGTTGTTTGCATACCAACACACATGTGAATCTTCTTTTCCCTACGAGGTCATAAGGCATCATGGGGGCTATTCCACCTGGAAGCTGCACTGTCATTTCCACAAGGATGCTGGCACTTCTCTCTTCCTGGGTTTTTGCAATGAAAATTTATCCCCTCATACTTGAGTACAAGAGGCTATTCCTCATTCTGCCCAGTGTTCCAGTTATCCCAGTAATGGTTCTTTCACTGTTACATCCCTTGTACATGCAGACATTTGCTATTTGGTGAGTACAGGAAGGAATGACTGAAAACACATAATGCCACCATCCATCCAGTCTTTCAAAGCTGATTATATTCTCCACAAGGCATAATGCTCTTGCCTTTTTCAGTTTTTCTCTAGTTTGCTGAATTGTGGTTTTGTATCAGACCTAGGTCCAGCCACAGACCAGTAAAGCTTTGAATAACACTGAAGCACACCAGCTGCACAAATGTGAGGAGCTCATGCAATTTCTTCTGCTTAGGATTCACTTTGAGGTTGTTTACCCACTCTTAAATACAGACAGGGAAAGTCTATTATTTGATCAAACCTGACTCTCAAACAGAGATCTCATTATGGTGGCTTTCAACAGCACAGTTGTGTTTTCAAGCTTTGAGAGGTGCAGCAGCTCTTCATTAGTACCAAAGTGGGAGAAGAAAGAAAAAAAGGATGCACATTCCTGTAATGGCTGTTGGGAGACAAATACAAGCTTTTTGCCATGCCTGGTGAAAGACTGATACAGAAAGATGCCTCATATCCCACCATGCTCCAGGAGACCAGTGGGTGGTTTCAGACATTCTGGCTGAATCCTGTTTTTCGTGAAACTAAGTACTGGAATTCTCATCAGCATTAATGAAGAGGGAGGGCACCTTGGCACTTTAGCTAGAACAGAGAAGGCTACAGTCACAAAACCCACCAGTGCTTCCCTGAAACTACCTTAATTTTGTAATCAGTCATATATAATAAATCCCCCTCAAAGCCAAAACCTTTCTTTCTTAACCACCCTTTCCTTTTCCTCCATTCCTAATTCACCTTTGCAGATGAGATCAGGGTCTTTGGGAATAAAATCTCATTTGAATTCAGAAACCAAATTTGAAGAGTAAAACAGTACATCTAGTGAGACAACATCTGATCTGTCCAATCTCTAATCGATTTAATAGGGGCAAGGGCATAGGCAAGCAGGATTTAGGATTTTTCTGCTTATTTCCACAGAGCCCTTCTGGGTATTTCACAAAGCTTCTAAAGTTCACGTTCTAGGACAAGGTAAAATGTCTTTGAGGCATCGAGTAGCACACATTTAATGAAGATAGAAAGCCAATCACTTAACATCAGATGAGGAACAGCAATTTCCTTCAGTCTGGCACTTTGTGTATTGAACAAAATTGCATGAGAGCTTTGAGCACTAGGAGAGCTGTCAAGCGGCCGTTTGTCTGGGAGCTGGAGCAGTCCCCTTGGAAACAGCTTAAACCTTTTAAATAAAAGCATTACAAAATGTACATCTGTGTGTAATATATTGTCCATAGCCTCGGCTGTCAAGGGCCGTGCAACACAGTGTTTATATTTTTTTTTTTCCTGATAGTAATTTTCGTGCTTTCACATGTAAACAGAACCTCCTTTAAGACTGCAGAGGACTTGGCTACTCAATAAGCAAGCATCATACAAAATGTTTGCCCTTAAAAAGGGTTCAGCTGGGTTATCTGACCTTATAACACTTACCTCAAATTTTGTGACATTCCCTAAGTCACCCTCTGGACATTATAGTGAGAATTAGTGATTTTTTAGGGGCACCTGTTAATAGACATACTTGTTGCCATATGTTATCCCCTATGTATAACACTGATCAAAATGCAAAAGTCTGTATCATCATAAGTGATCTGGGAATGCAAACTCTGGAGAAACATGTCACTTGATTAATTTTTTCTCTTATTTTATGAAGCAATTTATTTTCTTTACTTACTGAATTTTTGTTTCCTGAAACTAAGAAAATGACTAAAAAAAAAGCCAGAAAAAAAGAATACAGGGATGGTTCCTTTTATAAAACATATTCCCCTGGAACATACTTGGTGTCATGGTCTTATACTGCTGTAAATGTGGGGCAGCTCTTCTGAAATAAGCTGAGTTTTAACAAGTAAAACTGCTTTAAGTGAGAGGAAAATCAAGCCTTTTTTTTTCTAGTCCTCTGTCTCTATCTCTCTCAGAAATTTTCTTGATTCTCTCCGTGCTCATCTTCTTCTCCAAAGCCTGCTTGCAACTAGTACTCCCAGTAGCCACTTTCTTTAATGAAAAGTAATGTTGAGCACTGAGCAGATTCCACTTCAGCTTTGACACGAGGAAGTGGATTTAAAGTACAGATGATTGGGCATTTTGGCAGTTTAAGGCTATTGCTTTTCTTTCTTTTTCTTGCCTTCAGCATCTAACTTTTTTCCCCTCACTACTCCCATCTATTGCTTTTGAAGGATAAAGGGTCTACAGCACAATTCCTATGAGGAGCATCAGAGGAAACTGGGGGTGTTCAGCCTGGAGAAAAGGAGGCTGAGGGGAGACCTTCTCACTCTTCTACAACTGCCTGAAAGGAGGTTGGAGTGAGGGGGAGGTCTGTCTCTTCTCCCAGGTAACAAGTGATAGAACAAGAGGAAATGGCCTCAAGTTGTGCCAGGGGAAGTTCAGATTAGATATCGGGAAGGATTTCTTCAGTGAAAGGGTTGTCAGCCCCTGGCACAGGTGGTGGAGTCACAACCCATGGAGGTATTTTAAAGACATGTAGATGTGGTGCTTAGGTTTAGTGGTGGACTTGGAAGTGATGGGTTAATGGTTGGACTTAATGATCTTAAAGGTAGTTTCCAACCAAAACATTTCTATGATCTCTGATTCTATGCTTTTAGTCCCCACAATGTGCCTTATTCTTGACCCTGTCACCAGCTTCCTGCTAGAAGTAACAGATATTCTTGGTCTTCAGCATGAAGACCTTTGTCATATCCTGCTCAGAATTCATCCCATCAAGCAGGTCTTTGACCAAAGGGATCATCAATCTGTGTAACAAGATCACAAGATCAACATCAGCTAGTGTTTCATCCTTCTAGAGGACTTTTCTGCAAGGACTGCAGGGGTTGGTCCACCCAAGAGCATGGCACTGACAATCCCCTTGCATGTATTTACAAATTAGAAAATTGATAGCTGATCAAGCATCTTGGTGAAGAGTGCTCAATGGAGATCACATCTTCTATTACAAGCACAAGGAGATATTTTCTACTGATTTGTATTGAACTTGATGTGGAACAGTAAAATAAAAAAAGTTTCTTCAAGAAAATCCCATTCTATCTCTCTCCCTCAGAATTACTGTAGGAAGTGCATGAGGGTCGTTACACTGTTGTGATCTTCATCATGAATTTTGGAGTGTTTGCTGACACTAAAAATCCACACCTTCAGTCATTCTCCAGCAGGGCTTTCCTATTGTTTTTCTATGATCACAGGGAAAGTGATGCTGAATTTGGGAGAAAATACCATAAGAATTGGTCCTGCAGTTCACAGAAGTACAGGAGAACTGTACTGCTGTTTTCTGAGAATTTTTGTGATGATAGATTGGATTATGGTTGCTATTCTGAAGACATTCTTCATGCCAGGGCAGTGATCCATTGGGATGAAAATAAATCCATAGCAGCAAAAAAACAAGCATAAAACAGACCTATTGTAAGCAAATGTGGGAGAAATTAGTAGTTGTGTGGCAATTGGGTAGATTTTAGAAGTTGAAAATTCGGAAAGCCTCCAACTCATGATTTAAAAGACAGCTACTGCATGGAGTAGGAGTTTATAGATCAGGAGAACAAGCTATCAATTTTCAGTAAAATATTAAGAGTAGTTGAACGAGATTAACCTCCTGGGAAGTCTGGTGGACTAAATTCAGAGGTACACTTTGAACGGAGTCCTGGCTCCTAGCCACACCTGGAATGTCTGGTTGTTTGCTGGGTAGAAAGAAACCACAATTTTCTGTCATTCCCACTATCTCTCAATTCCTCCTCCATTCTTTCTCCTTCAGTTACTCTCCTCTACCAGCAAGTAATGTGACCACTTGACCCCGTCTCTCCCAGGGAGATATTCCACCTTCCAGAGGGCATTGAATGGTATTCAGACTGACAGTTCTTGTGATATAGTGTCTTTCCTCTCCTGCAGAAAAAGAGGGGACAATCCAATCCCACCTAGAATAAAAAAGCAAAATTACTGTAGAACAGTGACAAAATACAGGGCTTACAGAGTGAGCTGCAAGTAGCTAAGATTAGCCATCTAAAGACTGGTTATCTAGCTGGTTGTGGATATTTTAAACAACTTCATGGATAAATATTATTTGAAAGCTATTAATCACAGCATCTCTTTCTCTGAAGAGAGACCTCTGAATAGGTCCCTGATTTGCAATTTATTGAGGTCTGGGAGAATATTTGGCCAATTTAACTCTGAATATGCTTGGCTGTTCTTGTACTGTTTTTCTATAAGTCCGTGTTGGTCACTTGGATTTGATGAGTCACTGGTCCAACCCAGTAGATTCATTCCTAGAGGAGTCACTTGAGCCTCCTGTATCATTACTAAAGAGAACTAAGGTTCTCAGTGCTGAACTATAGAAGAAGCCCAATGACTAACAGATAAGGAGCACCTCTCTCTGAGGAAGTTGTCTATTACCAGCCACGTGTCATGAAAAAGAGCAGTCCAGTGGTGGAGCTCTTCAGATGTTAGATGGTGGTAGATGATGGAGGACTAGGACAAAACAGGTGGAGGAGTTTCTGATAGCTTGGATGCTTTCACTTGTAGATTGTAAACTCCTTTTAACATCAAGAATTTTCCAGGGGGCATGAAACTCTGGGAAGTTACTGGGATCTTTTAGACCCTGCCACAATTCAATGGGGAAAAAAACAAACAAACAAACAAACAAATAGAAGGTGGTACAAGATGAAGAGTGTGATCACTGCTAGAAAATACACCATTTATGTATTATTTACATTCCAGCAGCAATGACAAACACCAGTTGGAATTAAACCTTGCTTTGAGAGATACAAGATTCTGCAAGAGACTCAGGAGGTGGTGAAATATCTGAGGTGAGCCAGCCAGGGTTACAAAGGAACTCAGTGACAGAGCTGGGGAAATATCTTCTGACTCCCAGGCCAATGCTCATGGCAGGAGACTTAGTCAACAATGACTGTGATTTATTCTTTCTGTGTAAGAATATTTATTATTGAATAGCTGTTTTCAGTCCATCCAGTCTACGTGAAAAAAAAAAATAAATCTGAAGGAAGGAAACATCTAGCTCTTCCCTGGGAAACAGTTTACAGTTTTCTGGATATGACTGGATTAACTGTCTATATGTCTTCCTCTCCTAATTTCACCTCATCACATTTAATTCTCCACCCTCGAGCAACCCTAAATAATTCCTCCATGAACTGCTGCTCAGTAATCTAATAAGACAGTAAAGTGTGCCTTGACATCCTAACCAGGATAGTAAATATTTAATATAATGCACTCTGTGAGGAGCAAAGTAAAATTAAATGAAAAGTCAGATAAAATGAGCTTAAATGCAATAAATACTAGTTGCTATTCAGTGCTGAGCTGTTGCATGTGTGTTTGTTTTTGCTTAGTTAGCTGTATTGGCAGATACTTTTTTGTGGTTTTGAAATGGCAACAGACACCCACTTGCAAGTCTGCTTCATCATGTCTGTTAAAATAATTACTGACGTTATTGGCTTTATTGTTTGGCATCCCAGTTTATTTAATTGTCTTTTTTTTTTTTTAGTTAGCTGCAGGAGGTCCAAAAAATCTGTGTTGCTGGGTTAGTGATCTATTTTTCACCCCCTTTCTTTCCATTTTGGTTTGCCTGAAAACAAAAATCATAGAAAAATTGCAATAAATATTGAAAAATTACTCAGTTTTATCAAATACATTTGGAAAACAGAAACCAGATTTAATCCAATTCTATTTTTAACCTGTGAGGTGGAAACATTAAAACACAAGTAAAAACTATTGTTATGCTTTCTTGCCCACTTCCAATTGGATATAATATTCCTTACTTATTGTACGATGGTAGAGCAGTAGATGTGGTTTATCTCGATTTCAGTAAAGCATTTGACACTGTCTCCCACAGCATCCTTGTAGATAAGTTGATCTAGTATGGGTTTGGTGATCAGGCAGTGAGGTGGATCAAGAACTGGTTGAAAGGAAGAAATCAGAGAGTTGTAGTCAATGGGGCAGAATCTAGTTGGAGGCCTGTGACTAGTGGAGTCCCTCAGGGGTTGATACTGGGACCAGTACTATTCAATATTTTCATAATTGACCTGGATGAGGGAACAGAGTGTGCCCTCAGCAAGTTTGCTGGTGACACTGAACTGGGAGGAGTGGCTGACACACCAGAAGGCTGGGCTGCCATTCAGTGAGACCTGGACAGGCTGGAGAGTTGAGCGGGGAGAAACCTGATGAAATTCAACAAGGGCAAGTGTAGAGGCTTGCATCTGGGGAAGACCAGCCCCATGTATCAGCACAGGTTGGGGACTGACCTGCTGGAGAGCAGTGCAGGAGAAAGGGACCTGGAGGTCCTGGTGCACAGGAGGATGACCATGAGCCAGCAATGTGCCCTTGTGGCTAAGAAGGCCAGTGGCATCCTGGGGTGCATTAGAAAGGGGGTGGTTAGTAGTTCAAGGGAGGTTCTCCTCCCCCTCTATTCTGCCTTTGTGAGGCCACATCTGGAATATTGTGTCCAGTTCTGGACCCCTCAGTTCCAGAAGGACAGGGAACTGCTTGAAAGAGTCCAGCGCAGAGCCACAAAGATGATGAAGGGAGTGGAACATCTCCCTTATGAGGAAAGGCTGAGGGAGCTGGGTCTCTTTAGTTTGGAGAAAAGGAGACTGAGGGGTGACCTCATCAATGTTTACAAATACGAAAAGGGTGAGTGGCAGGAAGATGGAGTTAAGCTTTTTTCAGTGATGACCAGTGATAGGATAAGGGGTAATGGATGCAAATTGGAGCATAGGAGGTTTAAGGTGAATATCAGAATATTTTTTTTTTACTGTGAGAGTGACAGAGCAGTGGAACAGGCTGCCCAGAGAGGTTGTGGAGTCTCCTTCTCTGGAGACATTCAAAACCCACCTGGACACGTTCCTGTGTGATGTGCTCTAGGTGACCCTGCTCTGGCAGGGGGGTTGGACTGGATGATCTTTCGAGGTCCCTTCCAACCCCTAGGATTCTATGATTCTATGATTCCAGTACTGTTATGTACCCCTCACCAGATGCTGTGGTCTGCCAAGAACCACCTACACTTTGCCTCTTTACCTTTTCCTTTTGGGAGAAGAAATAATTTTTGGCAATTTTTTGTCTAAGAGCTGAGGAAATATTTTTTGGAAAAGGAAGTTTCTTGTTAGTATATAAGGAAACAAGGCTAGTTAAGACACAAATTAATCCAAATAAAGGACTGTACAGTCATAGCTTCAGAGCTTCCTAGAACAGCTCATGTAAGTTACTTCAGGTTTCTTGTCTTGAATTCATGAATTTTCTCTAATCTTGAGAACTCAAGATCAACTATATTTAGACTTTGTACTTGAGAGAAGATGTTTTCTACAGATAAATGCATTTTTTAACCAGAATCTAGAAATAATGCACACATCCTGCTGTCCTATAAAAAAAATGCAAGTACATTGGTTGGTTTAAATATACTAATTTTAAAAGCCCTGAGACATCCCTGTCTTTTGTGTTTTTTTCTGAAACACTCACTTGAAAACTCTTGGTTCCTTGTGTCACAAATTTAATCCAAATTTCACTTTTCTGTGAGGTGACATCTCAAATAACACACTGATGTTGTTGGGTGTTTCAGTCACACAAGGCCAGATTAAAAATATGCTCCCCAAGATGCATTCTTTCCATGGATCCAGTCTATGTCAGTCCTGGGGGATATCACAGCCTTGAGTATGGTCTCCAGTGATGCTCCCTCTTGAGAAAAAAAACAAAGTCTGGAAAAACGTGTCCTTTTAGTAAAATTCTGATATGGCTGACTGACCACACCACCCAAAGTATATCATTAAGGGAAAGGTTCTGGGATTCACTCTCACACAGAAAATTTTGAACTGTTAAAGAGGTTTCCTACAGAGGGGTCACTTCCAGCAATAAAATCATTGTTTCTAAGATACTATCAGTAATTCTATTGTTAATTAATCCAAGGACATGTTCTGACCTGCCTTAGGATACCTTGCTCTGTCATCAATATTGCTTTGCAGTTACAATTAAATACACAAAATGAACACTTGCTTTCATTTAGTTCTATACGTTTCATTTTGAAGGTCAGTCTAGCACAGACTCATATACTGGTCTATATAAGGGATTTTTTTCAACCTTGGCAGGGTGTCTCACAGTCAGGATGCTTCCAACCTTGATGAATGAGATATGCTTTAAAAGGATAATTTCTCACTGATTATCCCTGGGTAAATTCTTCCTCTTGAAATGCTGTACTCATTGATAGATATTTAACCCTCTCCAGTGGGACTGCTTTATAACAGTAGCATTATTTGGAGCATAATTCCAGTTTCTTTGAAGAGGAATGCATAGGAAGGGAGTCTCATTTGCATCCAGGCTGGAACTGCAAAGACAGCTATACAATAAAGATCATCACTGAAATCAATAAGAACATGGTGAAAGAGGAGAGAAAAAACCTGCTGAATAAGGCATTGTTTCTGTGTAATAATTGTTTAACACCACATATAAATAAGTTGCTTGTTGCTTTCTGTGCAACTTCTACAAAAACGTTTCAGATGGTAAAATAGCATGCAGCTTACTTTGAAATATAAATTTTTGAGACTAGTGAGAAAACAGGTTCCCACTGCCTTGTAAAGCTAATTAATACCTTGGATTTGATTCCTTCTAAAAATATGGGTGGGAAATGGCAATGGCTAACAGAAAAGTCATGTCTAGAACCAGGAGATAAAGAGTATAAAATGCCATTCCAATGAGTTCCATGGAGGATTAGGTAAAAGAGTGTAATTAAGGTTTCTGATCTTTATGAAATGTTCCACATTGTTAAACAAACAATAAAATTCATAGTTATTCCTATAATAAAGCTTAAAGAGATTTTTCTTGTTGAAATAAACTTAATGTACAGTATCATATGGTGGGCAAGTATCTTCATATTTGGCAGGTTTAATGGGATTCAGGGATAATGTCATGGCAGTTTTGAAGAAGCCAGGTTGTAATCAGAATTTTACCTTCAACTCCAAAGTTTGCAAAAGATTAATGAAGTTTAAAATTGTTGGCTGCTGCAGTTATAGTTGTGGTTACCTAGCTGAGCTTTTCTTAATGAAGTAATGCATTAAATGCTTGGAGACCATCCTGTATATCATAGAGAGAAATATGTGCTACATAAGAGACTATTTTAGGCAGTAAATATATGAGAGGGCTGGTTTCTTTATTTGGGTTGCTTCTATTTTATTTTTTTTCATTACTACTATTCACTGAAATCATTAATAGCTCAATGTGTTTGCAGTGCCACAGAGATACAATTTGATAGTGAATAGCAGAATAATGGGATACTTTGGATTAAATTACAAAGATGAAAGACATCAGTAGGCATCTGGTGCAGGCCTTGAAATGAAACAAAAGATAACTTCCTGAGACCTGTTTTTCAAAAGCTGGATAGAGGATATAGTGTTTGTGTAGCACTTTAACTGCCCAGACATCTGCTGGGTAAAACCCACTGTTAAACATGGATCATCAAAATCCTCCTAAGTTACATGAAGGAAAAACTTTGTGTTGTGGAAATAAGAGAACTGAATCTGAAGAAGCTGTTCTGCTTTTACATTTTAGTAGTTAGAAAAAAAAAAAAAAAGAAATTGTAAATTTTGAAGCCAGCCAAATAAGATGTCTACAATGGTCTACTGCTGTTTTTCTTTCTGGCCAGGATACAAGGTAAAGAGAGAGTTCCAGGGCTACCTTCTTGAACCTGTGCAGTCAGCCACACTGATAAAAAGATGAGTGTCCTAGCAGTGAACTTGAGCGTAGCACTCAGTAGGATCAGGGCAAGATGTAAAAGGATAAAAGGACTGAAGAGCTCTCATCAGTCCCTATCCAAATCTCAATAAGAGCCTTCCACCTTCTGCCTCAAATTAATAAGCTATGTTTAATTACCAGGAAATAGTGCAAGGAGGATGGAAGATGTCAAAAATATGTGCTACGAGTAACAAAATGAGATTTGACCTAGAAAAATGTAGGCTAATAAATCTGAGAGGGAAATAATCTAAAGCACAGTTATTAAGTCAGACAAAGATACTTGGAAAGCCGAAATGCCAAAAGAGACCTTGAAGTTTTAGGAGACCACAAATAATATATTTTCATGCTGGATTTCTAGAGGATAGCACAAAAGGATGGTGTGATTTGGGTCTGTACGTGCAGAGTCTTCACTCCTTTGTCTACAGGGAGGTGATTTTCTTGCTATACGGCAGTGATGAGATTGCACCTTGAATCTAGTGATGGATGTTGACAAATTGAAGGGAATTCCAAGAACAACAGCAGAAATCGTTAAGGGGCTGAACAACCTGACTTGGTAAGAAAAAGGAAGTCATGCACTCAGAGGATAAAGAGAAAAGATTGTTTCTGTTGTCCCAAGGTGACAAAGACAGGCATGATGGGATTATGTTAAAGAACAGAAAATCAGATCTGCAAAGCAGGAAGAACTTTAAGAATTTTCTGAAGTATATGGTGGAAGACATTTATGTAATTAAAAAAGGATGTCAGCATGAAAAAGTTAATCAGAAGTTAATTAATGCTGGCATTTATTACAAGTCACTGTTGTCATTATTAAAATTCAATTAAATGAGATTCAGTAACCTTTGTTTTCAGATTGTGCATTTTGTGCATTTGATGACATGTGGCATCCTGCAAGTGTCACTGGTTTATTGCTAGTTGTATTACACATCTCATGATGACCTTGCATGAAGTTATTTTTCTGAACTGCTCTGGGGAATAAACATTAACATTAACTCCTTGTGATTTTCTGCCACCTTCTACTGGTTGTTCAACCCAGAGGTTAATGAATTGACTCCAGCCTTTTAGCTGATGCACTACACGTATACACTTTTCTATTCAGCAGAATAGGTTAATGTTTACCCTGCCACTGCATAGGCTTTTTCTCTGGTACCCACATTGTTGGAAGTTCCAGCATCATTATTATCTTGCTGATGATGTAGTGGTGATACAGCCTTCCAAAAAAACCTTTGCAAATCCCCAAACTCATTTCTTGTGCCATCAGGATCACAGTAGAAACGACTGACTTAAACTGCTTCCTATGGAACTCTGAAACTCCATAAATAGTGGAGAAAAGCATTCAAGATGCCTAAGACAGATACCAAAAGGAGGTGGTTTCTACAAGCTCTTCATTATTTACTGAATAAAATAGTATCAATGCTAAAAATGAGAAGGAAACAGCCATTTGCATTGAAAAGAAAGGATAAGCTCTGTCACTTGCACTGGGCTAGAATGCCTTTCTAATGTATATATCTTTCTAATACATAATATCTTTCTAATGATGTATGGATATATAACATAAAGTATTTAAAGACTACTTGCTGAGACGTTCCACTAAAAAAAGAGTTTAGTAAATTAGGTGTAAACTAAATAACTGAGTCACTTTTAAACATTTGAGTGGAATACTTCATGAGATACTCCATAATAGGGAAGAATTTGCAGTGGCAAGGGTATGGTTTAATAAGCTTTTCCCAGCCATAATTTCAATTACCTTGTGATGAGACTTTTTTCACCATTTTACATTGGACTCCCTTCACAGCTAGAGCTTATGGCCAATAACACAGGAATCTCATTTCTTCTGCTATTTAGCTATGAAAAATTAATGGCAATTAACTTTAACGAGTTGACAGGAAATAGAACCTTAATGTTATGAGAACCTCCAACTATGGAAGTTCCATTTGCTTTTTTTAATCTGTTAATCTGCTTTAGAATTTATGGGTAATGATAGTTACCTTAATTTCTCATTATTTTCACTGCCTCCCTCCTTCTCCCTCCTTCCTCTTGTTGACTGAATCCATTTCTTAAAGAATAAACAAACTCATTTATATGGGCAATTCCCAAATGTGTATTTGAAAGAATTGCCAGGTGAGTGTCTGTCACACCATAAAATTTATCCCACTGTCATATGCAGGGCTGGGATCAGACGTGATCTGGATTGGAAGGAGGAGAAGGATGAGGATCTTCTCCATGGCTGCTCTGCAGCCACAGTAACTAGGGCTGCACTGGGAAGCACTCTAAAATGCTTACCAACCTCCTACACCTTATAGGAAATCTGCTTCTTTACAAAGAGATCTCATAGTGAAATAACTTTGAGTCAAGTTCATCAAGTTATACCAGTTTTCATGTAAATCTGGTCCACAGTTTCTAGTGTATTGTCCTTATTACAAGGAGGATTTACTGTAAAAGGGTGTCTCTCACTTTCATTAGCTTATATTTTAACTGAACATTCTTTACTTTGCCTAAGAGAGGAACAAGAGGCTGTGCATAGGATGTACAAAGTGGCTCTGCAGCCAAACTGACTTGAACAAATTCAGTGGACCTCTTTCAGTAGTTGGGAAGGTCATATCCCATTGACTCCTGTGGCACTGCACCAACATAATTCAAAACACAATTTGTTCCAGTAAAGTTAGGCTTTATCTCCTGTTGCAGTTGTTGTGGCTTTTAAACCACTTAGTAGTGTGAAGTGAGTGTAAAAGTTTTGCTGGGGTGGTTGGTTGTGATTAAAGATTCTTTGTGCATTTCCTTTCTGGTTCATAAATGGCTATTCAAGGAAGGCAGAAGAGGAAATGTCCTTTAATTGCATTCATTTGATCAGTGCTTGATTCCATGCCATGGTAATTTCTAAAAGAGCATTCACACATATTCTACATGTCTGGAAACATTTAACTTAAAAAAACCCAACAAAACGTTTTCCCCATTTTACAATTTGAAAGGCATTTGAATCTCCAGAGTGGAGTGGATTGTTATTAGTTCAGATGTTACATTTCACATGTAAGACAAACATCCTCAGGTGGAATACAGGACCAACATGACTTTTCATTGGTTTGACTCAGTTTATCAAATTTTAGATAACTGCATCTAAACAAATCTCCCATGGTTTGTTCCACAGTAAGTGGAAGGGTAGTTCTTTAACCCACAAAAGACCAGTTTATGCTGATGGGATGAATTCATCTAACATTAAGAAGGGCAGTTTGGTTCTCTGGACTCCTGTCTCCAAGGGCATGTCTCTGTCCCATGTCTCCTTACTGTAGAACTGTAGGAATGCCAGAACCTTGTATACTTATATTCAAATGCCATATGAGATTTCCTACCATTAATTGAAAAACTAATTAGTGGAGGTTTTTTATGAGATACTAATTCAACCAAATTGTCTTTGCTAGTCACTGCTGAAAAAACTGCTAAGGCTTTGAAGCACACTAAGTAGTCTAAAAAAAATTAGTAACAGGGAGTTCAAAACACTCTATTGTTATCCACTGCCAGAAAAGCAGTCCTGCCTGTTATATCCAGATGCAGACAGATTGGATTCTTGTAGCTGAACAAGTACCATGTGGCTCAGCCCCCTTGTTTAAGAGGAGACCAGCTCCTTTCTTTTGTTGTCGTTGCTACATTAACCTCCAGGAGGTTTTGTTTTGTTGCTGGTCTAGTCCCCAGATGACTGTTTTCAAGTGGAAGGGGAGGTAAATCTGACAAGAAAGCAATAATTCATAGAGAAAATGACAGCTATAGCAAAGTACTACAGTGGTGGAAGGATTTACCCAGAAGAAATGTGCAGCCCAGCTCACCTTCTGGAAGTTCATTGACTTCAGTGTCTCCTCCAGACTTGACTTCAGCCCAATGCATTTTCTTAAGCATAAGGCCAGTTGGCTGTTTCAGAGCTCTCACTCACTGGTAAAGTTGACCCAAATCTTAATAATTATTCCATTAATCACATAATAGTAACTTATTATCCATCTGCTGTTGTGTGAATATGCTGCCTGATGAGTTACATTGTGTATGGCCAGAGGCAGTGGCCCTCAAATAAAAACCATGCATGTAAATTGCTTGTTTGCATGCTCTTCTGGCAAAGATACAGAGAAATGAGACCACCTCCTTAACAATGACCAAGGACTTTAGAAAACTTGCCTTTCCCTGTCAGGCCATTTATTCAAAGGAAAGAAGTAGAGGGCCATAATTCTTCCATGAAACCAAGTAACAACCTTTTAATAAGCATCATTAAGTCTTTAAATTGCAATAACAGGCTATCTACCCTTTTATCCCGTATTGTATTGCCCAAATTCCTCTTTGCCATCCTCACTGTGGTTAGATGAAAGCCCCCTGTTTTCATATTGATCACTAAAAGCACTTTCCACTTGTACCAGTTCACTGCATCACTTCTAAATGCAGTTCATCTGATCTCCTCCACTTTTCCTGCTGCCCATTCAAGGCTACAAAAAACTGTAGTTTCAGGTAGGTCTTGGCACAAAATGATCATATTTCTTACCTAATTCCAGGGGATAACATTAGGATCTTTGTTTAGGTGGGATTCAGAGCAAAAATAAAGCTCACTTTGCTTTCCCATGCATGCCCACACACGTGCACACCCATATGTATACACCTCTCTTTCTCCACAAGGGTTATTTGAAGCCAGAACAGTAGACATCTGTGTGCATTTGGGCCAATTTCTTTTCAGTAACACACTCTCCAAATGCTGCATGCAAGGGAAGTGTAACTGCACTGAAATGTTACCCTAGGTCCAACCTAAGCTCTTCAGAGCTATGAATTGAGTAGTTCTCAGAGTTATTTTATTTCACTGGCAGGAGAAAGTTGCTCTTTGACAAGAAAATTAAGTGTTACAGGCAACAAAGTCATTGGTTTAGGGGTTATCAAGAATTTATTTGTAAACAGGTTTTAACTTGAGTTGCACCATTTCCCTGCAGTCATTTGTGTGTGTGTGGCTCTGATTTCTACTTACATTTTTGTGTACATGGAATTTTACCAATGTGAGACCAAATAGTACACTTCGATGTCTGTTTTCCTTTCTTCTCTTTTATCCCTACCACACCAGCACTAAAACCAGCCTTGCATGCCAGACAGATTGGAAACTCAGAGCAGCATTTTAGGGTTCCTGAACTAAAGTGAAGTGACAAGCATAGACTCATACAGCAGGCTGGATTTTATGAACATATGTCAGCAAGGTATCTGCTGTGTTCAAAGCAGTCTGCAAGCAAAAAAAACCCCAAAACCAAAACTAAATACACAGAAAACTTGTTTTTATAAGAAGAATGCAACCTTTCCATTGTGCAATTTTTACCAGTCTTCAGCAGTGCATGTCCCCATCTTATTTACGTTCATGTTCCCCATTTTGATGTTTCCCAGCTTCATTTACAGCGACACAGGCAGCACTTTTTGTGTTCCTTGTGGGCAAGCAAATTTCTGTGTGTGACTGATCCCTTGGATTAGGTTGTCAGTAAAGGAGAACACTAAGTCCTGTCCAGGCTTCACCCTCCCTTCACTTCCCACAAGATTTAATTGATCGGTTTCATCATATGCAGCTTAACCTATGCAAGAACGTGAAATGGCATATGGTTTCCATCCCAGAAAGATAATTGACCCCCAGGTGATTTCAGTCAAATGGGAAGAAAAAATATATAGTGTGGTTGTTTTTGGAAGGGACAAGAAAAGAAGGAAGGAGGGGAATTATTTCACCTCCGGTAGCTTTTTGAACTCTGAGCCCTGGAATCTCAGGTTTGATGAATGCACTCAATCCATTCATTATGGGAAAACTGAAGCAGGTCTCAGGGTCTCCTGATCATGAAATCGATGCCCTTAGGGCATCAGTGTGTACAGTGCTTCCTACCCCAGCAAGCCCAGGCACTTTCTCAGCCAAGACCTCTCTTGTTCTTGCTGGCCTACTCACAGAAGCACGGCCTCTCTCAAACAATGTTTGTGTTTAGAGAGATAATATTGTCCCTGGCTTCCCTTGCCTCCTCTAGGGAAGTTAACTGCACAGGACTTTGTTGGACCTTCAGTATAAGTTGTTTTACTTGAGCTTTTCTTCCCCATTTGCAAGTAATGAGCTAGTTTTTTGGTTTGTTCACTCTGTGTTTATCTTTCTGTGACATTGCATCTGTGCTGTGCTGGCGGTTGTATGACAGGGAAGAGCTGTTACATTTGTACATCAAATCCTGTATCTGTAATCTGCCCTGCACAGTCAAAACGTATTTGTAGGCTTTACATCTGATAAAGGTCATCTTCTGAAATGCAGAGGTGCAGAAGAATCTTCCTGAGTCTGAAGACAGATTAGCTGCAGTGATCTTTGCTAGAGTTAATTTCTTTTGTAGAAGGTGGAGGCTCAACACATTCTGGATGGGTTCACCGTTGCTTAACAAGAACTGTGAATCATGTCAATATATTGCAGTTGCAGCATGGGAAATTTTGAGCAGGAGCAAGGACAGGTGCTGAAAAAGTTCACTGGGAAGAGGATTTAGGAAAATAAACAGTGGGGCTCAAAAACCTGTATTTTTCCTTTTCAGTTTTCCAACTTGGAGAAGGAAAGATGCAGAAAACATTTTTTTTGTGATGAGTTCAGATGGGAGACAAAACTCCGTGTCACTTGCCTACTAGAGGCAGGATGACATGAAATATGAAGCTGTCAAGCAGGGAGCAGGGCTGATCCAGATCTGACAAGTCTAACATACTGAGCTCAACAATCTTTACTCCCTCCTCCCCAACCCCATCAGCAAGGGTTACATCTCATGTGTTTATGCTGTGCTGCACCATAAATAGCTGCATCTCTCCTAGAAAACAGCCGCTTACACCAAATGCAGTAGGGTGACAGATGCTGAGGTCCTGGGGACCCACGCCCAAAGGAGACCTGCCACGTAGCACATTTCTTTCCCTTTGAGCTACCACTTCATTTGATGTGTGTTCTCACTGCTCCCCCTTGTTCTCACAGGCTGTCCTGCTTTGAATCCTGGAAAGGACAATGCTGAAGAGGTCTTTCCTCTTGCTATCAAGAAACCACAGAACCAAGGTTGGAGATGCTGTCCTATACCAAGCAGTTGCCTTTAGATCTCTCTGTAAGAGCATCCCACACTCATTTGCCAGATTTACTTCTGGCTTGGCGACTGAGCCCTTTTGAGTCAGTGAATCCTGGCAAGCAATTCAAGCACCTGCCTTGCTTCTGGCTTAATGCTGAGCAGCACTACAGCTGGGCTGTTGCAGTGTCTTTCAGGCTCTGAAATCCTGGACATGTTGAGATGGTTCTCCTGCAGCTCCATGAAATGCTCCTTTTGTACCAACCATCTGTCAGTTCCTTTGGCTGCACAGGTATAAAGCATGTGTGCCAGCCTGATGCAGTGTCAGCACTGAAATTTCCCTGGTAGTGTGTGTGTTGTGTGCAAATAAAATGCTTCCTTCCAAGAACAGAGAAAATATTCTAACATTCTGAGGAAAAAGTCCCCAAGCCTCCTGGGGAGAGAGAAAAAAAAGTAATTTTCTTTCTTGCCAATATCAAAAGATAAGGTGATAAAGAGAGGAGAAAAAATGTAATTTACAATAGGATCAGCACATAATTAATAAAAAGCAATATGGAGGGGGGTTGATAAAATCAAAATCTGTGTATGTGGTGGGTTGGTTGATCTTGGCTGGGCACCCAGTGCCCACCAAGACCCTCTATCACTCCTCTCCTCAGCAGGACAGGGGGGATAGGAAATAAGATGCAAAAAACCTCATGAGTCAAGATAAAGGCAGTTTAACGAAGCAAAAGCAAAGGCCATGCATGGAAGCAAAGGAAAAGAAAAGATTTATTCTCTGCTTTGCCTCAGCAGGGGATTTCCAGCCACTGGGTACGAGGGCTTCAGTACGTGTAGCAGTTGCTCTGGAAGACAAACGTTGTAATAACAAATGCCCCCTCCTCCTCCTTTCTCTTAGCTTTTATTGCTGAGTAGACATCATATGGTATGGAACATCCTTTTGGTCCATTTGGATCAACTCTGCTGGCTATGTTGCCTCCCAAGATCTTCCCCACCCCGCAACATACTGGTGAGGGGGAATATTGGAGAGACTGGATTGATGCTGTGTGAGCACTGCTCAGCAGTAGCCAAAACACTGGTGTGTCATCAACACATTTCTAGCTACCAATGCAAAGCACAGCACTATGAGGGCTGCTATGGGGAAAATTAACTCCATCCCAGCCAGACCCAATACAGTATATCAAGTGCAGTCTTGGTAGAAACACACAGCCACCAGGTAGAAATTGTATGCAGTGTATTTACTGATGTTGGCAAAATAGACTGACCCAGCTGGTCCTTTCAGGGTCTCAGGAAATAATAGACAACTACTTTCAAGCTCTTCCTACTATGAAATAGGTCACAGCCATTTATTGCTAACTGAAGTAAAAGTAGGTGAAAGCCACACTTGAAAGAAACAGTTAATTTCCACTACTTGCAATCTGTGGTCAATACTCCAGTAAAATTATTGATGTTTTGCTTTCCCTATTGTGATGCAGAGCTATTGGTTTGTATCACTGCACCTAGACTAACCAAGGTGACAAAGATGACACACAAAAGCCATCACTGCAGTGTGCCTGGAATAATAAATGATATTTGCTCAGCAGCTGTGCCTGATAGGGTAAGGTAGCTCCCATTTGACAGACAACTTCACTTAACTGAAGGGAATTCTGCAGGTAAAATATTAAGCAATGGCCACTGGTTCCTTTTTCACATGCCACAGTTGGTGAATACACAAGAAAACTGGTATAAAAATTTCTAACTGTGAGAGTCCTCTTGCCATAGTGAGGCAGCTGGCAACAGTGGCCAATTATAAGCATTTTGCCTTACGGGTGAGTATGTCAAAGAGCCAGGGACAGAAACCTGGGAATCCATTTCTGTGGCTTCATCTTATGGGTTCAGAACCACAGAGAGTCACAGAGGCTTGAAGGGACCTTGGAGATCATGTATTCCAACCCACGCTGCTCAGAGCAGGATCAGCTAGAATAATTCAGGGCTGTGTCCAGTCAGGTTTTGAATATCACCAAGGATGGAAACTCCACGGTCTCCCTGAGCAGCCTGTTCCAGGGTTTGAACAGGCTCCCTCAGTCCAAGAGCTTTACAGAACTCAAATGTTTTCATTTCTCTGCTGTTGATTCCCTGATACAGATGTGTATGTGTAGAATAATAAACTTTCTTCAGTAGACCAAAAAGCTCTCTTTACAAGGCTTGGCAACCTGTTGGTGCCTTAATGGATGAAGTATCCGTAAAAAACCTGAGCTTTCTCAGCTGAAGTAGGGCACCCCTTGACCTCAGTATTATTCATCTTATTTAATAAAGAATGTTCTGGTGGTACATTCAGGATCAAGAAGAGTTTTGTTAATGCTGGAGGATGGTACTGATATTGTAGCCAATTAATGTGCCTGTTCCCACTAATGATAAATGGATCTGTCACCAGTTCACCTGAAACTGCACCTCCAGCCTTACATAATTATTTCTGGATATACCCAAGGGTTTTGATAGCTAACATTTCAGCTTTTGCAGGTCATCAGAATTCTTCAAGAAAGATGGATTTGGTAAATAGTTGTCTGCAGAAGAAAACTGGATAATGAGAAAAAAAAAAATATTCAGGTGACAATTAGCTCAGTAAAATGGGCCAAAACCCATCTGAGCAAGGATCTTTTTGATTCTATTTCAACCAAAGTTCAGGGAGAGGAGAACAGGGTAATATATCTAAGGAACATTGGTGGATCCAGACTGATTTAGCCTTCATGGGTTAATAGCTCGTTTGAAACTGATGTTTCCAGGGGTTCTGAAATTGCAGGAAGTGGTCTGAGGCCGAGAGGGAATAATGACTCAAGAAGACATAATTTCTGGGGAGGAACTGAGGTCTTGCAGTTCTGCTTTGGAGGAAACACAAGCCATAATGAAATTCCCCACAGTTTCAAGGTTAGCAGAAAAGCTGGTGGCTGGAGAAGAGAAATTTGAGCAGAGAAGCAGAAGATATGGAATGAATTCCGTGTGTCTGTGTGGGTGCAGTGTTTTTCCACATAGCCAACGCCTTTTGTCCTTTAGCCAGGAATCTGAGCTGAAAACCCCTTTTGCAAGGTCCTTGCAAGATGTATAGCGGCTCTCCCATTCCAATTTTTTCATGTTAACTAACAATTTCATGTTAATTCAGTGTAGAAAAGTTGGTATCTGGGCTTTGAATTGTTTTAATGGTTACCATTCTCAGACAGTGGACAGGCAGGAGAGATAGGCAGAGGCATTGGGTGGCTCTGCTCTGCTTGACATTCCAGCAGATGAGAAGACAGTGATGGCCATGCCCAGCCACTCTTTTCCACCACTCTCACAGTTTTCTATCAACATGCTTTCATCTGAGAATTATGGACCAGCTGCTCACAAAGACCAAAGCACACCATTGGAAATCAATCCCACCAAGTCGGCAGAGGCACAAAAGTTAGCTCTAGCCTAAATTAAATCAGCAAATCTCCCTGGAATGGGTGGAGAGAGGCACCTCTGGAGGGCAATTCAGAGCAGGAACCTGAATGCAAGGGCAGCATTAACCTTTATGACTCTTCTCCCTTTGCCAAGAGTCACTGGGATCAATTCTAAGCTGAGCAGAGAAGACTTGTACTGGTGAAGGAGAAGCCTCAATATCAATAAAGCTACCACAGCGTACTCTCTGTATCACACAACTGCCATATGTCTCCACTTATGCGGATTGGGCGTGGGGGTTGTGGAGGGAATTGCTTTCCTGGGCAGGTTAATGTAACAAAAAGTGAGCAGCTCTGCAGCCCTTAATCTCCCTAGAGCCCATAGTCTCAGCCCTGCTATGCTTTACTCTGTGCTATGCTTCATTATGGGGTCTTTAAACACCTAAGCTAAAGATAGAGAAAGTAATTTAAAAAGAAAATACACCTTTGGCTCCTTATAGTTGGATTTTTTGAGAAGTAGTAAAGTTCTTCTTGGGTTAAACTTATTACATTTTTGTAATTTTGTTTATATAGTATTACAAAGTCCAAGTGCTACAGAGTAGACACACAGAATTAATGCCCAAATCTAGAGTATTTAATAACTCAACATAAATTAAGGCATTTAGAACTGTGAGCTTTAAACATTACAATATTTCTGTTCTTTTTATTTTTCCTTCCAAATATGGAAGTCCTATTTCCAATTTAGTAATGAAATCTGAGTTCTACTTTTATTTTTTGTAATAATCTTAGTTACTCACAGTACTCCAGGAGCTACAGCTTCCAGAAGAAAATATAAATGAATACTTGTAGTATATAAAAATACTTTCATTTAATACCTTACGTTTGGGTTGGGTTTTTTTTTTGTTCTAGTATCTTTTTTATCATCAAGAGGTATCCAATACCAATGTTCTTTAATTAAGTCTGGAATATGCTGCTCATTTAAACAAAACACATAACTATTTAACATGCAGATTTTATCTCAGGGATTTCAAGCAGTTTAGTTGAGCTAAGACACATACTCTGTATTTCTATCCATTTACCCATAGAAGTTTGTGTGGACTTACCAGGTACCTTTGAATAAACTTGGTTTTTCTTTGCACAGTGATTTTGCTTTTCCTCATTTATTAAAATAAGTACATGAATGAAGATCTTGATGCAAAGAAGACACACTGTTTCACTTTGTTCACAGGTATAAATCAGCATAGTGCCATTTACATCAGCCAAGCTACTATTTGCCCCAGTTGAACATCTCCTTCAGCTCTAATATTAACCCAGTTAAAAAGAGGAGATTTATATTTAAACCTCTCCTTCCTGCAGTGACAGTAGGTGGGCCAACTTGTAACATGATCAACACTTACAGCATTATCTCTACTGGAACCCATTTATGTCAGCTCCTAACAATCAAAACATAATGGCTTTTTTGGAATTGCCATTGCTTTAATTTCTACCAAAGGAAAAAAAAAGGAAGAACATTAATTAAAAAAAAATAAAAATAAAAAAAGAATGAGCCCTGATGCAGCAGGAGTGCATGAAAGTGTGGGTGTCCTGGCATGCCACCCAGTCCCTGGAGCAGTACCTTTGGGTGGTGTGTTGCCATTGCATATGGGGAGCAGCACTAGTGAAGAGGGGTATCTCAGAGCCCCGTTTTCAATACATAACTTGTGATTTAGTTTTATAATAAACTTAAAGACATTTGACATGCCCAGAGCCATTTGAGATGCTCAAATTTATTTACGAGACTGACAGAGAAGATGCAGGATCTGCAGGAAACCCATGTCTTTCTGAATGGCAGCTGAAGGACAATCAGAATAACTAGGGCATCTCTAGTGGCACTGGACAGTTTTGGGTGGACAGCTGAGCTGGGCTGTGTCTTACATCTGCAGTCACAATTTTTCAAGTTATTTTTGATAACACTGAAGGGCATGCTAATTGTAACCTATCAAAAGCTGTTGGCCTTTAGCAATCTTATATACTGGCTCATGTTCACTGCTGTGCCACTTATTTCACCTGTGAGTGCTGTCACTGAACTGAGTGACATTACCAAATATGCCTCACAGCAAACTTATCTACAGATTTAAGTGCCTGCAAAATTGAAAATTGTGTTCAATTCTCGAATTAAATCTTGAGTTACAAAAAAAAAAAAAAACAAATGCTCAGGACATTACCAAATTAAATTGAAAATTTCTGAACAATATGGCCATGGGACTGAGACTGGTATTTTTTTGATGTATGTTGAGACAATCAGACTTAGCCAGGTGTCAGATGCAGGAGTCTCTCTCCTCTAATGTCTTTAAAATACCAATATAAGTCTGTAAAAACTACAATATTTTAATGATGTCTTGAAATAAGTAAATATGTTTTATTGCCAGCATTAAGCATGAAATCTAGAACTGAAGAAAAAAAATTGTAGTTAGAAGATTTATCCCATGAAAAACACATTTTTTTTTCCTCATATTTAAATATGTGTACATAATAGTTTAGGTCCAGTCTTGTTCTGCTTAGCTTGAAGTACCTCAGGTTTGGTGTACAGGTGCTCCTTATCCAGCCTTTGAGACTGCACCTAACCTGTGAAGCTACCCATGGTTGGTGGCATGTCCTGTATATCTTGGGTAGGAAGGAGCCTGGAACGTGTCACAACTCTGTTCTGGTTGCCTGGGGAAACCAAAGCATGGGAAGGCAGCTTGGGCATGGCTGTCCTGCAGACAGGAAAGCAGACTCCCATTTGTCCATATCAATACAAACAAAAACACAGTTGCTGTCTGATGAGATGGCAGCCTGAGGAGAACATGCTTCTGGTGTAGGTACTTTAGTTAAATGCTCACAGGTAGGGGGGGAATCTGGGTCTTTGAACTCGTGAAGGAACTTACATGGACAATCCTGACAGCTGCCATGCAAACAATATTTACAAATCCATGCCAATCTTTTCTGACCCCCAACACCTGGCTCCTTTTCTGTAGTGAGAATGGCTGGACCATGGCAGTGGAGAACTGATTTTTGTGGATGGTGAACACAAAAAGGGAATTGAGAAGAGACCACCCGAGTTATTCTGACACATGACTTGAGTGCTTTCTGTTCTTAGACAAATGAGGATCTGAAATATGTAAGTACACTATCGTTGTTTTGTGGGGTTGTTTTAGATTTACTGGTAAAAATGAGAGAAAGAAATAAAACTCTTAATCTATCATGGGTATGGGATTTATACATTTATCATTTTCTTTCAGTGTATACTTAAGTGGAGTTGATAAATCCAGCTATTTCTTGTGATAATTTAAAGCATCATTATTTGTCTCTTGATTCCACCCTTCTTTTTCTTTAAAGAAATGAAAAGAGCAAAACCCATGAAATTATATTTACAGTGTCATTTAAAATTTATTATATAATAAATAGTGATCACTTGGAAAATATATATATTTTTTTTGTGTAGTTAGCAAGAGGTTTAACCAAAATGATTGAATCAAGATGAGAAATTATCCCAGGTTTCTGAAGCTTGAATAAATGACATTGTCAGTGTTAAGGTTTTGTTCTGCAAGTTAATTTGAAGGATAAGAAATAACCTAAATATAATTTCATGGCAGCTTGTATATGACTTGACATTATTTATTCTTAACTGCAGAGCTTCTGTTCTCTCTTTAACCAGCATTTCCAACTCACCAAATGCCCACAAATACTTACCTTTTTACTCTTCCATGTTCTCAGTACAAGCAAATATAACACTTTTCTGTTTTCCCTACAAATACAAACTGTACATTGACTTCCAAATTGACAACTTTATCTTGACCTCCACCAACACTTTTGCTGAATGAGTGTAACCACCACTGATTTTACAATATCATGTGGATCTACTTCTGACTCATCTAATGATGCTGCATAAGTTGCCTTTTAGAGCTGCATTATCCCCATAAAACATTATTAGTGTATAACAAATAATAAATAGAACTTGTCAACAACAGAATACTGTCACTTCAGTTTTCCAAATGAGTGCACATCCCAGAATATTTCAAAACAGACATACAAAAAATAAGAAATTCGAAATATTCTTATACTTCTACATAGATACAGATATATAAATACAATTAAATTTATTTATACAACTTCAAGAGAGGAGCTTCATACTTCAAAAATACAGAAACAAATCAACAGGAGCTGTAGTGGCCTGACTTCTGAGGATGAGGCTAAGTCCTGTGATATTTCTTGGTTTGAAATCCAGCACAGGAAAATGTCTTTGTTTAGATGGGGTTCAAAGTATAGCTTTATATTTCTAGGACGTACTGATTCTCCTTTCATTTTAAACAATAAGCATATGCTTATATTCCTCCCTCGCTCCAGGCTATAATTACGTGCTTCAGATTATAGCTTTTATATAGTAATGAGACTAGCCTGAATACTTGCAGCTTTGGGCAAGTTCTTGAAAATACACATTATAACAGTGACAGGCAGATTGTTCTTGCTATGTCTACATGAAAATAAATGTGGTTTGAGGAATGTTTAGATTTCTGACTCTAGCTGACTGATTTGGTAGCAACTGGTATAGCAATAATGCAATTATATTAAGCCTCTCTTTATTTTGGGGATTCCCAGAGATATTTCCTAGATTCACATAATGGGTTTTATTTCAAAACCATAGCCTGGGCATCTCCATTGCATTAGAGGGAGAAAACAAGGTTTTTCAGGACAGATGAGAAGTGTGGTGAGGCAATAGTGGAGCAATCAGGTTCCATTTCACAGGTAAAGTGGAGCAGTTGGACATTTTTCTAGACGTGCAAATATGCAAAGGACATTGGTAACACCATGAAATAGCTGCCTATCTCCAGATAGAAGCATTTGTATCATAATTTGTTCAGCAGGTATTAAAATACCTCATTCCTGCAAGAAAAAAACCTTCATAGGTATCTGGACTTTTTTAAGAAGAGGAATAAAATCTGTTGCCAAAAGCTTTTTTTTTTTTTTTTAAAGAGACCTATCAGCCTAACCTAGACTTTTTGACAGCTATGGGAACAAGCCAAGACTATATTTAAAAGTTGGTATTGTGCTGGGCGTAACCATTCCCTGCCAGATGTATTGCATACACCCTGCTGTGTGCATGGATATTTATGGATTTGTCTATACAACATATTCAGTCAAGGAAAAAAAAAAAATAAAATGGGAAGGTGTGCTAATATCTTGGTGTCCTCAGCTAAAATATTAATACATTGTCGTAGCAAATGAAAATGAAGGGCATAAATGAATGGTTATTCCCACAGTGATTCAGTAATTCAAAGATATTAATCAGTACTACAAATCTGCTGGAAAAGAGTGAATGAGGGATCAGTTCATCTTGGTTCCCTGTGGTTACTTCCTGATATAAATTGCATCCACCACTACCTGTGTGGGGAACTCTGGCAATTGAGGGAATGTGAGTGATCTGAACCATCCCGTTTCTCTATTTGAAATAGGAATTGGTTTATAACCTTGCAGAAATGTGCCAGAGTAATAAATGGATATTATCAGCATGTCTGGCCAGTTTTGAGTTCCTACAGAAATGTTGCTACATAAGGATCTCCTCTGAGGTACTCAGATATCAGTTTGATTAGCCTGGTAAACAGACCTCGGTATTGGGGAATCAAGGTCAGTGCTCCTGGGACAACAGGAGACATAAAGATTCAATAATAATATCTTATTATTCTATCAAATGATGTCTGCAGAACACTTTAAAATCATTACGTGAAGGACAAAGGATGCTATATATAGAGAGAGGGGTGAAGGCTGGCATTTCTACAGTGCATTTAATTAACAGAATTCCATGCAAGCCTGGCCTTTGGAAGAAAAATAATCTTCGGTTGCACACGGGGCATGTTGATCTTCCATAATAAACACACAGGGAACCTCTGTAAGGCATCTACTGAATCAGGGCTATTGTTTCACTGGTGCCATGTCCCCAAAGACCCTGAGGCTGAAAGACCTTCTATAAATGTGAAATCTCTCTTGCTTGCTAGAAGTAGGGGGTTGATGGAGACAAGAAGGAGCAGCAGTAATTGATAATTTTTATTAATGGTGCTTCTCGAGTATTTTGGAGCTCTTGACATAGCTGAATGTCAGTGAGGAGACAGAATATGTCTCTGTAGGAATATTTTCCCTGAGTCAGTACGTTTTTCTTATATTTTTTAATTATTATTTTTATTTTATTTTCCTATAATGATACACTCTTCCCACAAAATGGGCCCAGGATGGGAATAGGTGATATACTCAGACCACTCCACTGTATAAATTAATTACCAGCACCCTGTCCTTTTGTTGGAAATATAAAAGTACACTACTTTTTTGATTAGACATGGATCATTTCTATAGTGCATGGCTGGCATTGCTGCATGATAATTTATTTTAGCAGGATTTGGGAAAGGCATAGAATGCCACAAAACTGGCAAGTAAAACTGATTCTGTTTTTAGAGGTGGTACAAGAAAAAACATATTTGCTGATGTGCATAGTAATTCTTTACCTCAGATATAAACCTGTTGAGTAAGTACATTATGTGGAGTGAGGCCTAGAGCTCTCCTAGAAACCCAAAATATCTTTAGAAATTGAATATTTATTATGGAATTAAGAAGACTGACACTTCAGATCTGAAGTCACTGCTATTACCAGACAATGAGAGAATAATTGTATAATGGATGAAAAGTTACTAAAAAATAAAAACTGCCAAACAAGGGTGGGGTTTTTTTAGGGTTTTTTTCACATGAAGATGACCAGATGTTTGAGCAGCTTGTCCAGGAAAGCTGGGTGATCTCTGTCCTTGGTGAAAGTCATCCTTGGTGACTTTCAAACAATGGGATAAGTTCTTGAACCACTTAATCCAACTGGACCTACTTTTGATAGGTTTTACTACAGATGTTGAGAGGTCCTGGCCAAACCTGAATAATTTTGGGATTCTAGGAAAGAAGGCCATCAAAGAAGAAAGCTCAGATTAAAATCTGGAAAGCTCATTTTTGTCATTATCCAAAGGCATCTCTATAGCTACAGATATCTTAGTGGGACAAGGAAATTTTCTGTTTATCTGCTTCTCTGAGGGAAGGACAGGTCCAACTTCTCAGACAGTTCTTGGAAACAGTGTGAGAAGAGATCTGCTGAATTTGCTGACATGCACATTTAGCTCCAGCTAAACTTTAGCTGAAGTTTCCTTTCTCTGTGTCATCACTTTTGGAGTGGGGATTTAGCACTGCCTGTTCTGAACTAGATATCCCCATGCAAAGAAGTGGGATGAGATTCCTGGCTTGGAGGCTTTTCCATCCTTGTAAGGATGCCATTGTAGTTTTTATATGTCAGCAGTAAAGTGAACTGTTATCAGCCACTTCAGAATATCCCTACTAAGGAGGTGGTTAATCCTTCTGGGTCCTCAAGTCATATTGCTCATAACAGCAGTAAGATGGTCACTGTAGCCAAATACAAACTGCCTGAGGGGTCAAGATATGGCCCAAGTGGCTTCTCCCATTCTTGAATGTTGCTGCTCAAAGTTCACTGCAACTTGCTTCAACCAAAGCCAGACAACAGATAGGCCATGTGGAAAATGCTGACATACTGACTGGGATTCTCCTACCACCCATTCCCACCTTTCTCATCTCCACTCAGTCCCATTCCTTTATCCTTGTTTGCTTTTCCTCACTGTGACATGAGGGGAGAGGCTGAGCTTTCTGCTTATCTCCTTGTTTCTTTACTACACGAAGGCAGGACTGTAGGCGTGTATCATGGCTGAGGTTTAAGAAGAAGGCTCTGTAGTGTCCATTACACCTATCTCATCCTCACAGGTAGCTGCAATGAGTCAGAATAACAATTTCGGTCTGCTTGACAGTAGGATTCCTTTATCATATTTTCTGCTTAGGTTTTAATGAAGATGTATCAGGTAGACAGCCTGGTCTTCTGTTGGCCACTGCTCTGAAGAAAGTTGCTCACTGTGTTGTCCTCTCCGTATCTATCTGTGCCGTTTTTGGTGGCTGCAAATACTATGGCTGTGTGAGATGCTCCTTGAAAAGTTTTATTCTGTTTTTTCCAAACCCATGCTACCATATTTTAGTAAAACATCTACAAACCTGGGGGTAAGAGTGTTTGTGGCAGAGGATTGTCTGAGGCACAGTCTTCTGCTGTCATCTTCCACTGCACTTTGGTCACCTTCAGCTGATAGGAGTGACCTGAAGTTTCATGCCATTAGGAACATTTAAGGAAGTTTCCACAGGGAGAAGGCTCACTGTGGAGCTTGAAAAATAGCTTTAGCACCATTTTCTGGGCACTCTTTTTCCCCACCTGTGTGGCCTAGATAGCACAATCCTTGGTCTATCAGCAGATAAAGCAATAATGTATTTTAAGCTGGCCCTTAAAAATGCACCCAACCCTGTACAAATACCTTTACTCTTCACATATAATAAGGATTCAAGAACTTTCCACCTGCCTCTTATCTTTCTATTGCAGATAGGGAAGGAGGGAAGGAGACCTTCTGCCATGAGAAGGTGAACTCTGAATTTGGTACGTGATCGGCAGGAGAGAAACAGTTAATTCCTCTGAATACATTCTGTTTCAATAGAGGTGGCTTTTGAAAACAGAATTTAATGAAATCCAATGTCCTTTTCATAAAATATCTGAAGGAGGTCTTGTTCCATAGCACTTGTCAATCAATCCTTTGCTATTGTTACTTTTTTTTTTTCCTTCCCCCCCCTCCCCTTTTTTTAAATTGGCATCTGTCTGGAAGGACACAATCAAATCCCAGGCTGGTATCTTAACTAGGATATTGTGCAACTGTTCTCTTTCAATCCTTGAGTTTCTCTGCTGATAAAGATAAATAAATTGTAAAGTCTATATTAATAGGTGCAAGGACTTCAAGCATGAGAAAAACTTTAAAAAGCCTATGCCAAAAAAATCCTTGAGTACATTGAAAGAATGCTTTTTTAAATCATAGTTAACCTATTACTAGTAAGTTGTCAAATTACATGCAAAATTCCTCAAACTGTAAAATAATCAGACAATTAATTTGCCTTTTCTCTATAAGTCAAACTCAAAGCAAGCAGATATGTATCCTCTGGACATTGGATGCTCTCTTTCTGTTAAGTAGTGATGGTATTACTAACAGTTTCCAAGGATTTAATAGAAATGTTTTAGTTATATGCTTATTACTTTTCCAAAATCAGGCTTAGAACTTGTATAAAAGTCTGTAGCAGTATTTCCTACTGATTTTGCCATTCATTTCCATGACACCACTTTGTGAAATATTAAGCTGTTCTACATTTTCTGGTGTTCCTGTAAGCAGATGTACTGCATTTATGGTTTAATTATCAGGGATTTCTTATACTTCACCACAGTCATTTGACCTCACATTGCTACATATCTGGCTTTAGCTGCTATTTAAAACTATCAGCATGCAACTTAACTTGGAGTTCATATTCAGCTTAACTACATCAAGCAGGCTGTTGTCACAATAGGTGAAAGTATGTGGATGTCCTAAGGATTGCTGAGCATCATCTCTAGCAGAATAATTGTTATGCACAGGAAAACAATTTTCTTAGCAGCCTGTGCAATGGTATTTTTTACGATGGCATTTTCTATCAATAATCATGTGAGATAGGATTCGTTTTAAACTCAAACATTACAGCCTGCCAGATTAATAAACCATATTTATGAAATAATAATAACTCCCTGACTGTTTTTTAACTCAGGAGATTGAACACTGATATTGAGCAGGTGTCTTTCTTCAGGATCTGCCTAGTGATATATGGCACGTTGTTTGCTGTGATATTGATGTCTAGGAGCCAGACTGAGGGATGGGGTCTGCACACAGAAAGCCTGCAGGTTTCTACTGCAGTGTCAAGTTCTGTATCACAGCATGGACAGATATTTTGCTGAAAGTTTCTTAGGTTCTGAGATTCATATTTTCTCCTCTCTTTGGCCATGAGTTGAGATGTGAATGAATGCAAAGTCTTCAGAAGGGCTTTCTTTAAAGATCTTTAGGAGCACATAAAACACACATAAATGCAAATCAAGAACACAGAAAAGCTTAAAGTGTCATCAGTTTAAAGCATGAGCAGGGATGGATAACTGGCCATTATCAGTCTCTAGTTTGCTCAAGATTAGAAATTTCCATCAGAAACAATCCAGCTAGAGTCAAACTTTTTGACAAAATATTAAAAAAATAAAATGTTTCAGAGTGACAACTGGAGCATCTTGTTTTCTAACAGTTGCTCACATTTTCAACATTTTCATACCAAGATGGAGTTGAGACTAGGATGTTCATGATGGCCCTACAAAGTTCTGCTGATTTTTAGACTTTGTTGTCAAGTAAGTGGACTGCTCCTCTGTGGTATGAGAAGGAAAACATCTAGCTGTGACCAAGGTTAGGGCATCTTGACTGAGGGCTTCTCTGCATTTTGAAGATGTGGGGCTTTTGTTGTAGCACTGTGTAGGGGAAGGTAGGCATCTCCTTCCAGTGGGAATGACTGGCTACCAACATAAATATACACTATGCCACTGCTGCTGTTCTTCCTCTCTTGTAAGGAGAATAAGGTACAGAGAGTTGCGACAGTTTTAAATGAGTTTAATTGAAAGCTGGGTTCTGTATAAGTGTAAACATACAAGTAGCTAGTTGCCCACAAAATTGCCTGAGGTATGTAGGTAAAGAAATGTGGTCTTGGATTGCAAAACCCTGAAACAAGGGTTCTGCATGATGCAGGAAAGCAATGATGGGGATACTCAGCTCTATCATCTCACCAGAGGCCTTCAGCTCCACATCCATTTTATAATAATTTAAAACCACAGCTGAGTTAAAAATAAATAAATAAATAAAAATAGGTGCTAGGTCTTTTAGGATTCAGAATGAATATTTGGGCTGCAGTGGAACACCCCTGTCAGACCTCTGAAGAGACTAAGATACTTTAGCAAGACATAAAATCTTTCTCCACAGAAATACATATAGTCTTATCTTTTCTGCTGTTGTTCAGGAGAAGTATGACTAAAGGACAAAGTGGCCTTGGGATTTGATTAGTTTCAAACCATCACAAATCTGAATCTGAATTAGTATTTAATTGCATCACAACACTGCCTGGCAAGGCCTATCATCAGGTTTGTTTTTATTTCATCGAGCTTCATACATTAGTACTGCTGACAGGCAGGGAACAAAGTGAAAGGCACCAGATCCCCAGCACTGCTGGCCACCAGAAAATGAAGCAGGGAGACCTGAGAGAGCTGAATTTATAAAATAAATGATGAAAAAATACATTTGAGCAGGAGGAACAGCATAGAAAAGAAGGGTAAGAGAGAAGGCAGTGAGCAAACAAAAGAGAAGGAAACAGAGAGAGCAAGACCAGTGCTGAAAATGAGGGAGATCATAAGGAGACAGTAGGTGCTGTGAGAGCATCATTGTGGGGGAAAAGAGGAAAAGAGGAGCTGAATTTATTCCCACATTCTGCAGCTACTTTTTAATTGGGGTTATGCCAAAATAAAGCAACGGAACATGTACTTTCACCTTCTTTGTAACAGGATCTCATTGGTTAAACCTGTCTTAAGCCTGGCAGTTCACGTCATTGACCTCTTCTCCATGTTGACCTAATCACTGCTCTTTGGAGCCACCATCATTCTCCTTCGGTTGCCCTCAGGAAGATGTGGAACCAGTACAGCAGCATTAGCAATAGAAACTGATCCCTAAGGAAATATTATTAATGCTGTGAGAGAGGTGTTCAGGCTGATGGCTGACTTGCAGGGGCTCAGGCTGGGGACCCTTGGTTACTATTACTGTCTCTTCATTCTCAAGTGAGAGCAATTTTGTTGAGCTTCTCTAACTTTCTGATTTACATGTGTACAAAAATAAACAACAGGCCAGCAAGAGAAGAGCACATTGACAAACCAGATCCTGGTCTGTCATGGAGCAGAACTAAGCAGACTCTTTACTTGATCTCTTATTCCAATCACACCTTGATTCCACATTGACAAATCAATTCCCAAAGGTGAACTGGCCTTGATAATAATGAAAATTGGGGTGGTTCGGATCATTGTCTGACTTAAAGAGCTGTTTGATAGGACAGACTAAAATCCTGTGATTGAGCAACCTTGAAGTCAAGATCTAAGTCTTAATCTCATAGATTGGTCTCATTTTTTATTTCAGTGGAAAAGTTTAGTTTAGTTTTTCCTGTGCTGTTCTAAAACTTCTATCCTAGAACCTGATCATTGAAGAACTTTGAATCATTGCATTCTCTTGGTTAGTCTACAAGGCTTATCTCTGCAAGAGTCCTCCACTTCTGCATCTGTAAAACCTCTTACCCAGCATAAAGTATTTTGCTGGATGGTTTTGCAGAGAAAGAATTTAGCTTTAAAAAGGCAAGTAAAATTAAACTTGCAGCTCTGGGAAGAATGCCAATCTTCACTATTAATAATAATTCCATTGTTTTTAAATCACTTATAATTACATAAGTTGATTTTTCTTTATCGCTGCTAATTAACAAATATTTAATTGATTTAGCAATTCACTAATGTTCTTGATGGCAAAATATTTGAAGAAGATGCATTGTGTAGAGAATGGCTTTAAGGGATTTTAAAGGGGTTTTTTTCACATTCTAGTTACTGAGTGCCAAGCAGCACTTGTGATCTACAAAAACTCCTTGTTTGTTGAAAAATAACTGAAGGTTAATTACTGCATCTATCCCATCTATAGTAAGTCATAAGCAAATGTTAACTTAAGAAGCCTATATCAAAAAGCCCACAACTCCAACTGATCCAGACCATTACATCAGCAACCTAATTTAATAGTTTCATAATTTCAAAGATTTTTGAGGTCAGAGAAACGATTAGCTCTTCCACCTTGACCTCCCATTTAATGGGGGTGGTAGAATTTCATTCATTCCCAGTTGGAGCCTGGTGGCTTCTGTGTGGACAACTCTTATCTTCCAGAGAGGCTCTGAGCACATTCAGGGGTAGAGACCCCACCGTGCCTATCACAAGTGTGCTTAAGTGGTTAAGTGCAAGCACTGCTAAGCATCAGAACCTTTTTTTTTTCTGGTGTGAATTTGTTTAGCTTTACCTTTCAGTCCTTGGGTTGTGCCTTTCCATGCTACACAGAGTGTTCTGCGGTGTCTGTCTCCTCCTCTTGGATTTACTTGTGCACCTGAATAAATTTTTCTCTACACTGTCTTTCCCAGTGCCTTCACTTTCCTTGGCATTTAATTTACCTGGGACAGGGGAAGTTAATTGATCAATTCCTCTGTTGGTTATGGTCTGCTTCTCATTTTCTAGCACAACAATGTCTGGCAGATTATAAGGACTTTCTTTTTTTAGCATTCTTCTTTTCTTCTAACATGGGAATATAATTTCAGATTCTCCCAGTAGTGCTCTTTTCTTTACTAACAGCTGCTATTTAATTTTGAACTTCTGTACAATATCTCTATAAAGTTAAAATGAGATCCTTCATCATGACACAGTCACAAACAAAAGCCTGTCATGTAAAAAAATATATATTTATGGGTCACCTGCCTTGCTGCTGTAAATGCTGATAACAAGCAGATGGGAAGGAGCTTTCTTTAGCAAACTTTTACCTTTAGGCCAAGTGTTTCCCATTATTGTCTAGCTACTGATCCTATGTGAAAAGAATTCTTTTTTGGTTTTTCTGTGTTAGAACCACAAGAGCCACGATTTAATAGACGTGCTTATAGCACATTATACATTACAGGCGTCTTTTCAAAGATTTCAAAGCCACATCTTGACAGTTTCATTTTTTTTAAGAGATGTCTTTAATAACCATTTCTTGCTGACTTAAGAAATGAAGGAGGAAAGTGTAACTTCAAAGTGTTGGCAAAGTAATATGAATTATCCAAATGTGCTTGTAAAGTTGTTTCCAGTTACAGTAGTAGTAACTCGAGACTGATAGCTGATTTCCCCTTTCCCAAGTGTTTCCAATTTAAACCAGTATCTTTTGGAGTTGTTCCACTACATTGCTGCTCTAGAACAAACCAGTTCATTCAACTGTATTTTCTAGAAGAAACTGGAAGCAAAACAAGAAACAATACAAAACCCCTACTAATTAGTATACTAAGTAGGCATGATACTTCCAGTTATTTTAGATAAAGAGCTGAAAGACATAATTAAGAGAAGTGGAATTAAAGATATTTATAAAAATTTGAATCAGAATATGAAGGCCTATGTGTCTATTAATACAGGGTTGTAAACCTACCAGTAACTTTTTTTTATAAGCTCTTGCAGGCAGACATGATGTTTTTTCTTTCTATGCAATATGGCAAAATAAGAGAAAGTAATACAAGTGATTAATATTTAAATAGTTAATCATACATTATTAATAGCCTCACAAGTGGCATTAATTAACACCCTTAAATACCTTTTCCCATCCTCTCTCTATGTTGCTGTCCAGACTAATCAGGTAACCTTGCTATACCATTGACCTTTGACCAAATGCACAATTATCATTAATTATTATTCTTCCTGCTGCCACTGGGCCCACTAAACTTTCCTCTCTAGTGCTGCTTTCAAAGTTGCAAAATTTTGAACTACTGCAGAGCAAGCTATGGACCCTTGTAGGTTGTTTAATTTCTTCCTTTTTTTCTCCCTTGAGTATTAAATTTTCCCCGCCCTGTGCATTTTTCTGCTGTTGATCTGTCCTGCTTCTTGTCTTACAACAGCAAGGGTGGATTTATAGCCCTGGGAAGGAAAAATGTCTAGGTATGAGGACACTAAAGACCAGGCACGTATTATCTGCGGTGATTGTGGATTTTCCATCATTACTAGAGCAAGTTAAACAAACATCTGTCAGGCATGACCTCCCTGTAGTTAAGCCTGCCTCGGGGCAAAGGGATGGACTAGATGACCTCTGGTGATCTTTTATGGCCCTAAGTCTCTCAGAGGGGAATAAAGCAGGCTGCACTCCCTCGCGTGCATGGTTACATAGAAGTATAGAATCATCCTGCATGGAAAGGGCCTTGAAGATCATCAAGTCCAACCATAACCTAAATCCCTCTGCCATAACCTAACCTACCCCTTCAGTGCTTAAATCGACCTGGTCTGTCCCATTCACAAGCTCACATGCCTTGCACTGCTGTAGAAGACCAAGGAACATGCTGACCCTGCCTAAAATACAGCATATATCTGACTGCTGCCCCTAGGTCCTGGAAGTATATTTGTCTTGACAAAAAATGACCAAACAATTATTTTAAGTGATCATCTGAGATCACTTTTCAGCACATTTATTTTTCCTCTTGGTCATCTGCTTTAGAATTTGTAAAAAGGAATGGTTCACTGTCATTCAGACTAGTAGGATACAAAAAGAAACCCACCAATCTCCTCACAGTGTTGTAAATACTCAAAAGATTTATTCCTTTTTGTGGTGAAAGATGTGCATAATCCTATGCACAGAAGAGGATGATATGCTATAACAAGTCCCATTTGTTGCTGCTTTGGAGATAACAAATATCTTGTGTGTTCTAACCAACAGCAAGACCTGATCTTGTTGAGTGACATGAGAATTCCTGTGCTCCTCATCTTTAAAGACTCTGTGAGAAATAGTCATGATAAGTAATGAAAATAAAATCTTCCCAGGTTCTCTATTGCCCTATCTCCCCTTTTGCTGCTTCCATCCTCTGCCTTACAAGAAAGCTTGTAGAAGAGACCAAAAAAGACCTAAAGCTCAACTTCCCAACTCTGGGCTCTCATGACAGAGGTAGGTGTTGTGTGATGTAGGGGGAGTGTGTTCCTCAGTAATATTATCCTGAGAATTATCTTAGAGAGATTGACCTATGAATAACAGCCAAGCCTCAGGGTTAGCCTTGCAGTAATTATCTGCTAGACGTTTCCACTACCCATATCCTTTCAGGTCAAGAGGCAAACATGAATCCTTGCTTCACGGCAAATTATCATTCAATTACAGTGACTTTTGAACTTAACCAAATGTAAATTGAATTGTCCTTTCTTCAGTGTATTTATTTGTATGAAAAATTCCAGGGAATTTTAAGTACAAGATACACAAGCAGTCCAGAATGTATACAGAGTCTGAGGCTAATAAAACACTTTAGAAGTTTTGCAGCAAAGCAGTTTTGGAGAGACCTGTGATTCAAAGAGGAAGGCTGTGTCTTCATAGCAACTCCAGTTATTCGGCTTTAGCCATTCTTCAGCAAGCCAGTTCATGAGAGAGGAGTCACTCCAGGACAAGCATTTTCTTGCACAAAAAGGATATATTAGGAGCACAAGACAGTCATGTTGCAGCAACTCATGAGCTGTATTAGCTCAGCCATATCTTAAGATGCCCTCCTAGGCGGGGGTTCATTCCAGCTGGAGGAAGCCTGCAGTGGTAGTTTCTTTTCATCAGCAATAAAAGGAGTTGAGGGTGGCTAGCTCATGTGAAATAATTCATTAAAAAGTTTTCCTGTGAGGGTGGTGAGATGCTGGAATGGGTTGCCCAGGGAGGTTGTGAATGACCCATCCCTGGAGGTCTTCAAGATAAGTTTGGATGGTGCCTTGAGCAACCTAATCTAGCGGGAGGTGTCCCTGCCCACGCAGGGGGAGTGGAACTAGGTGATCTTTAATGTCCCTTCCAACCCAAACCATTCTATGATTCTATGATTCTATGACATCCAGAGTTTAAAGAGACATGAATCCTACCCTACCTCTGGAGTAGCTCATAGCATTTCCTTGTATTTCCATGGCCTGTCCTCAATTTTTGCCAAAACTTACTAGGTTAAAAATTTGTGAGTCATCTCTTGGCATCAGAGCCCTGATGTGGTGGGATACCATAGCTCAGTAAGCTGGAAATGTGTATACACAGCTCAGGGAAAAGGATTTAGCTGTTGGTGAAAGAACAAAAGCCTCCCAGTAGCTCCTTTGCTGTGAGAGAAAATATTCTACCATTACAATATGCAGGCAGTAGAGAACTGTACCTGGTGAACAGCTTTCAGGTAATATAACTTGCTTTATTCCTCTGAGTTTATCAGTATGAAAACATATTGAAAAGAATCCTTAAAGGGACATAATCTACTTCAAATCATAACTTGCAGGTATCTTTCTTAATCTGACTTATTGCAGAAATGCCTTAGACCATGGAGAGGGAATTCATTTGAAAATGCACTTGACTAGTTGTTAGTTATTGATATTCTGTGTTGGATTTTGATTTTGCATGCAGCTTAGCCTGCATGGGGAAAAATCAATAAAATCTGTTTCAGATTTGTTTATAGTCTGTTTCTCCCTCTGGCTGCCCAAATAGCAGTGGTTAGATCTCGGTGTCTATTCTGGGACATGAATGTCTAAACCCAGGAGGTTTTAATTTGATTTTTGGTTGTTTTGTTTTGTTGGCTTTGTTTTTTCATCCTGGATTTTGTAGAAGTTTTGTTTTGAGATAGTATGAAAGAGGTTACTTAATGAAATGCAACTTTTGTTTGGAGCAGAAGATGACAAATTATACGGAAAACCAGCCTGGATTAGGTGCATCTGATCAAATGTAAATATTCACAGCTGAGACAGTCACCACAGACAGTTTGTTTAGTCAGTGGAGAGAAACAAGCACATCCAGGGTGCAATTTTTTCACTTTTGAGGACACACTTAAAATAAAAACACATTATACGTGCCCTAAAAATGTCTGCTTCACTCTGGGGATTAGAGAAGGAGCTCAGGGTGACAAGTTTGGATGGACACCAGAGATTACTAAAGTTATATGGGTTTCCTTCCTATCATCATGGGATCTCTCCTTATCACTCCTGTTGGCATTGCTCCACTGTGTGGGAAAGACACTTTTCCTTGGGTGAGAAATCAGAGCTGCAGGTTAGTCTTCTAACTACTTAGCTACAAAATGATGATCCCATTCTTCCAGGTAGCTTGGCTGCCTTGCATTCTTGCCTGCAAAGGTGAAGAACTTCCACAAAAAGGAAAAAGAACATTTGCTTCTACAAAGCCTTTAATGTGGTGCTGAGATCACTCAATAGTAAAGAGGTTAGGTCCTGTGTTAGCAGAAACCCTTTCTCACCTCCGCTTGCAGAAGCAAGTTTTGAACCTAGATCTTCTATTTCTTTTGTGTAAGTTCAGGTCAATATGTTGCTGCATAAAAGAGTAGTGAACAGAGCCATGCACCATTGTCCCTGTGTTGGGAGAACAAAGAGAGTTACTGAAAGGTTATAGATACTCAGGTTGAGAAGTGCTGGCCAGGCTATGAACCTCAAGTTGAGGTGCACCAAATCATTTCAGTACTTAAGTCATGAATGTGGGCAGAGCCTAAGTGATATTCTGCCTTTAGTGACATCCTCCTTTCTCTTTCTGGAGACAATTTGGACTAAATCCTGAGAATTCAAAAGGTAAAAAAAGAAAAAGAAATACATTTCTATTTAGACATGACACAGAGGTCCTCACTGCAGTGGAAGGTCACAGAAGAGTAAAGGTTGAAAATGACTGTTGCAGAGAAAGTGTGAGGAGACGAGTCTCTTACCGTAAGTTCATCCTTTCTCTGCCAAACAACAGACAGAATGAATTTGTACTGAGTCTGTGTGAGTCTTAATTCCTTACTGCTGCTGCTGGTATGTGCTGATCTTATGGTTAAATTGCAATATAAATAGAATTGGGTATAATATTTCGGCCTAGTTTATTTGCTGTATAGTGCGGTGTGACATCCATATATTTTAGCAGCTCTCTCCCCCAGAGAAGAAAAAAAGAAAATTAGAAAAACATTTACATGAAAGATTTCAGTGGCTTGGTAGAAACTGTTGTTTTAAGGCTGTTGGCCTAAAGAAATAAAAATGTAAAAGAAAGAAGGCAAACTTCAACCTCCACAAATGAAAACACAGTATTTTAGTCCAAGTAAAATGTTTCAGTTGATCCCACTTATTTTTTTTCCTTTTTTTTTTTTCTTCTTGTTTTGTTGGGGTTTTTTTGGTTTTTTTTTTTTGGTGTTCAGTCTTGCAGCTGCTTTGGTGATGAAAAGAAGCACAGTAAGAAAGCTTATTCAGGTCAGTCCAAAATACAGTTGCTCCTTTTTCAGCTTGTGAATGAAAAGGTGAAATGAAGTCTTGCAAAACTCTTTAGTAGCATAAACCAATGGCCATAACACGCATGACTGAGGTGAGACCAAATAGTAATGGTAGTATTTGGCATTTTTTTTTTATTTTGCAGTGAGATATGTCACTATTTTAAACTTGAGCCAAAGTGTATCTCCATGCATGCCCCATCCCTGGGAGTGTTTAAGGACAGGTTGGATAGGGCTTGAAGCAACCTGTTCTAGTGGGAGGTGTCTACCCATGCAGGAACTAGATGATCTTTGAGTTCCCTTCCAACCCAAATCAGTCTGTTATTCTATGATTCTGTGATTAAATTGCCATTGGCATGAGGTTTAATTGAGTGTTTGAATCAACATTTATTGTTATGATTTAAAAGAGAATTAAAATAAATGTTTAGGAGAAAGGAAGATATATTTATAATATTTAGCCTTCTTAATTGTTTGAGTTTCTGTGTCTCAATTAGTAAAGAAGAAGAATTATATTTCAATGAAATGAAAAGTAAATTAAAGGTTAAACTTTACAGAGTAATATATGAAAGCTCAGAAGGCAGGAAGAAGACATAGCTCCGAGGCTAAAAAAAAAATCCTCATTGTAAGCTTCACTGGTTAAAAAAATTGAATTTTTTTAATTCTTTGACTGTATTATCAGAAAAGGTTTATATTAATCCTCCCAGAAAGCAGATGATCTATAGATATTCATGAACATTGTACAGGGTATTGCCAGAATTCAGAGCCTGGAGTGGGAAGTTCCCAAGTGAGAGTTGCTGAGCCAGGGCCCCCATTGACTCTACAAATCCAGTGTGCAGAAATATGTGCAAAGCAGCATCTGTTCTAGGCAACTGTGCTGTGTATATCAACACATGTCAAAAACAGGCTTTTCATTAGTTTCCACCTCAGGCTTTGATGGATACGCATGGAAATGCATGTCCAAAAGTTGGACAAGACTCAAGGAAACAGGTGAACAACCCTGATGCTACAGCTGCCAAGCCTGGCAGGAACTTTATTCTGCCTGACATTCCTTGTGGCTGGGCTCAAACTCCTTTTGCCCTCTGTAGTGAAGTGAAGGCAGCTCTTCCATCCTGCCAAGCCATTACAGCCAACCTTGCAGCAATGTAGGAAAACATTGCCTGAATTTGTTAAGTAATGGGGATGGCATTTGTTTCTGTTTCTCTGCTCTCAAGCTCTTTGCTTTTGCTGCAAATAGGAGGGATGGAACTCTGCATCCAGAGGGCAGGACCCTGGGCTGAGAGTTCAGAGATGGAGAAACTGTATTTCTTGATCATAATACATGTCTTTCCAATCCCATGACCTGTTTGACACCCATCAGTCCCTGATTACTCAAAGGCTCCGAGAACTTTAATATTTTATCTTACACTGATTTTTAAATTACTATATAATTGTTTTATTTGTAAGCCAGGAAGCTCAATATCTCTTCCATATTCTCAATGAGTAGCTAATTTGAGAAGCTGTGAGGTTTTCCAGCCAGAAGTTTATTAAGATAACTATGCTGATATAATTCAAATACAAGTAAATGGTACTTCTTCCATTGATACCAAGAGTGGTGAAGCTGATGCAAACCAGCTGGACCTGGTCTCACAGTTTATTTAACAGTAAACTATCTAAAAATATTGATTTGCACTGTCTGTGCTTCTGCTCTCTGCCTCTGACCCGTGGCCTCCTCTTGTGTAAACACACATTCCTTGCTTGGTGAGAGACATAATGATGGTCTGGTTCCATAAGCTGAAATCAGGTTTGTTTAAAAAGCCTCTCCAAGGACACTTCACCCACTGATGGTCCTTATAAATCTGACACTAATAACATTGTGACCTGCCTGGCAATGTGGTAGTGCTGACCGAAAAAGCACAGGCTCAAACAAATCCGAGATAAGTTTAACCCATTGCCTTTTATACAGCAAGAGATTTTAAAGTTGAGATTGCAATATAGAAAGTCTTCCATGCCGTGGACGTGCAGTGGAATGACACTCCTTAGCCTGGAGAAGAGAAGGCTGAGGGGAGACCTTCTGAATGCCTGGCAGTATCTCAGGGTGGGTGAAGGAGGATGGAGCCAGACTCTGCTCAGCAGTGCCCAGGGACAGGACGAGGGACAACGGGCACAAGCTGGAACATGGGAAGTGCCACTGAAAGATGAGGGAAAACTTCTTTGTGGTGAGAGTGACAGAGCCCTGGGACAGGCTGCCCAGGGGGGTTGTGGAGTCTCCTTCTCTGGAGATATTCAAGACCCTCCTAGATGCAGCCCTGGGTGATGTGCTCTGGGTGATCCTGCTTTAGCAGGGGAGTTGGACTAGAAGATCTCTAGAAGCTCCTTCCAACTCTGATAATTCTGTGATTCCATGATTCCACAAGGGCAAAATAGCATCTGGCTTGGTCATGTTGTGTCTCCTGTGCTGGCATTGGTGTGCCAAAGAGAATTCAGGACCTGAGTGTCCTGGTGGAATGACAGGACCTTGGTGCCTGGGATTCAGTCCAACCAAGAGACCCAGACCAGGACAGGATACAGGGAAGAGCACTAATATATGTGCTGGTGTACAGATAGGAATATTGAGGAAATGGTTATTTATTTGCTGCAAAGATCAATCTAGCTCTTGGCAAGGCAGTGTGCAATGGACTGAGGCTGGAGTTGAGAGTGTCCAACGCTGCTGGTGGATGGAGGGAAGGAGAACCTTAGGGACCAGATGAGCCTTTCCCAGCTATCTCTATCAAAAACTTTCTTTCTCTTTTACTTCTATAAAAAGTGGGGTTTGCTTTTAATGGCCAAGGCCAGAAGGGCACTACAGGATTGGTAAGGACAAGACTGGTATGATTAGCTCTTGCCCTTCAGCCTGGTATCTCAGTAGAAGGGATGCAAATTGTTCCCTTCCAGGTTGCATTTCAGATCAGACTGTGCACACATTTCAATGCTTGCAGAAATAATCATTCCCTCCAGATTTTATTGGTGAAAGGTATATCAAGCTCCTGCTAGAGCTGCTTAACACAGGCTGCATGTCCCTTTCTACCTGTGAGCCTGGATCTGCAATGGGTTGTCAGAGTCACCCCACAGTTTGATCAAAGGCACAGTGTGATTCGTTTGGGCACACAGAGCCTAACACATTCAGTAGGACTCACTGCACAAGTTCAGGCACTAAAAGAGATGCATCTGAAGATCAGATCAGTTGCCTTCTGGAGGTGCTTGTTTCCACTGGTTGCAAAGAAAAGCCAAGGGACACTAGCTTATATGTCTAATGTGGGATGATCAGCAGCCTATTAAAAAAACCCAAACAATATGAATCTATGTTGCATTCATGTGGATTTTTTAAAAGACATGGCTTCAAGGTTTAATGCCTTAAACCACTGCACCTTTCTAAACAGATCAGCTGGATTAAAAGATATGTTAATATAATATTTTAAATTTCTGAAAATAGGGTTAAAGGAAATAGCCACTGAGCCAGCTTCTTAGATATTAGGAAAATGGTGAAATTCTGCAGCTCTGGATGGAAATACAGGTGGTTTCATATGTGAATTTTAAGCTGACCAGTGAAAAGCAGAGCTAACATCCCTGTAGCCTGCTACAGAGACACTGAGATCCTTGTCACTTATTAAAGTTTTATTTTGTTCCCCATGAACAAGGCAATTAATTATTTAGAATACCAATCAATCAGGGGTTAGATGTACTAATCAAACACATTCCAGCTGCTAAATATTGCTCACTTAAGACATTGATCAGCTGTAGGATGCTCTGTAGACCATTTAGATGAGTATTTTCTGACAATGTGCTTTAAACCCCCTTGAGGTCAAATCTTTGACACCGTCTGCTGGACCATGTGGAAGGTTGAATGCCAGACTGTCTGACAGACTGTAATTATTTTCTGTCCTGTTGCCCTTTCTGCAGTCATTAGGGGATCAAATTTCTGAGAAAGCCAGAAAAGTTCCTTGTACTGCAAGCAGCTAATGGCTTGAAAATGAGTCTCTTTTGTTATGTTGATGATTTGCCACTGGATGTTGTTTGAAGCCCAGGATAGATTATTTAGGGCTAGCTCCACTGGTATTATCTAGTCTCAGTCTTGTGCTGCTCTGTGCTTTCTTGCCATTTCCCCCATGCTGAAAGATGTGTGGTCAATATTGAAATGCATTTGGTCTCCTGGTGGTACCTTCAGTTGCTCTGTTAAGGATGGATGTCAACGGGGCACCTCACACGAGTGCTGATCCAGGACTTTGCAGCTAGATGCTGAACGAGCATGAGGAAATCTAGATTTTCTGTCTTTCAGGACAATACTCTGACTGTTCACGAAAATAGCTAAGAGAAATTAAGATGACATTTCCCAATAAATAATTGAAGAATGAGACACATTGTTTGCAGTCCTAACATGACTGCAAATTTAGGCTACTGCCTAGCAAGTTACTATGCGAATTCCCCTTATGCTGACCCCTGTGGTAATTGGAATTTCAATTATTCATTTTCAATTACAAGCATGGCATGATGATCACAAATGTCATTAAGTATTAAATTACATCTAATGATAGATGGATGGAGGGATAGATAGATGCCGCTCCAGATCTTTTCTTTATTTAATGCCAGTAAATGAAGCCCAGGGTTGTGGGGTTTTTTTATGGAAGAACTTTTTATAATACTAGAAAGATGGTGAAATAGCGTTTCTTTGCAGCAGATAAAACCCCATTAATGAACCTTACCTGAGTGCAGTGTAAGTTTTTATTGTTTGTGTCATTAAGACTAGTGGTGCCCAGTGTGTGTGTACACAGGCAGGTACTTTGGTCTGCAATGAGTGAGTGGCAAGGTGAAGTCAGGCCATTTGCTTCCTGCCTTATTAGAAATTATATCCTGGTGCTCGTGATTGGAATCTTTGTTTAACAGCCTGCTCAGTGGCTTCCCATCCTGTGTTTGCATGTGGACTGAGCTCAATCACACACCATATTTTAGCATCCCCGATCCCCTGGGTGGGGAAATTATCAGGGGGAGGGGATGTCATAAATATGTTTGATGTGTGTTAGGTGACTTGTATTCACCTGTGTTAGTTCCCATGGGTAATTTTTTTCAACTATGAGCAAGAAAGAGACTAAAGACAGAGATTTTAGGCCAGGTTTGGCCCTGAACCAGCTCTATAGCTGCGGGAGTTGGTGGGAGGTAGAAAACCACATGAGTGCTCTTGCTTTGAAGCACATGCAAAAGAGCACTTACCTCCTGCCTTGGGTACATTTTGCTGTTTTGCCTGTGGTATCCAGTCTAGCTCAGCAGGAAGAATCTGTAAAAAGACTCCAGGCAGATGAGAGAGCCCAGAACTCATAGGAGGGGCCAGGATGCTGGTTGAAGCAAGGCTGAGTTTGTGCTGGCTGGCTGGGAAATGTGGAGGTGACGTGTTGTGGGGTCACTGAGGCCAGCAAGCTTTAGAAGTACCAGAGGGAGGCTTGCAGCTGAAATCCAAGCTGGTTTAGCTCCTGCAGGAGGTGGTGGGTATTGATGGTGCTAAGAAAGATGCAGTGTCAGACTATTATCACTTGCATTAGAGCTACAGAAATTCCTATTTTATGTTCTTGGCATTTTTAAAACAGAGCAGGAATCCCTCCTTAGGAAAATCCTGTTTCCACACTATTGCAATGAACTGCTGAAGAATCAGGCACCCAGTCTAAGCTAGAGGCCTTGCACTGTTGGTTGTGACGTGTGCCTGGATGCCCAACTTCTGGTGTCACATTTCTTGTGCCTTAGTTTCCTGTTTTCTAGTAAAACAAATGCAATTTATTCACAGTGCTGTTGTGATGTGTAATTATCCCATAACTGTTAGGTACGTTAAAAATTATACTGTATGGATATAAGTAATGTCTATAAACTCCTTGATGTTCCTGACTTTTTTATCTTTTATGCAAAACAGGAAAGAGAATTGCCCACGGCTGCGTGTTGGCAGAGACATTCTCAGAGTAAAGGGAGAACCCAGATCTTTTTCTTAAGTACTCTTTTTCTGCCAGTCCTTAGTTTCTAATTTGACAAGAAGGAGACTATTCTTACCAAATCTAAACATCCAAAATTTGCTACTGATTACCCATGACCTCTCTGCAGTGGCATCTTTTTTCACAGATATCACTTTTTCTACTGTCCACCTATTAAATCATAATAGTAATAATGATAGTAGTAGTAGTAATAATAATAATAATAATAATAATAATAATAATAATAATAATAATAATAATAATAATAATATGTTTGTTATTATTATTTAACTTTTTTTTCCATTTCACCTTTTTTTTTTTTCCTTTTTCTCCCTACCTCCCTTCCTCTTTTGCACATAGATGTCTAGTCATGTCATGACTTGGAAGTTGTTACAACCTGTAACCCCACTTGGTTATCAGTCCCTCAGCCTGTCTTCCTCAGGCTTTTTTTTATATATTTATCCACTGTCTCCTTTTTTCATCCCTCCCCTCCCCAGAACCTGTTTCCTGCCTTTACAAAACCCTTCTTGCAGTGCCTGTAGCAGCAGTTGGGGAATCATCCATCACTGGGATCATGACTCGCATTGCCCACAGCATCGTGAAGCTGATTAGAGTTGCAGGGCCCCAGTCAGGTTTGTGTTGCTGCCAGCTCTTCCCAGGAATTGCTACTGTGCAGATCTTGCAGATGCAATCTTACCTGAGTTGATGAATAATACTTCAGGGTTGGTTTTCTCCTTTTACTTTTTTTTCTTTCCTTTGCTCAAGCAAGTAGCAAAAATCCTAGAAGAGGCACCACTTTTATGCAAAAAAACAGCCTTCTTCCCTATTCATAGAATCAGAGAATCACAGAATAGTTTGGGTTAGAAAGTACCTTTAAAACTCATCTAATCCAAGCCCCCTGCAGTGAGCAGGGACATCTTCAACTAGTTCAGGTTGCTCAGAGCCTTGTCCAACCTGACCTTGTGTGTTTGCAGAAATGAAGCATCTGGAAGATGGGTTGCCCCTCCTCTCTGGACAACCTGTTCCAATGTTTCACCACCCTCATTGTAAAATAGTTTTTCCTTTAGTCTAAAATGATCTTCTTTTGGTTTAAAGCCATCACTCCTTGTCCTCTTGCTATAAGCCCTGCTAAAAATCTGTCCCCATCTTTCTTATTGACCTCCTTTAAGTATTGAAAGGCTGCAGTAAGGTCTCCCCAGAGCCTTTTCTTCTCCAGTCTGAACAACCCCACCTCTCTCAGCCTTTCTCCATAGGAGGGATGTTCCAGCCTTCTGATAGTTTTTGTGGCCTCCTCTGGACCTGTTCTAAAAGGTCTATGTCTTTCCTATGCTGGGGACCACAGAGTTGGACACAATGCCCCAGGTGGGGTCCCACCAGAGCAGAGGGGCAGAACATACCAATGTTCATGCTGGGATATATCTTTTCTACACCCCTGCTATTGGATTTCATAATTTTAATTGCAACCAAGGCTAGACTTCAAAGCTCTTAAACATGTTGAATCTGAGAAAGCTGATTGCAGGGTTTTTTTGAGTTTTCCTGATATATATATTTCCTGATTGCTGAGTGCCTGCAAATCTTCATCCCCAGTAAAAAAAAAGTTGATTCTGGTTGCACAGAGTATAAATTTCTATAGATAATAGATCAATGACAGTAAAAAAAGCAGGCAAATACTACATTGTATGTTTGCCAGCTATAAAAATAATATTTAAAATATTGTGAAATAATGTTATAATAATATGTTCAGTATTAAATTCAGATACATTTGATGAATGAAATGATGAGATTTGATATAGTTGAAGAAAGACTTTACATAAGAGGAAGAAGATTGAAACAGTAATTCAGAGAGAAGAGGTGTGTGATTAGTTAAACTTGTGTAGAAAAAGTTTTGTACTGAGAGAATTAATCAGGTTTTTTCCATTTAATCTGTCAGGAACTGTATTAGCAAAGCAAGACAAGTAAGTTAACCAATGAAAGTGTGTGGCAGTAAATTTAAGTAAGTCTGATAAATATATGGGGGTTTTAAACCATATAATATAAAAATTAATTTCTGTGTCTTGGGTGTGGGGAGAAATTAAGTACAGTCTGAGAAAGAGACAGTGAAAAATCAGGTATTTTTATGGAGACCATGTAATCTACCCTAAAATAGGCAAAATTGTGTGGTTTTACTAGAGAAGAACAGGCCCTGATGAGGTTTAGATGGGAATAGAGGAGAGTTGTTAAGACAGCAAGTGAAACCCAACAACCAAGCATAGTTCCTATTCTGCGTGTTGAGGTCAAATATTACCAGACCACAATGATCCCCCCACGTGTGTCCCAGGCCCAGGGTGCCTTGCAGTCATCCTGTCCTGTCTCTCCTCTAATGAGTTGGAGAGCAATGGAAGAGACCTTCAGAGTATTGAGGGGAAGCTCAAAACTAAGATCCAGGTCAACAGACTACACGATGTGGAGGTTAAGGAGTTCACCATCTGCTGTTTATCAAAGTGCAGATTGACAGGGGCCTGGCTTCAGTATCCAAACACCAAAGCCTAGATAAACTTTTAGACAGTGAAGTCTTTTTAGTTTTGCAAACTAAGGCACAACAAGATTCATTGGCTGGATGATGAAGTTAAAAAAGTTCAACCTTGAAGGGATGTGCAGTTTTCTAACAGTGAGGGTAATTAAGCATTACAACACCTTACCAGGGGAGGTAGCAGTCTCATCATCATTCTGGTTCTTTAAAACAAGATAAGCTATTTTTTCAAAAAGGCTTAATGCACCTCCTGGGAACATCTGTTTCATTGGTGTGTTGAGGACTGGTGAGAGATCCCTCTGGCTTTGGAGCCCATGCATCTCCAAATCATTTTGCAGATGACGAGCTGAGGCACTCTGTGAAATTCCCCCTGCTGCAGTAGACAGCTATATTTGTGTACTGCTTAAATCCCTTTCTGTCCTCAAACTGGAAGTGATGTTGTACTCATGGGATGTAGACACCCAGCTCAGCACTTACCCCAGGAGAAGCTGTTCAGATCCCAAGTGTCTGCCTTGTCCCTGGAGACTGCCTGGAAGACTCCCAGATGGCTACAGGTTACACCTTAATGTGCAAAATTGGTAGCAGGTTAGTTTAATAAGCTGAGCAGTAAACAGAAGCAATTCAAACAGTGTTTGATGTAGTTTTTAGTTATCTCTGCACTGTGACCACTGAGGGAGAAGTCATCATCTGGTACAGTCTGAGTATCAAACTTTCCCCCCTGCTGCATAGGCAGTGCATCCTTCCACCCACCTTTCTGGGTGGGCCATGTATTACAGGGCTTTCATTCTCAAAGGCTGGGATTCATCTTGCTTAGGCTTAGATGTCTCCACCAAAGATGGGCACCTTGAGCTCTATGTATGCTTGTTGCTAAGGAAGAGATGCTATTAAAGGAGTGACTGATGAGACCTGTTTCAGGTGTCACCTGAAGATATGGTGAACCATGTAGCTACGCCTCTGTTTCTCCAAAGGTTAAAGAGGGAATCTAAGGTAGAAGCTTGGTGGTCTTAATTTGGTCATATCGATAATATCTCAACACCTCTGGAAATTTAACCTTTATGTTTGGTTAGCTAGTTATTATAGATTAACTATAATCATTGACTGTGACCCAAATTATTTATTAATTTCCCTGCTATGCTGCCTGCGACTTATTCCTGCCTGGAAAATAAAGCATTTGGATGTTTAAGATTCTCTGTAAATACTTTGGTTTGGCTTTTGAGAAGGGTCTTTGTGAGGTACAGCTGTGCCAAACCTAGGTCTTCATCTTGGCAGTCTCTGTATTTTGCATCACTGTGTGGCACATCCAGTTATTTCCTGAACCTTAAAGGGAATCTGTCAGTCATTGTTACCAATTAGATGCCTTTACAATATGACCTGGAAACTGTTTTCCCGACAACTTGGTGTTATTAATAACATGCACTATAGCTGGGACATGCTGGTAGTTCAGGAGTCACAGAGCAGCATGACAGTTTAATTTGGTACCTTGATGAGATTTCTGTCTGAAAAGTTGCACAGCATATAAAAGATTCTGCCAGCACGACATTGGTGGGAGCACTTTAAGCAATTTCCAGACTGTCTTTACTTACTTGAAAACCTTCACACTCCGTGATTTAAAAATGTATTTTAGATTAGAAAACTAGGAAGGACAATTCTCATTGCCTCAATAATTGGTAATATTATTTCAGTTTTCTGATTACTACGCAAACCTTTGTTGACTCGTCAAAACAGTTCCATCAAGGCAAGTATGAACCATTATTTCTTTCTCATGGCATTTCTAAATGCCATTCCTTCTAGCACTGATGGAATCCTCTTCATGAACTTCTAGACATGTAGCCCTGTCTTCTTATCAAGTCTTGTATGTGAGGCTGAAGAGCTGTAGGAATAGCAAAGCACTGGAGCAAAAGATGTTTCAAATACAACTCTAAGTCACTGTATAAAACATATCCCAAATTTGGCAGATAAATCACAGGTTTGCTGTCGCCACCCCAGACTGTCTCGGGTACCAATCCACATTAGATTCTCAGTGATCAGTCGCTTTGCTGTGGTTGGTCTCTGGGTCTGCAGGCCCACTGTTATGAACACTGAGCAGAGCAGAAGGCAAATCTCTGCTTCATCTAAGTCATGTGGCAACTTTCTAAAAGCTACACACACACACACACACACACACAAAGTTTATACCAAAATCCCAACACTGCCATTTGTGTAATGAAATATAATTTCAATCCAGTTAACAACAAAATGAAAAAAAGTCTGGCATGAACCATTTATGAAGAAGCTGGGGAAAGCTGGAGCGCTGCCAGATTTTTGTTTCTCTACAGAATATGCTTTAACAGTGAATTTGTCAGTCTGCCCAAGTCTGCAAGAAACTCTGGAAGACTACGAGTTGCTCTCCCTTTATTGCAATGTATGACAAATTTCAAAAGTGATTCAGCATGGCATTTTTTCAAAATCTTGAGGAGACACAGGTGCCCAACTCCATACGTCACTATCACTACTAGGTCGAGTAGCAGAAGAACCCTCATGCGATGACTGTCACCTCTGAATGTTATCTAGACATTTCCTATAGCACCACATGATAACCAAGCACCCTAAGAGCTTGCAAAAGAGACAAGGAAAGTACTGGTGCTAGAGGAAAGCATCATCATGCGTTGGCTTAGAAAGTTTTCTGAAAGTTTGCAGCCCACAGTATGCCAAAGTCAACACAGGAAACCAATGAACAAATGAATCAATGGGCAGATGACTTCTCCTTTTTCCTCTGTTTCCTGAATGAAAGCAGCTACTGTACTTATTTTCCAGCTGAGAAGTGAAATTAAATTGTCTGGGTACTTGATGGCCCACTGTTTTTAGAAAGCTATTAAGATGATGCTATCAAGTAAAGGACAGCCTTCTTGACCCTCTTTAGCTGGCTTATCTAGTGGCCCCCTGACGACTTCATCATTGTGCAGAAGGCGAATCACCAGAGGTGACCATGTTTAACAGTGTCTTCCTCTAAGAGGCAATTTAGTGAAGGAGGGAACATGCCGGACTGGCTTCTCAGCCTAGGGTGGTGGTGGGGGACCTGAGGAAGGAAGGGAGCATTTATCTTGTCTCTAGGGAGCCCAGTGATACAACAGCTTTACAGTTGTGCCAGCTCATACTTTAACTGGGACTGTAAAGTAGAAATGCTAATGCTAAGCAGTTTATCCGGAGTCAGAATATCAAGCAGAAAGTTCCAACTCCTTCTGTAGTGAAAATATGGTTTTAAATTATATTGGCTCTTCATGCAATATGTAGCTCCTACATCATCATCCTTAGGTCATCTCTGCAATGCTGATGGTGGACAAAACTTGATTTTGCCAGTGAAGTCAATTGGACACATTAGGCTGAGTCCTGCTCACTTTTCTTGTGTCTTTCTAGGCTTTGGTTAAAGGAAACCAAATTATTTTTTTATTTTTATTTTTTTTACTGAGAAAGGACATTAAGTTAGAAAAGCAAAGCAGATTTAATGCTCAAAGCCTTTTTTTTTTTTTTGTTACAGTTACATCTTTGGCAACAATATTTTGACCTGACCTAACTTCAAGTTCCCAGTGGTCTGAGCCCCCCACCCCCATGCTGCTTTTCTGCCAGGAGTGGTGTTTCCCATCAAGATGCTCAAGCAGGAGAGAGTAGCCAGATGGGCACAGGGTCACAGGGTCACAGACAGCATCTTACTTTTGGGGGTCAGCAACCTGGATACTCAGATGTGGTGTAAGATCTCTGCTCACACCAAGACCTGGTATCTGGTGATAGATGTTTCTTCGCTCACAGGTGCGGAAGCAACTACTTTGGCACCTCCCTCCGCGTTTTGGTCAGGAAGAAGTGAAATGTGATGCTTCAGTGGTGTTTAACTGCACAGTCTTGTGTTTTGAGTAACTGATCAATGAATGAGACCGAGGTTTTCTATCCTGGACATCCAACACTTCCTGCTAGAGATGTTTTCCCTCTTCTTTCTTTTATTTTGCTTTCTGGTTTTTAGTCAATATTGTTTAAGGGGCATAAAGGTTCACCTTAAGGGGAATGGTGGCAGATAGCAATCATTCATCAAAAAGAAACCCCTTTCAGAGAAAGAGGGAAGCAGAAAAGACAAAAGGCCACAAGACCCTTTAGGCAAATTTCTGGTTAAATACTTTTGGGGTCCAACTTCAGACACATGCTCTGGGAGCAAGCAGCCCTTCTCACATCCTGGCTTTCAGTGTAGTTGTTTGTCCACCAGCCACACAGGAGCCTGAATTTTGTGATCATGGAATGGATGAATGATTGGCTTTTCCATCCAGCTCTAAACCTTTCACTCAGGATTTCTGAACCGTTGTTTGCAAAGAGCAAAGCTGCCCAGCAGACAATGTCAGCAAATGAACCAAAAGGAGAACTGGTTTCACTCTGAAGTGAACCTATTGTGTGGACACTTTAGAGTGTGGTGACAGCAGCTTAAGATGCTCCTTTGTTTTTCTTTCTGTAGATTGTTCTTTTTAGAAAGCTAACTCTGCATCCGATTATTTTTTATGATCTGAGAAAAGGCTATGGGAACTGTTTATCTTTTTGTGTTTATATAAGTTCTCTAATCTAAATCTAACCACTCATCCATTCAAAAGCAAAAGAGACTTTTATGGTACTCTGAGAAAGATCCTCTGCTTGTAAATCAGCATATTGCCTTTGAATTTAAAGTAATTTCACCCCTGGCTAAGTATGCTGCAAAGGATCAAGGTAGCTGAGCGATCTGGCCTTTTGGTTTAGTAGATTGTAATATACAAACTTGTAGGAAATAAAGGAAGGGATATAATTATAGGGCATTACTCTGAGATAACCTAGCTGTATATTTTATTTGAGCTCTCCAAGTATATTGCTTCACGGTACAAATTCTTCTTTCTTCCTCTCCCTCCTTTTTTTTTTTTTTTTTGGTAAAAGTCTTTACAGATCCAGTTTAAGGAAGGTAATAAAAATGAAGCAGCAGAAGAAAATTCTTTCCCTGTAATTTTGTAGGAATGCAGCCCTTGGAGCAGCAGTATTCTTCAAACTCAGATGACTAGCTTACATTGACACGAGTTGCTTTCCCAGTGGAAATATTCTTCAAATGCTTGGTTGCAAAAGAAAATAACCATCAATTTGTTGAAACCATGCCTCCTTGTTGCTGCACAAAATCTAACCACAAGTAGCTTTAATTACCCAGAAGTAAAAGAAGGAACCTTCTTAATATGGACACTCAAACGCAGTTGCCAGTTCTGTTTGGGTTTCCATTCACAAATTGGTTGTAGGATCAGGCTTGAGAGTAAGTCTGTGAGCTGTGCAGCTGCGTACAAACAGAAATAATAATAAGAGGGGAAAAAAAAGACTAAGAAAGATGATAAAAAAGAGTCTGGGTCCTATTTGCCACTAGCACACACTGATCTCACAGATGCATGTAAGGGAACAACATCTGCAGGATGTACTGACTTTAGACGACTGACATTACATTTGGAGGGACATTTTTTTCTAGAGGCCAGTGCTGTTTGTTCTCTGTTATATTCCTTACACCCACTGCCCTAATTACCCAACCCAAGCATCTGTGTGAGACATCATGGTTGTTCACTGAAGATTCCACTGAAAGAAAGGACCCAGTGGTTTGTCTGGTGTGATATGGCACTTAAGCCTGCCTAAACCTCATCCAAGAATCCTCTCATGGATGGAAACAACTTTTCTCTCCTTTCCCCTTTGCAGAAATTAATTTGAGGGAAAAAAGGTCACATTATAACTGAAGTCAAGGGGAAAATTGATGTTCCCATTCTGTGTAACATCCACACACAGAGGTGCATTAGTCAGAGGCTACTTCTAAAAACTACTACTACTAATAACAACAATAATAATGTACAAGAGAGCTGATCACACTCAGCTGAAATCTGGGTAGTTTCCATGACAGTTAATAGTGTTTTGTGTGGCTCATAATCCAAACAGTCTCAAGTTCAACAAGGGAAGAGGAAGAACCAGAAAAATAAGGCTTTAAGACAGTGTGTACTGTCAGGGCCTCAGAAGTGGTCCTTCCTCATCAACCCTGATCACAATAGCAGAAATGCAGTTGTAGTTGTGAATGCCAGTATCATTTTCCAATAAATTCAGAAATGGGCCTGGCCAGGAGGCTGGGCTTGCCTGGCCACCAGTGTGTCACATTCAGGACAAACTTGCTGAGGTCCTAACAACTGGGAGCAGTTCCCCAGTGTATTTTCCCCATATAGCTATAATCTTCCAGCAGTTGGGAGTCTGTTGCTACTATAGAAGGGAAACTCTTTCCTTTGTACATCTACTTTGCCATCTTCCTGAAAAAGAGACAAAGAATGGCAAATCATTTAATCAGCTTTAAACCTTTCTTTTTTTTCTTTACTCTATGACCACTCTCCTTTTCCCAGTAAGTCTCCTAAACTTTTCCTTGATAACTCTTCTTCATGCCTTCGTTTACAGCTAAGACCATAGATTCTAACTTTCCCATTTTCATTCTTGTTTTTTGATCAGGTGTCCAAGGACCTTCTCACTACTTTTGCCACCTGGCAAGTGATGCCAGAACCAAGAGAAAGAAAGGCAGAAGCAGGATGATTAGGGCAGAAATATTAGATCTGAGAACTTCAGTTCAATTCCCCTCTCCATACTTTTCCACTGCAATTTAAACACATCCTTTTCTTTCTCGGCATCTTTTTTTATTGATTCTAAGCAACGAATGCCATAAATTCCTCTATACACCCGAGTTGGGAGGCAGCTGGCTTGTCTAGGAGCAGGAAAGGGAGAAAATGAGAGATGTTTACATGCTATCACATTTGATAAGACAAATCATGCTTTTCTGCCACTACTGGAGGATGAAAAAAAAGTGCATTCCTGTTTTGTAATGAATAATCAAAGCCAGTTCACTTGGGGTTTCTTCCCATCCAACCCTTGAAGTAATGGCACGGTGGATTCTTAATGACTCAGAGAGAAGGACAATGACCACAAATGTAGATTGGAAAAACAGTGTTATTTTCTTTTTTATTATTTTTTAAATTTATTTCAGCCTCCTTAAACTCCTTGGGTTTTTTTAAGCCTTTGTTCTCTGCCTTTCTACAGATAGTTCTGTTGTATGGTTATAAATAACTTTGCAGGCTGTTTTGACTTACACACACACGCTACATTCTGCAAAGTGAATGGCAACACTGAAATCAAGAACCATGCTTCTCCAACTCCAAACAAAGCCGCTGCTACTTCTCTGCAACACCAGGATTTGACCTGGGGGTCCTCTGGAGCAGGGACTACAAAAGATTAACATTTCAGTCTGCTGAGCCCACCAGTGCTGTCTTGCCTTATCTCATAAGCTCTGCTGGAGGAATGAATTACCCTAGTTCATTAAGACTCGTTTGGAATTGTGGTGCGAGGTCACCACATAAGTCACCTCCAGTCTATTTTGCGAATAATATGGATTATGATAAAAGCTGGCTGGGAGGTTGAAGCCCAAGGATTTTGTTTTCTTTATTCTTCAAGGTGGGTAGAATACAGGGTGGGGAAACCCTGATTTCCTAACACTGCATAGTAGACTACAGAAAAGTCCTTTTTTGTTCTTTCTTTTTTTTTTTTTTTAACCCATGAATGGGTGACCTCTTGATCTCTCTGACCCCTTTATTTTTGCCATGAAAGAACTAAAACTAGCTGTGCCCATACAAAATCTTCTTTCACTTCAGTTTTCTCATGATTAAATTCCCTGCTGTGTTTTTGTTTAAGTGCTCTGATGCTGCCCTTTGGAATTGGGCAGATGTTTGACTCTTTGAAATGGCTTTTTTTTTTTTTTTTTTTTTCCTTTTGATTTAATTTAGAAGTGGTCTACAGTTAAGGCATGTTCATCCACATCAGGAATAATGGCATTCATGTCTCGCCATCTAAAAGCAACACACTGGGATACAGTAATTGATAATTTGCATCAAATCATACTTTGATACACAGGATGCTGCTCATAATAAAACAAAAGCTGTCTCCATGTTGGGTAGATTACTGGGAATACATTAATTACAGTCGTAGACCTCTCCAAACCTAACCATGTCAAACGTAGGTAATGGAGGGTAAGGCTGAAGGCAGATGGCATATGATCTACTTTAATAACTTATTTAAAAATGAATGGAAGGCAGTCATTGGGGAAAATATGTGAAAATCATGTTGAAGGAAATGGATGTGCTTCAGGTATTACCAGTTAGTTTTGTACATGCATAATCCCCCTGGCTTTGTGAGAGCTGTGTGAATTTATTACTGTTGAAATCATAGCCTTTAGAAGAGGAAATGTAAACTTGGATAGTGTTTAGACCTGGTATTGGAAACACAGTTTTATCAGGTTTGAACGAAATCCAGATTCTCTTTTACCTGACCCTTTGCCAGGCCTCTGTGGACTGTGGTTATTAAAGATGAGCATTCATAGAACATTAGCAACTAATTGAGATCAAGGCATCATTTTGCCACTTGTTATACAAATAGAGAGATTTTTTTCCCAACAGAAAGATAGGCTTAAGGTTTACCAGATGTCAGTAATATACTAGCTGAGCTAAATGACTCGATGCTCAGGTTTTGCAATGCTGAACTTAGATTTGCTCTGAAAAGATGTATGAATCCCACCAGACCTGGGCAAAATTTCCTCATTCCTCACAGAAGTGAACCAAGCCCTTTGGCATCCCCCTCTTGCTGCATTTCAGTGGAGCTCTGCATCACACTAGCGAACCTTATGTCCAAGTGCAGCCTCTGGCTGAATTTGAGGATCCAGGACTGTGTACTCCTCTGCCCCATCATTCTCACTTTGTCATGATTTGGGCCCAACACGACAGCAAAGGAGCAGCCCCATGGCCACTCACTCAGCTACCCCCCACACACACACTCAGATGAGGAGGACAGAGCTCCTGGGTTGAGACAAAGGACAAGGAGGGATCTTCACCAATTAAGGTCCCAGGCAAAACAGACTCAACTTGGGGAAAAAATAAGAATTTAATGTCACACTAATCACACACACACAGGACACAGACACACCCAGAGCAGGGCTTGCATATGTTACCCCACCCCCCTCCCTTCTTCCCAGCCCCAAATCCTTTTGTTCCCGGTTTCTCTCCCTCCTTCCCCCCAGCACAGGGGGATGGGGATGGGGTTTAGAGTCAGGTCACAGGCTGGTGGGTCCTGCTGCTCCTTCCTCCTCAGGAAGAAGGATTCCTTACAGTCCTTCCCTGCTTCCCCACGGGGTCCCTCCCATGGCAGAGAGTCCTCCACCAGCCTCTCCTCCATGAGTCCTTCCCACCAGGCCCGGAGCTGCTCCAGCCTGGGCTTCCCACAGAGTCACGGCTGCTTTGGGAACAAACTCCCCTGGCCCGGGGGCTTCCAAAGCTGAGCGATCAGAGCCCACAGGCAGCAAATCCTCTGGCCACAACATCCAAGTCCACTGGCTAAATTCACCCCTCCTGGAGCCTTCAGGGAATGTTCCACCACGTTCCTCCATGAGTGCGGGGGCACAGCTGCCATCTCGCCATGAGTTACAGGGAAACTTCTGCTTGGGCACCTTCTTCCCCTTCTTCCTCACCAACCACCAGCACCACTCTCCTTTTCCAGCACAGCTTTTCTCTCTTAAGTGCTTCTCTGCAGGTGATACAGCTGTTCTTTTGTATGTTAATAGCAGAGGTTCATCTATTGTCCCTCTAATGGCTCCTTGGCTGGTTTTGGGGCAGGGGGAGCTTCTCAGCTTCTTACCTGAGCCACTCCTTGTGCCCTTCCCCCGCTACCAAAAATCCCACCAAACCAAACCAGAACACGCTCACACAACCAATCCCTGTCCATATAACTTTAGGTAGTGCCTATTACCAAATTCACTTTCAGTTCCATGCACTCGAATACAAGCCAAATAAACCTGAAAGAAATAACATACCATCTATTAAACAGACATGTACTGGCAACCAATTTGCACTAAAGGCCACTACCCTTGGGGACAATCTGGTTTAATTATCCACTTGAAAACATGTCTAAGGTTTCCAGCATAATTTTTTTAACCTTTGCTTGAAAAACAAATTCCACTGAAGGATTCCCGACTCCTCAGGAAGGTGCTTAGGATCAGTTTCAAAACATAAATATAGTCCAAATATTGTAATCAAGAACAAGAAGATTTCATATAAAAATATGTCTCAAGCTTCAGTCTTGGAATGACTTGCATTCAGGTTTGTCTTCCCGTGGGATGCCATTACTGCCAATATTGAGTATAGGCAAAGTGAAGAACAAGGAGGGTTCAGATCTCAGCAGAAAAGGCAAGGAAGGCCCCTGTTCACCTTATGCCTAGGAAATAATGTCAATGAGAGGTGGCTGAAGATGAGCTGAACAGATCTGTAATCTCCTTCTTCCTGCCCATGCTTTACAAGAAGAAGAAACATTGTTCCTTCCCCAGCCCTCCCTTACAGAAGGATGGGTTTGAGGGATGGGGAGAGAGAGAGAGACTTAAAAGTGTGTCAGCTTTATCCTGGGAATGGCTGCACTGAAGTAAATTATTGCCTAGCAGTGAATTATCATTTTTGTGGGATCTTAAAAGCCAACAGCTGTGAAATTGACTTCTAACCAATTTTAATTGAGATGGGCCAAAACTTAAAATATCAGAAATAAAAAGTCTGGATGCTTATTCCCCTGGCTGATGTGAGAATTTATTTATAGCATTTACTGTATGCCTGTTTCTTCCAGATATACAGAGGACATGCAGTTTGTTATGAAGTCATACTTTGGACATCCTTGGACTGTGCTGAAATTCAGAAACATTCTGGCCACATTATTGTATCATATTGTATATTCTTCTCATCTGAATTCTGCATTGTTTACTTAGTTTTTTTATCTGATTATTTGGATGTGTCAAATCCCCAGATGGAGTTACTGAAATACCTGCCCACTCGAAAACTTTAAAAATAGTCACATAGCATATATATTTTACACTGTTTTTTCCCCTCTTGTCGCATCTGCAAGGTAGAAATTAAATCAGTCCCTCAATTATATAGAATCCAAGAGTCACAAAATAGTTTGGGTTGGAAGCACCTTCAAAGATCCTCTAGTTCCAATCCCCCTGCAGTGAGCAGGGACATCTTCAACTAGATGTAAGGTTGTTTAGAGCCTTGTCCAAGCTGACACTGAATGCTTCCAGGGATCGCAGAATCACAGAATCTCAGGGGTTGGAAGGGACCTCGAAAGATCACCCAGTCCAACCCCCCTGCCAGAGCAGGATCACCCAGAGCACATCACACAGGAACGTGTCCAGGCGGGTTTTGAATGTCTCCAGAGAAGGAGACTCCACAACCTCTCTGGGCAGCCTGTTCCAGTGCTCTGTCACTCTACCCACAACTTTTCTAGGTAACCTGTGCTGGTGTCTCTTCACCCTCATTGTAAAAAATTACTTCCAAAATAAATGTATGCTCTTTCAGTTAAAAACTCTTGCCCCTTGTCCAGTCACTGCAGATCCTGGTAAAAAGTCTCTCTCCAGCTTTCTTATAAGCCCTTTTTAAGTACTGAAATGTGGCTATAATGTCTCCCTGGAGCCTTTGTTGTTCCAGGCTGAACAAACCCAACTTTCTCAGCCTGTCTTCACAGAAGAGGTGCTCCAGCCCTCTTATGATTTCTGCAGCCCTTCTCTGCACCTGCTCTGACAGGTCCATGTCCTCCTCGTATTGGAGGCCTCAGAGCTTGCAGGACAAAAAAATCAAATAGTAGCCAACTTCCCAAAAACAAACCCTTGTCTTGTTAAAAATAAATAATTACAGAGATTCTATTAATAACATCAGTGATCATTGATCATGGACTATGACAGATAACTAGGGCCTTGCAGGTGATGTTGGACATTGTTGGGACTACAACAGCTGGTGTGATCTCAGCAGGAGTTACCTACCAGTAACTGTCCATCTTGATTGAGTTATCACTGGTCTGAGCTGTAACTAAAGCTATAGCTAAAGGATGGATCTTAAATGTTCTCTTTGAGGTAATTGATGAGTCATTGTACTTTCTATTTGGGGATATATTTGTTGTAGAAAGTGCTGACAGGTGGAGAGCAAGACCATTTCAGTTTGGTAAGCTTTCAGGTGTTTGGCTGTTTACCTCTTTCATACTCATAGCTGCTCAGTCCCCTTTCAAGTAATAGTAATTGGTAGGTCAGGCTCAACACATCTTGTTCCACGTCATAGGATATGCACCATTACTAAATATATATTTGGAAGTTCCAACATTATTATTATTGTAGGTTATTATAGATTAGCTTCTGTATAGGGGGAGTTATTTTCAAACCTCAGGCAGTTACAGGATGGATTATTTCACTAACATCCCAAGTAAGGCTTTTTTTGGTGACAAGTTTTTGAATATGAAAACATGCTTTTTCTAAAACTTGTAAAATTTGACAGGAGATACTTGATCTTAGCATAGTTACTAGGACATCTGCATAGTAGTTATAGTATTTCCAAGTGCAAATATGAAAAAGGAACGATAAAAGCAAGGTGGTAAGTTTAATGACTAAATATGCCTTCCTTAAGAAAATATATTCCAAATAATTAGTTTATTATTGACTCGTCAGAATACTTAGCTTTGGAAATCAGGGTTTTGTAGGATTCTAAGTTGTTTTTTTCTTCTTGCCTTTCCAGTCCCTTTTTTGACACCACAAAAATAACTGACGAAGTTGATGATAGTGCAGAAAGACACCTGGAATGCATTGCTCAGGAGTCAGTAAATTGAACTGAAATTTGGATGGCATCCTCCATGGAGCTGTAGGCTTCCATTGCAAGCATTTAGGATTATCACTGCTTTCAGACTGAGCTGGCCATTCTTGCTACCAAAACAGCTCCCCTAGGGATCCAGATGGCTACTGCCACTCTCTGTGAGACACTTTCTGTTTTGGTTTCATAACCAGAGCAAACGACGAGAGCGTAATAGAACACAGATGGCAATTCAGAAATTACAAGCAATCTATTAATCTTTGGGGGCTAATATCACAAAGTAAGGAGCGTAACACTACTCCCAATTTAATTGAAAACTCGCTGCATAAAGGACAACTAATGAGAAATGAACAATTTGGTGTTCCAGGAGAGATTAAATGATGGAACCTCAGGGTATATCAAAGATTTAAGCTTTGGATTTGACTGTCTCCTGTGACAGGTGGGAAATTACTTAGTCATACAGATGTGTGCAATATCTTATACTCTGTGGTGCTGTTCTGCAAAACAGCCCTAATTTCACCCACTTGTACTCCTTTTCCCTCTCCCAGCATACACTGATGTCAGTGGAAAAACAAGATTGTTAAAATCATTGGAACTGATGCCATGAAGATAGCTGGGGTTTGCAAGTTGATTACTAGAGCTAACAATGTAATTTCTGTTCTTTTATAACTCTCCAGGTTTAATGAGCTCTAGCTCACACCAAAAAGGGTGTATTTATAAATTTATGATGACCAGTGATAGGACAAGGGGTAATGGGTGTAAATTGGAGCATAGGAGGTTCAAGGTGAATATCCGAAAAAAATTTTTTACTGTAAGAGTGACAGAGCACTGGAACAGGCTGCCCAGAGAGGTTGTGGAGTCTCCTTCGCTGGAGACATTCAAAACCCACCTGGACGCCTTCCTGTGTGATGTGCTCTGGGTGACCCTGCTCTGGCAGGGGGGTTGGACTAGATGATCTTTCGAGGTCCCTTCCAACCCCTAGGATTCTATTATTCTATGATTCTATGATTCTATAAAAGTACCTTTGAAGAAATAGGACACAAAAGTGATTGGCTGGGAAAGGTTTGGGTTTGGGGTCATTTTTAGAGATCTGAATGCAGATTTGGATGTAGAAGCTCCTGAGATTTCATCTCTCAATGACTGTATTTGTTCCCAGTCTATGCAACGAAAGGATTTGGCTGATAGGATAGACTTCTACCAGAGCAGGGTGATGTGGGGATTCCTTATTTAGTTTTGATTGCTACATAGAGTTTGGCACATCTCATTATTTTAAATGTCAATACAGTGAGCAGTTTTGGCCCTTTTTGTCTTCAGTAAAAATGCTGCCGTTTATTCCATGTAATCAGTGACAAATGCATTGGCCTGGAGACTTTACAGAAATAAACAATTTCATTGAGCATAATGCTTCCTTGCTAGCACTTTGTTCAAGGACAGCATATGCTTTTATGAAAACTTAAGACAATTTCCATTCATTTCTTCCTGGTGTACTGTACTACAGGAAGTCAAGCAATCTGTTTGGACAACGTATGCTCTCTCTTGAGATTTTTGTCATTGAAGATGAGGAAAGATGAAAAGCTCTGAGTGCAGGTTATTTTGAATAACATTTGTTTGGCAGCAGTTGCTGCTTTTTGTTCTTTACAAAGCAATTTCTCTGGAAAAAAAAGGAAATTTTAAAAAAAAGGGAAACCAAATAAAACAGCCCTTAACATACAATTAAAAGTGTTTAAATTGCTGTAAGGTGGGTTTTATTGATTGTGTTACATGTTTGCTACAAGTTTTGGAGAGGTACTTGTATTTCAGTACTCCACTTTGATTGCACTGGCCTTGGTTTTCTATCTCAGATCTATATTTCTAAGTATGCATGCAAGGGATTTCATTTAAGTGTGATAAGCTGGAAGATGAGTTTGAAGGAGGGAGCAAGCATTATCAGAACAAGACAAATGTGGAAATAGGGGAAATGTCTTTCAACTGGGAAAAAATAATGCTGTTTATTATCTTCTTGAAAACCTGCAGTTGCACAGCAATCAAGACAGCGTGTAGTTTCTGACTGCCTTGTAATATCAACAGCAGTACCTATAACACCACAGTGAGAATGCTGCTCCAGGTAAATGTCTTGGGCATGCTGTGCCTGAGCTGTTTCATTGCTGCATCTTAATGCACACATGCACACAGATGACCTGGAACTGCCACTTCAAAATAATAAAAATATTAAAACCAAACCAAACAAACAAAAAAAAAACAACAACAACAAAACAAACCAAGAACAAAAACAGGCACTGGGCAGGATTTATCTGCATGTTCAGCCACAGGAATTTTAGTGTCTTGAAAATCAAATTGTGAGCTATAGGGCCAGACTCCCTTTAAACTTCATTCAATGCAGGCAAAGAAGTCTAGAGAATGATTTATCTGACCCTGAGGTAGACACCTGCATTAGACCAGCCAAATGGCTTTCTAGACTCCACTGACTGTGCTGATTAGGTCTCCTCTGACTGCAACTGAAGTGTAGACAGACACCTGCCTCTCATGTAGAGGTCTAATTTCAGGTGTGTGAGTCTGGACCTTAACCTACCTTTGCTCTACCAGAGCTGAAACAACCAAAAACTCCACACTTCAGAAGAAAATAGAGTTATTTATACTTCATGACAGGCCTACTAGTTTTTCCTGCCACCACCTGGTGATTAGTGTACCACCCAAATCGTATCAGTAATTTTTAGCACTATTCTAGTTGCTGCTTTATCTGAAAATTGCCCTTTGATGCTGTTAAGCTTTCCTTACTGCCTTCACTCACATTCAGATTGCCTGAGATGTACCATGATTCTCAGCAACATTCATAGGTTTGGCAATAGGAATAGAGGACCAGTTTGTACTGGTCCACCAATTAGCAGTTAAAAAATATGATCAAGCTTTGATCATTGGTGATGATTGATGATGTTTTAATGTCAGTTTTAACACAAATGCAGCTATTTTGCTTAATTTCTTTGTGTTTCTACTTGTGCATTTATGCATATATGTGTGTCATTATTATCCAGGGTTTTAGATGGTGGGGAGAATAGATTGTGAACCATGCTTAGAACCATTAGGCTGTTTTATAAAGCCTCACCTCCTTCTCCTTCACTTTTTACTTATGGTCTCAAACCCTACCTACAATTTATTCTGTTAAGCAAAAAATGTTACTGTCTGTTGCTTCTGCAGTACATCTGTTCACTACATCATTAATCCTAGATTTGCACAGACAATTGACATTTTTCTTATGGCAGGAGAGAGTTACTAAAAGACAAGAAACACGGCAACTATACAGAAAACAGGATTTTAGAAAGCTGTAACTTTTAAACCAGCCTAGAGTTGTTATTTGCATTTCTTGCTTGACAGCTGCAGTCAGGAGCTTTCTAAAACGTGGCTGCTAATACAGACTGCTTATTGTTTTACAAAGAAAAAAAAAATCCTTTTTATTCCATTCCCTTGTGCAAATGTGCACACTGATCGAATAATTTCTTAGGTTATGGTATCAAGGATATGCCAACCAAAAAAAGAGTATCTGCTGGGCTAACCTAGGCTCACTCCAATAACATCTTTCCCAGATCAAGGCCCAAATTCACTTTTCTTGTCTTGAACCACCTTAAAATGTGACAAGAGTTTTCAGGCAGTTATTTGACTAGTTGACAAAAAGTTCAGTATCATCATGTCAGACTCATGAATTACCCATCCATAGGTCCCCCTGCCACAACATGGTAAAAAAATGGAGTCATCTAATTAGCTAAAACTGAGATGATTTTGATTAATGCCTCTCTGCCACCACAATACAATGCAAAAAAACTTAGCAGAATGACACAGGAGGCTTTTAATAAAGGATGTTGAACTCCTTCTGCCCTGGAAAGCAGACAGACTGATGTTCATGCAGCCTCCAAACACTTCCAAATTCAAAATGGAAGCTTGCATCCCAGAAGCCACTAAAAGGCTTTATCTTCTTAACATGATTGCTTGTCTTCAGCCAACTGAGCAGTTTTAGAGAGACAGGAAATTTATAAGAGCCAGGTTGGAAATAGAAGTGAGGAGTCTATTTTAAGAGTTATTCCATAGTGTAGCCCCCCTTCCTAAGTGTATACAGCATTTTCTGTGTGATACATATTAGATAGTAATCTATTGGATATTAATATCAACAAACATCACTTATCTCCTTAAAAAGGGGATGGAAATTAGCTGCATGGTGCTGTGGGTTGATGATTGCTGTAGTCTGTGGATGTCTGGATTTGATGCTATTGAGCTGTCAACATAGCTTGCAGCAGGATCCAGGTTATTTGCATGCACTACTTAATGAAGTTGAGCCTGTTAGCTCCAAGTGAGCTCTCATTACTTCAAATGGATTCTTAGTCATGATGAACCTTCCTCTTTTAGGAATCATAACATATAAAAGTTAACCAAATGCTCACAGCTGATGCACTCTTGGCTGTGAATACTGGTATATAAAGCTTTTAGCTGTAACCTGATTCACATCTGCTCTCAGCTCTTAAGCTGATGAAAACTGACAAGCCTGAACCACTGCCATTGACCCAACCTCCTTCTGTCTTTTTATTAAGTAAATGGCAAAAAATCATACTAATTATTGATAACAATCTGTAATTTTCCAACTCTTTGCAACATTATGCAGACCATTTTCCGTGCATTTCTAAGCACAAAGTACTGGCCCCAAAGGTTACAGACCAGTTAGTCAAGAAAAAGCACCAGGCCTCATTATGGAGATGGACGTCAGTTCAGAGAAAAACATATTTGCACAATCCTGTGCCCAAAAAAGCCAAAAATTGGCCCTAACCTTCTCCTCAGTCTTGGACGAGGTTTTGTGCCACCTGGTCTAGTGGTGGGGTTCCCTGCTCATGGCAGGGGGTTGGAACTTGTTGATCTTTAAGGTCCCTTCCAACCTGAATGATTCTAAGATTCTGTGAAGCGGTTATCGTTATGACTTACTGTCTAATGTTTGAAAAACTTTGAGTTACTTTAAATATGCACCCAGACAGTTTTCCAACTGCATGGATTAAAAACTTGCAACGCAATCTGTGCATCCTGCATCCAATGCACATGCTCAGCATCCAGAGACATCCCAGCTGGACATGCTGCAGTGTAGCAGGTCATTTAAACCCCATAGTGAGTAGGTAAATGTGAATTTATTTACCTGCTCTGTGAATCTGCAAGACCCTCCTTGCTTTTTCTCTTTTCCTAATGTTTTTTCTTGGCTATCTCTTGATTTGGGAAACAATGCTTATTTTCCTTTTCTAAACGGATGGGCACGCATCATTGAGTGTTATCATGTGTTTGCTGGTCTCCTCTGTATGTAGAAGATATCACTTCTCCTTTACTGCTATTTGGGAAGTGTAAATCTTCTATACACTCTGGTGCCAGTTCCACTCACAGGTGAAAGCTGTAATTTCTCTGCTTTATGATATATTGTGGGTTGACTTGTGGTCCTAGGGTCTGCATTTCCAAGCCAAGCAGAAGTTGTGTGACCATGATGCATGTGGCCCGAACCCATTCAAGTAGGCTTGGTATTAATGGTTTCTTTTAGCTCAGAGTGGTAACCTTGCCAACATAGTCCCACTTTTTGACCTGGAGCTGAATCTTGTAGACACAGCACCATTATACCTGCTCACAAGAAGGCTTTTTAGATGTTTGGACTTAGGAAGATGGTGCTTTTGTTAGTAATCAGTTGCATGTGGCCTCCAAAGAAGTTGCCAACAGTTTCAAAATACTCCTTTTCAGGTATTATGGATTCCTGCAGCAGTGAGTTCCACCAGGGATTGAGGCTCCTGGGCTTCAAGTAACATTTGAGATGAGCACTGAAAATTAGTCTGATGCTCTTTGTTTGGCTGCTGGCTCATATCTTTCTAAAATCCCTACTGACCATTTAAGCTAACAGGTTGGGAAGAGTAGGGATGTTGTTTATGGAGTCTGTGACATATCTTTAGCCCTGGCAAGGGAGTGTTTAACTGCTGCCATGAGGGTGTGCATCCTGCACTCTGCTGCAACCACAGACAGCAAATAAATATGAACAAAGGGAGAGGGGGAAAAAAAAAAAAGAAAAAGGAAATCTTTGTAAAGCTGGTGGGAGGCTGTAGCTGAATTACATTCTCTATGATTGAAAGCATTCCACGACTTTCCAGGCTTCCATAACAAAGACAATAACTTTCTATTTTCTGTCAATGTAGCTCAAGCATTTCAATCTACTGACAAGATACCTATTTTAAATAAACCATTTTATCATCAGTACTTTGATGGCTTCCTCCCCTAATAACCCTAGTATTTCCATTTCTTAAATAGATCCCCATGCTCCAAGTGTTTTGTATCATTTAAAAACAGCTTCCTCATCTCAAAGATGCTGACATCTCCCAAAGTCTGTCTGCTCTCTAGACACCTTCTTTGTCATCATATAATAATATTCTGTATATTTACCTTTGGAAGTAATCCCTCATTAGTGAATCCTTAGACATTCTTGTGAATAAAGTGCTACAACAGTGACCAAATTTAATGAACCCCTGCTGTTTTGACATATCTTAGGCTTCATGAGATTTGTGGTTATAAATGCAGCAATAGTCCCAGAAAGCTGTGCTCCTCATCATCTTGTGTGGATCATCAGTGCAGGACTGAAAACGGACAATGAATCTTTGACAAATGTAGTCTTGGGAGAAGAAGCTCTCTTCTTGCAGGAAATCTTGGGAATATTTTATCTCTTATTCATCCAGATGTCAAGGATGAATGAATCCCTGCCATAGCTCGAACCAATTATTCACTGATCCAGAAGCTAAAGATGCACAATCAGTAAACTATCATACTTGTAGTGTGTAAAATGATTGCACTTTAGTCTTAGATAAGGAGCATTTTCAGGGTAATCCCAACATGTTTATCATTCAATTTAAGAAATAATGGCAACTTTAATAGTGATTATGGTTTTCCATGTAATGCTTTTTTGTTATTGTTATTATTTCTAAAGCTTTTTTGTTAATATCTCATAAGGAAAGTTTTACATTGTCTGCCCTGCATCCTGCAGTTCTCAGATCTGTGAGGCACACAGTCCTCTGCTTGCACAGCTAGCACCAGAAAAGCTATGAGTGAAAAAAGAATATTTGCAACAGCAAGGGGTGCTGCAGAAAAGGGGCTGGGGATGGAGAGGTATGCAATGAAAACACATTTCAATAGAAAGAATATTACATCGACCCTAAAAAGAATATAGGCAGCTTTATTTACCAACTGCTGTGACTCAGCTGTTAATGTTGCTACAAACATCTCTTACACTCAGACTGAAAAGGGTCTCAAGGTGCTTTATGCATAAGTAAAGAGTAGTAGTCCATTTCATATGGGGGAAGGAGGTGATGGTAAGGTAAAATAACTACAAAAGGGAGATGAGCTTAGCACACAAACTTGCCCTCCAATACTTGAAATGTGGGTTTGGACCATATAGAGGTGGTTTGGGAGTTGAAAGTCCCCTTTTATAGAAAATCTGGAGTTCATGGAGTTTTTATATCACTGCGTTTATAGTAGGCAAAAGGTCAGCTTTGTGGTGGTGAATACCCTCATGTTTTTGTATATTTGAGATTGAATTCTTTCCTCATAGTGCTACAGTGGTTATCATTTTCCTCATAAAGCGGTAACAGAATCTATCCAGCTCGCTTTAAAAAAAAGGTCTTAAAAAATGTGAGTTTCATTATGGTTTGTTCATAAGACCTTAAAGTCAGAGATGAAGAGGAAAACCATTGCTAAATGTGTAAGGCAAGAAAGGATGTATTCTGGTTCTTTCTCTCTGCAATTGGACAACTCTTTGGATTCTGTCTTTGGATCAGTTATATGGGATTGTTACACATTTCTTTCTCTGAACAACCATGACAATTGCTCCCAAGTACTGCAGCCTGCCTGCTCATTGCTTCCTTTTGCTTCTTGTCTCTGTAAATTCTCTACACACTCTGGCTGAAGAGGGAGCTAGAGACGTAGACAGGCCGGAGAGTTCGGCAGGGGAAACTTATGAGATTCAACCAGTGTAGTCTTGCATCTGGGGAAGAACAACCCCATGTACTAGCACAGGTTGGGTGCTGACCTGCTGGAGAGGGACCTGGGGGTCCAGGTGGACAGGAGGATGACCATGAGCCAGCAATGTGCCCTTGTGGCTAAGAAGGCCAATGGCATCCTGGGGTGCATTAGAAAGGGTATGGTTAGTAGGTCAAGGGAGGTTCTCCTGCCCCTCTATTCTGCCTTGGTGAGGCCGCATCTAGAGTATTGTGTCCAGTTCTGGGCCCCTCAGTTCAAGAAGAACAAGGGACTGCTTGAGAGAATCCAGCGGAAAGCCACAAAGATGATGGAGTGGAACATCTCCCTGATGAGGAGAGGCTGAGGGAGCTGGGTCTCTTTAGCTTGGAGAAGAGGAGACTGAGGGGTGACCTCATCCATGGTTACAAATATGTTAAGGATTAATGTCAGGAGGATGGAGCCAGGCTCTTCTCAGTGATGTCCAGTGACAGGACAAGGGGCAACAGGTGCAAACTGGAACATAGGAGGTTCCACGTAAACATGAGAACAAACTTCTTTCCTATGAGAGTGACAGAGCCCTGGGACAGGCTGCCCAGAGGGGTTGTGGAGTCTCCTTCTCTGGAGACATTCAAACCCGCCTGGACACGTTCCTGTGTGACCTACTCTAGGTGATCCTGCTCTGGCAGAGGGGTTGGGCTGGATGATCTTTTGAAGTCCCTTCCAATCCCTAAGATTCTGTGCTCTGTGATTCTGTGAATGAGGCCCATGACTATATGGTAAATGTCATTCTCCTCGAAGTGCAGAATAACTTCAGAATTATTTGGCTTGGCTGCATTAGTGCCAGACTTACACCACTGTAGCAAAGAACTGAGTCCATAGTAAGCCCCATGGCAATATATTGGCAAGAAATGGGCAACATCATCTTTGCAATGCAATCCAGCTCCTAGATCTAAGTGAGCAATAACTGTCTCTCTCTTCAATTGCATTTGGCTGCATTCTCATTAGCATTTATAATTTCAGCATCCATGTGCAGACCTTGATATTTGATTATGATTCATTCTAATGGTAATAGCAAATAAAGCCCATGAGGGAGAAAAATCCAGGTGCTTAGAGTATACAGCACAATGCTGGAGATCTCAAAGGAGGCCTCTCCATATGAGATTCAGAGATCTGCAGGTAGCACTAGAAAACATAGCTCCAGAAAATGCACCTTTGCATGACAATTAGGACCAAATATCCATAATGTTGTTGTTTTTTCCATAAGTGTGATATAAGACAAAGACTAATTATGAAGTAGGGGCATTTGAGGGTGGAAATGTGACGTCATGCTCTATTCTGAGAGGAATGGTCTCAAGAGTTGAAAATGCTAGCAATCTTGTTGCAAATTCAACCATATTTGGGATTCTTCAAGTCTTGGAGCCAGGTGGTCAGACAAAAATCTCACACTTTTCATAGAATCATAGAATCTTAGGGGTTGGAACCTTTTTTTGAAAAGGTTCTCAGATTTTCTAGCCACAAAGAAATAGCTTGAAAACATGCCCTAATTCTGGAACAAATTGTTAGGATCCAGGGGAAAAACTTTCCCACTTTTTCTTTGGACTTTTCTCCATTTTTAATGAAAATACTAATGACACATGGAGATGTACAGATTTAGGAAGACTGTGTAAGAAAGATAGCATTTGTTTGACCCATAATTGCAGTTACGGAATATGTTGATCCTACTGGGTGTCAAAACCACCACAAATGGTCTCTTAATTTCCTCTTTAGGTTTTCTCACCCTATTTTCTCAGCTCTCCTGTCAATTTTTCTGAGAAGAAAATTATAGCAGGACATCCTTAATGGATAAGAACAAAGTATTTCCTACTGGATTTCAAAATCGCATGGCAGCCTGGGCTCTTTGCTGGCTATCCAGCCAGTTACTTCTGTCTCTGGCTGATTCAGTTTCTTCATCTGTAAAATGGCCTCCCTCCTACAACACTTTTGATTTCAACTGATTGCTGAAAAAGCTGAATATGAAGAGCGGAGTTGACATGTTAGAGAAGGAGGGCAGCCACTTTGGAGAAAAAAAGGGGAAGCAGAGAGTTCTTAAATATAGCATTAGAAAAAATGAGTGAGCAACATGCTAGGGAAAGAAGCTAAAAGTAAAGAAAATGGGTGAATGTGAGAGATCAGTTTAATGTGAGGACATTTAGAGGGTGGTAGCTAAGTGACAGAGGAATCTGTATTGATCAGCTCTGAAGCTTCAGAGGGTACATCCATGCTGGCAGCTAATAATAAAGGAATCACAGGATCAAAAGTCTGGAAAGGACTCAGAAGACCCCAAGGCATGATCAGCTGTATCTCTGTCATTTCTGGCACATGATTCTGTAATTTGTTTTGAAGACTTCCCTTAGTGGAGACTCTATAGCCTCTGTAGACCATCTATCTCAGTTTTTTCCTTACTGAATCTTCCTTGCTTTATTTTTAAGTAGCTACTTATTCTCCTGGCTTCAGTGGATGGGAAGGAGAAGTTATTCTTTCCCTCTTTGTGGCAGCCTTCTATACATTTTACTGCAGTTACAAGTATTTCACTTGTTCTGGCAATTTTCTGAGTTTTTCCTCAAAATGCTGTCTTCTGAAATCTTTCCAAGTGCTTCAAACATTATTTGAAGAAGAGGGCTCAGAACTGAATTAGGATTTTTTCAGTCCTGCTCCTATTTGCAAACTGTCCACCATCCAGGTGCTCAGATGGTATTTTGGGATCAGCTTTTTAGGACGACATCTTGAATATATCAACATTTTTCTTGGCTGGGCCCTGGTCCTAACACCTCCTGCTGATTGGAGAGAGACACAAACCACTGATCTCAATCCACCAGCAGAATCTCAGAATGATCTGTGCAAGCAGAGGCTACTGACAATGGAATGTATAATGTATATCTAGGCTACTGGAACTAGCCACATAGGCAGCAAATTAGTAAGTTTTTATTATGCTTATGCAGGAACACACAGAACCATCAAGAAAAGGCATGTCACAGAATCACAGAATCACAGAATCTTAGGGGTTGGAAGGCACCTTGAAAGATCATCTAGTCCGACCCCTCCTGCCAGAGCAGGATCACCTAGAGCAGGTCACACAGGAACGTCTCCAGGTGGGTTTTGAATGTCTCCAGGGAAGGAGACTCCACAGCCTCTCTGGGCAGCCTGTTCCATGTCCAGAAGAAACTGATTCATCCATCCTGCACATACATCCCCTTTGTTTTTCCAGCCACTGAGATGTGATATTTGAAGTCATCCATACAAACCAAGTGTCGTCCACACCAGCATCTATTGCAGAGCAAGCTCACCTGCACTCACTGTGCCTTTCAAGTGCTGCATGCTTCGTGTTAGCTCTAGCCACAAAGGACCAGTAAAAACCCTCTTTCTGTCCAACATGAATTAGGACGCTCAGTTAAAAATTCATAGGAAGATTACATAAAACCATATGCTGCCTTTATTTTTCCCCTTTTGCATTAAAAATGTACAGCTGCTCTGCATTAGACATTCCATTAGCCTGTAAGTCTCACAGTCTGGACTTTGTAGTTAACGATGGGGGAGGAGTAAGAGAGGGGAGAAGGGAAAGAATGAAAGTGTTTTAGGCATAACATTCAAGGCTTCCTTAAAAAAGGCAGCATATAAGGTGGATAGAGAGTTTAAGTTTGGGAGTGGAAGGTCTTCCGAAGAGGAACTGCATATTAGTAGAGACCTGTTTTTGGAATTATTGGCTTGCCCTCAGAACCTCTGAGCAGCATCAGCAATAATTAAAATGGAATAACCTGTTTCCTGTGGTCATTTGGGAAGAAAATAAAAAAATCTATATTCCAAATGGACTCAGGAAATGTTTAGACTCCTCTAACAGTGTTAAGTCGCAGAGAGTTTTATGGCCACTCCATTTCTTCTGAAGGAGACCCTTTAATTTAGCTGAAGGACTTGAAGGGTCCAGTTTTATTATTAGATAATTGACTGTGTTGGGCAGTTAATTGCCTGGGATTGAATATGTGGCCACTTAATGTATTTAAAAAGTGAATAATTTAGCAATAATCTTTCTATACATTATGCAGCTGTACATTCCAGAGAGTCTTCTTGATGGTTACCATGTCAATAAGTGTCCTAGAGGGCTTTGCACACAAGCTGGTAAAGATGCTGCTAGGTATAGGTGTGCACAGTGTGATGACAAGCTCAACGGCAGGTAAGCTAGCTATGGAATAGCTAATAGTTCACTTAGTTATCACAGAATCATAGAATAGTTTGGGTTGGAAGGGACCTTAAAGATCATCTAGTTCCAACCCCCCTGCATGGGCAGGGACACCTCCCACTAGACCAGGTTGCTCAAGGCCCCATCCAGCCTGGTCTTGAGGAGCTCCAGGGACGGGGCACACACAAAGCCTGAATCTGCCTTTGTTCACAGGGCAGAAGCAATGAGGAAAATGTGAAGCAGCTGAATCTTTCAGAAGCGATGGGTGACGTTTACATTGTGAACTCAGCTACATGTTTTCAGTCATTCCAGGTATCATGTGTCATTCCCATACAAGAAAAAAACAGCCAAAACCAGCAAAATACTCCAAACAGTATTTCAAATATCCTCAGCAGACAAAGAAAATAAGTATTTTATTCATCATTTATGAATTATGAAGGGGATGTTTTGCTCCTAACCTAGGCATATTTCAGCATATCTTTTTTCTTTATTTTATTTTCCAGTAAAAACAAAAATGAGATATAGCAGCAGAGTCTATTCTCTCTTCCTGGTTTATCCCCAAAGAACTGTCTTGTATTTTCTGCATACGCTTCTTGGTCTTATTTAATATTAAATATCGTAAACATTCAACCTTCTTGGATGGATTATAGTTCTTCACACTTACATGAGATGAAAAAACTGAACAAATATTTTTTTCTGTTTGAGTCACAAATAAGATTTTAATACAAAGCATTGTGAAATGTGTGATGCAGTCACCATTGCTAAGCTGCATGTTTAATTAACTCCTGCCTGAGTGCAGGTACTAGGCAACAAGAACACAGGAGCACATTAAAGTGTCTTAATTAAATTATATGCAGTATGGTCATATTTAGTTGTACACAGGACCTGCTTTCTTCTTGGTTATTGTTTTCTTTCCTACATGTCTTTGTTTTCTGCATCACCAAGTAGATGGAGCACTTTCAAGGTACATTTTATTCACAAGAAAATGCAGTGTTTTCTCCCACATTTTGTGGGGATGGATAAAATTGAACATGGTGCATGCTAAGCATGCTACAGGATGTGCACACTGACATAAGGAGTATCACAGTACTCACTTCAGATCATACTCTCTTGAAATTAAACTCCATATTTCGTATCAAATACAGCTCTCTGCATTGTCATCTTGGTCTAGGAAATAATTTTATACATGGATGTATGTAATGCCTATGAATTTGAGGCTGATGACCAGTTATTTTATAGCTGTATAAGGTCTGAGGGGTTTTGAATAGTGTAAGGAAGTTGGGCTTGGGGGTTTTTTGGGGGTTTGTTTTTTTTAAAAATAGTAGTGCTGGATTTGACCACTGAAATAAACACTGTGAATAAAACATATATTAATAAAGGAAACATTTCAAAGTTTGCTCTAATAATAGAGCAGAATAGAAAGAAGCAATCTGAAAGGCTGAGACCTTGGTTGCAGCCCAGGGCACATGTCATGGCCAGACACAATGTCTGCTCTCCTAGGGAGCACAGCTGATGTGCTACAAGAGCTGTGAAAAAGGACCTGTTTCTGCAGGTTGTAAGGAAGCATCTTGACCTTTGTGTCTAGGGAACACAGCTTGATGTGGCTGTGAAACAGTGAGTGAGCTGCTGTGTGCCAGCGGGACACAGCACAGTCGTCCTCCTTCAGGTCAGTGCATTGAACAGGAGAACTGCTGATGTGAGCTCTGGGTAAAGCAGGGGGTTGCAGTAGTGCCTGTTTCTGTCAAGCTTGAACTTGGCCACGGTCTTAAAACTGAGCCTCATAACAGCTGCATTTGGTAATGCTCTTATTGCCGGATTTTCTCTTCATGCTACAGGGAAACTTTTCCTTCTCTGCCAAGGCTGGTTCCTCCCACAAGGAATATCATAGTCTGTACCCCCAGCCTTGTGTTTGCAGCAGCATCTTAGTCTCTTTAGAGGGACAGCAAAGATAAAAAAATTCCAGTCTTCACTGCAGATTCAACTTTATTGCTCAGGGGGCTTCTCAGAAGCCCTTCCAGCAGAGGGCTGGGGAAATATGATGAATTGTCCCTTCTCTGTGCTATCTCAGCCCTGGCTGCTCTCCAGCTAACTTCTCCTATGTGGAGCTTTGCTTGACCAGTTATGGCTAGACTAACCTTTTTCAGAGGCAAGACACCCCCAGCAATGCAGTGCAGGAGGTCTGTCTTCACCGGTGACTTCAGACACAGCTAGCTTGTGGATCACGTCCCAGCCAGAAATGTGTGGGGCCATGGAGTGGGAATGAGGACTGCACAGTGAGCCATGGATGCCTGTAGTAAAAATGTTGGGAGGCACAGTGATGGGACCATGTGAGAGGGTATCAGATCAACATCATTCTCAGTACATGAGATTTCATATTCTCCTGCACTTCTCCTTGTACTGACTTTCTTAGTCCAGGGCTCTGCACCCTCATGCTGACTTTTTAATGTTGGCAAGCACAGAGGATCTGGAGTAATAATTATTATAATGAGAACTTCATCCATGGAGGCATCAGTCTCTGTCATGGCCTCAAGGAGTCAAAAGAGGCAAGGATTATGTGAAAACTCCCCTGAAACCCTCCCGCCTTAACAAAGCTTAAAGAAACCTAACATTGTAGCAATGTTTTAAAAGGGTAAATGGAACAACCCAGGTAATTACAGTCTTGTCAGGTTGACATTGATCCCAGGCAAAATAATGGAATGGCTGATGCAGGGCTCAAATAGTAAAGACATACAGGAGGGTAATGTAATTAATGCCAATCAATGTAGTTTTCTAAAAAAACGATATATCTTGTCAAATCATCCTGATGTCTTTTTTATGAGATTACAAGTTTGGTAGAGAAAGGTAATAGTTTTGATGTAATAGATTTAGACTTCTATGAGGCTTCTATAAGGCTTGACTTCGTGCTACGTGACATGTTGATTAAGAAACCAGAATGATACAAGCTCAAGCTAGAACTTCTTAAAAGGATGAAAACTGGCTGAATATTAGTTCTTAAAATGAGTGTGTGAATAACAACAACCAACAGTGCTGTTCCTAGTGGGCCAAGCACATATGATTTGCTGAGCCTCTACTGTTTGATATTTCTAGGAATGGATAAAGATGTGCTTACTAATAAGAAAGTTTGAGGGAGTGATAAATCATGAGTAGGTCTGATCACTGATACAGAACAATCTGGATTGCTTGATAGCAGGTTATGAGACAAAAGTAAAGTCAAATGTGTAGGAACAAAGGCCACAGATTGATTCTATTTCCAGAGGCAGTGATTCAGAGATATGTTTGAAGCATCCTGGTTTATCATTCACTGAACATTAATGCCAAAAATAAGTAATGTAGCTTTTGAGGGATCTTGAATAAAACTAACTGTATCACCTTCGTGTTTTGTGCTGATGAGACTGCTACCAGAATTTTGCATGTGGCATTGACAGGGATGTTAAAAATTTGAGATGGTTGTGGCAAAATTCTCAAGAATGACTAAGCAATTAGGAAACATGCACATAGTGAAATATTTCAGAATGCCATAAATATGGTTTGAGTTAAAGTAGAAAGACTTTATTAGGTCCTTACATATACTTTTGCAGAAATAAACATTTTGAATGTATCTTTAATCTGTTGAAAAGGGCTGAGAAGATCTTGATGCAGCCTGAACCTGGACAAAATCATCCTTGAAATTCAGCACCAGCTTTTCAAGGGTTGTATTTAATCTTGCAAATAACTGGGGGATTTTTAAATCAAGATAAGATAGCTGCTTAAAAGATAGGATCTAGCTCTAAGACATTATGCAGGAATGCAGAATGGTGATTGTGAAGCTCCTTTAAAATCTGTGAATCTCTGAGTATCAGTGTATAACAATTCTGAGTTATCTTGTCAGTCTGTAGCAAAGTGAAAGATCCATGCCCTCTTATACATGTTGTTATGTTAGCTCATCCTGCTCCTCATACTGAGATCTCTCATGGCCACCAATGCAGTAACAGTTCACTGCCTCCTTTTCTATGGGGGAAAAAAAAATTGACCTGCTCAAGAAGGTAGACCTTTGAAATAGTTCATTTTCCAGAAAAACTAGGAAATACAAAGCTCTATATAAAACCTCAGTTTGATGGTTTTTGTTCTGGGCAAGAGCCTTGCCTTTGACTGTAGGAGTTTCATTTTTGCCTCTAGTAGCTCTCCCTTTGGAACCTCCATTTTTTTCTCTCCTTTATGGCCCAACTTCCACTTCCTTTGAGCTGAACCTCCAGCCTTCTGACTGTACCATATAGAAAAGCAAGAGAATAAAAAGTGATCAGAGCTTGTGTCTATTGCCCATGTTTAACGGTGTTTCTTTAGCTGTCATCCAAAGACTGCTCTTCAGAGGATACAGAGAAAGAAAACTCTAACTCCATGTAGTGATGCTTACACCTAATGAATGAGTTAACTACACATATCCTCCTTTAATAATGAGAGCTAATTTGGAGAAGATGGCAGCTCATATCATATCTGTAAACCCTGATACATTTTTGAACTTTAGCAGAAAGACTTCTAAACTAGAGGAAAATCATCATGTGACTGTTGGGAAAGAAATTCAGAATGAGTTCCATTGAGTATTTTTCTACGGGAGCATTCTTTGCTTCCTGTGCTTGATGCTTCTCTTTCTGAGAACCTCTGCCCTTATGTATGGACTTGAGTTCAGTAATAATATTTAGCTTTCATGATATCAAGAGTTGCACACTTAATCTCCAGAGCACTTTTGAAGAATTAATTCTCTTCTTCCTGATACATGGTAGGGGTTTGCAATAGTTGTCTTCTCACTTAGCAGACACAGAAAGGTTGTGATTTGTCACAGGCCTCTTCAGTAACCAGTGTCAGAGCCATAATTAATATTGTGGATTCCAGTTCACTGTCCTTTGCTCAGATCCTTTAATGTCTCAATAGTAGCATTTAGAAAAAGAAGTTTGGAAGGAACAAGTATCAAGGTAGTTAGCTGGTGATGAGAAAGTGAAGTCAGACTCTCTGTAGGTCTGTTCTCTCCTCACGTTGTCACTGGCACTATGTACCTGCTTCATATATCCCCAAAAATATGTCTGGGCTTTGTCTAGAAGAGTGTTTGTTATTGTGGACCAAACCCAAATGAGAGAGGATGCAGAAATTAACAATGTGGGCAGTCACACTCGAGTTCTCAAGCCCAAACCCTGTATCTGTTTAATTTAGTGGAGTTTTTCTTTCTTTTTTTCTTTTTTCTTTTTTTTCTTTTTCTTTTTTTCTCCTCTTTTTTTTTCTTTTTTTCTGTCTGCATGTGCTCTTACAAATGGTGTTGTCCCTCCTTGGTGCCACATTTCTTGCCCCTCTTATGACTTTGAGGTTGGATAGCACCAGTGTGCATGATAGTATCAAAACTCAGGGACAGGTCTGGTAATTTGAGACTCATTTTCCTTCATCTGTGAACAGGAGCAGGCTATTATCAGCTTGATCCAGGGCTGTCTGTGTGCAGTATGCTGCCCATCTGTGGCAGGAGGAGACTCCAAGTGGATATTTCTGCTCATTTCTGGTTAGACTATCACAAGCACTGGGTTTGGGTGCTAGTCACCCTTGAAAAGAGCAAAGCTGCCTCTATCATCTGATCCCAGGGGTCTTTCATAAGCAAGAAGGTCATGACTCAAATTTCTTTTTAACCTATATTTCTCTAGACAGGGAGGTCTGGGAAAGGGAGAGGAACATTTCTAATTTTGGTCCTTGTGTCTCTGTCCTGTGGCTAGACATCATACAGGAGATTCAGTGACCTTTTTCATGAAAGAGAAGCTGGGGCTAATAGCAAGTGGTGTGGGCTGATGGAGCCTGCTAGTGTGTTTCTTGCAATGGTGGATGAGAAGTGCTGTCCCACTGCCTCTGCCATATGTCTTTATCTTTACCCACACTGCAGGAAATGAGGAAGTTCAATACTCCAGCACTGAGCTCTCGCTGCTGTCATCACTGCTTCGAACCCCAGGGTTCAAGCTCCAGTCCCTCCCATGTTGCTGTTAAATTTCCTTGGAAGCAGAGTGTAGTGTGGAGGGGCAAGGGAGAAGAGGAAATGTTATTACAGCCAGTGAAAAGCTCATTGTGTCTCCGTACAGTTTCACAATCTCTTTTTAGCCTTTGAGTTTAGTTGTTGTTCTTTAATCTGCTTTTATCCAGGAGCTTGCAGATGGGGTAAGAATGAAAAGAGCAGTCAATAAAGGTCTTTTCCATTGTCTGGGAGGCCAAAGGGCCACTATCTAGACTGAAGGCTTGACTTCTGTGCTCAAAGATACAGGGTGCTGATTTTTTTCTGGACAAGTGAGTAATCTTTATGCTTTCTTTACCTGTGAGGGATGTATAATAGACACATCTAACCACTTGAACTTGGTCTGAGACCATCTATCCGTATTGTAGACAGCAAAGAGTGGGAAGTAACTAATAAAACCTTCTGGTTACAGCAATCCTGGGATGGATCTGACCTCTATGTCACCTTACAAACCCCAGACTACCATGGTTCCCTCCTGCAGTTATTGTAATGAGCTGAAAAAATGGTTTTGGATATATTTTCAGTGTGTTGTTGAGACATAAATACACTCTTAAGTGAAGACTACATAATGTTTTCCGGTTTGTGCATTAAAAATAATGGAGCAGTAAGCCAGTGACCCAGAGGTGAAAGCCTGTGCATTTCCTATTGTCAATTTATTACACATGCAAAATATAAGTATATAACTTAATTTCAGTGCAGTTAGAGAGATTTGGTGTGATTCCTCTAATCTGTTTTTTTCAGTAATTTAGATTCTAAGCACTTCCCTTTCATCTCAGGGGTCTGTCATGGAACAGCCATCCGTATTTCTTATTGTTGTGGTTATCTTTTTGCTCTGTAATCACTGATGAGCGGCCATTCCCACCTCTGTGTCCTAGCAGAGATCGTGCAGTCAGTCTGCTCTGGTGGGTGGACACTCCAGAGATGTTTCTGTAGATCTGGATCACACATTCCCTGACTGAGGCCAAAATCCCAGAGTTTGCAGTGCTTGAGTCCTTGGTGTCCTACAGGCATCAGTCATCAGCTTTAAGGACCAAGTGGAAATCACTCAATGGCTTAGTTTTATTTGTATCAGGGGGTAAAGGAAAGCAGAAATTAAGCTGAAATATTTCTTCCTGCCTTTCTCCAGGCATCAGTGTCTGTTCAGAGCTCAAAGCATACATGCAATAAGTCTAATGTTTACAGCACACGTTGGACTTGCAGTGCATGTGCTGGACACCTTCCCAGGTGAGTCCTCTGTGTGCCTGGTGTTTGCTGCAAGAACTTGCTGTACTGCTTTTGTAGTCTGGGACTATGGAGCATGTGTAAGTCTGGCATTTCCAGGGGGAAATGTTATTTTTCCGTGTCTGTGCCACAGAGCTGATCTGTTCAAGCAACATGGAAACATCTGTAATTTCCAGACCTGAGACAGATGACTGGATTCCAAGTACAAATGGGGCTGATCCATTTCAGAAATCTAGGAGAAATATAAAAATCCTTAAAGTTTTGTTGTTTGTTTGTTTGTTTGTTTCCAGAAGAAGAAGCAAATTAGTCCAGAAGAGACAGTAGCTTTAGCAGAGACAATACCTAGGAGGCCATTGTTCCCAGTGAGCAACATGTTTTTGCTGTGACCCTGGGAACAGAAGGGCATCAGCTTTCTCTAAGCCACTAGTCCATTTTTTCTCTGGGAAATTTAGACTTGATAGTACAATAAGTAAAATTATGCCACAGGCTTTGGATTGATACAACTTTGCCTTCAAGGTTTAGGAAAGAGCATCACAGATGGACTTGGGAGTGGAGTCCCTGGACTAACTAAGAACTGGGTCACCTTGCAGCAGAGGCAAGAGATCAGATTTAACACACCAGTGGGCTGTTTCTGCATGACAAATAGTTTCTGTTCTTGAACTACAGTAGTAGAACCAAGTTAATAACTCTGCAAAAGGGAACCACCTCAAAGGAAAATTAAAATAAGCCACACAACCTGTGGTTTGGTAGATAGCTCAAACCATGCCATGTCTCCAGGATAAATATTGCACTTATTTATCCAAATTCCATTGCATTTCCAACCTTCTGAAACCCTTTCTTACTTGAAACACTGAAGGCTAACAGATGAGGAAAGAAAGCAAATCCCTCATGAATTAACTAGCTAATAGTTTCTTCTCAGTGGGCTGGCAAGTGGTTGACTCTGTAATCATAGAATTTGTTGGGTAACTCCTTGTTGTGGTTGATACAGAATTAGCATATGTACCTCAGTGAAAATAGTGTCTCTGGATATTCAAATTTCAGCTTTATATGGTCCAAACACCATTGCTGTAAACAGTATTACTTTAGTTGTTGATAATAAAACACTCTAATGGAATCATTATTTACCTGTCCCATGTCCTCCCAGCAGCAGCTCTGGGTAGACATGTCTATGCAATTAGAATTTACGCAAACCACTTAAAACCTGAATGCCTAGTTTATTTTCAAATGGGAAGGTCAGCATCATTATCCTTGGTGGATTCAATTACCAAATCCTGCATAATCACAGAGCATGCTTCCTGCCTGCTAATCATGACTTGCTCTGCATACATTATGTGCAAATATAACCAAAACAAGAGATGGCATTTCCATATGTTTTGTGCCTGTAATTACTTCTTACAGGTTGCTTTAACTTTCTCAGTATAATGTAAATTCCTTTTATTGGCTTTTAAAAAAACCCAACAAAACACAAAAGGATAATAAAAAACGGTGGCAAGAAAAATAGGAAAGCATCTGTATGCAATTAATCCTTCAGCTTCATTTAGACCCCACAGAATCTGTGAACGTAAGTCACAACAGCAGAACAAAGTTGTAAGAGACATTGTATTTGGAAACGCCTCTCATGAAGAGCAGCATGAGTAATTAATGGCTTTGGAATTACTTTGTTGGTTTTGGTTTAGTTTTGCTTAAGGAAAAGAATTGTAATAAACTTGTATTCATCATTTTTGTATTATTTAAGCGTTCACCGCTATTGTAAACAACAATCCTAATGACAAGAACAGGGAGTAGTAACACACAATAAAAAACACAGTCACCTAATTAAATGTAAACAACTTCTAATGAGAGAAATTGCATTCTTGTATGGAGAGCCTGATCTATAACCAGTGTGAAATCAACAGGTGTCTTTGCCAGCTCTCAGTCCGTTTTGAGTCAGAGTTATTAAACATGTGCCTTCTTTGTGCTATATCTACTGCTCTGGAGGTTTAGAAGCTGGTAGTTTTTTTATATTCTTGAAAATATAATTTCCCTCATCCATCTTTTTTGGGTATTTTTGTGCATGTACACACAGACACATGCACAGGCACGAGTTACTGAGCTTGGGACCCTGAAGTATAGAAGTTTGCTTCATTTTCTGCCTTAGATTCTTTTTCCCCTGGCATCCTGAGGGCATGTGAGCATCCTCCCTTTTTTGACACTGCAGGAATATGCCATCTGGATGAAAAGTATTGTATATTAATATTAGGGCACAGCAGATCTCTGGTTTCTACCATGCCATGACAGCTATTACAAAACTGCTATTACACCTGGTTTTACTCCTCATTGATACACGGAGTGGGACTTCTTATCCCACAAAAAGCAGGGACACCAGCTCCTGTGTTTGACCATCATGCAGAGGTGCTGTATCACCCCACACCAGTGGTTCTTTCTACCCCAAAAGTCCCTGTTCTTTGGTGATTGCTCTGAAGTCACCCAAGAGGTCAGGCTCTCTGCCTGTGGGAGATTCAGCACTGCAGGCATGGCCCCAGCCCTGCCACAGGGCTTCCAGCAAAGCAGTTGAGATGCCATGTCCCCAGATACCACACAATGTGTGAGGGCAACGGGTCTGTGAGCTTCCTGTGAGAAGTCCACTCACCGTCTTGATGCAGACACACATTGGTAAGGGTGAAAACAAACTGTGCTCAGACTTGCTTTTCTTCTTGCCCATCGTAGACAAAGAAACCCTGACTTGAGAACTGAAATGCAGGAACAGAAAGTCTGGAAATGTTCTTGCTAACTTGTACCATGTTAGAGAAAAGAAATGGTGATGACACTGTTGTGGATTACAAACTGCAGGCAATGCAGCTGTTATGCATAAAAGAAGTAGCAATATTATTTTGAGAAATTACATTTCAGAATTCTTATAAACAGATTTAGACTTTTTACCTTTTGAAATATGTGCTAGACTTGAGCTCTTAGGCCAAGAAGTTCAACCCCACTAAAAGGGCAATAAACCCTCAAACAAGCAAGACAAAGAATTCTTATTAAAAGTATTTTAAATTTAAACATTTGCATTCACTATAGATTTTATTAAATTCTTACTTGCATTGTCTAAACAATGTAATTTATCTTTTCCTGAGATAAAGTTTTGAGCCGAAGTTAACAACGATTCAGACTTTCAAGTGAACCTTTTTTGGCAAGAGAATTTCACTAGAGGGGAATTGAATATGTTTTAGATGGCAGAGGGTACCAAGTCACAATCAGCAGAATTAAAAGAATGTCAAAGATGGCGTTTTATAGAATTTCACACCTGCACACCATCAATTTTGGAGCCAGTTTGAGAGCTAAACGTAGGGAAAACTTAAAAATCAATGTGGAACGGAACAGGCCTGATTCTGGTTTTATTTACTCTCAGGTTTAGACCAAAATAATTGTATGGATGTGGGTGGTGTGACTTTTCCCTTCATTAGTATATTTTAGATGTAAATCAGACTCATTAACTGTGGGATGTGGCATGTTGGAGAATAGGACCATGTTTAGCAACAAGCAACAGATCGTGTTCCTTTTTATTTTCAACAGGAATCATGTGAAACTCCCACCAGGTAGTATCACCACAGTGTGCAAAGAATTTCATTGAAACTGAGTTTATAATATATCAATAACTTTTCAAGCCCACAGTAAGAGGCTCCGTAAAACGTTGCAGTCTAAATAATTCCTAGCCTCAAAGAGTTTCAGTGAAGAGCTTTGGTAGAGATTAAATTTGAGAGATTACATTTAGGAGAGATTAATTCTAGGGTGGGATCAGGAACTGGAATGGGTTGCCCACGGAGGCTGTTGATACCCCATCCCTGGAGGTTTTTAAGGCCAGGTTGGACGAGGTTTTGTGCCACCTGATCTAGTGGTGGGGTTCCCTGCTCATGGCAGGGGGGTTGGAACTGGATGATCTTTAAGGTCCCTTCCAACCGTAATGATTCCGTGATTCTATAATTTGCCTCCCTCAGCTTCACACATTTTTCTGCACATGAGCTCCTTGACTAAGCTCCTGTAGTCAATGGAGGGGGAAAATAGACACTTCTTGGGTGTGGTTTCTCTGGCCTGTTCTAGATGTCTGCCTTAGGATGGGGTTAATTATGCCACAGAAGCATCTTCCTTTGCTCTGAAGTGAATATCAAAGGACCAGGTTGGATGTGAGAATGTACTTTGTAGACATCTAAACATAGGAGAGATGAATCTTGTGCAAACTCACAAAACTTGTAGTCTTCTGAGCATTACAACTAAACTGAGATCATAGAGAATCAGAGAATAGTTTGACTTAGAAGGGACTGTAAAAATAAGCTACCTAGTCTAACCTCCTTGCAGGTACAGGAACACCTTCCACTAGACCAGGTTGCTCAAAGCCCCATCCAGCCAGGCTTTGAACACTTCCAGGAAGGGGATATCCACAACTTCCCTGGGCAACCTGTTCCAGTGTCTCACCACCCTCACACTAAAGAATTTCTTCGTAATGTCTAACCTAAATCTCCCCTCTTCCAGTTTAAAGCCATTCCCCATGTCCTCTCACTCCATGACCTTGTCAAAAGCCCCTCTCCAGCTTTCCTGGAGCCACTTCAGGTACTGGAAGGTGCTCTAAGGTCTCCCTGAACAACCCCAACTCTCTCAGCCTGTCTCCATAGCAGAGGTACTCCAGCCCTTGGATCATCTTTGTGGTCTCCTCTGGACTTGCTTCAAGAGCTCCATGTCCTCCTTGTGTTGGAGGCTCCAGAGCTGGACCCAGCACTACAGGTGGGGTCTCACCTCCCTCAACCTACTGGCCATGTTTCTTTTGATGCAGCCCAGGATATGGCTGGAGATGAATAATGCCCTTAAAACCTATGCTTTAAAATGTTCAGAAACCTAAAATGTTCAGAAACCCCTTCTAAGCTGGGCAATGTGAGTTCCTGTAGCAAATGAAAGGAAAAACAGAGCATCACTGCCGGAGTGACAGGATTTTACAAGCTGGAGTGACATGTTGATAAGTAGCAAGTTTGCCATTGTGCTTTTTTCCCCCTCAAGTTCTGAACTTGCCAGGAGGGCTCTTCTCAATGTCTGTGATTCTGCTTTTGTGACCTTTGTCTGAAGGCAGCTCCCACTTTGTTCAAGATCATTTGTCTTGTTGATGGTTAGGGACATTTCTTCCCCTCCCTGTCCCCTTCCTCATCACCTTGCAGTTCCAGCTACTGCTTCTGGCTGCTTTCACACTGACTCCTGATGGGGCCATCTGATTCAGTCATGACTGCAAAGCTGTTGTATTAATATCAGTGATAAACAGATGTTGGTGCAGTGCCTCGAGAATGTGAAAAGTCCCCTGCAGTTACTTCATGGTGAGATCAGCAAAGCCTTCTTTCTTCTGGTGTTGTCCTGCTCCCTCTGGCCCTTGGTGCTTGACATGCTGTTGGGTATCCATCTGGTCTCACTCGTCTCTTTTTCACAGTAGGGTCAAGCCGTTTCTCCTCAGCAGGGGGTTCCTCTTGATCCTACACTGTTGTGAAAGGAAGACAGGATGGGGCTTGCTTACAGCTGAGTATGTTTTTCTACCGGTAAGCAAAAGAGAATGAGATCGTTGTGTGAAGATCAGATCACACAACTTCCCTTGCTAAGGTTAAAAAAGAGTTGCTTTTACATAGCAGCTTGTTAACTAATTAGAATTCATACTTTGGATTGCAATTAATAGAGTCCCTCTGCAGATTGTAAGTACCTACCTGCCTGGTCAAAGATATATTTGAGTCAGTCACTCCAGAGTTTGCTGTTTGTGAATAAATTAATGACACATGTCCCCTCACTACAGAAATCTCTTGGAGTGCTAACCCTCAGTTTCCATTTATCTTTACAAGCAGCCTTACACTTGTCCCTCTTCTCTTTTAAACAAGGCTTTGCACATGTTTTTCTTTCTATATATACAATTTGGTGAAAGGCTGAATATTAATAGGTAACAAAAAAAAAAAAGCTGTTGACCAGATCATGCTGAAATTTCAGCATTAATTTGTCACCCTCTGCCTACTTTACATCCCAGCAATGTGATGTATTTAGAAGCCTACAGGAAAGCTGGGGAGAGGCTTTTCATCAGAGAAGACAGTGATAGGACAAGGGGTAATGGTTTTAAACTGAGAGAGGGGAGAATTAGATTAGATATTAGGAAGAATTTTTTTCACTCTCAGGGTGGGATCAGGAACTGGAATGGGTTGCCCAGGGAGGTTGTTGATGCCCCATCCCTGGAGGTTTATAAGGCCAGGTTGGACGAGGTTTTGTGCCACCTGGTCTAGTGGTGGGGTTCCCTGCTCATGGCAGGAGGGTTGGAACTTGATGATCTTTAAGGTCCCTTCCAACCATAATAATTCTATGATTATAAATATACTCAACCAGTCCAATGTACTAAGGGACAATGTTGATTGGTCCTTGGTATCTAACTTAGGACTAGATGCCCTTTAAAGTTCCCTTCCAACCCAAACCTTCCTATGATTCTATGAATATGCAATAGGTTTCCTCTCAAGGTTTTGCTTTTGCCATTTCTTGTGCTACTTTGAGTGGTTTTCTGACTCTCTTCCCTGATGATAGATTCCACATTTTGAGCTGTTTTCTTGACATATGTCCGTGATTTGGGGGGATGAGCAAAACAGAAGCATGGGTTAGTTTTGCTTCCCTTGGTTTTCAGCTACTATACAACTTGCTTATTTTTGTGATTGAGACATCTTTATTGGTTCTGCTGCTCTGATGACATGAGAGAGAAGCTGTTGAATTCCCTTAACACTAATTTGCTTGTGCAAGGGGAAAAAAAAAATAAATGAAAATTTTCCTGTTTGTTTTTTTTTTGTTTTGTTTTGTTTGGTTTGGTTTTTTTTTTGGGTGGGGGTTGTTGTGTTTTCTGTTGTTGTTTTGTGTTTGGGGGGGGTTGTGTTGTTTTTGTTTGTTTCTTTTTTGTTTTGGTTTGCTGTTTGTTTGGGTTTTTTTATTCAAACTCTGCTGTCTTTCTGGTCTGCACCAATTGGAAAGCATTTGCAAATACTCCTGTCTCAGTTGCTGAAAACTGCCTCCCCATATGTTTTCCTGATTAAGAAATTCAGTCCACCAAATGGCAGAGTTTGCTCAGCTGGAGTTGACTGTTTGGTTGGGATTAATAAGCAGGGTTCCTCTCCCATATATCTTCCTGTTTAGCATAAAAGAAAACAAATTACTTTGAGGCTTTCCTGCTTATTTGTTCTTACACCAAAACAAAGTATATTCTGGGACCCTTTCCAGTGCATCTGCCTCCTAGAAATGCAACATGAAAGCAACTTGCAGGCTGTCCCCATCAGCCATCAGTGCCTAACAAGGTCTGTGCCTGGGCAGCACAAGAGGCAGCTGGTTAAGCCATGAATGCTGAGGGAAGAGAGAAATAACTGACTGATCTGGGTTACACAAACTCTTATGGGGTTTTATTGGCAGATTTTCTCTAAAAAAGACAAGAAGTGGCAAATTTAGTGCTTGGATTGATTGCTCAGAAAGCTGAAAAATCCTTTGAGAAGCACTGCCCAGGCCAAGCAAAAACATTATTTCTCATGCTGTCTCATATGTGTGCCTATTTCTTTTTTACTTTTTCCCATATGCCAGCCTCTTTATGGACTCCAAAAGTCAGTGGTTCTGACTCTATGCAACTTTGAAAATGTTTCTGACTTTGGCAAAAGGGCCACAGAAGTTTCTAAAAGAGCAGTAAGTGGCCAGAGCTTTCAGGCACTGACACCTGCAGTTGGACATTAAAAGAGCTTATAGCACTTGAGTATCCCAAATACAGCCTAAACTCAACATGGTTGTTGTGCATAACACTAATAGGTCTCCTTTCAGGTTATTAACTTCCTAAACCTCTATCCTTTCGCACTGCTGACCTCACCAGGTCCATCAACTCTGATAGGTATATGATGAAAATTTTAAAAGATGATGGTTAGAAGATGGCTTGATAAATATTTCTGATTCCCCACCCCCCTTTATTTTCTGAATAACTGTGGCACATTATTACATGCATTTGTGTGTGTGGATGTGCAAGTATATAAGCCACATTTTTCTTTGGGGCCACTGTTACATTCTAAGTTACAGATGATTCTTCTTTAAATTTCTTATTTTTCCTGCTCATGAAGTTTCTGAAAAGATCATTGCATCAAATGAAACTGAGGTTGGTTTCTGCTTAGAGGTGTTTTTTGCTCCCAGGTTGGGCAGCAAATTCTTTTTTCTCACATGTGGAAGAGCAAGGAAAGAAAATAGTGTTCTGTTGTCTAAATAAGATAGATTTCCTTTCTTCTGTTTTATTTTCTGAACAGACTAAAGGGACTTGGCTAAATGCTTAGTTAAGTGTGAGGTTTGAGATAAGAATAAAGCCCTGAATCCTCACAGAAAAAAAAAAAAAAAGAAAAAAAAAAAAGATGGGTAAGAAGATGATGACCTGAAAGAACTTTATCTTCCTGACATCCAAATACCTTCACACTTTAAAAGACATTATTTTAGGACCTGTGTTATTCAGTGGGATCCAGCCTCTGGTTGTATAACCATGTCTGATGGGGATTTTGTGTGGTACAAGAGACAATAGTGTGTGAGCCCTTGCAAAGGGTGAGTATGTTGAATGTGGAGGTGCATTTTTCTGAAAGCCCCTTTAACTGGCCTCAATCATTTTTGTCAACCAGCTGTTTCAAAATGCATCTAGTGAACGCAGAATTACAAAGTGCTCATTTAACACCAGAGCATATTAAGAGCCATACTGGATAAGGGCAGAAGTTGCCAGTGCGGGACCCAACCTCTATCTCACAGAGATGCAGGTGCAGGACGGACACAGAGCAATTGCCCTGGATGGCCTCCCAGCTCCCAACAATCTGCTATTCTGGGACTACTTGAGCCAGAGGTGGTATCTTTGTGCTTAATAGCCCTTGATGGATTTTTCTGCAGCTGTCTGCTCCTATTTCTGGCATGTATTTATGCAAAAGAACAGCAACAGAGAGCAGGCATAGTGTCTCATTATACACCAGCCAGGAGAAACAGAAAGTAGCTCTCAACCACCAAAGTTAGAAGATTTCCAGGCTTTTCTGTTTCTAGTTCCCATTATAATTCTAGTGTTTAACCAGCCACTTTAGAGCACTCGTATTCCTTGCCAAGCAGCCATGAAAAGCTGCCAGGTTTCATTCTTTTGACTTGAGAAACACTTGTGTTTTGTTGTGCCTTTTTATTGAAGGTAGTGTTACATGGGTGTTTCCTGATATCAGCTGTGTTCAGGAATCTCTGTTGTACAATCAAAGGATAATTTCCCCTTAAGAGTTACACTGGTCTTTTGAAAGGCTATAATATTTCCCTTTTCATCTGTCTGTAGCCTGTGGCATTCTACAGGAGGAGAAAAAGCTGCAGCAGCCGAGCCAGGTAAATTCTGATATATGGGCTGTTTGTCAGACAGCACAGGGTTCGTGCTGTTGCCCAGTTGTAGAAGTGAGCAGCAGAGTCCTGCTGATGCACTGTCGAATGACCTGGAGCTATCTTGTGAAGGATATTTCAATACAGGACACAGGTGAACAGTAGGAATGTTTTCAATGAAGTCCAAAGCAATCCTCAAACTAGTGGCTTGGATAACTCAGTGAATCCTTCTTTCTCTTCTATCAAGGTAAAGAATTCCTCCTTTGGCCAGCAGCTCCCTCTGCTCCAAAGGCAGTAGAAGTCTTTTTTCCCTTATTTTTCTAATTGAGTAACAGATTAATTAAATTCAAGAGTGCAATAACCCAGTATGCTGCCTTTGGCACTAAAGACACTTAAGAGATTCTTGTCCCTGTCTTCTTGCTTCTTCCATGGAGTCTTCTGCCCTGTTTTGTTGTGTTGTTTGTGGACCATGCTTTGTCATGGAAGCAATTCATACAAAAAGAAAATGAAACAACACTTTTAAATCAGCATCATTTAATATACTTCTTTAAATCACAGTCATGCAGATGGTATTGGCCCAACTCAGTGAATGGAGAGTACTAGGGATCGAGCAGGACCAAGTGACTGGGAGTACAAAGTATTACACCAGTGTTTCTGTAGAAGACAAAGCATTACAGAACGACAGCTTTGGAGCAATTAATCTCAGTTTTCATTTAGCTTGAATTTTCCTTCATCTCCTTCAAGCCTGAGCATGTGCAAGCTTTATCTGTGCCGAGTTTATCTGTTTGACTAATGAAAGATAAAATCTCTCCCTACAAATGTTGACTCTTTCAAACTATATTTTCAATTTATTTCAGTGTTTGTTGTTTATCTCATAATGACTAAAAAACCTGAAGACAACAGGGCTGTCAAGTATTGATGTGTGGAGATTTAAGATCCAGCATTGGGCACCATTAGCACCGGATGTGGATTAATTTGTGGAAGCCTGAACTGAGGATACTTTAGAAGTGTAAGACCTTCAATTCCTGGTCTTACAAGTGACTAACTTGAGGCAGGCTGGATTCCTGTTTTAAGGCAATGAATGCTGTGCATTAAGAACCTCTTTTTGGAAGCATTTCAGCTGGATCAGCTAAACCCTGAGGTCCTATAAACAACCAAACACTTCTGCAAATCTTTGGATCCTTCCTCATGACAGCCTTTTCCTTTCTACTGTATCCATACCACAGATGCATCTTCTCTCTGTTTCTATTTGCCTTCAGGGAAAAGACTGTCTTTTATCTAGGTTTGCATGGTAGGCACCAATAATGCTGTTTAGAGTCTCTAGATACTGTTGGAATGTGCATAAATAAAATCAGGGGGAACTTGGACTACAGATTTACAAAACAAAACCATTTCAGCAATGAGACAAGTTGTGGAAAGAGGACAGCTACCTAATCCAGCTGGATATAGCTGTTATTTATGCTGTTAGAGCATAAATAAGTGCATTTCCAAGATCTTCTTCAGTACTGTTTACTTTTATAGTTAGACACTTCACTATTGTTTCTTTAAAGGACTATTTTCTCCATCCCAGAGTTATACAAATAGAAGTTGAAAGACCTACATAAATAATAATAATAAAAAAATAATTGCAATGTATTCTGCCCAATTTGTGAGTGCCATCATAGCAGTGAAGCAAGCACCTCCATGCTTTATTCAGCTGCTGACAATCATGCTTAGGGGAGACTTGACCCCTTAATACAAGTACAGCTGTGTCACAGTCCTACCTGAGATACCTTTTGAAGCTTTCATCCTTCCCTGGATGGTAAGGAAGGCCCAACGATTGGCCAACTGTGGTACAAGTTCTGTGCCGGAGTTTCATTGTTTTCTTGTGCTCATCCTTCTGCCTTCCTGTTTTCATCTCTTACTTCTTCACTTATAATTTTCCAGTGGCAGGGTTCCTCCCTGTAAGGGATCTACTGGTTTTGCAGGTGTACAAAGGGGGATTCAGGTGCATGAACGTGGATATCTCCTGCCTTTGTAGAAGTTCAGCTGTATCTGAGCCTTACACCTTGGAATGATAGCTCTGATATAGGATCTATAAGACATCCAACACCCTCTGAGGTGGCAGATGAAAACCATGCAGGATAATACCCACCTTCATTTGGCATCCCAAAAATATTAGTGGGATAAGTAGTAGTCAATAATAAAGTTATGGCAATGTTGGTAAGGAACTATGTCTAATTAGCATTTGTTGTATTTCTACACAGATTTTTGGCAGTTCTACCCTGTGTATCATAGCACTTGCTTCCTTCCCCAGACAAAGTTGTACTATCTGAAGTAGGTTTTTTTGTTTCTGCTAGTGATAATGCTTTGACAGGTGATCCCAGACATTTAGACTTGCCTAGAGGGCACGAGCTCTCAAAGGAAACGTCCTGATCTCCTTTGTTTGAATAAATGGCTATGAATTTTTACCAAATTGTTTGCTCTGTGTGAGGTCTGACAAAAGAATGGAGCACTGTTTGATGCTCTGTAAGGGGAGATGACCTGAGTGAAAATCCCAGAGGCAAATATCACTAAGCATGGGGTGGAATTCCAGGTGGGATCTGTATTTGCACAGGGGCATGGTAGTCTCCCCACCAATTCATACTTTTAAAAGAACCAACCATATTACAGCCCTGAGGCTCACAAGCAGAAGGATTGTGGGGGAAAACCAAAACAAAGCAAAATCTAAGTTTTTTTGTTGTTGTTGTTGTATGTGTGGATTTTCTAAACAAGGCTTGGGAATGGACAGGGAAAGTGAAGGCACTGCAGATAAATGTCAAGTGACTACTACCACACAGAGCAGCTGCACAGCAGAAGATACAGTTTTCAGCTCTGCTTCTAGCTCAGCAGCCACTGGGTGCATTGATTCAATTTGCAATGGAAAATGATGCAATTGTTTTACTAGTTCCACAAAGATACATGTCTGTATTTCATCAGAAAAAAAACACATAAATGAAGAGCAGCTCTATAATCCACCCTTCTTGATGGCACTGGAACTGAACACATTTATTTGGCTCTGAAGTTATCGACAGCTAAACTAGGAAGTCTCATTTGAACAGAAACTACTTTAAAAAGGAGGGTTTAATAAGGCAATGAAAAGTTTTATATTCTTCTTTCCACCTCCTTTTCATACTAAATCAAATGCATCTTTTATTTCATTTTGCTTTCTAGAACATGTTGCATTTCTTTAGGTTAAGGATGAGCATTATAGCTTCCTTAGAGCCAAACACATCTACATGAATTGGCTTTAAGATGGTCCCTTGTCATAATGTAACTCCAGATGGTTTTGTTCCCCCTATTCACAGTATGATGTGCTCTATCCATGTAAGATTTGGCTCTGGTGGATCTTTTTTCTCAACTCTTCTTGTTAACCACAGATAGCCCAGTAGGCTGATAGCCATCCATCCAGAGAGCTTTAGGAAGCTCTGGTTTGTTTATGAAAGTGATGTGTTCAAGTACGTGTTGTAAAGGGGGGTGGACATCAATACTTTTGATGCATTAATATTTGGCAAGAGTTTGTTCTCAAAGAACTATAAGTGTTTTACCTTTGCACAGTGAGAAAACTTTGAGCCAGATGAGTATCAAACTTCCTTGAATGGCCCAGAAATCCCCACCGAGATGAGGTTGTGGCAGACAAAAAACTCCAAGAAAATCAGTTTGCAGGAAAAATGTTGAGTGAGCACTTCCCTTCAGAAATGGGCATCTTGAAGAGGACAGTTTATCGAATCAGAGTTAGATGATTGCAGAGCAGCAGAGGAAAGAGAAGGGCAGGATGGGTCTTCCCTTTTGGAAAGGGAACAGGCAATGCTATCAAAGGTCTGCAGCCCCTGTTGCTCCCCAGATAAGGCTGCCCATTCTCTGCATGCTCAGCATGTCTTCTTTGTAACTTGTTTGCTTCCTGAATGACAACAGATTTTATCACACAAGGCTTGCATGAGAAACGGAGGCTATATTTTACTTCTCTCTTATTGCTGCCACTTTTATTAAAGTCCTCAGATAATCACTGTGTCTCTGGCTGTGTAGGCAGCTGTCTTCCTTCTCTGACATGTAATGCCTGTTGCAGAAGTGGACCAGTATCAAAATAAGAGCAAACATTTTGGTTAGGTATGTGCACATAGCAATTAAGGGACCATAAATGGGTTCACTGTGCTTTGAGACAAAGGTCATCAAACTGTGCTGCATGAGTTACTGGTACTATAGGAAATGGTTAGTAAGCTGTTTATTTACAACTGCTGTAGTGTATTTAAAGACAGGTAATAATTCACTGCAGTAGAATTTCTCCATTAAACAACATGATTTGCCCAGAAATAAGTTTGATGGTGGTAGCTGAGGCAGGGAGAGCAAGAAGGGATTATACTGAGAACCAAGCTTCCTTATGAAGAGGCATTAGGGCAAGCTCTGAGAAGAAGACAACATCTCTGGGCAATGCCATCAGGTCTGCACAAACACAAGTGCACGTAAGGCAGACATCCATGCACATGCTGGATGTCTTCTTTGTCACTAGTCTTAGAAGAAAATTCAGGGACTTTTTGTTACTCTTCCCTGGAGCTATATTTTGAAAAGTTCAGCTTCACTTGGTTTCTGAATCAATCCCACATCAGTGCCTAAATAGAAACACACTGACCTTAATATTAAAAGTCACTGATTTCCAATGTAAGGCTCATTGCAAAATTTTTCAAAGGAGTTAAAGAGCAGTGGGATTTTTGGTCTGTATTTGTTAGTATATAGTAGCATGTATTTTCAAGATTAAGGGAAGTCAAGTTTGTTTTAAAATCTGGTCCCAACTGGGTGCACTGTTTTAGGATGAAATTTTCAAAAATTAAAAAAGAAAAAAGAAAAAAAAAAATCTAAGAATTGATCAGTGAAATGGTGTAAACACCTTCAGAAATGTCTGTAGTGTTGGAGTTTAAAATGCAGGGAATAGTGGGAAAGCTCCAGCTGGCAGCATCTCCATCCTCATCCATCCTGTAGATAAGCAGGGGCCATCCTTCCCCAAACCTTTCATGTTCCATTCTTTCACTCCATTTTTTCATTCATTTGGGATGAAGGCTGGGCTGTCATTTCCCATCCCATTAAATGCCACCTTACACAGCATGACCTACAGACAATGTGATGGCATGGATGCCAAGTGTTGAAAACACTCCAGGATAAAAGAACAAGTGAAATGGGGAGAGTGGAGAGGACAGTGTGAAGAGTAAATCTTCATACAGCAGTTAACATTAATTATTGGGGTCATCATGGGGGAACTCAGAGCCCTGAGAGTTACTTAATGAGTGAGTACAGAATATTTCCTTCTTTTACAAGATGGGACGGAGGCCTTTTCACTCCAGAGATCTGGAAGGAGCATTTCTTGACCTTAACTGACAGCATCTGCTTCTGTTTTGACTCTATTGATGAATAAGACAACAGCAACGTGGTGGTGTGTAGGGCCCCGGGCACATTACTGTGGCAATGCAAACTAAAACAGCTATTGACAAGCATGAAGTTCAGAAGTTGTGATTTTGCCTGTAGCTGTGACTGCTCTCCCCTGCCTTGAAAACCCTTGTCAAGGCTGATCATTACAATATAAGGAGGCAGGAACAAGGCGCCATTTCCATGAACTGAACCCAGCAGAAAGGGGATGGACAGAAAATGGCTTTGGTGCCCTTAACACAAAGTCACTGGGAATATATGCAACAGGGAAGAGATGTTCCATGTCTAGATCCCTTCTCATGGGAGAGTCTAGGAAAGAGGTCTCCTGGATTTTTGGCAACGCATCACATGTAGGAAATTTCCGTTGAATTAAATAGAGTGTTAATTGCTTTCTATGCTTTTGCTTCTGTAGTTTTTCATAAATGCTTTTCTGGAGCGTATAGGCAGTCCTAACTCCTAGGTGGAATCTTATAGGATGCTTTAAAAATTCCTGTAGTAAGGATTTCTTTGTTGAAGTAGTGGTTAATTTAATTTCTATAGAAACCAAATTTCACTTTAGTCTCTTGAATAAGGGAATATTAGATATTTAATCAAGACAAAAGTCCTGTCATTGGTCCTTGGATTTAAGACACTTTTGTCAAACACACTGGTGTCCCACACCCTACTGAAAAACAGCCAAGAGTTAAGTAGGTTTTGTTTCCAGATTTGAATGCCTCCTTTTTTTTTCCTAAATAGGGGTTAACAATTAATTTTTCTATTCCTCAGTTTCCCCGTCTATAAAATTAAGATAACACTAAACCACAGGAATGTATTCTCAGTCACATTGAATTAGTCCACCCATGATTCAGATGAAATTTTATTTTGTTGAGGCAAAACCCTGTGAGTGAGAAATACCACAGCGGATTACAGAGAATCTTTATTTGCCTCTTACAAATTCCACAAGTTAACAAGTGAGCACATATGCCTAAAGGAGTCCCTTTGCTCTGCAAAATGTAGAGTGTCAATTGTTAAGGCACCAGGATGGACTTTTGTTTAGGTTAATTCATAGGCTGTTTGTATATTTGCTCTGGAATTTTCTTAAAGAAAGAGAATCTTGTAATATAAAGAACAAGCTTGAGAGTAAAGCACTTGGATTCTACTCTCACAACCAAGTTCCCTGTGTGACCCTGGATACATCACCTAATCTTTGCATTCTCTTCATACATACAAAAAAATGTGCATGTAGTCTTCAGGAATACTGCTGCAATTTACATGTTACAAAGATACGAACCTCAAATAATTAAAAAAAACCAACAGGGCAGCCCTTACACCCTTACACTCTTCACATTTAAGATACCAATTGCACTGTTGGATAAAGCAATGAGACAACTGTCAGAGCACAGAGATTTTTTTGATTGTTAATAACATCTTTTCACATTACTGCACTGAAAAATAAATTCAAACTCATCGTACCAGATAATTTTCTTATTTTGTCATCTCACTATTTCATTTTCACCCTTCTTATTCCTGTGTTTATTCAATCTCTTTTCCAAGCCAGAGAGCACATACTTTTTGCAGCACACCATTTTTTTGAAATATTTGTCTGTCCAGCATATAGAGTAAGAAAACCTTGATTCCAGATTATTTTTCCTGGTAGCTACTGGAAGCTGAAAAATAAAAGATATCAGCAAATAAATTGTAAAATTTGAAAAAATGTGAGAGGCTGACTTAAATTTCATCTCAGAAATTATTTGCTCACAGACCAGGGAGAAAAACAGGTTAGAAAAGGAAATTAAACTTACCAAATTATAAGTTCTTATGGAATTTCTATGGCTCTCTAACAAAAGATATGGATATTCAAGGGTCAGCTTTATCATTCTTATAACAAAGCTTATGAACTTTTACTGTATCTGCACATCTCATGTACCAACTACAGCAGCCTGATAGTGCAAGACAATTTTTTAAAAATAATTTATTCACCTACTCCAGCAAAGCACTGTTGCAGACAACAGTATATTATGAAGCCCACAGCAGCAATGCACAATTGTTTCATTAATCCTCTAGAAGTCAAGTGGCAACTTGGTCTGTCCATTTCTCTGAAATTCATTTTGGCAGGAGACAGATCTATTTTTACTCCATATCTGAACGCTGTGCATTGTAGTAATAAGTTATTGTCCCTTTTGAGTCAAATTCCTGTTGGCCTCAGTAGGAACTGATCAAGCCGCAAGTGAGAGAGGATTAACAAAAGATTTGTCAGAGATTAGTAATAGATCAGTCCATGTTGGCTAGTGGTTTTGAAAGGTTTAAGTTAGCAAGAATGAGGATGGTGGAGCGGGGCATTGATAAGATGGGCAGCAAGCTGTCTGAGCATATCAACAGGAGCAGATAGTGTAATCTCATTTGCTGCATTAACTGACATAGGGAAAGTTGCTGAGAGATACCCCTGAAAAGAGGAACACAAAAAAAACCCCGCCACAAAACAGGTGTTACAAATGGATTCCACTGAAATTACAGCAGTGCTTAGATACATCATGCCACACGGGAGCACATCTCTGAGGTGTAGACACAGATACAGACATAGTGTCCCCAGAAGAGCTCTCAGCCTGAGACAGGGTAAGAGATGGAAGGGAGCAGACGTATGAAGGTTGTCTCAAGGTCTAATAAATAGTGAGTATGAGCAGGAACTCTCAGCCTCGTAGACTTGCTCAAGCTAAAGGAGTCGCAGCCAGGAAAGCCAGAAGAGTGCACCACTGGCATCTATTTTGTCACAAGGACTACAGCATTTCCCTTAGTGGCTTTCTTTCTGTGTTTGTGTGGTAGAGAATTTCTCATCTGATGCCAAAAACTGGCATTATTATTTACTTCACCAGAACTGTTGGCAAGCTCTTAACTATTCTCACTGTTCTATGAGTTTAAATAATTTTAGTCTGAATTTCTCTGGCTTTTGCTTTCAGACAGTAAATTTTGCTGTCTCTTCTTTTGATAATTCTTCTGCTGGCAGATGTATTTCTCTCCATACCATGGATTCTTCTTTGTGATACATGTTAACCCTGTGATGCAGGAGAAGACTTTTGAAGTTGGCATGGAAACAGGAACTTCTTATCATGAACTCTTTTAGTATTCAGCTCTTTTCTTTGATACTGGATGGCATTTGTTGGTTTAAGTGGGTCTGAGGAATATGACAAAGAGTAAGACCTTCTTTAGCCTGTTGTGTGCAGTTCATCTAATGCTTCCCAAGAGAGTCAACAATTTTGCAGCCCCAGACTCTTCCAAACTCACTTGTAATTAAGTTTCTCTGCCTCATTCATTTTGGCTAAGTCTTCCAGAACATGTACCTAATAAGTGTATATTATGTCAGACACCAGTTTCAGTCCCAGTGTTCACATGTTAAGTCAAAGACATAATCTTTAAAATGTGATTATGGAAGATGTGGAAGATGGAGTTTCTTCAGCAGTGGTCAAAACTGTAATCTTATTTTTTTCTTCCTTGCTGAAGCTCTTTCAGCTGAGTTGTTTTTGATTAAAGTACCTTCAGTTTAGCAAACTGCCTTGGGAACCTTCAATGCAAACATGTCAAACACAGTCAGTATCCTTCCTCCTCTCATGCTTCTGTAGATGGTGAAAACTTGTGGACTTTGCCCAAATGAAAATGAACAGGCTGATTTAGTGCATTTGGACACCTAGAAGAAGTTGCATTTCCTAGAGGTGATTTACATTTGCTTCTGTTTTTCTTCTTAGAGCTGTGGAACGTATTTGACAGTCTTTATATCTACCCCCTAAGAAATTGTTTGGTTTGGCTATTATGATTCCTAATCCTTTCCACATTGGAAGCCTATGAATTCTTTACTAGAGGGTGTGTGCTCGAGTTTTTTGTATTCTGTCAGGATAATGGAAGCTGACAAGTACACAGGGGGATGATAAATCTAGACTTGAGGTCTTTTTTCACGGTAGGTGAAGAATGAGCTAGAACTGTTCTCATGGAGAGGATTAAATCTCAGGAGTGATTTTTCAAGCATCAGTCAGTGTTGTGATCATGTGGTTGCCATGAAAAAGAGTATGAAAGAGTCAAATGCCTAGTAACTCCTACACGATAGCTCTTCTAAAAAGTACCTGTGCTTCAGTGGTTTAAAGGTATGGGCTTATATTTACTGGAAAGGGTTGACTTCTGCATTTCCTTCATTTGTGCCTAATTTCAGGGCTTAAGGAGAATTCAGAGCATCTAAAAGTATGCAAGTGAGGTCTTAGGGTATTACATTGTTAGGATATCCTAACAAAATCATAGTATTATATTGTTTTGGTATTGTATTGTTAGGATATTATTAAAGTTTCATTCAACCACATGCTCAGAGCTAACTGGTTAACTTCTTGTGGGCTTGATACTTCTAAGAAGGTTGCCATGAAGCTTCAGTATCTCGTTTCTTGATTGCAGTAAGCTCTTCCCTGCTATAATATATACCTGGGTTTTGTGCCTACTCTAGAAATTTCTCTTTACTCCTTTTTGGCTGTAAACATTTCTCTCCCAGTCTCCCTCACCCACCTTTTATCTCTTTTGACAGCTCCCTTTTACACCACCTGTCGTTCAGACCTCTTGTGTTCAAAGCTTCCACCCACCTCCTCCAAATACCTCAAATATCTGTCCTTCTCCAGCCTCTCCCTGAAGACCCACTTCTATCACTGTGCCCATAAGAAATGGATTGAGATCAGCCTCAGAGATGGCAAATATGACCTGCTGATATTTCTGAAGTTGAAGTGACTGACATGCAGAGATTTACCTTAGATAAACCCCTGCTTTTATGACTGTGACCTTCTCCACAAAGCTCCCTTGTCTTGTCTGCTTGAAAAAGTTATGCTTCTATTTTTCGTATGCAAAAGGTCTCTGAAACTAAGCCACAGGTTTCTTTACATTTTTCTGCCCTGGGAGAAAAACCTCTTTTCACCCCATCAGAATGTGTCCCTGTGAATATCCAAAGCTTTGAGCCTTGCCTTCTCCTTCTGGCCGTGACAACAAATGAGCAACTTTGCTACATATGAACAAGATACATATTGTATCAGCCTCAAAAGCCATTTATTTTTCCTTTCACATTTCCTCTCCATGTACCATGTCCCTAAGACCTGTAGCAGGGTGCTCTGCCTCACTGTGTCTGCCTCAGTTTCCCTTTGTGATTCAGTTTCTCTCTGTCTCTCCGTTTCACTGCCCCTGTTGAGGGGTGGGAGGGTTTCCATGGGAAAGGAAGAGGCATAACAAACTCTGAACTGCTAACAGCCTCGGAAGTACCAGCAGAAGGCCAAGTTGATATCTGTAACACCAGCTACTCTCCTGTGTCGAAGAGCACGGAGTTCAGTGTAGCCTCATCTAGGCCAAATGGAGACAAAGCAAGAATGGGTAGCTAAACAAAAGATTTTAGTGAGAAAAAGGCTTTACTGTTTTTTTCCCCTTTGTTTCTTTTCTGTTCTCCAATCCAGGATTTTGTAGGTATGGATAAGTAGTTAAATGACAGCAGCCAATCACTTTATTCTCTAAAACCCTGATCCCATCTTTGATCAGGGAGACTCCTGTGCAGTGCCTCAAGGAGGTGTGCTGGACTTTCTTCACACCAGTGGGGCTGCCTGCTCAAGTGGTCACTCCTCAAGAGGTTGAGGGAAAGGCACACCTTTTGTAATAAACATCAAATCCCTATATATGAATTCTTAGTAATATCCTCATTAGCTAGCTTTAAATCTTAAAGAAAACTTTAACTTTTAAGCTTTGGATCTTTAAGACTTTAGGATCCTTTTAAACACAGGTGAGAAGACAGCAATCACTGTCTTACCACATTGCCTTAAGGTATTATTTTAATCATTGTTCTAGATCTAGTATGAGGCCTATTAATAAGTAAGTTTCTAACACTCAAACAATTAGCCTTTGTGTAACAGTTATCCAGTTATTTGGTTATTTGGGTATTCTGTAATTAATGTGTCTTATTGTTTTATTACCCTGATATCCTAACATTTCTGATTTGTGCCTTTTTGTCCAATTATAAAAATCTTCTGCTATTTACAGTAAATCTTGGTTTTGTGCATCTATATCTTGTCTGCTATATTGTCCCACATGGCAAGACCACACTGTGCTTGCAGAGCCACACTTGGGAGACTTCACTGCCAGTTGAGCTTTCACGTCCCCAGTGGAGCTCCCACTGATCCTGATGGGAGTTTGGTGTGGGATTCCAGCACAGGTTGCATTGGAGGAGAGATAAGAGGGCGCCTGATAAGAGTTTACAGGCCTGATAAGAGTTCTGCAGGGTAGACAGGAGAGCAGCATTTTCACCTTAATTATCAGTCACCTTCTTTTGTGGTTCAATGAAGGATGCTCCATTTTAATAGAACACCAACCCAGGCACCTAGGAACTGCCCCAAGTCCCACAGAAAATGGCACTGATACCATCTTTAGAGCATGCAACTCCCTTCTGTGATGAATTTTAAATAAAGCACTCTGCACCCTGAGCAGCACTCAGCAAGCAAGGGAGTATTGAAAAACCTAATGATCAAACACAGTCTTTGGTGATAATCTCCAGCAAACTAGTTCAGTGCTGAGCAACAAGCCAAGGAGAATCTTTAGGAAGGACTGAATTTTTTAGTACGTGCCTTAAAAATAAATTTTAATATTGGAGTTTATATGACAGAAATGTGGAGGAATTTTTGAAAGGCAGTGGGGATAACAATAGGCTTATTAATACTAAAAACTGAGCTATGTAATTATAATAAAACCATTGAGTCTCATTTCTTTTATATAGATGGCAGTATGCAAATGGGGAGCCATCCACCTTGATAACTGCAGAAGCTATGAAATCCTTACTTGAAGAATTTCAATCTGGTTTTCCTATAGCATTCAGTAGTCAAAGTTAGAAAAGAAGCTTCCCCCTCCTCCCCATTTCTTTCTCAATATAACAATGCATTTTAAATTGTTCCAAAATTGCAAAGCTATTTCACAGTTTCATAGAGAGGAAATGGCTTGAGGGAACCATTTGCTTTTTTATGCCTGGAACATCAAAATAAAGTACCAAATGGAAAATTGAATTCTGTGGTACAAAGGATAGGGGCAGGACAGAAAGGGCCTTGTGTGGAGGGTGAGTCAGCTGGGGAGCCCAAGTGGGATTGCAGAGACTAGAGAGGGACCTCAGAGGTTTCCATAGATATGTTGAGCATGGCAGGAGACCTTAATGGGAATCCAGAGTTCTTTGTTCCCTGCTCATCTGGGGAAATGTCCTGCACAGTCCTCATCACAAGAGGAAGGCAGGATAAGTAGGTTATTAGAGATCTCAGCAATGTGAAAATTGCAAAACTTAGGTGCTCTCTTTGTCCCTGCTATTGGAAAATAGGAGATCCCTGACAAATCCTTTCACTTCTCTATGGCTTTGTTACCAGGTTATTTTTCTTGTGAGTGATGAGCTCTGCTTAAAGCAACAAACCATCAGGAAACACTAAACTTGGCTGAGAACTTTAAGAGATTCATTGCTCCAAATTAAAAAGTAGTTAATAAGCTTTACTCTTAGTTGGTTAATTGGAAATAAAGATGTGTTTAGATGCCTCAAAACCGGTGACATTCTCAGCAAAGAGAAAATTAAATCAAAATGGAAAATAATTTCAGGATTAGTGAAAAGGTTGATGAAGCATTCACTGGTGACCTGTTAATCAGGCATTAATCAGTGGAGAAGGCTCACAGATTGAACTCAACTGCTGTAGGTTGGCCAGGTTGAGATTTTAACTGGAAACTGGGTTGTTCTTGTGTTCTCTTGCTTAGCAGAAGCTTCAGAGAATGTTGCATGCTGTTCTTCTCCAGGGTATAGCACATGTAGTTAATACTCTAATTTTGAGTCTCAACCTGCAGAATGACCTTGGGCAAAGTACTTTGTCTCTCCACCTTTGTTTGCTCTTCTGTGCAGATTGCAGGAGAACCCTTCTGCCTCTAAGCACCAGGAAACGTAGTCAAGGGCAATACATGACATTGAGTACCCTCAACAGCATGTAGGAGCCCTCTCCTGGGCCAGCTGAAGAGCTGAAGCTCAAAAGCTTACAGGATTCTCCCTTAGTGATTTTCACTTTTTGATACCCAAGAGGTGGGCAAGACAAATAAGTGTTCCACCTAAGTTGTAGCACCTCTTACCTGCAGATTGTTTTGCTGCTTTTCTAAAGGTCATGAAATGCCACTCCTTGGGTTTATCATTTATCCCAAGGGCTGAGACAGATTTACTGTATCACAACCTCACGGTGCTTTGAGAATGCAGGATAGAATTCTAGAGCTGAAATCTGAATTGCCACTGAAGTGAAAAGGAATTGGGTGTGTATGTCCTCTTAAGTAGCTCTCAAAAATTGAGACTTAATTTTTTCCACACGGCTCCTCACCTGCTAAGGAAGAATATGCACATGTACACAACACAGATTTAGAAACAGCCATGGAGCTTGTTTTTCCTTTGAGGGTGGATGGTCTATGTAATGACAGATTTGCTAGTGTAGCTGTACCTACCAACCTGTTTTATGAAGACATATGTTTATACTGGCAAATGATTTTGACCATTCAGTTTAGCTCTACCTCCTTGATTGTTATTTGTTGTTCTTTTATGCTAGTGATGAAAGTCTTTTGGGGTGTTGTAACTACATCATGGCAACAGGTCTTGGTGGTACAGATTCATGACATCAAATAATGTTATTCATATATATATATATGTATGTATATATATTTGTGTGCATAGACAGCTGCTGGACATAAAGCATTATGTACAGGTGATTCTGTCCCTTTACTCTGCACTCGTGAGACCCCACCTAGAGTACTGTGTCCGGCTCTGGAGCCCTCAACACAGGAAGGACATAGAGCTCTTGGAGCAAGTCCAGAGTAGGCCATAAACATGATCCAAGGGCTGGAGCAGCTGCCCTATGAAGACAGGCTGAGAGAGTTGGGGCTGTTCAGCCTGGAGAAGAGAAGGCTTTGAGGAGACCTTGTAGCACATTCCATTACCTGAAGAGGCTACAGAAAAGCTGGGGAGGGACTTTTTACAAGGGTGTGTAGTGATAGGATGAGGAGTAATGGTTTTAAACTGCAAGAGGGGAGATTTAGGTTAGACATTAGGAAGAAATTCTTTATTGTGAGGGTGGTGAGGTACTGGAACAGGTTGCCCAGAGAAGCTGTGGCTGCCCCATCCCTGGAAGTGTTCAAGGCCAGGTTGGATGGGGCTTTGTGCAACCTGGTCTAGTGGGAGGTGTTGTTGCCCATGGCAGGGGGGTTGGAACTAGATGATCTTCAAGGTCCCTTCCAACGCAAAACATTCTGTGACTCTGTGATATATAAGGATTATATATATACATAATTTTATATGTGCAAATACATATTTATATAAATCTATTAATTAAAGAATAACATAGCCAGTGTTCAGTGCCTTCCCTTGCCATTGGAACTCCCTGCTCAATATCCAGGTTTTATAAAAAAGTCCAGTTAGAAAGAAACTGGCTTTTTCACTCATGTATCCAGAAATGTCCTTCAACTGTGTTTGAGTATAGGCCACCAGATCTTCAAAAGCACCAGGCAGCAGCACTATGTCCCAGAACAAAATGATTGTCACTGTTTGGCTCCCCTAAACAGAATAAACCTTTTCACACCACATAGTTCTAGAAGAAAAAAGACACTTGAAACCAGACAAATTGTAACTGTTCCCCTGCAACAAGTGACATCTTATCTAAAGAAATAAGTTTTTTTCCAAGTAAATGACAAAATCACTAACAAAGAAACAAGTAATATATTTAATTTAAACAGTTATAGTTTTTAAAAAAAATTGCATAGCTACAATATGTTATTTAAACTTCCTCTGAAATTTTGGGGACTGTAAGTGAACAGGGCAAAACCATGCTGGAGGTCCATGAAACTTACTGGTTTTTTTCCCAGTGAGCTCTAGAACTCATAAAGCAGCCCAAGTTAGGTTTTGTGACTCCTTCTCTTAATGACTTTTTGAGGAACCTCTCTTCAGAAGCCCCAAGTTATGTTGCCATTTCTCAAAACTAAAACACATCAGGGGCTAACACAAATATGACTCTGCTCTGGATTCTGTAGGTAAATGTAGATTTTCCTAATTTTGGCCAGCAGTGACAAGTAACCTTTCCCAGTGGTGAACTGAACCTGAATTCCAAAAATAGGAATAGCAATGACAGAAATGTTACAAAAGGCCATGTTTTGGGTGAGACAATTTCTGGGTTTAAAAGAGAAGAGACTGGGAAGAGAAACACATTAAAGGAGAGAGGACACTTTCCAGAGGGAAGAGATCAAGGAACAAAGTTATTGAGTTTCAGGACTGTGGTATCTAATTGATTGGGAAAAAAAGGAATTGCCAAGATAGAGCTCATACTTAGATAAATGTGAGAAAATGGAAATAAAAGGCTTGCACTGCAGCATGTATCGTGGCTCCACATCACCAGTGGGAGACTGACCTTGAAATCTGCTATCACAGGGTAAAGAAGATCAATATTGATTCTTGCATTCAAGGTGAAAGGATGTTTTTCAGTTTGGTATCATGATTTCAGTTGCTGCATTTCTTCACAAGTATTTACAAGCACTTAATTCCAAGAAGACAGATGTGATGGAGTTAAATAAAGGAGAATTTCAAGCCAATTGCAGCTTTACACTGGCTGCCCACAGATCATAACCCACTTCTGAATACTTTTTGATTTTTTTTCTCCTTCATATCCAGGCATTCACATACACTTCTAAACTGCATTCAGATGCTCAAGTTTAGCTGTTTCCCAAAAGGGAACTATTTTACAGACATATTTCTGCAGGCTTATATAAGACATGGATATTATTTCTAATTCCATGGACTAGTTCAAAAGTGAAACTGGCTAGAGACATTTTTTTTTACATCCACCAGCTTGCTTTGGTGAAATCCAGTTTAGCAATAGCAAATTAGACTAATAAAACTTATTGCTCTGGGTTTCATAACATATTCAACATCCCAAATGAGCTACCAGATAAAAATCAGAGTTAGTTCATCATTCATGTTAAAGTAACCAAAGAATAATGAGAAAAAACGTGTTGGTGCATCTAGTGGTTTTTAGCATTTTTTAACGTAGATTTGCTAAATCTTCCCATCCCTTTTCTCTACCCCTTCCTTCTCTACCCTCCAGAAGAAAAAACTTCTAGTTGCCTTAGGAACAAATGATGTATCGAATTTACAAAATAAACCAGAGCCAAATTACCTGCTGGGTATGGCTGAGGAAGCCTGTTGAAAACCAGGTATCATCACAGCTTTTCAAGTCTGTATCCAAAATATACACACTAAGGCAGGCAAGGATTACAGTGCAAACTGGGAATCACAGGTGGGAGACATTGGTCATCAAGGCAGCAAAGGGGGGTAGAGCCAAAGCTTTATCTGTTCTTGCATTGCTGAAACTGAGTAATGCCACCAGCTCATTCATGTTCCTACACCAGTTGTAGCTTCCTCCAGGCTAGCAGGGAGCAGTACAGAAAGAACCAGCTGTATTTTGCCTCTTCTCAGCCTGCTCTGGTGGTTTTACTTCCCTGTTTAAATCTCTGTATCTGTCGAGAAGCAGTTTGCAGTCTGTGCTGTTTTCAGCAGCGATGCCTTAAAGGCTGTCTCATCACACAGCCCTGAATATCAGACTCCACAAGTGGGATGTAACTGGAATACATATGTGAACGGATCACTGCTTGCTCGGAGCAGGTACACGCTGATAGGTTCATTATCCATGTTAACCAGGCTGGCTTTTGCAGTTAGTCCTGCCACTCTGCAATGTCAAATGTGTAGAAGCAGCAATGCAAGCAGCCCAGGAAATGTCTGTGTCTGTGCTCCTGCCACAGTCTGGAAATCCCTTCTTCCAGAAGGCAGATACAGTTGTTATTAAGCTGCCTGCAGAGCCTGGGGGGGAGGAAGAGGTGACCTGGCTGGATGCTCTGCAGCAGTTCCCAAGCTGGGCTGTGGCACTGCAACCCCTGGGCTCTCTGACCTTTTCAGTTGTTGACCTGGCTCTGCACAAATCACTTGACTCCTTAGTGCATGGATGTCCTCTGGATGCTCTTAACTTTCAGATTAGGAAAAGCAAAGATCCAACCAGCCTTGGATCTGTCTCTGACAGTAGCCACTTGTCAGCACTTAGGGGGGTGTTTGGAAACAGGGCTTAAATGTCGTGGTATTTCCCAAATACTCTTCTGGCCTGGCCAGGTTATAAACTCTTCAGAGCAGAGACAGTATCTTATACTGTGCTTCTACAACAGGCTCCCAGTTAGTTTTGAGGCCAGGTAGTGTTCATATCACATAAAAGAATGTTAATTAGTGACCTGTGACTGGCAACTGGAATTGGGTTCTCAGCTATGGGTATGTTGCTGCTCCTTCTTTCAGACAGGATGAGACAGTAATTTCCAGACCATGGGCAGTTTACTGCTCTGTTCCCATCCCAGAGATTAACACACATACTGCTAGCAAGGACCCACTGAGGGTTTAAAAGTGTTAGAGATGATAAGTATATAACAGGGAAGCAAATTATCAGCTAGTAGATCCTGGTGTTACCTTCCAAGGCACAGAATTACAGCCTGCCACTTGCCTTTTGCAGGTCATCTTTCATGGTGTTGGGGACCCACATTAAAATGTCTTGGGACTAATGACAGAGCAGGGCTTAGTGCCTCTTTATCACTCTGCTGTGAAAGGAAGGTCTTCTCTTTAATATTGCCAAAAAAGCTTTGCAATTGAGACTTCAGAATGGCTACAGAAGATTTGCATGGCTAAAAAGAATTGCTTGGTTTATGTTTTGACACGGTGCAGCTCACTGTTTGCACTATTCACAGGCCTGACAAAATCTATGTATTACTTTTATTTTTTCATTTTACACACACTATAGCAGATGTTGGCTTCAGTCCATTAACTGCTCAGACTGACCTTTGCAGTCTAAATTCTGTATTAAAGCATTCAAAGAATGAGGGATTTCTATGATGCATTTTAATAAATAGGTCAGTGGTGCAACCTCTGTAGGATATGCATTTTTAAAAGGTGAAGAAAAAATATATACAATCACAAAAAAGGGAAAATACTGAGAAATTCACAGTTGGGAAACCTCCTCTGGAAGAAGATGGCTTCTCAGTGCTCTCTGCAGAAATGTAGAAATGCAGAAAAGACTAGTGGCTAGAAGCTCACATCTCATTAGTGGCAAGAAGCTCACATCTTCATTAGTACCCCAGAACCTGTTTGTTTTTTTTTCATAAGGTCCTTCTATAATAGTTCAAAACACAGCTGAGGAGCACCAGCAGGCAAACAGTGCCAGGAACTGGACTGCCAGTGCTGGAGTTCAATTCCTTGTCCCTGTCACTGTAAAACTGTAGTTGTGTCCTGCAATATCTGGGATAGATTTGCATTCATCTGGAAGATTATCATTAGAGCCTGGGCTGTTTCACCTTGATGCAAGTCAGCATCCCCTTGTTGCCTTATTGGCTCGGTAGGTTTGTGCTGACATCCACCAAGTGTGAAAGTGTCACCCAGTTTAGTGCACAGCCCTCAGCCAGGCCTGCACATCATGAGTCAGCTACACCAGCCCTGAAGAAGCCAAGAAGTACTACAAAGTGTTCATCTTTGAGTCACAATTTCCTCCATGCCAGGCTCTTTGCCACAGCTACAGCAACAAATACTCAACATTTCATGTGCCACCTGTACGTACCCTGAAGTGTTGAAGCAGAGCTCAGCCTTTGTTCAGGCATGCTCTTCTCAGCCTGAAGCAAGAAAGAATGAAGCAGTGCAGCTGTGTAATAAGTTTGGGATTCACCTGATGTTCCAAAAATAGCGGGGAAAAATATTGTGTCAGGCAGATGTAAAACAGGCATGTAAAGGACTGTTCAGGGAAAAAAAAAAAAAGCCCCACAAATGCTTGTATTTGGAGTCCCTTAAAATGTCTCCATTCTATTAGAGTTTTTAAGCATTTTGGAAAAGATTCTTAGGAATAATCTAGAGCAAATTTATAATCCAAGAATTTCTTTGCAAGGGAAGTTTGAAATATTTTTTATTTAGAAATAAGAATAACCAACTCATAGACCTTGTGACCATGTATCACCAGCTTTGATTGCTTTTGTTTTGTTTGATTATCACTTCTAAGGTTATGGAACACAAATGAAACTGGACTTTTGAAGAAAAATTACCAAACCTTCAAGATTTGGCACACCATCTGTAGATGTGTAGATGTATAGATGTGCCATTTATAGAATTATTCTGCAGAAGAAGTTGAAATTGTTTCAGTCAACAAACTGAGTGTTTCATGTATCGTATGTGCATTTAAAAAAATATAAATAATTTTGAGCTAGTGGGTGTATTTCACTCACCTGACAGTGCACATGAACAGGGTCTTTTTCACAGAATTCACTGCCTTGTTGCTAAGTGTTCACACAGAGCTGCCAAAGTTAGTCAGACTGCTGTATGACACCTCTCCATGAATTTCAATTTGTTAAGATCTTAAGGATCTTCTGAAATGAAAGGCACACCAGCTACGGAAACTGTTACTATCGTTGCTTTCACAAAACTAAAATTGTGTTCTTAAACTGCTTAACGGTGCTTTTTTTAATCCCTTGGAGGTATTACTCTTGTTCCTCAATTGAGTACCAGAATAAGAATGTTCTTGTCTTTCTTTTCTGAAATGCTCTTATTGGTTTATAGCATTTGGGAAAAATGGAAAGAAAAGGGAAAAAAACAACAAAATCCAAACAGTGCAAAGCCAAATCAATTCCAGTTATAGGCTGGTCTTAATTCAGTTCAGTATTGGCAATATGTTATTTAGGAACTACTTTCTGGACTCACTGGCCTGGGGGACTAAATTTTAAAGTCCTATCAATGGGCCATATAACAGGAATAATGAAGAAATGTGTAGCCAATAACAGAATCAAATGCCTGCATGCAAACTGTCTACAATCTGGAGATATTTTGTTTATATGCCTGCTCTAAAATGTCCAGTTAGTGAGTCCTAAGTGATTGAGAATTCTGTAATACATGCCCACCACGTAGCTTATAGTGCAGTCACTGGAAATCCTGTCCTGCTCTTAGAGTTCCCAACCCATGAAGGTATCTTCTTTTCCCCACAGCTTGGTATTCAAAATATGTGCCCATCCACTTTGATCTGGAAGTTGTTGCTCTTCCATTCTCATAATAATTCTCTATTGGCATAAACTACCTCCTGATGTGGAAAAAAAGAAAAAGTCATCATTACCAATCAAGAACATTAACAATGGATTGATAGTGAATTTAATCAAGCTGATGGTCTTTGTTCCTTTGTTCCATTTTGCCTAACTAAATACCAGAATGCAGTAGACCTTCTAGTTACATACAAGTGGTGGATGGAGACCATACCTTCCTTAGCCCTGGAAGATAGGTACACAGGCAGCTCTGAGCCAATGCTGCAGTGAAAAATCAGAATATTTGATGACTGAATGAGGAAACCTCTTTAAAATGAGACAGAAGGCAGTTGCCTCTCCTTCTGATTTTTACCTTAATCTCATATCAGGCAAGTGTCTCTCTAGACATCAAGGGGCAAAAGGTGGGACTATCCAACTGCCTCTTCATTTTCTCAAAGCAGCACATTTGCAACCATTTACTTCCAAGCCTGACAAGATTTGATGACAGGACTAGCTTAGACTTATGCTTCCCTCCCTCCTAGCAGGACAGGAGAAGGGGAAAACTCCACCTCCTACCTGGGCAACATTAGAGAAAAGTGGAGAAAGAATCAATGCTGCGCCCAGCTGTGAGCAGCCACGGAGATCTCTGTGTGCTCACAAGGGTCCAAAAGCAAGAAGTTATTTCTGTTTCTGTATCCCTTGTATACATTGAGGGAGGAAGAAGATCATCTGCCACAGCCTGGTGAAAGAAAATGAGTGAGGCATCAGCTCAGGAATGAGAGAAAGGTGAAGGGGGCTTTCAGTCGCTTCAGGAATAGGAGTCAATCCAGTCATCTGGTGCAGTGACTTGAACATCTAAGGAAGAGGACAGAGAACTCTATTCTGGTATGAGCAAAGTCTGCCCAGGCTGCAAACTATTCTGGCATGGAGATGGCATCAGAACATAGGAAAATCCCTCAGAAAGACCTGGTTCAGAATCAGACTGAATCCTTTTCCATTTTCCTGGCTTCTTTCTTAGGCTGTCATTTTGTATTTCTGCAGCACAGCTCAAGTACCACATCCATCACACCTTCCTTCTGCACTGAGAGTTGGCCAAAGAAAAGAAAACTCTGTCAAGTTACTGTTAATCCTGACCTAGCATTGTTGATCACTTGTGTAATGTGAAAAATAAACACTTTAAATTACTTTTTACCGTCTTTAGCCTGGTCATACAGCAGCTTGCTGCTCCCTAGAAAGCATTTGTTGGTAAGTGGTAAACCCTCAAAGTGATAAAAAAAAAAGTAGTAACTTTTTTCATATGCATTGAGATGTGCATTGTTAAAAGACAGGAGGTTAAATTTGCCTTCAGTCATTTAATAGCAGAACTCACTGCAGAGCTGAAGTGGGTCAGCTAATGGTATCACTGAGCATTGTAGTGGGGAGGAAAGTTAGTGCTGTCTTTGTGTCACACAGGCTTTTATGAGACAAAAGCACATCAACTAAAGAAATAAAATAATATGCAGATTTATTTATTTATTTATTTTAGCTGAGGGTCATTACATCTAGCAGATATTGTGAGAGCTTTTTCTTTTCTTTTTTTTTCCTCTTTTTTTCTTTTTCTTTCTTTTTTTTTTTTTTTTCTTGAGAAGTGAATTTTGCTTGGAGGAAACCAGCTGAATCCAGGTCAATCTGATTAGAACAAATAAAATAGGTTTTGGATATAATGGGAAAGAAATTTGCCCTGGCCTTTAGTTCCAAAGGGCACAAAATCTCTCGAGTTTGTGCAGGTTAAAACCTGAAAAGCAAGGCTGCAGACACTTCCAAGTCATTTAAATAACCCAAAGTATTTAAAATTATTTTCATCTCAGTTTCTGTGGCAGAAGTCTGAAACCTTCACTGGAATCTCTCAGTATTCACAGCAGAGTAACAAGGATCCATAATCTGTCATGTCTGCAGCATGATGGGATGTAAAACATCACTGCCTGTCCAGCTAAAACAAGGTCAGATTATTAAAATACAAATCAATCTGTTATTATTTAATCTGCTGCTCACAGTGACTTGCACATGTGACATACCAAGAGAAGCACATCCTATAAAAGCAGGTGTTGTGCGTAAGTCATTTAAGGTAACGACAGCCCATTGGGGACAAGATGATTAAGGGGTCTGCACTTTTGTTTGACCTTCCAGAGAGGAACAGAAGTAAAAAATACGAAAAAGTAACCAGCTATTTATTAAAAATACTCCTTCATGCTTTCATATCTGTTTATATGACAAATAATAGCCAGCTAATCCTCCCGTGCACTTTGCAAAGTGATTGTGTAAGTACTGTCCCCTTTTTGTAGGTGGGGAAAGAAAGACAGAAAAAAAACCCACCATTCTCATGGCAACAGAGGGAATTGCTACAGGAACTGGAGTCTGGTGACAGGAATTTCACTTCTCCCTTTTTGTTACTCTTGCATGTACAGGATGTTCCCTTCGTGGTGGTTTCTGAGCTCTGTTTTTGTTTCATTCTTTCATCCCCCTGTCTTAAGTGACCTGATTTTATCTTTCTTAGCTGTGAAGCAAGAGGCCAGCAGCATCTCTTGTTTGTGTGCCTACAGAGGCTTAGAGAAGCACTGCAAATGTGGGGCATCTGCTGTTGTAACTCTTCCCTGCCCTTGATGCCTCCTTCCAAAAAATGCCCAGATCTGTCTGCCTGGCAAATTCAGGAGAGGAAAATACAAAGAAGGACAAACTGAGGGTGTGTAAACTCATCCTATGCTAGGGATTTTCTTAGAGACTTGGCAGTTTTGTAAATTCTCATAGATTAACTCCATAAATAAAAATATTTTTAAAAATCATAGTATCCTTTTCTATCACACCTGCAGTCAACTTTTTTCTCTCCCCCCCTTCATGTGATTTCACCCTGAAGAAGGCTTTCCTGATCCCTGCTCCTTGCAGCAAGGTGCAGCTTTAAAGGTTTTGGGCGACTTTATTCCTTAAGTGTGAGTGAGGAAGAGCAAAGGAGGTTGTTATCTACTCTTGTCCTGATGCAAATGAGGAATTTTCACCCAGCCCATGTGCATTTAATTCTCCATAACACCTTTCAGAGAAGGGTTGCACTTTATGCAGGGCTTTACTTACCTATCTCGTGCGCTTCATCAACTTTTTAGATTATGGTTCATGTAGGGAATCATCTAGCTTGATGAAGTGTAAGCTCAAAGGAGTTTTCCGGATATCATGTGCATTATCAACCAGACCATTTTTTCCAGATACCTTCGAAATCCTCTTTTGTTTTACCAAGTGTCCTATCAAAGACTGTGGTTTAGCTTAGCAGTCTACTTGGAGAGGCATCATGGAAGGGAAAGGTGTGAGATACGTGTTCCCTGCCAAAGTGCTTTTGAACTTATCTGTCCTGTGGAGCTAATGGAACAGAGCTCTGGGTTGCCTCAGTTTTAGAGATAGAGCTGGACCTCTTTTCTTAGAACAAGTGTATGAGTGCTTGGGAAGTTGCCATGAGTCTGACCAAGTCTGGGAGTCAAATGACTCCCAGGTGGCTGTGCTTGGAGCTTGATGTGAAGAAAGCCCTGAGCAAACCCTGCCAGCTTGGCCCTCCTGCAAAGCACAGAAGCCTCGTTTCTCCCCGTGTTAGTTTGCTGTTGAAAGAGAAACATTAAACAGGTAGCTTGGGGTTTCCTTGTCTTAATCAAGGATTTGGATGGATCTTCAAAACTCCTAAGTTTTGAAGCTACATCTCTGCAGCTAGATCCAGTGCTTCCAATGGAATTAATGTAGAGTTGTGCCCCAGTGGTGCAAACATAGAAGCTAACACTGTCCTGTGTGTGTAGAACTGCTATTAGAGCAGAACTCAATGTGCTTTATAAGAGGCATTAGGCAAATCCCTATTTAAGAGGTTACAGTCTTGAATCTTCAGCCTACACAGAAGGAAAATTTTTAAGACCTGACATCCTGACCTAAGTTTTCTTTTTGTAATGCTTGCTATGGGTTAAAATGCATTATCTACTCCCATGCTGCAAGCCAGAGGGGTTAAATGAGCTCTACACTGGTCACACATTTTCATCCTGCCTCTGCAGTGGTTTTTTTTTCTCCAAGGACTAACTGCTGTTCTGATGCAAGTGAGAGGAAAGGAGTCTGCAGACTCCACTACCTCATCACAAACTAGCCTTAGGGTGAAACTGTAGTCCAGTATAGACTGAAAAGAAGTTCAGGTATCTACACATAGGCATTAACTGCTCTATGAGGTGACAAAAGGTATTCCAGCAGATGTGCATGAGATGGATAAGAAGCTGAGGGATCCCCCAGGAGATTACAAGCAGGACTACATACTCCTACTTAGGCTACTGAGTGACTCTTTTGAGAGTTCTACAGTTGAACTCATCAAAGCTAAGATTTATTTATTTTTTTTCACCATGTCAATCCTATAGTATATATATAGCTTAAAACCTGACTTTCAAATAGAAGCAGAATTATTTTAGAATTTTCATAGTTTCAGAATAATTTCCTCATTATCCTCAGGCACTGTGGGAAAGACAGGGTGGAGCCTGAGTGCGTGCAATGATCGTTTTTTGAAGCTGATGGAGGGTGTTAACACCCTCAGCCTTCTCAGACTGCTGTCTGGCACCTCATTCATCTGAAGACCTCTGAGCATATAGGGTCTGTGATAAACAAAGGGGGTCTGTATTGTGCCTCTGGCTTTCCAGTGGCTTATTAAAGATTGGATTGTTTAATGTTATCCTTTAAGGGAGAGAGATTTCTGTGGATAGGGAGATTCCTGTGTCACTGCACCAGAAAGAACAAGGCTTTCATGTTACTTGTTTAAATCATTAAGCACTGATGTTTTGCTGTTTGACATGCCATTGTTTCTTGCTTTTTCTAACCAGCCCTGTTTCTCCATTCCTTGTGGTTAATTATTGCTCTCGTTCTCTTTCCGGCGTGTCTTCTGCCCTGTTACTGGATCTGTAGGGGAAAAGTGTCTGAGGGAACTAAACGCGGGACCAAGGAGCAGAGAATTAACTGTCCCCGTGGGAAGCTTGAGTTACTGGCTGCCACATATGCACATTTTCCTTGCTAACAGTGAAGGAAAAGTTAACTAAGAGCTTGTCACCTAGAGCTGAATGCAGAGGAGTAGGAAAAATTTCTGCAAGTCATTTGTATTGCCTGCCCCTGACAGCACAGCACATGCAGTTCATATCCAATTATTACTTTTTATTATTCATTATTTGCATGAAGGTAATATCCATGGGTACCTGTCAGGATTGCAGCAGAATTGTGAGAGACTTTGTTCCAGCACAGACTGTGTGTGCACTGGGACTTTTGAGCAGTGTAACTCTATCAGCTGAGAATATAAATATTCTACTAAAATATCTATACTGTCACAAGCTGTTGTATTCCATCAGTACACACCTGCCTTTTAGCTTTGCAGCGTGTTCCCCTTCCCACACAGGACAGATATGATGCAGGTGTAAACACTTTTTCTTTTGCCATTTTGAGTATTTATATTTGAATGCAGCTGCAGCAGTTTAGTGCTGCTATAGTTTCCTACAATGTCAGTCCACAGGTAAATGCATGTAAGACAGACTCTGCCCCAGAAGGCATCATGTCTCAGTAGGCAACAAGTGGGAAAGGAATCCAAGGTATAAATGAGTCATAAATCTGTTGAATGGTGGTGCAGGACAAGGTGTGTGTCTCACCCCTAGGTCTGGGCTGGCATTTGCCTTCTACAGGAGGAGACAAACTAGTCCTCACTCTAATTCCACATCAGTGCCAATGCAGAGCTGCTGAAGTTAATGAAAAGCTGGGCTGATTCTAATTAGGCCCTACCTGTCTAAAGGTCTGGTTTGTTATCTACAGCTCTGGGGAGTTCATGTGTCAGGGGCTTCTCAAAAAAGTAACTGCCTGGTGCCTTAGTTTTGCAGCCTGAAAGAACATTTATATCTGGTCTGCCTTGAAGAGTGTCTTGGGCATCTTCCCAATCACTAACTAAAACAGAAATTAGGAATTCATGTCCTGTTACAGTTTGATATAGTTTCTGCCACATTCGTCAAGTTGGCTTCAGCTTGTCACAAGAGGTGCTCAAGAAAGCGTGAGAATAAACGCTCCCACAGAATTTTATTCAAGGTTTGGTGACAACTAATAAAGCAGTCAACTTCTGACTTTTTCTCCAGGATTTTAATGCAATGGCTCTGAGACTGGCTGATAGGCAGCTCCAGAGCTTGCTGCTCCTCCAACGGGGCTAGCAACTTTTTTGTAGAACAGATTACTTACTCAAGACTGGTAGCGTGATCTGTGCAGCATCTGGGCTCTTTTAGTGCTTCATATAGATCTTAGAGAAGAGAGGCTACAGGGACACTTTATAGCAGCCTTCCAGTACCTAAAAAAGCTACAGGAAACCTGGGTAGGGACTTGTTACAAGGGCATGGAGTGATAGAATGTGGGAGAACACTTTCAAACTGAAAGAGAGGTGATTTAGTTTAGATATTAGGAAGAAATTCTTCCCTGTAAGGGTGGTGAGACACTGGCCCAGGTGGCCTAGTGAAGCTGTGGATGCCCCATCCCTGGAAGTGTTCAAGGCCAAGTTGGATGGGGCTTGAAGCAACCTGGTCTGGTGGGAGGTGTCCCTGCCCATGGCAGGAGGGCTGGAAATAGATGATCTTTAAGGTGCTGTCCAACACAAACCACTCTACGATATATCCACAATGCTTTGTGATTGAGATAATTTCTGTTACTACCTACCACATTTTTAGGATGCACTCTTTTAGGTTGGCATCTATGGCACAGCACTTGTTTGCAGTCGGTGTAGAAGCATAGGGTGAATTTCTGGGATATTTTTTTCAAATACAATTATGAAAGCAGAAAACACTAATTTATAAAATTTTGGTGGCCATGGGAAATATTTGTATGGATCTGTATGTTTTAAACAATGTGTCTGTACATATACGTGTATGTTTGATATATGGATTAGCTTGTTTTATCACTTCCTGATTGATTATGATCTCTATAGTCCTAATCAATAAACTCTGTAGATTTAGGAAGCTAATTGATCCAGATTGTAGTCAAAAGCAGAGGTATACATGTCAGAGATGAAGTGGTATGTTGACTTGGTAGTTGGCAGTGTGTGACAAATATGAGTGAGGAAATTTCTGCTATGGATTTAAACAGGGAAAATGAGGGGTTGAACTATCAATGCAAGACATGGAGCTAAACTGCTTATGTGTGAGGTGCTTGCATGTGGTGTTTCAAAATATGTTGGGCATGCATAATAAAGACATGCTGGTGAAGTACGAGCAGTTACAGGACCAAAGAAAAGGAAATAATCAGTGAGAGAATAATTGTCACAATGGCATAAAAAATAAAGAAAATAAAAATAAAGAAATAACTGCAAGAGGACCATAATCTTCAGGCTGAACTCCAGAGTACTAGAAACCTCCCAAGGTGCCAATATGCCAGTGTTGTATTGTAGCTCAAGAAAGTAAAACTGATTTAGAAACATATGAGCATCAGATTAAGCACAAAAGTGTCTCTGGCCACGGGAAGAAGAGAGAAGTGCTGGAAGGAACAACTGCTTGTGAGGAGCAGATGGACACCACCACCCTTTTGTAGCTGAACTGGAGTGCCAGTAAAGGCAGGACTGGAAAACTCTGGGCTAACGTCCCTGGGAAGATTAACGTATGGTTATTTGATATAGATAGGAAACAAATCCATGTATCTTGCTTCCCAGTTAGTGCTCTATGTCTAGGCAAGACTGACTCCTATTACTTCCTTGTTGATTTTCTCAGCAAAGTGGGCAATTACTGGTGCATTCACGCCATCTGATTTTAAATGTTAGTTAAATGTTAGTTTTAAATATTAGTTTATCTGGAAATGTCTACTTTAACTAGGCAGAAGATTTACATTCCCCAATTCAGGTGTTTTGTGTTGCATGTAATTAGGTGCCTAAAATATTCTGAAGCTTATTATATTAATTCTGGCTTACTGCACCTGTCAGGATCACCTTCTACATGTGGCCATCTAGCCAGGAAAAGCTGGCTGAAATCTCCACTTATTACACATTAAATTGCCCTGTTATGGTGTGAGTAACTCCTAGTCTGTTTGCAAAGGTCCTGGATTGGTGTTTTCTCACTAGTTTTCTGATAACCATTAGTATGGACACTGGATGCTGTCAGGTCTATGACTACAGAAGCAAGCACAGCTGACAAGAAAGGAAATAATGTGTGAATACCATTATTTGGATATAGAAAACACACCCAAACAGCTTGGTATCTGTACAGACTGTATTGTTGTGAAGGTTATTTTAAAAAAATATGTTGTCTTTTTCCTCACCTCCCATTTGCTGCCCTAACTGTGGCCTGTGGTGGGACCACAAGAAGGTGTTGATCTCTCTTTTCTAGAATACACAGAATTATAGAATCATTTTGGCTGGAAAAAGAACTTTAAAATCATCAAGTCCGACTCTGAACCCAGCACTGACAAGTCCACCACTAAACCACATCCCTCTGCACCACATCTACAAGTCTTTTAAGTACCTCCAGGGATGGTAACTCCACTACTGACCTGAGCAGCCTGTTCCAATGTTTGAAATTACATAACAGTGTTAGCTGGACAGCACAAAACTTGTTTCCCAGGTTAACATCCTTTCAGTGGTGACCTGTAAAAAGAGAAGGGGAAGAAAATGACTGGAAAAGGGCCATTGCTTTGTTAAACAGAAGACAGTAATTGATCACTTTACAAAAAAATTTCACTTCTGTTTGATGTCATCGATTGAGTCTGCACTTTGCACAACTGAGTTTTGAACTGGTGTCTACTGACTGGTCTGTCTAGAATCATTGCAATGTGTAAGAGTCCAAATCCAGTATCCAAATCCCAGGATGCTAGACCAAAGAACTTCTTACCTCAATTTTGGTTTTAATATTAGCAGTAATTATCCTATCCTTCTTTCCTCGGGATCGTCCTGCTGTACCACAGGTCAGAGTTGATCTCGCACTGATTTAACTCAGGTTTTTCTGCTGGATTAGGTGAAAGGTCCAGTCTCTCTGAGTGCTACTGTTAAGAAATATTTCAGACTTATTTGGGGGCCACATCATTTCCAAAAAAAGCTTCTCAGATTCTCCATACATAATCTGCATACTCTACCAGCAGACAGGGATCAGCTATTCACTACAGAGCCTGGAATGCCTCAGGCTCTTGTCTCTGCTTATATCCATTAGAGGTAAACCAGGGCTGATTATAGGGAACACTGTACTTCTGATCATGTCAATGAGCATAGCTAGCAAGTGTTCTGAGGGCAGATTCTCATCTCATTTGCATTGGTGCAAATCAAGAGTACTTGAGTTGTTCCAGATTGAGAGCAAGCAAACTGCCCTAAAAGGATTTTCTGTCTCAATAAAGATATTATTGGATTCAGCCAGTGACTTTGTTTTGTCACTGTTTTTCTTTTATTTTATGCTGATATTCAGTGTTTAGCTTTGGTTCAGAGCAAAGCCCACAGCGTTTGTGAAGAGAAGGTCACGTGGGAAGGAAATACAATTGAGTCCCAGTTCTGGGATCACTTGTTTGCAAATAGGGTTTCCAGCAGTTGCTCCTAAACTAGATTTTTTTCTAGCAAGTCAAGGTACCTGTCTGCTGGCCCTAATGAAATCCAAACTCAGGGGAAACCAGCAGCCCTCATGAGCCATGATCCCTCATCGCAGAAGTGGGTGGAAACAAAAGCAACCCATGCAGTAGGATAACATTAAGCTGAGAGATAAAAGGCACCCTTAAAAAAAAAAAAAAAGGACGAGCTTGAAAGATTATTTAAAACCAGAACATTCTTCACATGACTTTTTAAGACATCATAAGCCCCTTTTTGTTTCCTGCCTATTTCAGCCTGTTCTTGGTCAAGAACGCCACAGCTAATAATTGTGTCAGAAAACCTTCCTGTCTGAAAATGATCTCTTCCTAATGGATAGATGATTCCATATGGTTTCATATGTCATAGATGGAGGGAGAACATATTGGACGACTGGCCACAGCTGGCAGTTTGTGTTAGTGCCATATGGATAAATGTGCGAGCTCTACTGCTTTGTGTATTTCAAGTCAACCATTTATCTAAACAGGTGCTGACCCACTGAGAATGTGTTTTTATGGTCAAACTTGCAGCATGTGGTGATACAAACCACTCTGTTCTCCCCTTCTTTTTCTGCAGTGCAAACACAAGACACTTAGGTATCATTTGACTCTGTTCTGTGTTGCACTGTGTAACTCGATTGACGTCCATAAAAGCACACGTGGGCAGACCCTTTGTAAATGAGACCAGAATCTGGATTGCATGGGTATTAGAAGACCAGTGTTGAAAATCCTCTCTGAGTACCACTTTGTCATATCCACTTCCAATAGATACTGCTATAATATTTTCAGGAGATTAAAATCACCCCATTTATGAGCCTGTATAAATACAGAATCAGACTTTCCACCTCCTTGAGCTACTGTGTTCCTTCCTTGGTTCCAGCTGAAATTTTTGCACTCCTTTTCTCTCCATGCCATAATCACCTCTTTGTCTAAACATGCTTCATGTTGGAATTCTCCTCACTCACATTCCTAATATGTGTGGTTCAAGGTACTTGATGACTGATTTACGCCGGGCTTGTGTGGCTCCCTTGGAAATGGAGCAGAGCACATTCCATCCACCTGTGTAATAAAACCAGCCAGTGCAGGGTGGGAGCACTCAAACTGCAGCAGCAATAATCTTCACCTAAGTTTTGACTCAGTTATCTCTGTCTCCATCAACTCCTCTCATTGTCTGTGGTATTAAAATCATGCCTGGGGAGCAAACCTTTGGGAAAAAAAAGTCTCTATTTATGCTGTTTATTCTGTGTCATTGCCAGCACCAAGAGACCAGGATGAGGGAAAATGCCTCATCTGCATTTCTGAACAAGTATTTTGATAAGAAAGCAGCCTTCTGTTGATTTGGTCCTAACATCCAGAAAGTTGTAATACCAATTAGACTCTCTGGGCTTCTTCATCTCCTCCCATCTGTTTTACAGGCACTGTAACTCTCTTGCCCTCATTACAGGAGGTACCATTTTACACGAAAGTAAATTAGGTCAGTTTGGGGTTAAATCAATCTACAGTCCAAAGCTCAGACCAGTAATTTCATTAATGAGATATTAGCTGGATTCTCCATTCACAGCTGCACCAACCCCACGGTGTGCAAAAGGGCAGAAAGTTGGTTTGGGTCACAAAATCAGTAATTCTGCAGTGGTTGGAGGAATAAGCCTTACAGTCACCCCATGCTTGTTCCTGCTCAGCAGTTTCAAAACACTAATAGCTTACTCTTGGCTCCTGGAGAGATGAGAAAACAGAGTCAGCTGCAACCCACAGGAAAGAGAGGGTGACACTAACTCTTATCCCCCATCATCTACCTAACTGTACCCACATCTGAGGTGCATGTTGCCTCCCTTCAGTTTATTTGTGCTCACATATTCCAAACATTAGTTAAGCTTTCACAGTGTGACAGTAATAAGGCAGCTTCAATGGGAGGTTCTCAGCTGTGTTTGGTGCACACTGTGCTCTGGGAGATTAAAAAGAAAATCAGAAAGTGCGTGACGAAGATTAAGATGATTCTGAATCTCTGTGTGTAAGACTGAGTCCCCTTTATGCCTCTTATCTGCTGTTTGAAGTACCATTACTTAAGCTCAGTGTAAGGGAAGGGGGAAAAGTCTTTCTGAGAGGATGTGAGAAACCATTTCAAAAGGCTACGCCTCTCCAGTAAATAAAGCACAAAAGTTTCAGGTCAGCACTGAAATGGTGGATGAGATGGAGTTGCACCAGAAAGAAAGCTTGTTCATCCAGGAGGCTTTCAAATCTGTCGCCGAGATAAAGAAGATCAAAGTGTTTAAACACGTTGATCCACTACTGAGGAAAATTTAGTGCTGGCAACAGAGAGCAGCTGTAGTATAGCTGGTGTGACTAACCTCACAGCAGGGGACTAATTGCTTCTATGGATATAGGCTTGCTTTACAAAAACAGGTCTGAAGGAACGTGGTTCTCATTCACAGGATGATGGGGAACTACTGATAAGGGGTAAAATGCCCATGTACAGTACACAGCATTGTGAGGGGGGGCAGGGCAGCTGGGAGCAGGGCTGCTGTGTGGGCCAAGGGGGTGTGTGGGGATTCTCTGCTTTTAGTCAGCTACTGTTGTGCTGAGAAAGATCCTGTCAATTTGCTCAAGATGACAGCATTAGCTTCAAGCTCTCCTTGAGATGTATTAAGTAATTAAATGAGGAAGAGTAGCTCAAAGCCGAACCTTAATGCTATTTGTACAACATATTGTCCTCTGGGGGTAGCCTGGAGAGGGGGGCTGACACCATCAGAGAATTCCAGTTTTCTAAAGAACCTGGAACGTTATTTTTGTACAAACAGTGAATTGGGCAGGGGGTAGGGAATAGTGAAGCTGATTATATTTTTAAAAAATAATCCAGTGAACTATTCCTAGTACAATCACAGCTGTAAAGATACTTAGGAGAAGTCTGGTGGAGAGGCTGTTGCAGCATTTCATTAAACAGGTTCCCTCTTGCAGTCCTGTCACTCGACAGGAGTGTGTTCCTGTGTTATTAAGGAGCTGAGTAGAAAGAAGGTCTGAAGCCAGGGTTAGTGATGAGGCTGTTCCCATGACACAGAAGTTGTTTCTGGCAGGCGTAGGAACTGAATGGGATTTTTACATTTGGGTGTGAATATTGAGGGGGTTGAGTTCCTCTGTGTAGCAATTCTGATCCACAACATCTTCCTTATAAAAATACAGTCCTCAGTATTGTCGTATGTACTCAGGAAAAAGAAAAGATGGCTCAGTGAAGTCTTTCCAGTTCAGAGACATTTTGCCACTAGGAGGAAGTTAAATACTCTTGTGCCAAGACATTACAGTATGGTACAGTGTGCCCATCCAGCTCCAGCTGCTCAGCCCTCTTTGGGTATTTGTAGTTTTTCTGAAAATAGAAGATTTCACTACATGTGTTTGTATATATATATTTATATATATGTATGCATATATATGTACATTTTTGGTGTCTGTATGCCTAGCCAGAAAAGTAAAGTGTATGCTTTGACCTTTTTTAATGCCACCTCATTTTTGGGACTTTCCAGAAATACCTACATTATTCACCCTGGGTTTCCAGGACAGGCAGTGGAGGGATAGAAGGATATTCTGAGGCCACAGACCTCTCCTGTCACCACAAATGAAAACCTTTTCATAGCTCTGTCCTTGATTGCTCCTTGGCAGTGGGGACCCTCGTTAAAGCCATTCAAATGTCAATAAGCCACCAGTCATAATTCCTACCTAAATGCAGGAGGTAAATTCTTCCTTGGTTTCCAGAGAAGGCATCACCACATGCCTACATTTTCTTCAGCATGAGGTCCAGCAGGAAAAGCCACTAAGCATGCAGCAGTGGGGTAGACCTAGCATGTGGTCAGCTGCAGAGAAAGAATACAGTTATGAATGCATTCTCTGATGGATTAAAGTTTTCATTCATTTAGGATGTCTTAGGACATCCCACCTGGCCTCTTCTTGTTGATTTGAAAAGGTGCAGGTCTTTCTCTAATGTTTTCTCAGACCTGCCAGCCCAGAAGATGCCTTGGTTAGGTGGTGACATCTCTCAGAGTCAAAAGCACCCTTGGTTAGTACTAGGAGAGCCACCTCTTTAGATTTGTCACCTGATGGATTATAATCACATTGAGCTGGAGGAGAAAAACTGAGGAAGAGGCACAGGGGATGGTATGTGAAAAAGTCCCTATGTGTTCCACCTTGAGTACAACCCTCTCTAGACACTTTCTTCAGCAGTGTTGCACCCCCAGAAATCAAGGAGACAAGGGGGAGGGGTACATAGTTCAAACCCATAAGCACTAGTTTCAGGAAAAGTGTCCTTGCCCTCTGTTCACATGGTACTGGTCTCACTAATGCAACAAGTTGATTTCCACCAGTAAATCAATTGCAAATTAAGGAATGGGTTCAGCAACACATTTCAGGCACAATGTGCCCGCAAGAAGTGCAGAACTATGTGCCCCCAAGAAGTGCAGAACTATCTAACCCAATCTACATGTTCGTCCACTCCAGCAGCTTCATAACATTTTAATTTCTGAGAAAACAGCTTTTAAAAATATGTCAAAAGAATATGTAGTATCCATTTCATGTACCATTTATTTGTTACAGTGGTTATACTGGAAGCTTTTGCTTTGTACACCGTGTTAATCATTGGTGTCTGGCATTTTTATGCCTATTCTACTCTTAAGAAACCTGCAAATGCAAATGTTTCAGTGGAGTTTTTGTGGAGAATGTGGTATCTGTGGCAGGTGGGATAAAACAGTGCAAGGAAATTGCAGTTTTCCTCAAACAAAAAGTTTTCAAGCTGGAGTATGTCCGATAGACAAATAACATAGATTCATAGAATCATAGAATCATCTTGGTTGGAAGGGACCTTGAAGATCATCAAGTCCAACCATAACCTAAACCCCCCTACCATAACCTAATTTACCCGTTCAGTGCTTAAATCATGTCACTAAGCACTATATCTACATTTCTTTTAAACTCTCCCAGGGATGGTGACTCCACCACCTGCCTGGGCAGCCTGTTCCACTGTCCAACCACTCTTTGGATGAAGAAATTCTTTATAATATCCACCTAAACCTCCCCTGGTGCAGCTTCAGGCCATTACCTCTGGTCCTGTCATTATTCACTTAAGAGCCCAACTCCCACCTCCCTACAACCTCCTTTCATGTAGTTGTAGAGAGCAATGAGGTCTCCCCTCAATCTCCTCTTCTTCGAACTGAACAATCCCAGTTCCCTCAGCCTCTCCTCATAGGGCTTGTTCTCCAGACCTTTCACCAACTTCGTAACCCACAAAATTCCCAGATGATGTCTATAAGGTGATATGCAAGAGTGGTTTCAGTCTACAAGAAACAGAGGCTCCAAACACCTTAGTCCACAATTGCCAGCCTTTAATAGGGTCAGGTTTTCTATCCTTGAGCTCAATAGCTGCTCTCCTGTAAACTTCTCAATGTCAGCTTACCTACCTACGGGCAAAAAAACAGGGGCCAGCAATTACCCTTCATTGCAAAGTGTTTGAAGGGGTTTGGATTATAGATCAGCACTGGAGAAAGGAAAAGATTATTGCTTCCATTTAACAGCTTTAACGAAAGGTTTATTGATGGTGAGATTATGTTTTATTGTTGGTCAAGTCTGTGCTGGAAGACCTGAAGCCATTACAGGCCAATTGGGCAACAATTATCAAAACATCTGTTGTGACCTGGGAAACACACTGTGATACTTCTCTAGGCAGTACAGAAATTCTTTCTTCTACAAGGACATTTTTAATACACAGTTCAAATAGGCCAGGAGAAGTTTTTAGTTATGAAATGAACCCAATAACAATATTTTTTCTCCAATAGAAATAGTAGCTGAAAAAATGATCCAGAAGCCAAAGACTATTTTTTAAATTTATTCTTTTTTCTCAGAAGACCAGAACAATATTTATTTTGGAGAAACCATTACACAAAAGATGTATTTTAATGCTTTGAATTTATCAATGTGGATTATGAGTATTTCAAAGCAAATTTTGAGGTAAATTCTTAAGAAATGTTTTACATGTGCATGGACTCTTTCTTTCTAAACTGCTTTGCAAGCCTTAATCAGATATTTGTGTTAATTTTAAACTGCAAGTACAGCAACAATTTGACTACGAGAGAGAAGCTGTTGCATTTTAGTACAATTGCTTAGCCCAACTGAAATCTAAGTTCAGTGAATCAAGGTCACCTCATGAGAGGTGATTCTCCCCCTCTACTTTGCTCTGGTGAGACTCCACCTGGAGTACTGTGTCCAGCTCTGGAGTCCCCAACATAAGAAGGACACAGAACTCTTTGGGCATGTCCAGAGGAGACCACAAAGATGATCAAAGGGCTGGAGCAGCTCCCTTATGAAGACAGGCTGAGGAAGTTGGGGTTGTTCAGCCTAGACGAGGCTCCGTGGTGACCTTATAGCAACTTTCCAATATCTGAAGGGGGCCTACAAGAAAGCTGGGGTAGTGCTTTTTACACGGGTGTGTAGTGAGAGGACAAGGGGCAATGGTTTGAAGCTTAAAGAGGGGAGATTCAGGTTGGACATTAGGAAAAAGTTGTTTCCTGTGAGGGCGGTGAGATGCTGGAATGGGTTTTCCAGGGAGGTTGTGGGTGCCCTTTCCCTGGAGGTCTTCAAGACCATATTGGATGGGGCCTTGAGCAACCTGGTCTAGTGGGAGGTGTTCCTGCCCATGCAGGGAGGTTGGAACTAGATGATCTTTAAGGTCTTCCAACTCTAGTCATTCTATGAGTCTATGAAATTCCCACAGCAGAAGCAGCTCAAGTTACATTGGTACAGTTCAGACTGATGAAAATGCCAAGTGTCTTTCTTTTTGTTGGCCAAAATTGACTATTCAAGCTTTCCTGGCTTGAGGAAATAAGTTTGTACTGGGTTTATTATCATGGTCAATTGTAATGTTTTGAAAAGTGTCATTATTTAGGTACTTCTTAGTCTTTGTCAAGCCAACATGAGAATTACTGGCTGAAGAGGAAGATGCTTATTTGCACTGAGAAAACATAGCTTGGGATGAGGCTGTTTACTTATGAAACTAAAATTAGACATCCAAATTAGTCTAGGTTGATAGCTCTTAACCATCAAATGTGCAGATGTCTAAAGTTAGCTGAGATAAATCTGTGATGACCACAGCATATGTAAATGTGATTAAAAGTAGAGCACGAAAGCCAACTTTTTAGCACAAAGTGTATCTAGTGATCTTGCACCAAATGATGAAGTAGAGGTTGGTAGACAAAGGACAGAGGACAGTAATTCTTCAATGAACATTAAAATGTAATTCTGCCAAAGCTCTACAGGACATGTTCCACATCCTTTCCTTCTGCAACCATTTTCCAGAAATCCAATTTTTCACATGAATTTATTTCACACTGACAAAATTATCTTAATTCTGTGAAGCCTCCACTGTGTAGCCTTTTCCAGCCTGCTCTATAAATGTAGTCCATCCAACTGCTTAAAAAACAGCATCACTTTAAAAAAAAAAAACAAAAAAAAAACAGCAAAGATGAAATACTATGAAATGGTTTCTACAACACAATTGGAACAGACTGGGATATGCAAATCACTCACTTCATTGGGAGCCATCCTGATGAAGTTCAAAATGGGCTTGATGTATGGGCTAAAAAGAAGAGGTGCTTCTGGAAAGAGCAGCTTTCCAGGCTTAACTGCCTCTGCAGTTCCTCCCCAGGATGGGTCAGCCTGCACTCTCCATCCTCCACTAATGGTCCTCCCTTCTTTCCCTTTTATCCAGAAGAAGGAAGGATAACAAGCCTTAACTCTTTCCCAACTGAATCAGTGTCTGGGGGTGATGGCCCCTCTGAGCAAACTTTGTCACCTGCTATGGGCTGGTTATGAAGGACCTCCTCCTCCTCCTAATTTTCTAATCTCTGCCCTCCTCATGTATTTCCTGCCAAGACCTGACTGTGTGGATGATGATCATTAGAATAGTTTTAAGAATTTGTTTTTTCTAATGTCAAGCTGTCAGTGAATGGCAGTGAAACATGCTGAAGCCCATAAATATTTCTACACCAGGTGTTGATTTGGTGTGAAAAGGGAGGATGTGTGTTTGGTGTGAAAAGAGGTCTGGAGTGTGTTTCTAGAATTGTAAAATCATAGGATCATTTAGGTTGGAAAAGACCTTTAAGATCGTTGAGTCCAACGATTAACCCATCACTACCAAGTCCACCACTAAACCATGTCCCTAAGCACCACATCTACACATCTTTAAAATACCTCCAGGAATGGTGATTCCATCACTGCCCTGGGCAGACTTCCAATTCTTGACAACCCGTTCAGAGAGGAGATTTTTCCTAATATCTAACCTAACTGTCCCCTGGCATAACTTGAGGCCATTTCCTTTTGTCCTCTCTTTTTCTCCCATCCTGCTTCTTACCTGGAAGAAGACAGCAATACCCACCTCACTACAACCTCCTTTCACGTAGTTGTAGAGAGCCAGAAGCTTATGGTGGTGGCTTCAGTCATTGCAAAGGACTGAACACAACAAGACTCTTCTGTACTTTAATTTGCTGCCTTTTGGAACATGCCAGTAATCTCTGCACATGTCACCCATGCCTTTCCATTCTTCATGAGGGAACAAGATAATGAGAGGTTGTCCTGTGAGCTGGGCTTCATCTGGATGATTTTCAGCTCATTTCTGCACATGCTGCCTCTACTTCCCACCTCACTCCACTTCGCTGCCGTGTTAGACAGCAAACCCCCAGTCATCACAGCAAAGGGTGATACTGGAAAAATAGATTGAGAAAAATGTGTAGCATGGAGGGCTCTGTGATCAATTTATGTATTTGTGTATTTATTTAATCCTGGTTCTGAGTCATTGCTTCCAAATCATCAATCGGTCCCAGTTCAGCCACGGTGGTCTGAGAGAACACTTGACTTCAGGCACATACTGAAGCTCTGATGACTTCAGTAAGACTTAAGCATGTGCTTAATGGTAAATGTCTGCTAAAAGGGAGTGGAACATCTCCCTTATGAGGAAAGGCTGAGGGAGCTGGGTCTCTTTAGTTTGGAGAAGAGGAGACTGAGGGGTGACCTCATCAATGTTTACAAATACGTAAAGGGTGAGTGTCAAGAAGATGGAGTTAAGCTTTTTTCAGTGATGACCAGTGATAGGACAAGGAGTAATGGATACAAATTGGAGCATAGGAGGTTTAAGGTGAATATCAGAAAAAAATTTTTTGCTGTGAGAGTGACAGAGCACTGGAACAGGCTGCCCAGAGAGGTTGTGGAGTCTCCTTCTCTGGAGACATTCAAAACCTGCCTGGATGCCTTCCTGTGTGATGTGCTCTAGGTGACCCTGCTCTGGCAGGGGGGTTGGACTAGATGATCTTTCGAGGTCCCTTCCAACCCCTATGATTCTATGATTCTATGATTCTGTGAAAAGTATTATTTGGGAATGGAGTGAGCTACAGAGCATATCTAACTGCTTTGCAGGATCCTCTAGCACCAGTGCAACAGAGATGGGGTCTAACAGTCCTTTCCAGAAATGCGTAGAACATCTTTGGTGAGGACACATCCATGACCTCCTTCCTTCAGCCTCCCAGCAGCAGCCAGGCCATCTACAACCATTTCCTGTGCTGTTGAACATGGCACTAATTACTGGCTCGGGGGTCTCGGGGTGGGGGGGGAGGGAGTGTTTTCTTGCAAAGGGGACACTGTCATTAGGAGTTCAATTGGTACCACAGTAATTCAGGGACATCAGGGACATCACACCTACTGTGAGTTAACCAAGGATGGACCAAAGCAGCAGGCTAGTCAGGAAAAGCTCTGCTATTTCCAGTGATTAGGCATTTCAGTTGCTTTTTTGAGTATGTGATACACTTTGAAATAACATATCCAAAAATGCCCCCAGGCAAGCAAACCCTAAAACAATCCAACCATCAAGAGTCTGGATTAAAGAGCACAGGTGGCAAGAAAATGCTCTCTCTTTGTGTGTGGTCCCTGATGCAGATGACTTGTTTGCACAACACTGATAATGAAAGCATATTTATTTTTGTGTGCTCTTTAGGGTACGATGTAATACATCAGAATAAATCATTGCATCGTACGCCTGTTACGGATGAAGGCGGATGCACCAAATGTCAAAGTTGCTCAGTTTGATTAATCAATGAGTGTTGCCAATTTTTACTCACAGTGTTGGGGAAAGAAATGATAGTGAGTGGAACATGTTGACTTGCTACAAAGATATATAAAAGTTTGATCAGTTTACATAGATTTAGAGAGTATATTGTTTCAAGTGAGGAGAAATTTCCCTGGTATTTCATTGTGAGGTAGATCCTTATGTGCTAAAAGCAAAAATAAGACTCTCAATACTAAGGCAGTTTGATCTGTTCTTTAGTAGATAAACTATATACAATTCCCCCCACCCCCCGTTTTCACTTGTTAAATTAATTCCATAATCAGCATATTTGAAAAGGTATTCATTTCAACTGCTGTGGATAAAACTTCTGATCAAATCAAGAGCATTAGCTTTAAGGCCACCTTCCTTCCTATGAGACAGGAAATATCTGTGTGATAAATTAACTATGGGTGAATGCTAAGTTTTTAATGAGAAAAAACATGCTCTGTTGAATTCAGCCTTTCATGTGAAAGCTGTTTGGGACCATACTGAAAAGAACGTGTTAATCAAGGGAAAAGCATAATTACTGTCTTGTCAACAGACACAAATAGGAAAGCCTGGTGAGACTGAGGTTGAAATTAACTCCAAAAAGAAAACTACAAAAAAAAGAGGTTTTCTATAAGGTTTTTGGAGACCTCGCTTCACACTGCACAGTGATTTATGACAATTGGAATCTTGCTATTTCTGCAATTAATATTACTGGATGCTTCCTGTTCTGGTGAATGTTAATCATAATAATGTAAATGGAAGTATTATTGCAGCTATGCCTCAGAGTTCATATTTCACATTGAGTCAAAGGTTGAATATTCAGCATCCTTCTCAGTGGAGCATCCCCATTGTATGAATAGATGAATGGGCACCAGAGGTAAAATCACTGAATAAGTATAAACCAGAATAATATTTCTGGCACATAGCTTCCCATTTTCCCACTTTGCTGTAAGGTCCTGATTGTTCAGGCTTTTTAAACCAAGAATAAATTATTCCAAGGCACTGCTAATTACAGCTCACTGAAGTTGTGTATAGTATAAATTGCACTGGCAAAGGACTTAATCTAAGTTTCTTATGCTTATTTTGAGCAAGTCAAAGGCAATTAATTTCCAAATAAACCATGTTTAGAAGTTTGGAGTGAAAAAAGATGCAATTCTTTCCTAACATAAAAAGACTATTGGTAACACACATTGTCTCCTATATGTCTTTTGGCACTAAATATATTAATGAGAAAGAAAGAAGGAAAACATATATTAATTTTGACATGTGTTTAAGAAATATAATGAGTATTTATAAATTTACTCCTGCAAATATATACTAAACTGTCTTGTTCATTTTTTTACCTCCCTCTACACTCCTTTAGATAATTTCTTTGCTCATGGTTAGTTTCTTTATGACTGCTTATGCTTCTGGAAATATTTGGACCTTTTCCTTTCTTTTTTTTTCTCCCCATAAGTTTTCATTGGTGAGGAAGGAGGGTGGGAATAGGGTAAAACTGTCCCTTTTTAAACCCCTCTGGCTTTTATTATAAAACACATAAACTTGAAGTTTCTGAGAATATTTCAGAGCTGATTCAGAAGGATCAATTAATTCAGAAAATACATAACCTACATAAGCTAAGTCCATAATACAAATGTCTTTCCTAATCCTTTCTTCTGTAGCAGAAAGGTGCTATTGATTTTCATCCAAATGGAATGTAACAATTACATGAAAACTGTTTATCAGGAGGGGACAGTGGAGGAAGTTGTGCATGTAGACAGGGTGAAACCCTACTTTTTGGGGAACAGAAAAGTGCAGTCCTAGAGCAGTGACTGGAGTTTAAATTTCCATCACATGACATCATTATCCTCTAGATAAGACAGAAGTCCTTAGATGGGGAACACATTTTGAACTTTGCAGCTCCGGGTTTGAATTAGATCATGATACAGATATGTGGATATAAAGACATATAAAGTTGGATTATTATTTTTCCAGTAGAGATAAACTCACTTTGCTGGTGCATTTGATGGGTCATCAGAGATGCATAGGCAGGCACAGCACAGTAACTTCTGGAAGAGAGGTGTGAATGCAGAACCAGTCATAACCTCTCAATGTGTAACCATGACTGCTAAAGGAGCAGAGCTGACCACCTCCTTATTATCTCTGTGCTGGAGCTTATTCACAAAAGTGGGAATAATAGCACTTCCCTACCTTGACATGTAGTTTAAAAATACATATATTAAAAATTAGGAGAAATATAGATGTTATGGTGGTGGGGGACCATAAAATGCATCAGAGCCATGAAAGAGGAGAATGAATGATTTATCCTCATCACAGAATCACAGAATCTTAGGGGTTGGAAGGGACCTCAAAAGATCATCCAGCCCAACCCCCCTGCCAGAGCAGGATCACCTAGAGTAGATCACACAGGAATGTGTCCAGGTGGGTTTGAATGTCTCCAGAGAAGGAGACTCCACAACCTTTCTGGGCAGCCTGTCCCAGGGCTCTGTCACTCTCACAGGAAAGAAGTTTTTTCTGATGTTTATGTGGAACCTCCGATGTTCCAGTTTGCACCCATTGCCCCTTGTCCTATCACTGGACATCACTGAAAAAAAGCCTGGCTCAATGTCCTCTTCCTTTCCAGATCTCCCAGAAGAGCATTCTGATGGGCAATGGCCTCTTCTGCTTTTGCTCTCCCTCTCATTGAAGTGAACACCAGCAAGAGAGGAGACTCACAAAATTAATTCAGATAGGCTTAGATAAGGACCTTGTGATGTTGATTAAAAACCATCCATAGAGCCATTAACAAAGTGAGATAATAAATGAAAATTTGTTGACTTGAATGAGTTTTCTAGTGGGGAAGTATCAGGGAGCAATCTTGAGTCCAGTCTTCTTTAAACATCTTTGTTCATTAGCTAAAAGACAGGAAAAGTGTACACGTTAATTAAAATCACGGATGATCCAAATTGGGAAGCACTGCATAAATCAGTGAGGATAGAGAGATTAGAAATGTTAGGCAGGAAAAAACAAAATGAGATGCAGTTTCAAAAAATGTACATGTGGGAGAAATAATCCATGTGAAGACACAATCAGCAGAAAGGAGGGCTGCTCAAGGAGCAGAATTAATGGGAGGAATCCAGAGGATGTGGACCATGGAGTAAAGGGCAATGTAGCAGTGCAGCTATTTAAAGGTGACCTTTGTACCTTTCCAGTGGACAGTTTGGATTCAAAATTAATTTACAATTGGCAAGATTGAAGGTCAATGGAGTTTTGTACCATACATGCAGAAACAGGTTGCCAAGGGAAGATGTGGAAGCCCACCTCTAGAATGGCCTTCTACTATATCACTCAGGCTTCTTAATTCATTTTTTTCCCATTCTGTAAGACCCTCTGCACCAGAGTGTATATAAAATACATGCATACCAAGCAAAATGGTAGCCTGGGAGAGCTGTTGGCTCTGGCAAATTTGGCTTTCAGTGAAACCACAAACACCCGGTTGCTGCGTTTGCTTCTCCACCTCCGTGGTCCCTGTAGGACTTTGTCTCCCTGAGACAGGGAGAGGAGCTAAGAGAGGGGGTTTAAGGTTAATCAGTTAACAAGAGGTGAAAGAGAAGGGGCACCCCAGTGCTGTGCCACACTTTATTTGAACCTCCTGCATGTGACGTGACAGATTTATCACACATGCATCGTTACTTTTAAACTGTGGCTCTTCAATAGCACAAGGAACTCAGATAAGAAAAAATGTACTGATGTGAGTGGAAACAAGAAGAAGCATCTGTGTAAGATCTTAGTCATTGTGCTCTAACAAAGGTAAAAGATTTGAGAAAGGAAATATTGGGGATAACCACATAAATAAATTATTTCACCTTCTGAGGACCATAAAATCACACAGCAGCTACCATGTTAATCCAAAACCCTTGCAACTACAAGAGAGTAATTGATAAATTGCTGTTTTGGCAAAGGGATAGATATCTGCAGAGTTAGCCAAGGACAGGCACTTAATTAAGTGCTGTACAGAAAGCCTTGGTTTGTATTTAACAAATACATTTATTTCCATGGGATGAATAAGCATACCCTAGTGCAGTATTACACTGTGAACCATTTCTGTATAGATGGCTGCTTTATGTGCCCTATCTAACTGTTAGCAATTGTTTTTAATTCATTTAGGATAGCAAATAAGATAATAATCACTAAACAAAACCCTACTTTTTTTGTCTGTGTCTTTTTACAGGTAGACTGAGAATAACACATGTCCAGGTTAAATCTGTATCCTACAAGAAGTATTTGATGGATTATTCCTAGATATTTCTAAGAACTAAATACAAAAAGTGAGTAGCAATTCCATTACATGGGATGTTTGAATTATGCTTTCTTGTTTAAAATAAAATCATGATAGTTGTAATGTTTCTCTAAGAGTTCTCCAATTGATTTTGTGAGGAATTTCACTAATTTCTTTAGAACATGTCTATTATTGATTTGTTTATTATCTGACAATGATAATTAGCTTTACAGCCCCGGTCAGGGACTCATTTTTACTCTGCCAGACATTCTAGAAACACAGGCATTTTCTGCATGAAATGACTTACATCTAAGTACAAATCAAGAAGCCATGAATAGTGACAGACAGATGAAGACACATGGATGCAATAAGAATGTGCTGGTCAGTGTGACAGGCAAAGCTAATAGAGCATCTGCAGCCTAGCCCTTGTCAATGCTTTCTAGATATTACTGCACTGAAAGGAAGAGAATAACAAGATTATTTTATAGATATTTATGGGGAGCAGCATGGAAGAAAACAGCACTCATTTGAAAATCCAGCACATGGACTGTGGAAAATGGTTGTGTGGGCTGATTGGATGCACGCTGCCTAGTTTTGATATAAACAGTGAAGAGAAATCAATACTGTATCAGGGAAAATGGCCTTTGCATTCAGGAAATATTATCAGAGCATATTTACATCTGTGAAAAAACAGAGAAAGGGATTCTGCAGTAATTAAGATGTTCAATGATAAAAGGCTGAGATAAGAGATTTACCTGGATGGGTAGATAGAAATGAAAGGCATTAAGTATATTGTACAGAACATATTCATGTAACTGAGAAGTGGCATCTGGAAGAGAGGTATGAGTGGAAGCTGATATCAAGATTTTGAGTAAATGACAGGATGGTGGCAATGTCCACAGTGATAGAGAATGAAGGTTGCTTGGAGATCGTGGCTAGAACTCCTCAAATGGAAAGCAAGCAAAGTTGAGACTGTTGAGTACACAGAAAATTACAAGGAGAGGGTAGAGAAGCAGAACCATGAATCACAGAATCACAGAATGTTTGAGGTTGGCAAAAACCTCTGAAGAACCTCTAGTCCAACCACATGCTCAAAGCAGGTTTTCCTGGAGAGGATTGCTCAGGGCTTTGCCTAGTTGGGTTTTTAATATCTTGACAATTAAGGACTCCACAATCTCTTTGCGCAACCTGTTCCAGCATTTGACCACACTCAGTGCAAATAAGTAAGGGGCCCAAAACTGAACACAGTACTCAAGTTGCTTCCTCGCCATGGCCACATACAGGGGGAAAACCACCTCTCCAGTCCTGCTGGCCACAGTGTTTCTAATACAAGCCAGGATGCTGTTGGCCTTCTTGACCACCCTGGCACACTGCTGACTCAAATTCAGCCACTGTCAGTCAACACCCCCAGGTCCTTTTCCACTGGACACTTTGCAGCCACTCTTCCCCAGGCCTGTAGCTTTGCATGGGGTTGTTGTGATCCAAGTGCAGGACTCGGCACTCAGCCTTGTTGAACCTCATACAATTGGCCTTGGCCCATCAAACCAGCCTGTCCAGATCCCCCTGCAGTGCCTTCCTACCCTCAGGCAGATCAACACTCCTGCCCAACTTGGTGTCGTCTGCAAACATCCTGAGGGTGCACTCAATCCCCTCGTACAGATAATTGATAATGATGTTAAACAGAACTGACCCCAGTACTAAGCCCTGGGGAACACCACTTGTGACTGACCACCAGATGGATTTGACTCCATTCACCACAATTCTTTGGGCCCAGCCAGCCAGTTTTTTACTGAGCAAAGAGTAGAGCAGTTTTTTACCCAGTAGTGAGAGAAGACAAAGGAACCAAAGCATTCAGAATTGGAAGGACAAATAATGCAAATTTATCACAGGGGAAAAAGACAAGGTAACCTGGAGTTGAACTGAGGTAGCAAAGGAGGGCAAAACATGATAAACGAGACACTGAATAGTTGGCTGTTTGGGGAAGCTGATAAAATAGGGAGGATAGATGTGAAAAGCAAGTTCTTAAGATCTGGCAAAGGAGACAGACTCATCAGATTTGTTGACAGGAGTGGCTTCAGAGATGCAAGGTATGGAAGGCAAATGGAATAGGTCTAAAATGGAGTTGGAGGTTGAAATCTGCTGTGATTGTAAAGAGTGTGCTGGTTTTAGTCAGACATGAAGAGGGGAAAGAAAGGAGGGGAGGGGAAGGAGAAGAGAGAAAACTGTTAACAGGTGGTTTGGGAACTATTATCTGCAACTGGAAAGTCTGGTGTTTTATTTTGAAAGAAGTTGAAAATGAGAAGTTTTGGAGGGGGTGTGAAAAAATGAGGCAAATAGGAGGTCCAAGAAGGGCGTAAGAAGAAGTTGATGTGTCTCAGATGAAATAGTGAAGATGAGGCAATCAGAGAAAGGGATTGGAAAGTGACACATAATGGGAGTGTTGTTATATTAGATAGTTTTCTCATGAAGGAAATTGGTGAGATACTCTACAGAGAGAGAGGGGGGGACAGCAGGAATGGGAGGCCCCAGGGACAGAGTCAAAATGGTACAAACTTTTCAGGAATTTGCATTTAGACTAGAATGCTAGGGTGGATTTAAAGTGGGTAGTAGGCAGAACTGAAGAAGAGAATGAATTAGCATTTGGGAAAGATGATCAAATTTCCCCCCAGTGAGCTTCAACATGTGAGAGAGAGAGAGCTGGGTGTGTGGATATTTTTCAAATGGACACTGAGACCTACATTAAGGACCTAATAATCTGCTCTTCCTGTTCAAGTGATGGGAGAACATTGTATCTCTCTAAAATATTTAGTCTGTATAGCACATGAACTGCTTGTAGAATTTGGTCTCTTTCTTGCTCACTCTTTCCTTGTAGACTACTCTCTGGGGCAGCTAGACACCTGAATTATGCACAGCAGTTGCCCAAAGCTAGATGGGATGAACGCAGGAATTAATGTCCCTTAAGCCCTTATTTCTTATCTGTGATGTGGAGTCAAAGTTCTTATTTGATATTTATCTCCTTTATTCAGATTTTAAGAACTTCTCACCTGGAAGGTGTGCATACAGCACCTAGCACTACAGATGAGGGCTGGGGCACCTACAGGCTCCTGCATCTAAAGGAGCAGGAAATGTTCACCTCAGCCTGGAAAGTTTTGACATGGGTGACGGACAGAGAGAATGAAATAGCTATTAATGAAAAAAAACAACCTGCAAGTATGGTAGGAGCAGTTCCAAACCTCATAGCCCTGAATGTAAAGTGATATTTAAATGAAATTGATGCAGAATTATCATAGAATCAAAGAATGGTTTGGGTTGGAAGGGACCTTGAAGATCATCTAGTTCCAATTCCCCTGCCATGGGCAGGGACACCTCCCACTAGACCAGGTTGCACAAAGCCCTGTCCAGCCTGGCCTTGAACACCTCCAGGGAGGGGGCATCACAAACTCCCTGAGCAACCTGTACCAATGCCTCACCACCCTAACAGCAAATAATTTCTTCCTAACGTCTAACCTAAATCTCCCCTCTTCCAGTTTAAAACCATTACCCCTTGTCCTGTCACTGGCAAGACAGCATGGAAGTGCTTAGCAAACACCAGTTCTTCAGTCACCAGCACTGTATGGATACTGACATAAATAAAAGGAGGCAGTTCCCAAAGCATGGTAATTCTGCCTGCAAGTTATGTCCAGGAGTTTGTTCTTTACTCTTTGGGGAGGAACCACTTGCTGCTAGAAAGAATTAAATTGCTTCTTTCCGTAATAACAATGAACACTATGAATTCATTGGGAACTCAGAACCTGTCATAATATATATATATGTGTATGTGTGTGTGTGTATATAACTCCTATATATATGCATACCTAGCCTACTCAAGTAAGTAGTGTGTTCAGGTTTGGGTTGCTTAGAAGTATTAAGGCTGGTATGACCTGAAACGTTGTGTCTGTAGCCAGGATTCAAAAAATTAAGCCCCGAGAAAGATCTCACTGCAAGATACAGGCTGCACATCAGATAAAGGAAAAAAAAAAAAAAAAAAAAAAAAGACAAAAAGAGAGAGAGGTGAAAAACTGTCAGAAAAATAAGTGTTTTCAAATTCAGGGGTTTCATGGCAATTGGTAACTATAATGAGGTGACAGCCTACAGCAAACTGAGTGGAGTTAGGAAAAGGAGAGGAAATCTCTAAAATAAAGCTCCCCAAATTGCTGGAAGTCACTGAACATGACAAGCTCTGTTTACTAAGAGATGAGTAAGTTCACAAGACATATCTAGACAGCTGTTTACTGAAGGTGAATTCTCATATGTCAACATAATCTCAAGAGCTTTACTTTTTTTAAAAAAATACTGCTACTCGGTTTTTCTTAAATTTAATGCATTTAATAAGCTTCTCGCTGCCAGCTCATCTGATTAGTGACAAAAGGTCAGAGGGTCAGTAGCAGACCCCAGATCAATTATTTTCTGTGGAATCATGCCACTTTTCCCCTGTTACATCCAACTGGCCAGTGGAGTCAGCCACATTCCCATCTCCACCTCGAGGGGCTGTCCTGTGCTGTGTGCTGAGTGGAGCTGGCAAAAGGCCACATGCCCAGGAAAGAAGTATGAACAGTACAAGTAATAGGGGTTGTGTTGTTACTGTTTTGTGAAAGGAAATAAAATGCCTGAGGATAGGTAGGGTATTTCCCAGGGTGGTTCTTCAGCCAACATCTTTGCTTTGGGGCAGCCAATATTGATCTGGAAAGGGGCTGATTTTCAGAGCTGCTTCTCACTTGAAGCTCTCATTGGCAACTGTGGTTTGTTGCTGATCAGGCTGCTTTTATTCAGGTGAGAAAGACAGCAGGAGCTGGCTGGCATTATGTTCCCCAGCTTGAAAACACTGGCTGTTGTTGTCTTCCATGCCATTTGCTGCATCCTGTGCACATTTTTCCTGTCTAATTTCTCTTTATTACCCCCTAAGGCAATTCTTAAGTACATTGGTTTCTTTACAAATGTTTTACACAAATAAGTTTTTGGGAATAACTTATTTTAAAAAAAGCCAAACACAACAAAACCAAAACACAAAAGTCTCTTTCAAGCTAATTAGAAACTGCTAGATAATGTGTACATCTTTTCAAATTTCCTTACATCTCCTAAGTTTTCTTAGCCTTGATCTACCTGTCACAGAATCTACATGGCACGTCTTCTTGTTTACACTACAAATCCAAGAAAAGTATCTTTACCAGTTGTATATTTATTCAGCATCTAACATGTTGGGCCAGTGATGCATTTAAATCCTCCAGGTGCTACAGCTATTGAGCTGCTCTATAAGAGGGGGCTGCTCACTCTCCCACAAGGCATCTTATTGCAACCCCCTATATAGAAATACATTAATTTTAAAAGTTCTGTTTAGTCAAATCAATGTGTCATGCAACGTTAATTAAGCTTTAATTGATACTTCTATCTCTGGGGCATCAAATCATCATTTTTCTTGAATAACCCTTGAAGCTTGGCTCAAGATACTGAAGGAAGAATGAAACAGGCTCATGTTTCTGACTACTGGGGGGATTCTTTATTTATTTATGTATTCATCTGCTTATTTATTTTTGCTATCAAGTGCATCAGTCTCCATAATCCTCTCCCCTCCCCTTATTTGCCAGAGGAGGAATTGGCAAAACAATAGGAAGGATGCAATTAACACCCTGGCTGTGAGGTGCATGGAAGGGTGGGTGTAGAAACCAATACAAAATCAGTTTAATATGAGCACTGTTTGTATGTTGTCAGTCAGTCACCTTCTCCCTGTTTAACTTTGCGAGTGAATTGTAGAATTTCTTGGACATGTGAAATTTTGTTTATCTTTTGCTGTGCTGCAGAAAGCTATTTTCAGCCTAGGTTGTGTTCCTCCTGTTGTGACATGCAGGAGATGTGATCCCACTCTCTCCAAAGAACTTGTACACAACAGCAACACCACAACAAAGATCCCGTCTTTACCCTGTTTGGAAAAAGAAGTCACTTCATAGCAGTGGAACTGCCTTTAGCTGCAGATATGGAGGATCTCAGATAAATCTTCCAGTGGGGATACTTATTACTCCTCTCCTTTTATTTTAATAATACACCAAAATATCATAGCATCTTTCTTCTAAACATCACATGCTAGTCTTAACCCACAGCCTGCACAGTGCAACACTGTGCAGTCCTTGGCATGGAAAACTTTCAGGATCTTAGCACATTGCTTTCAGGGTTTCCTTATGTATCTCTGCATGATCTCACAATGCATATTATAGACAAATCTAACAGTGCCAGGCATGGGGCCAACACAGCCAGTACATCAAAAGTGCTACAGTCCCAGCCTGTGACACTGGATTTGCAGATGGTGCAGTGACAGCTGCTGCATCCTGTCCCCTCTCCATCACAGCATATCTTTCCCCTTTGCAGGACATCTGTAGCTCTGATCAGCATTGTCCCAGAGCAAGTCTGAACCTCACTGTAAGGCAGCCAAAGCTCCTCAGTGCTCCAAACTTCACAACTCTGAGCAGCACTACACACAGTGCCTTGTGCCACCCCTGGGGACTCTGTGCAAGCCCTGGCTTGTCACCCACATCCATGAGACATAGAGCTGACTCCACTGTGGGCTCCAGTGGGAACTATGCATCCAGGGATTTTCATCCCAGTTTGCTTTTGCTCATCCCTGTTGGCTGAGGTAAACTGATCTTCTCTGTGGTAAAGATCCAGCTATCCCAGGATAGATTTGTTTTAATTTACAGCAGCTAATTAGATTTTGACTGATAGGGTGGGAAGTCAGAGCAAATTTGCTGTGGGGTGCATAAGCATCAGTTTACATTATCCAGAAGAGCAAAAAATGCTTCTGTATGAAAAAGCTCTGCTTTTTCATCTAATTTTTATTCTAATTTTTCAACTGTAGATGACTCTATCCTTGAATTTGCTGCTGGGGAAATTTGTTTTTTGCATGCTTGCTCACTAGGGTTAAGAAGCCACTGCAGATCACAAGGCAAAACAAACAGGAGGGTGAGTAAGAAGCATTCACCTCTCATTCAACAGGGTAACCCAAAACACAAAAGTATGGAAAATAAATGAAAGTGTGTTATAGGATCTGTCTTCACCTGGTACCAGAAAGCACCCTCGAGTACTGCTGCCACAAAACTGTTCAACATGTGTTTGACTCCTGGGAGGAGGCCTATTAAGTCCTAACATGAAGGACACGCTTAAATAAGGAAGGCAATTTAGAATATACTTCAACAGGTGAAATCTTTCCCCTGACTCCATTTTGTAATGACAGCATAACATTACTAGTGATAATGATGTACAATCATAAAGGTTTCTGTGCCTTTGAAGTGGAGCAGTCACCTTTTTCACTGTATTGCTAAATTAAGTCTAGTTTATTTTCCTGCAATGGATGTCAAGCAGAAATTACTCTTATCTGGTGTAGGCAAAGAAGCAAGTTCTTTATTTTAGCACATTTAACCTGTTAGCAGGAATGAATAGTCTGACTCAGCTGGAAGTATTATCTGAACACTTACTACTAGCAGTATATTAACCTAATGTGGCCTTGTTGGGAAAGATACATATATTAGATTTTAATACAGAGATCAGCACCTCTGAATTACAGCTCAGCTAAGAAAGGACAAGTAACAGTACGTGGCAGCCTTCTCAAAGATCTTCCAAATCCAGCTGACACAAGAAATACAAGTGCCTGTTAGAACCATCAGCCCAGTTATAGAGAATCCAAAGGCTGGAGAAACATTTTTCTGAGCTGGACGTCTGGCTCAAGGTGGTTTGTTCTTCCCTGCATGATGGAAACAATTTGTTTTCTCCAAGGACTGCTAAATGTAAGGTGCTTATGGGGAGGGGAATGTGAATGCATGCCTAAAGCATGCACTCAGATCTACTGAGCAGTCAGTCCTTTTGGGGAAATAAAAATTAGCTTGGCCAGCCTTGTGCAGAGTTGCTGTCTTGTTCAGGGCAAGCACACAACTCACCTGCAGTCCTCAGTTTTCACTTTCTGTGCTTAAGTGTAGTTACCAGGCACTGAGGAGTTGTTCTTCTGGCAGTCCCATCAAGGATAGAACAAGGGAGGGTCCCTTAGAAACTTATTTAACAGGCAAATGCAGAATATTCTGTTTATTTTCACAGGATCTTAATTCAACCATATTAGACCATGTGTAAAAAACTGCAGCT